>NW_023425573.1:38416628-39016628 GCF_014108245.1 Pipistrellus kuhlii | reverse complement strand
GGGGGCAGCGCGGCGGCCCGGGGCGAGAGAAGCCACGGCTCAGGCCGGCTTAGATTCGGTCAGGCTCCAGGGCCAGCAGCCACCCTTGTTCCCAAAGCCACGATTTCATTTCCTGGGGGCCCGAGCCTCCCGGAGCACAAACTGGAGGGGAGGAGGGGGAGTGCGGAGAGCTGCCACGTTAGCTGCGCGCCGGCCCAGGTCTGCGCTCTGGGGTCACCCCGCGCACTCCACGTCCAATCCTTCCTCCCCGCCCCCCTTTTGCCCTGCTCCTTCCCCGAAGTTCTAACGTTCTGCCCCAAGCTACAGCCCGCCCCCTGGGGCCATCAACCCCACACCGTCCCCCCCGCCCAAGCCTCGCCAACCCCTTTGCCCCCCTGGCTCCCAGCGCTGACCGGAACCGACCCGGGGCGCAGCCAGGGCACCAGGACCCCCGAGGACACCCCCCCCCCCCATGGACCTGGGGAGGTTCCCGGGAGCGCTTCCACGCAGCCCACAAACTGCTAAGACACCGACCACGGTGCTTGGGGTCTGGCCCAACCCAGAGGACAAGCGAGAGCCGCTGCCGGACCGGGAAGAAGCGTCTATCAAAGACGGTGCCTGCGTTCTCCCTGGAGGCGTCAAGGAACGGCTCCCGCTCCTTCTTTTCTGGAAACAGTGTCTCCCTCCCCCGCCCCGCCCGGCCCCTGGCCCCGGGGAGGAATGTAACATCTTGTAATGTGGCAATCACTGACACACCAGGGCCCGGGAGGAGAACCCCCGCCTCGCATTTCCCCCCCCCCCCCCATATCGGTTTCTGTTTAGGGAAGGGGGCGGGCAGGGTGTGAAGCTGGCGGGGCAGATCCCAGGTAGGTAGGAAGGGAGGACCTGACGGGGGGGGGGGGGGGCGGGGGGAAGGGACTTGACTGGGGCCGTTTGGGGTGACTTGACCCAGCCAGAACCAGGCAGTCCCAGAAGAGCCCGGTCTGCCAGGGCCAGGGGCGCGCCCCACCCACCCGCGGGCCGCACCTGGGACCCCCAAAGTGGAATGCAAAGGGACCGGTATTTTAGGAGGAAGAGAGAGCTTCATTCTCAGAGATGTCTGACCTTACAACAGATGTAAGGCACTGGTGGCCGTTGTTCCTTGGCGGGAAAGAAGCGGGCTGGTGTCCTTTGAGCGAGTGCTTTGGACTCGGTCGGTCGGGGTAGAAGGAGGCAGGAGTGCGGGTTTTGCTCCTGGGTTTTACAGTCAATAAGGATGACTTTTTTTTATTTATTTTTTATTTTTTATAAGGCAAAAGGGCTTCTGCTCCCCGTCCCCCTTCGCGGGGAGGGGGGATGTTCTAACAGCGGAGGGGACTATTCAGCCCCTTCCAGCACTCCTCACTTTGCCCCTTCTCCTCCCTCCCCCCTCCCCCCACACAGCTGTTTGTAAACAGAGCTGCAGCCCGATGGGGCTCTCTCCGCCCCCATCAAACCTGATACTTCTTCCCCCAAACTCGCCCCACCGGTCTCGGAAATCCTTACACAGGACGGATATTCACAATTTTCACAAGTAGTCCTGAAAGGAGGCCGAGGGGAAGCTTCCTAAACGGTCCCACATTGCAGCCGCGCTGATTAGGCCCAGGATCCGCTCCCTTTTCTTCTCCGCACTCCCCTGCCCGGCGGGAATGGGCGCAGCGGGAGGGGGTGTGTGTCTGCCTCCGGGGGGCACTCAGGGCGCCCGCTGGGGCTGTGGGTGGGGGTGCGGTGGGGGCGGGGACAGGAGGGGTGTCGGGTGCCAGTCTGGGAAATGGGAACTCAGCGCTCGGCGGGGGTTTGCAGCAACCCCACCACGAGGTGGGGCGGAGGGGGTCGGACACCCCTTGCTCTCCCGCCCCGCCCGCTCCCCGGGGCCTCCCAGCGCTTGTCATATCCAGTATCTGGCCTGCTATTTCACGCGGGCGCATGGAAGGGGGGTGCAATGAAGATTTATGTGCGTTCCGAGGGCGGCCGGTTTCCCAGCGCTGGGAGACCAGATCGCCGCTTCCCGTTTCCATTTTTCACTCGCGCTTTGGGGAGCGCAGTCGGGCGCGGGGGGCAGGGGGCGGGGCGGGGGGAGCTAGTCTGCGGGCGGCGGGCTGATCACAGGGCTCCAAGCCTCCCAGCGGGCCGCGGGACTGTGAGAAAGGCTTGCCAGCGCCTCGCCCCCGGCGGCGGGGCCGGTGCCGACCCCCTCCTCCCCCAGCCCAGCTTTGTTTCTCCCCTCGCTCACCCGCCCCCCACCCCTCCTGCCCGCTCGCTCACGTCTAGACCTGAGGCGCATCCTCGCTTCCCCCTTTCTTGGCCCTTCTCCTTGTCTGCGGAAACGCCCTCTTCCTCTGGCCCCTGCACCCTCCTGCCCCCCGCTTCCCAGGGAAAGGCGCGCCGTGGCCCTACCCGACCCCTCCGCCGCCGGGTGCCAGGTTTAGTGACTCCGGCGAGTCTGTGGGGCCTCGGCCCACCCCGGAGCTGGGGCCGCCCGCCCTCCCGGCTCCCAGGCTTGCTCATGCCAAGGCCTGTTGCGTGATTCCAACTTGGGCTGACATTCCCTGCCTCGGGCGCTCCCGGCGTAGGCCTCTTAATCATCTTGTCTGCTGCAGATCCTCCACACCAGCCAATTTATGGCCCCGCTTCTCCTCGCTGGTTCCAGGGGGGTGGGGAGGGCAGTGCGCGCAAGGGAGGGGGGAGGGCGCAGCAAACCGCAGGGGGAAGCCTGGCACCAGCTATTGGCACTCAGAGAAAACCACAGAATTTGGAGCTGGAGCTGGAGCTGGGGGGAGGGAGGGCTGGAAGGGGGTCTGCGAGGCAGGCGGCTGCTTAGGGGAAGCCAGAATCTCGGGGTCAATGGGATTCAGCCCAGGCCTCCTTAGCCTGGGAAAACACGCAGGAATGCAAGCGGACTCAGGGTTGTGTAACCTCCCTGCCTTCTGCAGAGCCCCAACCCCCTGGACCACACTCTGCTGTAAAGCAGGCTCAGCGCAGGCCCCAGAGCAATCTGGCCAGGAAAATTGGATAATGCCACTGAGCCCAGAAACTCACTCCTGTCTGATGCCTGTCTTTTTTTTTTTTTTGGCAGAAGTGAGTTGAGACACACAACAAGGATGAAGGGATCAACCATCCCAGAGAAGGGGCTGCCTGGCTTGCCAACCTCCTCTCCAGCAGAGTCCGGCCCCTGTAGAAAGGATGCTCGAGGTTCAGCCTTTCACGTCCCAAAGGGCCAGAGGTCTCCCAGCCTTAGAATGCTGCTCTTCCACACAAGATGAGGTTGGAAAGACCTCTGGCTCACTCTGGGCCTCATCATTGCAAGCAAAAATTAAGGCTCTCTTGTTTGGGGGGCTCAAGCAATATACTACTCGGAGCAAAAATGTATGGAGTGCTTACTATGTGCCAGGCACTGTTATGTCATTGCCTCATTAAATGCTCACGACTCTGAGACAGCTGTTTTTATTTCTCCCGTCTCAGAGGTATGCACACCACAACACAAAGGTGAAGTGGGCAGTCCGAAGTCACACTGGGAGTGAGCAAAGCCAGGAAGCTTCCAGCTGTAGGCCCCAGTGCCTTCAGGAAAAGGAACTTTAAGTTCAGGCCTGCGTTTCTCACCTACCCCGGGCCTTTGCAGAGAGTGCCAGAAAATAAGATCACTTCCAAAGCTGGAAGCCAGTTGGGTGGGACCCAAGGTGGAAAGCAGAGCTGAAGGATGTGTGAACCTTTCTCCTCAGAGAATGTGAGGTGGGAAGATGCCCCTGCCTAAGCACTGAGTATCAGTCTCCATGTGAGTGTGCCTGTGTGCATGAGTGTGCCTATGTGAGTTTGTGTGTCACTGTGTGTGCATTTGCGTCGTGGGGGTATCGTTCAGTATGAGCGTGTGGACGGCGTGTCTGAGAGTGCGTGACAGTAAGGATGTGTCTAGGAGAGTCGCGGTGTGGGGCTGGTGTGTGCTGGGGAAGCCCTGTGCCTGAGGTCGCCCTGCATTCCAGAGCAGCCAACCGAGTCTCCCCAGGGCCTGGGTGACTCATCGAGTTCTGCACTCAGCCAACCCCCAAGGGCTGCGGGCACACGGAGGGGAGGGGCCGATGTAGGGGTTTGACCCTGGCTTCCACCGCGCTGGGGCTCGGCTGCGGGCTCCCTGCGGCGGCGGCTCGGAGCACCGCGCGGCCAGCGTCTCGGACGCGGAGGCGGCGGAGACCTCCCAGGCGCGGGCCCGGCGCCGGCGGGCAGAGAGGGCGGGACGGAGCCGCCGGCCGGGCGGCGCGGGGTGACTCACTGCGCCTCCAGCAGACGAGCCCCGCGTCCAGACGCGGGTGGGGGCAGAGAGGGACGTGGCCCGCCGAGTGAGCCTGTCCCGGCCCCACCGCAGCTTGCCGCTCCCGCAGCCGCAGGGAGATGTACGCGGCGCCCTTGGCTGGCCAGGCCTCCGCCCGGGCAGCGGCCGGAGGTCCCAGGCCGCGCCGCCACGGTGAAAACGCACACATCCGATGAAAACAATAATTTATTTAAATTATATATTCATAGTGTAAAACCAACACGAAGAGCATGTTGTTTTCATAATAAATAACCCCCAAATACCTTTCATTTCAAGAACAAAGACTTCAGGATAAGCTATTACAAATCCAAATCAGTAGCTTAGCTTAACTGAGAACATTTCTTAAGGGGAAAAAAATAAAATAAAACGGAGGGGTTGCTGAGGTCACTGCTAAACTGGAGTTTTCACAAGTGAGGGGTTTACAAAAAACAGTCCGAAAAGATGAGTATTTTATACAAATAAATCAGTGGGGAAAATCTGCACAGACACCTTTATTTACAAACTCTATGTTTCCGAAGTCCAGGCTAATGACCCTGAATAGATTTTTAAAAAAGATAATTTAAACAGTTTTTTTTTTTTTGCAGTGTCCACATGTTAAAAAAATCATTTCCCCCCTCCCCAACATCAAAATGAGGTCATCCGCAAAGGCACCTAAACTTTTAAAAAATAAAAATAGAAATAAAAACTCCACGGGTGATGGATGAGGAGAGGGCTAAGGGGAGAGTTGGCGGCGGGAGAGGACGAGGCTCCATCCTCTGCAAACGGCGGGACAGAAAAGAGGCGGCGGCGGGGTCACGGGGCGTGTGGGGGCGGCGGGCCGGACGCGGGGGTCAGCCGCCGGGGCGCACGGCGCCTGGCCCGGGGCTGGCGAGGAGAAAGGAGCTTCAGAGCGCCCGGGAAGCCTGGCGGGCGGGGGAGGCGTCCTCTTCCCGGACTCCGCTCGCTGCCCGCGGCGAGGACGGCGCCGGACAGCCTCGCAGGGCGGGGAGGGGAGGGCGGGGAGGGGAGGCCAGTCTGAGGCGGGGCTCAGGGCGGAGGGGCGGCCGTGGCCCGCGGCCTGCGCCACACCAGCTCCCGGGACCTCCGAGAGCAGCCGTGCAGGTCCTGGTGGCTCCGTGGCGCCGCGCAAGGTCGCGGGACCCGGGGCGGGCCATCCCGGGCCACAGCCCCGGCAAACCAAACCCCCGGCAGGGGCGGCGGCGAGCCGGCTGGGGAGACCCTCCGGCGCGCGGGCGAGCGCTGAGGCTAGCGGGTCTCCGCTCTCAGTCCCTGGCGCAGTCTCCCCGCGGCTAGAAAATCGTCCCGGCGCTCACCGGGGCGCCCCCGCCGCCTTGGTGCTGGTGCTGGTGCTGGTGCTGGTGATGGTGGTGGTGGTGGTGCGGCGGCGGGGTCTGCGTGGGGTGCAGCAGCGGCGCCGCGGCCTGCAGGTGGGAGGCCGAGCCCGAGGCCTGGTGGTACCACGGGTAGCTGCCCAGGAAGGCCGAGGCCGCGCCGCTGGGGCTGGAGCCCGAGCTGCCGCCGCCGCCGCCCCCGACCCGCGGCGGCGCCCCGAAGTCCCAGGAGGCGGGCGCCGAGGCCGGCGGCGACGCGCAGGGCGGGGAGGCGCTGGCCCCCGGGTGCTGCTCCGAGGGGAGCTCCCCGCTCTTCCACATCTTCTTGAACTTGGACCGGCGGTTCTGGAACCAGATTTTGACCTTTGTGGAGAAGAGGAACCGGAGCATGAATGGAGGGAACCCGGCACCGGGCGGGGGAGGAGGGGAGACGGCGGAGAAAAGACCAACAGCAGGAGGTGGGCGTCGGGCGCCTGGGCGGACCCCGGGGCACGGGCAGGTCCCTGCTCCTCGGGCCACACTCCGCACAAAGCCCCAGAATGCCGGTCCCTGCCCCGCGGTGCTGCCGGCGGCTGGAGGGAGCAGAGGGCCCGTCCTTTTACCCGCTTCATCAGTAGAGCGGAGAGAGACTACGTAGGACCGGGATTCAGCTCCAAGGGTAGAAGTTTAGGCTGCCCAAGAGGTGGACCTTGACATCCTTGAAATTATTTTTAATATATATATATATTAAAAAAATTGTCCAAAACCTGTCCTCTTCCCAGCCACCCCAGACCGACTCCCTCCTCGCCCCTCTTCTTGCCCACCTGCCCCCTTCCCTCTCTTCCCCCCGCGGGCGCCCTCACCTGCGTCTGGGTGAGGCCCAGGGACGCGGCCAGCTCGGCGCGCTCGGGCAGCGCTAGGTACTGAGTCTTCTGGAAGCGCCGCTGCAGGGCCGCCAGCTGGAAGCTGGAGTAGATGGTGCGGGGTTTCCGGACTTTCTTTGGCTTCCCGTTCACTATCCGGATCTCAGGCTCGAGGTCCTCTTTCTCTGCAACGACCCACAATCCTGAGAACCGCGCGCAGCCTAGGAGCCCAAGAGTTCCCGCCCGCCCGCCCGCAGAAAGGCCGGCGTGGGGCTTGGCGGGAGCCGGGAGGGGAATGCTCAGGCGCAACTTGGTGATGCGAGGACCCCCCTGCCGCCCCCGACCCTGGAGCTGGGCCCGCCAGCGAAGGGGAAGACAAGAGCATAGTGAAGAGAAAGAAGCAGGTGGCAAGGACATGAGGTTACCAGGAGGCATGCACCACCTGCCCTCCCCATTCCCCATCCCCCCCCTCCACACCCAGGCCACCCGGTGCGGCCCGCTGAGCACCGGACGGAGGGACCCAACGACCCCCAGCAGACCGGAGGCTGAGGATGGCGAGGGCGCGGGGCGGGCCGGGCGGGAGCCGGTAGTGTGAGAGGCCAGGCTCCGTAGAGATGCCCGCCCCAAACATTTGTACCCCCCCCCCCAACCCCCATGGCGGTAGCCAGGCCGACTGGGCACCCGGACGCCCGCGCTCCGCTCACCAGGCTCGTTGTTGGCCGGGGACGGGCTGGTCCCGTAGGGCGCGTAGGAGGAGTAGGCTGCGGTGTAGCCCAGGTCGTAGCCGCCCTTGGCGGAGTAGGGGACGCCGCCGAGGCCGCCCGCGTGGTACTGGTAGGAGCCCATGCTGGGGTAGGGCGAGCCGCCGCCGCCGCCCGCCGGGGGCTGCTGGTTGGTGTAGTAGCTGCTGTCGGTGGCCGTGGACACCGGGAGGGTCGGCGACTCCTGCGGCTTGTGCAGGCTGCTGCCGGGGCCCGCGCCGCCGCCGCTCGGGGGCTGCGGGGGCTGGTGGAACGTGCTGGAGGCCGTGATCTGGGTCGAGTGCATGTCAGCCACCAAACTGTCAAAGACTCCGGTCATCCTGGCCCGGGACGGGGACGGGGACGGGGACGAGCAGGGGTGGCGGCGGGGCGCGAGGGGGGAAGCGAGGCGCCTCCTCCGTCTCTCCCGGCCGGTCCCGTCCAGCAGCCAATGCAATACCGGGGTGGGTGGGCAGGAAGGAAAACGAGAAATGTGGCAAATGGTCTAGGCAACTCCTCCTCCTCCGGGGGAGGCGGTCACCGTGCACTGCTCGGGACAGCTGCCGTCGGCCTCATCCTCTCCTCTCTCCGCCTCTCGGCCCCGCTCGGCTTCTTGCCCGACGTAGTAGGCTCGGGCGGGGCGGGCCGTGGAGGGGGGTCGGGGCGGCGGGGCTCCGGGAGGCGGGAGCAGGTGAGCGGCCCGCTGCGGCTTTACGCTTGTCTGCGGGGCGGGCTCCTGCAGGGTGGGCATTTAACACTTGTCACGTGAACCCAGGCGACGTCACCTAGCAACAGCCAATCGGGAGCGCCGGGCAACGGGGCTTACAAGTACCCAGGATCGCCGGGCGCCGGGCGGGGGTGCAGGGGGGTCACAGGGCAGGCGCTGCGGCTGCTGTGGTCGCGGGTGCAGAGGCGCTGCTGCTGAATGTGAGGGGCGGGGAGTTAGCGGGGCTGCGGCTGGAGGACAGAAAAAAGGCGAGAAGACGGAGAGGCTGGCATTTCCCATCCCGTGGACAAGTACCAACCAATCCCCCTGAGGTCAGCTCTCAAACAGGAGCCCAAAGAAAGCGGCGCCCAGAGCCGGGCCAGTTCTAGCATTGCATTTCCTCGAAGTGTCTGACGCTTAACTTTTATTATTATTATTATTATTATTATTATTATTATTTTGTCAGCCACTGTGCACTGGACTTAAGTCAGTGGATTTAAATGATCCACAAACCACGTACTGTATAATAATAGCTGCTTCCTAACCAACCCGCAGGGATATTAGGACAATTAGTTAGATTGTATTTAAACGGTAACCCTTGTTGCTTGAAAGAAAAGATGTATAAATCCAAAGGTATTATTGCTATCGATGTCACATCATTTTCCCTTGTACTTGCCTTGTACACGTGGAGAGGGTGTGTGTTAGACACCCAAAAAGCCATCATGGGGATTTCCTCTCTAGGTTGGAAAGCTAGACCAGACTGACCAGATGGCGTCCAAGTTCATTTTAATCTAAAGTCTATGTTTTTATGAAAGAGGAAATGGAATAATACTTCGGCGAGAGAGTCCTCTCCATCTCCATCCACACTACAAGTTTTGGTAATCTTACAGAAGCAAAGAGAAAAGTTGTATCTCGTGCATGGAACCCTACTTTACAGTTTTGCCCTGTAGGACCCTGTTCCACCCCATCGCTAAAACGTCTTCTTTTAAATCGGAAGTGGCGACGTCCTCTCTATCTCTTATTTCCCGATGTTTGGGTCTGAGGTTGGGGGACGCTAGCCTTTACTGGACGCACAAGTGTCCCCGCAGCTCCTTTGGCACTACCTGCCTTGTGGCGCCACCTTCTGGGGTGTGCGTGGTGGCGGCGGGCCCGGGAGACGGTCTAATCACGCCCAGGCGCCAGTCTCTGAAACCCCACAAAAGAACAAAATAGTAATTAAAAGCCACAAAACTGTGCTGGTGCGCGCCATCTGAAGCACCCCCTTCCTAAAGACATAAACGTGCAGCTGAAAGAACTTGTTACAACAACTGTCTAATGGAAACAAGTTGATACTTTGAAAAAATTCGATCTTCGGTCGTCTTCCCCAGAAAAAGCAAATGTGTAATTAAAACTACAGCATCCACACAGCTCAGCCTCTGCGGAATAAGGAGGAAGGTAACACGCCTTCAAATCTGCCCAGATTTGGTTCCCAGCCTTCCTTCTGGTTAATGGAGAAGGGTGAGCTGCTTAGAGAGGCTGTGGGAGGTGGGGCGCGCTTACAGTCAGGACCACACTGCCTCATCGCTGCACACAGCCTGCTGCTCTGCGGGCCCCGGAAACGAAATCCAGCTCTAGATATTGAACCAGATTGCCTTTTGGTGTCTTGGTTCCAAATTCCAAGTTTTTCTGACACCACAGTGGCAGTTGCTTTGACCAAATATAGAAACTACCCGGGAAATGAAATATAAAAGATCCATTTGCAATCCTCTCACCTTCTCGGAGCTCCTTTGTTCTCACCCAAGCATGTCCTCCAGACTTTTTCGCGATGTAAATTCGTTGTATTTTATCATCTATGTGAACCTCCATGAATAAATAGCCTAAAGTGCAGGCCAGCTGAAGTTCAGAAAATGGCATCTTCCTAGTCTGAGAGGCCTTCTTCCCTGCCTCCAAACAGTGGCTCCGGGGACGTGCATGTTCTGAATCTCTGTGGGTTCCTTCTAACACTCAGAGACCTGGGAGAGGGTGGGGTTTGGTGTAGGGGAGTCTCCCATTTCCACCTTCCCAGGACCAGACCCGTCCTGCTCTCATCCTGACTCAGTGGGAACCAGCTGTACAGGGAGTGGACGACCCTCAAGTCTCTGCCCTCCGCTGCCCTGGCTTCCCCCCACCACACCCTCTTGCCTCCTTTGCCTTCAGCTCAAAGACTGTCTCAGATTTATGTGTCTGAGTTGTCTTTATGGATCTCTTGCTGCATGTCTCTCTCCATCATCTCCCCCTTGAACTTGAGGGTCTCAGTCAGCCACTTCCCTCCCTCCCACTGTGCCAGGCACTGTGCCAGGCACTGTGTCAGGTGCTGGTAAAGTCGGTCCTCCAGGAGCTTACAGTCAAGTGGAAACAGCAGATATATTGCCATAAGCTAATAATAATGGGTAGCCTTTAGTTATTGAGAGTTTACTGAGCATCAGGAGTTCTGTCAAGCTCTTTGCCTTCCTTATCTCACTGACCCCTGTGTCCTATGTAGTGGGTACAAAATTATTCACATTGAGGCAACCAAGGCTTATGAGACCAAATCACTTGCTTTAAGGACAGAGACGGGACTGGAACACAGAAGCAAGGCCACTGCGGATCTGGGCTGAGTTTTTGGCCTGGGGAATTGCTGAAGAAGCCGCTGCACACCCACCTCTACCCAGATAGGTGTGTGTGTGTGTGTGTGTGTGTGTGTGTGTGTGTGTGTGTGTTGGGGATGGGTACTGGGTGTGGTGAGGGCAGGTGTCAAGTGCAAAGGGACACTGACAGTCTGAAGTCTAGCGTGCCCCTCTGGCCCCTAAGGAGGACTGGAAGGAGACATTTCTCCTGGAGACCAGCTGACCCGCAGGGGCCCATGCGCAGGAGGGCTCCCCAGATGGACCTGGGAAGATGCCGAACAGCCTTGAAGGTCATGGAGTGGTGGGGAGCAGGCACTGCCAGGCCTGCAGGAGAACCGGAGTTTGAAAGGGATGTTTTGCGCCCGCCGTGGATTAGCTGTGCTGTCGGCTGGAGTGTGAAGTGAACCCGAAGGGTTTTGGGAAAAGGGGCAGACACTTGAGATTCACCGTCAGCACCCTTCAGTGGTTGGGTCAGGGCGTTGGGTTGTCAGTTCAAAATGGAACAAAAAAAACAACAACACAACACACCAATCTACAACTCAGCTATGTAATAACATGGGCAAGAAGAACACAGCTGAGGACTGGGAAATAAGCAAAAAGAATGTTTTTGAAGCGGTCCAAAACAACATCTTAAAGTCCTCTTAAGCTTGTCTACTCTCCTCAAAGGAAAGCCATTTGAACCCTTCTAGTGGGAAGTTTCCTGATTTATTCTTTGTAGGAAGCGGTTATGGGGGTAAGCCTTAGACTGACCTGCTGGCAAAGTCGCAAACAAGTCCCAGCTTGGAGGGCACAGTCCTCTAAGCATCATTAAGCTTGATCTTGTGACTGCTCCCTAGATGGTTCCTGGGTAGCTAGTGGGCTGTGGGAGTGGCTGCCAAAACAAGTGAAACGTACAAGAACATTGTAAATTACCTTGTTTGTCCCTGGCTATAAATAAAGCCTCAGCTTTGCAGTCTGGATGTCTTCTGTGGCTTCAGCCAGGCACAGAAGATCCACCTAGACCCAGCTTTTTCTCTTTGTCTATCATTTCTCCATCCTTTGTCACCCCGGTTCAGGCTCACCGAACCCTTGGCTGTGCTGGCGTGGCACAATTTTGTTTCCCTCTTTTAAGTTATTTCATTAACTAGAGTCTTGATGCATGAAATTCATGCAAGAGTAGGCCTTCCTTCCCACAGCTGCCAGCACCGGCTTCCCTTCCCTCTGGCACCCGGGACCTGGGTTTCCCTCACAGCCCTGGTTTTGGATGTCTAGTCTAATTTGCACATTAAGCTTTTATTATTATAGACTAGTGGCCCGGTGTACGAAATTTGTGCTTTGGGGGGGGGGGGCAGGTGTGTGGATATCCCTCAGCCTGGCCTGCACCCTCTCTTATCTAGGATCCCTCGGGGGATGTCTGACTACTGCTGGTTTAGGCCCAATCCCTCTTGCCATCTGGGACTGCTGGCTCCTAACCACTCTCATGCCTGCTTGGCTGATCGTCCCCTAACCACTTTGCCTGCCACCCTTCTTGCCCCCAACTGTCCCCTCTTGCTGGCCTGATGCCCCCAACTGCCCCCCCCCCCCGCCAGACTGCTTGCCCCCAACTGCCCACCCTTGCTGGCCCGGTAGCCCCTAACCACCTCTGCCTTGACCCTGCCACTAAGACTTTGTCTGGAAGGACGTTCGGAAGGGGTCTCGGCCTAATTAGCATATTACCCTTTTATTAGTATAGATAGTACTTCTTGCCTTTGTAATGCCTTTACCTTGGCTCGTCTCCTTAGCTTAAGTACCGTGGATTCAAAAAAGACTGTGGTAGGGAGTGGGCTGATCACCTCATGGCAACTCCTAAGCATAATACGCTTGTGCCCAAGGCAAGAGTAACGCTGACAGGGAGGGAGGGCCCCACGGGGCAGGGTGACAAAATCTCTGCAGCCCAGAACCTTTGAAAGGAAACCCATATGATTTGGCTTAGACCTGCCAGAACCTCACTAACGATCATTTTAAAACTTAAGTTCCTAACAATAACAGCCAGCTGTGTTAACCTATTTCTATTTGTGGACTGAATGCACCTAGAAATCAAACGGTTTGACTTCTATGCTCGGCTCCCAATTTAATCTCTGGTTTTCACAGATAAAAGATATTCTGACTTTTTCCCCCTGCAATTTGCTGACAGTCATCACACTCTGACTCCAAGCTCAGTTACAGCAGCAAAGCTTAGTTACAGCAGCTAAGCTGCTATATTAAAAAAAAAAAAAAAAAAAAAAAAAAAGATCCCAGCCTGGCCAGTGGTTGAACATCAACCTGTGATTCCTGGTCAGAGCACATCCCTGGGTTGCCGGCTCAATTACACCTTTGATACTCTGACCATCTGGCTTCTTAATTATCATAATCCTAAGAATAGCCGAGGAAATCCTGAAATGTTTAAACAAGGTTTTACTAAAGTCTTGGATAGCAAAAGGGAAATATCAAAAGTAACTTGGACGCAGAGGATGAAATGTCATAAACTCTTTGGTATGGTCCACCTGTATCTTGTATGCTGAATCCCCATGACTAGTGAGCAACTGAATGAAAAAAAAAAAAGTGACATATAAGAGAAAAGATAAATTAGAGTTAGCTAAGTAAGCAGTTGAGAGAAGAACATTATAGGAAGAAGGAATAGTATATGCAGAATTCAGAATCTAAAAAGGACATTTGAAGATCCAAAAGAAGGCCAACTGAGTTGGACCACACTGAGTGAGAAGAGGTTACAAGATGGGGCTGGCAAGGTAAGCTTAATATCTGACTGGTCCTTTTCATATTTTTGGAGGTTTCTAGAAGATTTTTGAGTAATACCATGGTTTTGAACTCTATATCTAGTAGTTTGCTTTCTTTCATTTTTTTTTCATTTGTGACATGTTTCTTTGTCTCCACATTTTGGCTGCTTCCCTGCGTTTGTTTCTATGTATTGGGTAGAGCTGCTATGTCTCTTTGAGCTGGTAGAGTGGCTTTGTGTAGTATGCGTCCTATAGGGCCTAGTGGCTCAGCCTCCACAGTCACCTGAGGTGGACAGTCTTGGTGCACCCCTTTGTGGACTGTGGGCACAGTCTTGTTGTAGTTGAGACTTGATTGCTGTTAGTGTCACTGGAGGAATTGACATCCAGGCCAATTGGCTGTGAGGACCAGCTGTGTCTACAATGGAGGAGCTGCTGTGCAGGAGACACCCTTATGGGGCAGAACTTGCTTCAGTGGGGCTTTGGTACTCACTGAGTCTGCCCCTTGAGTGTGTCTCTTATAGATGTGAAGAGTTGTAATCTGGTATGGTCTCACACTGACCACGGGGTACACTGGATCTTGGATCTCCAGGGAGGTGCAAAGTCAGCCACTGCCTAGGGCCATCCAGCAGGAGCTACAGAGAGATCTGCAGATTCCTCCTCTTTGTATTGGGTTTGGAAGTGCCCAGATGAGGTCCAACTATGAAGCAAGGCAGGCTGGTGCTGGTGCCAGGTCCTGTGCCTTTTACTGATAGGTTTGGGGCTTTCAGCCCCAGCTTCAGCTTGCTTGAGAAATTTTAGCCTGAGCAAGGACAGGGCAATCATATGTAAAAGCTGCTGCACACAGCTTGGGTTGGGTTGTAAATTGGATGAGGTGGGGTCTTAGGGAATCACCAGGGTGGAGCAGACAGAAATGGGTGCCAGTCAGCCCTGCAATCTGGAAGGCCCTAGCATCGGAACAACAATCCCTGTGAGCACCTTTGTCGGAGATAACAGCCCCCAAGTTCCTGCCCCAACGCCAGACAATCTAATTCATCCTTGTATGTGTCTGTGTTTCCCAGAGCCTCTCCCTAGTGCTGGAGCTCAGAGGAAACAGGGCTTTATAAGTTCAGTTCATGGTGCCGGCCTTTTAAGAGGAACAGCTGGGTCTCCAACAGCTTCTGTGTCACTGAGCTACCCGGGAGAGGCCTTCTTCCCTGCTAGTTTTTACAGCCCATAGTTCTTACTGCCTGTAGGGACTTCATTTCCCAGCTCTGGGACCCTTGGCTGGGCCCTCTTGCTCCTCTGAGTGGCTTCCGCAGAGCTGATCTCCTCCCTCCCCCCAATTAAAAAAGCTGCATGTGTAGGTGCCGCACCAGCCCATTCTGTGCCTCTGCCCCTCCTACCAGTCTCAGTGTGCTTTCTTCTTCACTTCTCTAGTTGTAGGATTTCCATTCAGCCAGCTTTCTGTGGTTCTGGATGATGGTTGTTCTGTATTTTAGTTGTGGTTGTGGGAGGCAGTGAGTACAAGCATTTACCTACACCACCAACTTTCTCAATCTCCAAATTTAATTTTTTAAAAAAAGTTTTATTAGAATATAATCATACTCATCTTAAATTAACTATATTTGATATACCATTGTGTAAATTTATGGTATATAAAATGTTGATTTGACATATATTCTAATAAAATTGCCACTGTAGTTATAGTTAGCACCTTTGTCACATAGTTATCAACTGAGTTTAATTTTAAAATATATTTTATTGATTTTTTACAGAGAGGAAGGGAGAGAGATAGAGAGCTAGAAACATCGATGAGAGAGAAACATCGGCCAGCCGCCTCCTGCAACCCCCCCCCCCCCCCACCTGGGATGTGCCCACAACCAACGTACATACCCTTGACCGGAATCGAACCCGGGACCTTTCAGTCTGCAGACCAATGCTCTACCACTGAGCCAAACTGGTTTCAGCTGAGTTTAATTTTAAACACACCAAGTTTGAGGTGTCTTTATCACTTAGCTATTGCTATGTCAAAAACTATCCCAAAACTTGATAGCTTCAAACAGTAAGCATTTATTGTTCATAAATCAGTGAATCAGCTGATCAGGGCCAGGTTCAGCTGATCTTGCGTAGCTTGCTCATGTGTCTGTGGTGGGCTGAGTGGTCAATTGAATTCTGGCTTGTCAGGAATGGCCTCAGTCACGTGGCTGGTAGTTAGCTGGCTGGCTGGCAGCTGAGACAACTAGAGTAATTGGGCCACATGTCTCTCACCATCCAGCAGGCTGATCTGTGTTTGTTCACATGGCAGTGGCAGGGTTCTGAGAAAGGGGAGAAATGCGTATTCCTCTTGAGATCTAAGCTTGGAATTTGCAAACTGTCATTTCCACTGCATTCTATTGGCCAAAGCGAGTCGCCAGGCCCGATTCAAAAGGGGAAGTGGATTTAGGATGACTAACTCATCTTGGTTTGGCCATGGCTTCTCTGGTGTTAGCACTCTAAGTCTCTTGTTCCCAGAAAGCCCTTAATCCTGGGCAAATTGGAATGGCTACTCTAAGTAAACTCTCCTTCTCCTCCTCCTCCTCCTCCTCCTCCTCCTCCTCCTCCTCCTCCTCCTCCTTCTTCTTCTTCTTCTTCTTCTAAATATATTTTATTGATTTTTTACAGAGAGGAAGGGAGAGGGACAGAAAGTCAGAAACATCGATGAGAGAGAAACATCGAACAGCTGCCTCCTGCACACTCCCCATTGAGGATGTGCCCGCCATTAAGGTACATGCCCTTGACTGGAATCGAACTTGGGACCTTTCAGTCCCGAGGCCGACGCTCTATCCACTGAGCCAAACCAGTTCTGGTTAAACTTTACTTCTTGATATACTTTTTTAAAATGCCAATTAAATCACGGTGTTGAGAATTTCTATGTTTTTATTTTTTGGACTCATTCTAACAGACAGTAAGAAAAGGGTGCTAAAATCTTTAGTAATAATTGTGTTGTTTCCTCTTTAATTTTATCTAATTTTTTTTTATGTATCTTGAATTTTTTATATTAAGCCCAATACATTTATGACTTACGTCTTCCTGATTAATTTAGAGCCTTTATCATCATGAAATGTCCCACTATATCTCTGGTAATACTTGGTCTTGAAGACTACTTTGCATGATAATAATATGGCCAGTCCACTTTTATTTTTATTGTTTGTTGAGTATATATTTGTTTACTTTTTGTCCTTTTAACCTATCTGTCTTTATATTTAAAGTGCCAAGTGCTGTCAGTGAGAGTCCATCCAGGAGACAGAAAATATACAATAATTTCAACCAGGAAAGTTTAATATAAAGAATTATTAAGTGCCGAAACCAGTTTGGCTCAGTGGTAGAGCGTCGGCCTGCAGACTGAAAGGTCCCGGGTTCGATTCCGGTCAAGGGCATGTACCTTGGTTGCAGGTGCATGTACCTTGCACACCGGTTGGGGGGTGTGCAAGAGGCAGCTGGTCGATGTTTCTCTCTCATCGACGTTTCTAGCTCTCTATCTCTCTCCCTTCCTCTGTGTAAAAATATCAATAAAATATATATTAAAAAAAAGAATTATTAAGTAAAATTGGGGATTGGAATAATGAGGGATTGGCTAGTAAGAACTGAAGAAAATTATATATATATATATATATATATATATATATATATATATATATATATATATATATTTTACTGATTTTCCACAGAGAGGAAGGGAGAGGGATAGAAAGCTAGAAACATCGATCAGCTGCCTCCTGCACACCCCCTACTGGGGAGGTGCCCACAACCCAGGTACATGCCCTTGACTGGAATCGAACCCGGGATCCTTGAGTCCGCAGGCCAACGCTCTATCCATTGAGCCAAACCGGTTTTGGCAAGAACTGAAGAAAATTCTAAAGACCACAAGAGCAACAGATATAAGTAGTAGCCACTGTCCCTAAGGCTGAGACAGGGTGCCTAAGAGTTCTCCTGTCCCTAATGCTCCCAACCCCATCCTTTTTTTTTTTTTTTTTAATCCTCACTCAAGGATATCTTTCCATTGATTTTTAGAGAGTGGAAGAGAGAAGGAGAGATAGGGAGAAACATTGATGTGAGGAAAACATCCATTGGTTGCCTCCTACATGAGCCTGACCACTGCCAGGGGATAGGGGTGGGTGGATGGGGTTAGGGTTAGGGAGGAGCCTGCAACCACAATATGTGCCCTTGACAGTAATCAAACCCATGACCCTTCTGTTCCCAGACTGATGCTCTGTCCACTGAGCAAACTGGCTAGGGCCCAACCCCTTTCTTACCAAAGCTGAGAGCTAGACCTTGTTGGAGTGGGTGAATCCATGCCATGCAGATGGCAGAGAAGTCACTGTGGTGCTGCATTGACAGAATTTGTTGGAAATCACCCTCTGGAACTGGCCAGACACTCGCCATCCAGGGAGATGAGGAAAGGTATTCATGCAGAGGGAGTCTCAGCCGTGGGGGGGTTTGCTCTGAAACTCCCCAGAGGGTGCTGGAGAAGCCGCTGGCTGCTGAGTGCCACTGACCACTGTGCCCTGGAGAAGCTGACAGTGCTTTATGTGTCTTCTGAAAGAGCACTCTGAAACTGGAAAGACAACTCTTTCTTCCTGCAACGTTTCTGCAGTGCTTGCCTCTAATAAAGCTTCATGTTGTGCCTGGTGGCAAAGGGAAAAGACGTAAACACGTACATGTTCATAGCTGCTATATAAAATGCATTTCTTATTGTGATTATGGTAAAAAATGTTTGAAAGCCATCAGCTAAAAGATATGAAATAACATCTGTTCCAGAAGACTTTAAATTCTCAGAGCCAGAATTTTCTTAAGAGAAACAAATGTATCCACAAATCTGGGGAGCTCTTTTTTTCCCCAGAGGAGAAGAGAGAGGATACAAACACTGGATAAAAGCACAAGTTCTCTGCATCAGAATCTCTAGGACTCTTGGTAAGACATTAAAATGGTGCTTCTTGGCTCAGAGGACCTCAGGGCAGAGCAGGAGAAATCTGCTTTTAACAAGTTCCCCAAGGTGATTCGAACTTCGGCAAAGAAAAGTTTGAGAACATTGGCCTTGAGATTAGCATGATAATAATGACTACCATTCATGGAGTTTTGATTGAAGCCAGAGAGGTAAGTAATCTGTCAGAGGTCACATAGATTGGAAGTGACAGGAAAACCACCCTGTTACATCACTGCCATCTAATCCTCAGACCCCATTTGAGTGTTGCCAGTTGCTCCAAACAAGTCCTTTTGGCAAAAGGATCCAGTTCAGGATCATTCGTGCATCTATATTTTCTTGACACATTTGAAGGCTTCAACTAGGATTATCTGACTCAAACTAAGCCCTAACTCTGAACCACTGAGTGGAGCAGGGCCCAAGATACCAAGTTTGCAGAGACAGGAAAGTGGATCACACCAAGCAGCGGCTTGGCTGGGCTCCCCTCTGTTACCTGTGTGAGTTCAGGCCCATTTCACAAGTTCTCTGTAAAATGAGGGTGTCTTGAGGGGTATAGACTGGGTTACAGATTGGATGAGCCTGTGTGTTCTGTCCTTTTATTACACTCTGCCCTTTTTATTTCCAAATGAAGGGATTGTTGGGGAGACCACAGGTCTCTTTGCAGCCAAACTAGGGGAGAGAGGGCCTCCAGGGCTAGATGGAATGGAGGCCAGCTCTTGAAGAAAGGCCAGTCTCCCGGGATTAGCAGGCAAGACCAGGAGAATGCAGAGGGCCTGTTTGGGCCTGGGAAGGGCTTCTGGGATGAGGGCCTTTGTAAGGTTTCCCTGACTCATGAGACCAGAGCAGTGGCTTTTCACATGGTTACAGTGAATATCCAAAGCCAGAGGACTCATTGGGTTATTTCCTCACTGGGTTATTCTGAGGATTTATATTTTGAAGTACTTCAAACATTTTAAGTAAAAAGTGTTGTAGGAGGGCAAAGAATCATTTGCGTACTTAATTTTCATGTTTACATAGCATTTGTTTTAAAGTAGTAAGAATCTAAATTTCAAATCGGGTTACAAAATCAGCCTTTACTTAAACTGGTAAGTGCATTTTAATGAAGCTTAATTTGAAAGCATACATTTGCATATTAAAGTTTAGGTGAGCCAACTTTTAGAGTGTGATCTACAGAGCACACAGGTTTTCTAGTGTTCTAAGAATGTAACAATTCTTTTGAGTTGCTTTTCATAACCTATAAACCTTAGCTCAGTTGACATAAGGCTTAGCAAAATGGAGAGGATACAAATTAATAACACTTTTCCAAGTCATTTTTAGAATGTTCTTGGAATACTTTAGAACCCAAATGTCACTATTTTGGGATACTGTGTTAAACATACTTGTTCTGCAGTTCATCTGTATTTAAATCAATAGGCATGAGAAGTTAACAAATGAGAAGTTGCCAAGCCAGAAAGAAGTGGCTTCCATTTTCTATTGATACCTTCATGCAAAATCAAGCTGTATTATACACTTCTTATAAGTATACAAGTATAACTTATTAAAAATATATTTTTATTGATTTCAAAGAGGAAGGGAGAGGGAGAGAGAGATAGAAACTTCAGTGATCAGAGAGAATCATTGATTGGCTGCCTCTTGCACACAATTGAGGCATATGCCTTTGACCAGAATTGAACCTGGGACCCTCCAGTCTGCAGGCCAATGCTCTATCCACTGAGCCAAACTGGCTAAGGCAAATATAAAAATTTCAGAGGGACTTCTGCAATTACATGAAATCGGAAGTTGATTTGTTTATTTTAAACCTTTATTAGTTGTAAAAGATAACACAAGGGAAAAGTGCATAAAACACAAAGTAATGTATGATGAATAATTATAAAATAAATCTGTAACAATAAAAGTGTGATATGCTAATTAGAAGTCCTTCTAGATGACTTTCTGATGAAGCTGGGCGGCGAGGGAAGCCCAGGTTCCAGGTGCCAGAGGGAAGCAGGTGCTGGCAGCAGGGGAAGGAAGGCGTACACTCACATGAATTTCATGCACCGGGCCCCTAGTATAATTATAAAAAACCATGAAAACACCACTCAGATCAAGAAATAGAAGATTGCCATTATCCTTGGAACCCCTCCCCATGATCTCATCCTAGTCACCTTCTTTTCAATCTTCTTCTCACACCTAGGGAATCATTATCTTGACTTTTATGGTAATCACTTCCTTGCTTTTCAGTTTTTTTTGAACTTTATATACAAATGGAATAATACTAACACACACTGACTTGGCTAGCCTGCTGACATCAGTGCAATCAGTCCCCACTGGGGCACACTGTATATACAGAAGAGGCAACTGAATCATATTCTAAAGCTGGAGCTATGATCCTACGTGTACAAATGACCTCCCCCAGTCAGCCCAGGCTGCTACTTAACAGTCCTGCATATCCACAGCCAGTCAGCAATACTATAGGTCTGTTTTCCTAATAGTCTATGAGAAGGTCTTGGTCTTTCTGGCTTTAAATGACCCAACCCATTTCTTGTCTCCTCAGTTTTATCTCCCAGAGTTTAGACTCTGTGTTGGATTAGGTTTCATAGCCTGCCAGTAATTTTTTCCCACTCAGCACTCAATTTTGGTCTTAAAATCCCAAATCATTTTTCTTTAACACTACAGAATGTATTCTTTTGTATATGTCTTTTTCTGCTCAACTATGTAAGTTTTACTCACATTGTATGTGCAGTAGTAGTTTGCTCATGTGTGCTGTGGTGTAATACTCCAGTATGTAAATCTGTGTATCCTAATTGATCCATTCTATTGTTGACAGACATTGGATTGTCTTAATTGCTATTAAGAATATTTTTGTACATGTCTCCTGATAACATATACATGCATTTCTGTTGGATATGTACCTAGGAATGGAATTCCTGGATCATTGGACATGTGTATCCTATACTTTTAGTAAATGATCCCGAACTGTTTTTCAAACTGTTGCTATCGTGGACATTTGTGCAACAGATTTTTAAAAAAATGTGCCCAATGTAGAGAAATGAAAGGTAAACTAAGTCATTCTTCATTTTTGTCCTTAAAAACTATCTGCTCTACGAGATCAGTGTAAGTGGGCTCAAGCTCAGGTTAGTGGTCCACCTTCATTGTGGTTCCCGTTGCAGGTGCTTCTGGCTTAGCATGGCGGCTCTCCGGGGGAGGCTGTGCACAGATGGGTGAGACTGGTGGATTTCCAGGTGGATTTCCTCGGAGGAGGCAGGGCAAGATCTGAAGGTTCTTTTCACAGCCCATACCTTCTTTGCAAAGTGAGAGTTTCCTTTGAGGGTTTTTGTTTGTTTGTTTATACCTGCTTTCCTCAAAGCAGTAATCACTCCTGGTGCATGAGCTCTGCTCGGAGCAAGTTCCTTTCCTCCCACCTGATGTTCTGGTGACAGGGAGGGCCTCATTTAAACTTCCAAATTATATGGCTTGTTGACTTGCAAACGGCTAAATCGAGAATGAGTTAGGGCCGGGACCGGTTTGGCTCAATGGATAGAGCATCGGCTTGGGGACTGAAAGGTCCCAGGTTCGATTCCGGTCAAGGGCATGTACCTTGGTTGCCGGCACATGCCCAGTAGAGGGTGTGCAAGAGGCAGCTGATCGATGACTCTCTCTCATCGATGTTTCTGACTATCTCTCTCCCTTCCTCTCTGTACAAAATCAATAAAATATATTTAAAAGAAGAAGAAGAAGAAAAAAGAATGAGTTAGGGAAGTAGTTTCCTGCTTCCTAAGCAGGACAACCAATTAAAAACATTTTTATTTTATTATTATGGACTTTTCTAAACATACACTAAAGTTGAAGGAATAGTATTTCATGGATCCATCTGGGAGCAACAAGTGGCCAATCTTGTTTACACCTCTCTCACTTGTTTACACCCTTCCCACTAGGTACTTATTTTTGTAGCCAAAGTCTTTAATAGAAATGAAATGAGGTAAACAGCTCCTTACTAACCCCCCACACATATACATCTCTTCACCCCCATCCCGGGATGAGAATGACAGGGCGCGTCCTCAACTCGCAGGCACACCCAGCAACCACCGCTCCCCTGCTCCCGCACGTCCAGGTCTTGGGGTTCAGCCGGAAGAGCTTGCCTTCCCCGGTGGGCTCACGGAAGCACTGTACCAGCTGCCCAGGGACCCGCGTCCTGGCTTCCAGTCCTTCTCCAGAGCAGGGGCTGCTGTTCCCAGAAGGGCGTTGGGCGTCAGGGCTGCATCAGGGCCGTAGTTCACGCAGGGCTGAGCCTGATGCCCGCCAGCTCTGGCACCACCAGTGGGGGCCGTTTCCTTGTCCTGCACGGACTTGTGGCACGGACTCCGTGCCTTGGGGCCATGGACTTTGCAGAAGGTGGTGGGACACCCCGCTCCAGGCTGTGAGCCGGCCCCCGGGAGGCCCTGGGCAGCCCTGCAAACGCGCTCTGCTCGCCCACCTGGAGCCGGTCCTCACCCACCCACCTGCTAAAGCCCCGCCCCAGCCCCTCCACTTCCACTTCCGGTGCCCTCCTGGCTTTCTGTTCTCTGGATTATTGTGAAGGATTCATCCACAAATCCTCAAAGGTAAGTATTCTTTTTAAAAACACAACCGCAGCCCTAGCCGGTTTGGCTCAGTGGATAGAGTATTGAGCTCCAGTGAAGTGCCCGGGTTCAGTTCCGTTAGGCCAGGTACCGGGGTTGCAGGGGTTGCAGACTCCCTGCCCTCGCCCAGGGGCATGTGGGAGGCAACCTTGGATTTTTTCTCTGTTCTCTTCCTCTCTATTCCACTCTCTCTAAAAATCAATGGGAAAAATATCCTTGGGTGAGGATGAAAACAAAACAAAACACACACACAACCACAATACCATTATCACACTTAAATAAAAACAATAATTGTTTAATAACATCGAATATCTTCTTAGTCTCCAAGTTTCCCCAGTTGTCTTACAAGTGCTTTGTAGTCAGGGTCTCATGAGGTTGACACCTTGCATTGGTTTCTACATCTGATCTTATTCTTTATTTTCTTCTTTATTTTCTTGTTCTCATCTTCTTTATTTTCTTGCCATTGATTTGTTGAGTACACAGGAATATTTCCAGTAGGGTTTTCTTAACTTAAGTATTTTATTTTATGTTGTTCCTGTGTTGATGCTAATTTTAGTTTTGTGGTAATAAAGGCCATTGTGATATTAGTAGTACTTTTAGCAACCTTTGATTAAGAAAATGGCCCTGCCAGCATGGCTCAGTGGTTGAGCGTTGACCTATGAACGAGGAAGCCAGGATTTGATTCCTGGTCCGGGCACATGCCTGGTTGCGGGCTTGATCCTCAGTGTGTGGTGTACAGGAGGTAGCTGATCAATGATTGTTTCTCATCACTGGTGTTTCTCTCTCTTTCCCTCTCCCTTCCTCTCTGAAATCAATAAAAATATATTTTTTTAAAAAAAGAAAAGAAAATACACAATGACAAAGGATTGCTATAAATGCAGTAACACTTTTTTTTTTTTTTTTTGTGCGCCTGTGTTTGGATGCAAAACAGCTGCAAAATTATAGATCAGCAGGTTCTGAAACTTTTTGGTCAGGACTTCTTTATACTCTTAATATTCTCGAGGAGACACAGTACTCTAAAAGCCACTTGTTTATTGATATTTATGGTATCAGACATTAAAACAAACAATTAAAATATTTAATTCATTTTAAGATAATAAATCCATTAGATGTTAACACAAATAATATATTTGTCAGAAAAAAAATTTCCAAAACAAAAAAAATTAGTAAGAAGAGTGATATTGTTTTACATCTTTGCAAATCTCCATAATATTTTGCTTGATAAAAGCCAACTGAATTCTTCTATATACTTTGGAATTTAATCTGGTACAATGTTACTTACCATATAGCTTCTGGAAACTTTGCCATACGTTTTTGAGAGATTGAGAGTGAAAAAGGCACATACAAAAATGTCTTAGTGTTTGTTTGAAAATAGTTTTCACTTCCAGGAGCATCTGAAAGA
Source organism: Pipistrellus kuhlii (assembly GCF_014108245.1). Taxonomy (NCBI): domain Eukaryota; kingdom Metazoa; phylum Chordata; class Mammalia; order Chiroptera; family Vespertilionidae; genus Pipistrellus; species Pipistrellus kuhlii. Next base: position 38,992,414 of record NW_023425573.1, on the reverse strand, counting down.
GTCTTGGGACCCCTGTGGGTTCCTGACTAGAGTGTGAGAACTACTCCTGTAGACTATTTATGTATGGAAGATATCATTATTATTAGTGTGTAGACAATGCTTAGTGAAAAGGAGTGTATTTGAGGATCTCTTGCAAATAATTCTCAGCTTCCCCTCTCTCCCTGAGCTCCACAATTTCTCCCTCCTTATCCCATTTGGGACTGGCAGTACAAAAATATTCTGTGGATGTGGTAGTGGCATTCTATGTTCTTTTAAAAAAGTGTTTAAAGGCCGGGCTGGCGTGGCTCAGTGGTTGATCGTTGATCTATGAACCAGGAGGTCACAGTTTGATTCCCAGTCAGGGCACATGCCCAGGTTGTGAGCTTGATTCCCAGTGGGAGGTGTGCAGGAGGCAGCTGATCAATGATTCTCTCTCATCACTGATGTTCTATCTCTCTGTCCCTCTCCCTTCCTCTCTGGGGAAAAAAAAAAGTGTTTGAAGAACACCTTCCCTTCCAAATTTCTTAGAAAACTCCATAACTTTTTCCTGAGAGTGCAAATGAAGAAGTGGAATGGAAATGTGGAAACGTGGATTAGGACCCATTTTGGTTAGTCAGAGGGAGAGTAAGGGTTGGATACACCACAGCAGACTCAGGATTGAAGAGTAATGAAGTATGTGTCGTAGCCTCATGTCAAGAGGTTTTGCAAAGATTTTTCACACCAGCAAGTATGTTCAGAACAAGACCCAAAGCCCAACATTTTTCTTCCTCCTAAGATCTTTATAACACTCTAAACTCCATTCACTAGGGCAGAGTTGGCAAACCGTAGCCTGTCAACTAAGAATAAAGCATTTGCTTCTATTTTTACATTTCCTTTCTTTTTTTTAAATAAATATAATTTATTGATTTTTTACAGAGAGGAAGGGAGAGGGATAGAGAGCTAGAAACATTGATGGGAGAGAAACATCAACCAGCTGCCTCCTGCACACCCCGCACTGGGGATGTGCCTGCAACCAATGTACATGCCCTTGACTGGAATCGAACCTGGAACCTCTCAGTCTGCAGGCTGATGCTCTATCCATTGAGCTAAACCGGTTTTGGCTATTTTTACATTTTCAAATGGTTGGAAAAGAAACACACAAAAGATGAATAATATTTTGTGGTACATGAAAATTATGTGAAATTCAAATTTCAGTGCTCATCAGTAAAGTTTTATTGGGACACAGACACATTCTTTATGTAGTGTCCATGGCTGCTTTTATGGTACCAAGCAGAATTAAGTTAACCTGACAGACACAATATGGCTTGCAAATATTTACTATCTGGGTCTTTACAGAAGTTTGCAGACCCCTGCCCTAATAAAAACCTACAATTTGCATTTTATGGCTGTGCTTTCAAGGTAGTCAACAAATAGTTCTAAATTGTCCATTTATATATTTTCTCTGACTCACTTTTGGTTCAACTTTTAGATTCGTTTTAAGTTTTAATGACTTCTGCTTCAAACCTTCCTTTTATATCAAACGTAGGTCTCTACTTTGCCACCTTTAATTAGGCATCTCAATCTCCCTTCTGTGAAAGTCTGAAGGCTGTAACAGATTCTCCTCTGTGATCTGTCCAACCCTCTTCATATCTAGGAAAGCCCCAACCTGGCTTCTCCTATAGACTTCCTCAAATTCAAGACCACCTGCACTCTTGGACTTTCTATTTCCAAGACCTTCTTACCTATAGCAAATTGTTGAGACTGGCAGGAGAAAGATGTGATTTTCTCCCCCTTTTTAAAAAAATAGGGCATAGTCTGCTCAGCTAAGTCACTAGAACAACTTTAAATGCAGTTTTGTCAGTTCATGGTTTTCAGTGGTCTTCATTTAGACTTTTCAAGGATTTAGGCTGAGGTCTGAATGAGCTGGAGAATGAGATCATTCAACAATTAAAATGAATAAAAAAGCAAAAGAAAATGGCAGCACTTTCTGCATAGAAATCTTGGAACTTTAAAGACACAGCTACATCTGTGTAGCTACCTATTTTACACAGGATTTAATTCATAGAGGTATGAGTAAGTGAGGACATGGAGAGGTCAATGCCATTGACTGAAGATTTACACTAGTCACTCCTGGGAAACACAGGATAATTAGGAGGCAGAAGACAGAAGGGAGGGAAAATCATTGGACCGGAGCCTTTATTGAGGTTTCCCAAATGGAAGGCAGGGCAGAGTAAACAGTTTAGAATTAGTCAGTTTGAATAATTCTATTTGGCCTCGGGCAGGGAGGGGAGCAGAGGAACTGTCCCTAGTTGCCTGGTACCTGGTTCTGGGTTTGATTTGGGGCAGGAGACATATTAGCTTGGTTGTGAGAGAGTTAGATAAGAGTTAGAGAGTTAGATAATAGTACGGGGCCTAAGCTGGGGCACTGGTTGGTTTGCACAGGAAAGGCAGCTCTCAGGCCGATGTTATTAACTCTAGGGATTAGCAGACTTGGGAGGGGTAGTCTCTTTCTGGGATTAAAGGCCCCAAATGCCAGCTATCAAGAATACAGAGTGTGTGGAGGCAACAGATCAATGTTGTGCTTTCACATTGATGTTTCTCTTTTCTCCCTTCCCCTCTCTCTAAAACTAGTCTTTAAAAAAAAATACAGAAAATATAGTTAATACTAGAGGCCCGAAGCATGAAGATTCATGTGAGAATGGGTCTTCCTTCCCCTGGCTGCCAGCACTGCCTTCGCTCTGGCTGGAGCCACCTTTTTGCTCCGGCCTGGAGCCACCTTTCCACCTTCCCATGCTGCTCAGAAAACTGGAGTGGCTGGTGTGGTGCAGAAGGCCTGCATCCAGCCCCGCCCCCCCACCCCCCCAGGCTTGGCACCTGCGCATGCAAATTAACCCACCATCTTTGTTGGGTTAATGTGCATACAAACTTCTGATTGGCTGGTGGTCATTGCAAAAGCATGTGATGTTATTCTTTTATTAGTGTAGATAATTGGCCTTGTAATGAATGGGTACCAAATAGATAAATACAGAATCTAAGAAAACACATTTATGCATTTATTGGAATTATGATTTTAAACATTAAAAAAATAGAAATTTGGAAATGAGTTTAAAAATTAATAATAAAAGGCATAGATACTCAAGATAAAGTTTAAAACCAGTACAAAAGTTTATAAAATTTCACTACTGTTCTTAATCCTCTCTTTTTAAAAAGTTTTTATTCATTGTTTGATTTTAGGAAGAGAAGGAGAGAGAGAAACATTGATCCAGTTGGTTGCTTCTTGTATGTGCCCTGACCGGAGCTCGAACACACAACCTTGGAATTTCAGGATGATCCTCTAGCCAACTGAGCACCCTGCTAGGGGCCCTTAATCCCATTTTTAAATTAACCCCAATTTAAAAAAATATTTTTTTATTGTTTTTTATTTTTTATTTTTATTTTTCAAAGAGAGAGGAAGGGAGAGAGGGAGAGAAACAACATCACCATGACAGTGAAACATCAAAACAGCAATCTTTCGGTGCATAGGACGTCACCAACCAACTGAGCCACCTGGGCAAGGCCTTAATGAACCACAATTAACATCTTCCTAGAGGCTTTGCACGAGTATCCGTCTCACTCAGAGTAAAAGCAGTGTTCTCATACGGTCAGCAGGCCCTACTACCCGCCTCTACTTTAACTCCTGCTTGCTCCATCTCTTCTCCCCGCCAGCTGGCCTCGAGGCATGCTCCTGCGTCCGAGCCTTTGCTACTATTTCCCAGACTCTTCCTCCCGACAGCAGCCTGACTATCCCAGCACTTTGCTCTGTTCTTTACTCAAATATACCTCCAAGAGGTAGGTATTGAAAATTGCACCTACCCCAGGGTTCTATTTCCCTCCCCTGATTTCTTTCTTTTCTTTCTTTCTTTCTTTCTTTCTTTTTTTTTACATTTCTTTTGCTTATTTATCTAGTTTACTATCTGTCTCCCCTACTGGCATTAGTTAAGTTTTGTGTAGGCAGGGATTTTCATGCAGTGCCTGATACACAGAAGATGCTCAAGAAATATTTCTTGAATGAATGGATGAATATCAAGCACAGTTATACCGTACATATTAATTTTCTTATTTTACCAACTGGGATCATATTATATGTGCCATCGCCTACTTGTTTTTTGTTTTTCCCCAAAGAGGCATCTTGGTTATTGTTCATGTTAGTATATCTGGAGGCAGTTCAATCTTTTAAGCAGCAGCATAGTTTTCCTGAGTGTAGATAAACCTTAATCTATCTAACCAGTCACTTACTGATGGCCATTAGGATGTTGAGAATTTCACAATTTCCCACAACAACAAATCAAGGACTAGATCCAGGTTCAGGGAGAAGAACTTGTTCCAGAACTGACTAGGAGACTGTTGGTCATTTTCTGACTTTCTTGTGCTGTAATTTATATTTTTCTTTAATCTTGGCTACTCAAGTAGAATAAGGTTGCTCAGGTGAGGTATGGTCAGAGATGGGCGATGGGACGATCACATTTACTTACGATAATTCTACGTTAATAGTCAGGCCGTAGAGCTGAGGGCAGACCTCTGCAGAGGCAGGTTACAGGCATGTAGGGAGGATCCCTCCATCTTCTTTGACTCAGGTCCGCCCATTTATCCACAACTGTGCCTGGTCTTATAGGCCTCGGGCTGACTGATCCATTCATCTACCATGTGCCTTCAAAATTAATACCTGACACTCCGTGTGCTGGCCAATCTCTCTTCTCAGTAATCAGATCTTTTATTTTCTATTCATTTAAACCCCACTAGTGAGCCTTCTTATCTTTTAGAGATTAGTCATGTGGTCGCTTTCCTCATTGAAATCTGCCTAATCTCTGACATCTTCCCTCTAGAAGTTCAAACCTCCTCTCTCCGTGATGCTTAATGATATGGCCTTCATCTTGCCTTTCATTTCCTCCCTGGCCCTGGACCAGTCCATCTGTTCCTCCCCAGCATCTCGGTCGCTTTAATCTGTTCCTGCCTCTGATCTGTGCTTGTTACACCTGCAAACCCAACCCATGTAATATGCTCTTCCTCCCTAGACTTCAGAAATCGCATCTGCTTCCCTGAGTGGTTCCAGCCTTTCCAGCCCTTCCAGTCTTCCCTGCGTGATTCCGAAAGCTGCTTGACCTGGGATGTTTATTTTATGTGCTTTATCTCTTTTGAATAGTTTAAGTTTGGCTTAATTAGGGTGCTGTGGGTTTATACTTGGTCTTCTATTGCAAAAGGTTCCAGCCTCACGAGGCAGGCACGGAAGTGACAGGAACTATAAGTGGGCTGCCAGCCCTGATGTGTCCAAGTTTTTGGGTCCCAGTTACTCCATGGTGCCAGGGTGCTGTTTTCAGGAGAGAGGGACAGTTGGGTCTGAGAAAAACACTGTTGGATTTAGAAGACATTTATTTCTGTAATAAGCTAGTGTTTTGGGGGCCTGGGGGTGCCAGAAAAATTTACATACACACAACATTTTGAATGAGCTTCCAAGGTGTTCATGGATCTCTTGAAACTGACTAAAGATTCCATGGCCTTAGGTTAGAGCCCATTTCCCTAGACCATGTTTCATATTTGTTGTTTTTTGTTGTTTTCTTTCTGCCTGTCCACTGACTGTGTCTGGAAAGATTGTCTTAATGAGATAATGACAAAGACAAAAATACGACTCTGATGGCATCTTTGGCTTAAAGCAAATTTGGTTACTCTTTGGAAATGTCCCATATTGGAATTTAAAGAATTAGGTAGGGTTCTTCCCGCAAAGCCATGCATACATTTGGGACTACAAGGTTCTGTCTTATATCTGAGTTGTTTGAATTGTGGTGGAGGTTGGTGGGAATTTTTCTCTATGTCATATTGTGGATTCTTCAATACTAGTTCTTTGAAGAATCCATACAACTCAATTGAGGCCTAGTGGATTAACAAAGAATAAAGGAAATGTAGAGAAGTGGTTTAGCCTCAGTGTAAGTTTTGTTCTGTCTGCTCAGCAAAGTTATCTTGATCTCAGTAAAAGCATTGTTCAACTACTTGTTTTACACTGACCCCCTTCACGCAGTTAGGTCAGTGGCTTGCCCTGAGGCAATGCAATTTAGGATTTAGTTTCTTCATTTGTAAAATGAGTATAATGCCCACCCTAAAGAACTAAATGAGTTAGCTTGATTCCTGTAAATTCTAAACAAATTGTACATCTGACTATTAATAAATGACAGTGACGGATGCCTTAGGAAGTGCTAGAAGTGTGGGGGTAGAAACAGGATGGAGCTGAGAGAGACTAAGTCAATTTGATAATAAAAGCAGGTCTGGTAGGGAAAGCCACGTAAAGTGGGAAGGCAGAATCTGGCCCAGAAGGTTGTGGACCAGCATCTGGAATCCCTGGCACCCGGCTCAGAGAAGTCAAGGCCAGGGTTTCGCTGGAATGGCAATGTGTTGCTTCCTGTAGATGCTATCCCTTCAGGCCTTCTGTGAATCCCACGCCTGGCTCCTTCCACTGCCCACTCCTCGGATTTCACAGGCATTTCCAGACACAGGAATGCCTTTGCTGGGGCAGCATCCTTTGCAGCTCTGAAAGGTGGGCCTGGGGTGCCATCGCTTAATCAACACCTAGGATGCTTTGATGTCCAGTCTCCCTAGGGTTTTCATGAGTGGACCGCCTTGGCTTGGCTCAGTATTAACTTCTCACTGACTTGGGCTCTGCTGCTGTCTGTGGGCAGGAAAGGGTATGCCAGGAGAGCCTCTGATGGGGGCAGGGCAGGCAGACTCTGGTGGCAGGCTCTGAGCTCTTATCAGAGAGCTCAGACTGCCATCAGATCTGGAGAACTTGGAGGTGAGGTTGAGGCTGAATTGGGGACAGGGAGTGAAAACTCTCAGTGTTGGTACAAACTCAGAGGTTAGGATTGCAGATCCAGGATTCCAATTTCAGCTTTGCTGTTTATAAACTAGGTGCCCTTGGGCAAGTCACCTATTCTCTTGGAGTTTCAGTTTTTTAATTTATAAAAAGGGCTTAATAGTAGTATCTACCTCAGAGGAATGCTCTAAAGATTAAGTGTGTGTGTGTGTGTGTGTGTGTGTGTGTGTGTGTGTGTGTAACAGGCAAAGGAGTGCTCTAACATTGTGGTTTAAGGACAAAAAAGAAACTTTTTTGAGAGCTAGCTAACTGCCCTGGTGCTATTAAGACTTACATTATTACATTAGGATTATTTTAAGTGGTCTGTAATAAGAATAAAGGGAAAGGAAGTGAGCAAGCACATAAGAGGCTGCTGGGCTCCAGTTGTGAAAGTCAGAACGAGGAAACACCAGAGGCCTTCTCATTAGAACCATGAATGGATTACAGAACACCCACCATTACCATTATCATTTGATGTCTTTCCCATTTTGTAGCCAGTGCAATTAAAGATGAAACAGAAATAAGATTTAGATCATTGGAAAGGAAAAGATGAAATTTTATTATTTGCAGATGATAGGATTTCATACCTAACTTACTAAGAGAATCAAGCAAATTGAACCCCCAACCATTGGATTTAATAAGAGAGTTTAGTGTGTTGGCTGCGAGCAGGATAGATAAACTCAAATCAAAAGCTTTCCCCTCTTGCCAACATTGATGGGTTTTAAAATATAAGAGAGGAGGAGAGAGATTTCATGTTTAAAAACAAAACTCACAAAATACCCAGGAATAACTTTAATGAGAAATGTGTGTGGGAACTATGTAAAGAAAACCAAAAAATCTGCTAGATTTATAAAGATGTGGATTCATAGAACCATACCATGCTTTTTTTCCCCCTCTGTTTACAAGTGTTTTTTTTTTTATATCTTCCTTTATTAACTATTTACCACATTTTCTTTTTAAAAAATATATATTTTATTGATATTTTTTACAGAGAGGAAGGGAGAGGGATAGAGAGCTAGAAACATTGATGAGAAAGAAACATTGATCAGCTGCTTTCTGCACACTTCCTACTAGGTATGTGCTATGTGCCCACAATCAAGGTACATGCCCTTGACCAGAATCGAACATGGGACCCTTGAAATTGCAGGCCCATGCTCTATCCACTGAGCCAAACCAGTTAGGGCACTATTTACCACATTTTCACTGTGCTATGGGCTCCGCTCAGAATTCAACAGTGAAAAACACAGAAATGGTCCCCTTATGGAATTTACAATTGAGTGGAAGAGTTGAATGATCAAAGAATAAGCAAAACAATTATTTACATAAATACAGCTCATATATGTCCAAGAGAAATGGCCTTTTGACTTCTGTGTGAGATCTCCCTAACAGACCCCTGTTTAGCTCGCTGAACCACTCAGATATTTGCTGACTACAAATACATCGACTATAGCAAATTTGCTGAATAAGCCATGAATGATCAATCTAAATTAACTTGGAAAATATGCAAACAGCGGCACCATAAACCATCTTAGCTCTCAGCTGTGGGTTCCCCAAGTATTAGGTTCTTTCCTTTAAGATGAAATCATCTTTCTTTTCTTTTTACTTTGTTTCAATGAACCAAGGGGTTTGATTTGGCCTGTGTCCCCTAGAAGTAGGGCGACATACTTCTGGGTTTCATGCCAGCCAAGCCTGCACGCTACCAGCTAGTCATAAGAATGCAGTTGGTTCTTGACTCTAGAGACTGACGGTCACAGTTTTGTGGACCTCTGGTTGGTTTGAATGGGAAGGATGTAGTTTAAATACAGGGTGGGGTAAAAGTACGTTCACACTTGTGAGTTTGAGAAGCACAGCTTATTTATTCTTTTGTATCATTATTTACTAATTATTGTATTATTTTCCATATGAACAGCTGTAAACTTACTTTTATCCCACCCTGTATATTTTTTTTTCATCATTATTTATTGTAAAAGTTTACGAGATAGAATATGCCATGGAAACATAGGGTAGTGAACTGAGTGTAGAAATGAATTAGTCTCTAGTATGTTATTTTCTTTTTAAAAATATTTTTATTGATCTCAGAGAGTAATGGAGAGGGGGAGAGAGATAAAAACATCAATAATGAGAGTGAATCATTGATCGGCTGCCTCTTCCACATCCCCCTACTGGGGATCAAGCCCACAACCCAGGCATGTGCCCTGATTGGTTCATAGGTCGACGCTCAACCACTGAGCCACACCCGCCATGCTCCAGTATTTTATTTTCTAATATGTGTTTTCCTCTCTGTTTATTACCTGTCTCTTTGTTTGCTCTACTTACACCCTGAATGAAAATTAGCTGATTTCATTTATAATTTCTGCCCAAATCTTCCGTCATTTTCTTTCTTTTTGCCCTGTCAGAATTTTCCAAGGGGTCCTATCGCTTACAGACACAGTTCAGCTTTGGAGAATAAAGGGAGTGGATAACCATATTTTGAAGCGTACCCGCCTTTGATGCTCTCTTTATAAAGTGTTCTAAGAACATATGAAATTAATTTTCCTTCTGAGGCTTTACAAGTTGCCAACTGACACATTTGTTTCCAGAAGGAAGGTAAGTATAGGCCAGGTGTGGAGATGGGTTAAGTCTTAAAAATGCTTCCGTGTTTTGTTAGGAGAAAAGCTGAGGGTGCTAGCCACCATGGAAATGTCAGGAATTTGAGGACTGTTCTCAAGGAGGAGGACTTACCCCCCAGCTTTGGCTTCTGGGCCATGGTGATAGATATGTCTCAGGAAGCAGACACTTGAAGAATAAACTGTTAGGGCTTGAAGGGAACTTTAAAGACATTCATTTTAATCACTTCTTTTAAATAAGGAGGAAACGGAAGCCTTGAGAGGTGAAAAGACTTTTCCAAGGAGAGTACCAATTTTTGCCTGTTAGTGTTCCCAACGCACCTTGGCATCTGTTACAAACTTCCGGCAGTGATCTGAGCAGAAGACGCTGGCTGGGGCTCCCTCTTGCTGTATAACACTGAGGAAGTCATATGGTATCTTTTTCTCTAGAGCAGTGTTTCCCAAAGTGTGGTACGCATACCCCCAGGGGTATGGGAAGAGTTTGGTGGGGGTACGCGCTGCACCAGAGTTTGGTGGGGATATGCACTGCACCGTGCTTAGCTGCTCCTAATTCTACGTTCTCATGAGTACGAGAGGTACTCAGCGTTACGAAAATTATATATGTCAAAAGTTTTGGAAACACTGCTTAGAGAATGGGAGAATGATAAGTCACAAAGAGACTGTGACAGATTCCTAACGCTGCACACACTCATGAGAAAATGACAAAGGTGAGACGCTGATGCAGAAAAATGCTCCCAAGGATACAGCTGTGAAGAGGAACCCCTTGCACACTGTCTGACAGTGGAAGCGATGCTTTTGCTTGGAATAGGTGTGTGTTTCAAGAGAGTCAGAGTAGAGGGCATGTGAGACCAAAGATAATCTACAAAGATACAGGGAATGCTTTACCATATGACGAAGGGAAAAAAACAACAAAACATGGAGACCATATTCAAGTCTTTACCCGCTACATTTCAGTTGAGAAATGTCTGTAGGGAAGTTGAAAGGATAATGCCATTAACATCTATATGCACTTCACTTAGACTTACTAATTGTTAACATTTTTTTTTAAACCATATTTTATTCATTTTACACAGAGAGGAATTGAGAGGGACAGAGAGTCAGAAACGTAGATGAGAGAGAAACACCGACCAGCCGCCTCCTGCACACCCCTCACCGGGGATGTGCCCACAACCAATGCACATGCCCTTGACCGGAATTGAACCCGGGACCCTTCAGTCCGCAGGCTGACGCTCCATCCACTGAGCCAAACCGGCTTTGGCTAATTGTTAACATTTTTGACACTTTCGCATGCATCTCTTGATAATAATGACGTTTCCTCTACGTAACCACAACGCCATGATCACACCTAAGAAAATAGCAATAATTCTGATGTAGACACTGACTTGCAAAAGAAAGCTGCCAATGATGTTTCAGAAAGGTGTGTCCTAATATATCTTTAATCTACTCTGTAGGAATTATCTGAGCAGTTACATAATTGGACAAGAACTAGGACTTAACCTCAAGATAAATTCAAAATAATTCTAATGGCAGGGTACTCCAAAATATTTTTCTTATTTATTTATTTATTTATTTATTTATTTATTTATTTATTTTGCGATGATTGAAAACAGGGAGAACATGGGAATCCAAATATTTGGAAAAATCATAATATATCTTTAAATTTTAGTGAAATTTCTTTTTCTTTTAACCAAGTTTGTGTCATTATTTGTAAATAATGCATAATCCAGAGATACAACTCAGTGTGCATTTTCCCCTATTTTTTTCCTAAATTTATTTAATGACTCAATCATATTTGTATTTTTATAAAATAAAACTATGTTGTACATAAAAAAAAATAATTCTGATGTATAATTTGTATTCAATTTCCTCCATCTTTTTATAGTTGTTTCCCCCCCTCCCCCCCAAAATCTGGGATCCAAACAAGAGTCATGATTATATTGAGTTGTTATGTCTTTAGTATCATTCAGTATGGAATAATTATCCTTCCCCTTTTTCCTTGTGACACTGGATTTTATAAGAGATCAGGCCAGTTGGCTTGTAGAATGTATCATATTCTGCATTTGTCTGTTTTCTCATGATTTCTTTTAGAGAAACATTTTGGGCAAAAATATTATGTAGGTAAGATTGTGTGTCTCTTTTTGCATCAAACCATGAGGCATATAATGTGCTGTTCATTGTGGTCACTCAGTTAGTGGTCACCAGTTAGTAGGTGTCCCCCATCCCTCCATTTCCCCTTTATAAGTGTTAGGTTCTCTGCGTAGTGATACTTTGAGTCCATTTTTTATTACTGTTCCCCCATTAGTTTTAGTATATATTGCCTGAATTGACCATTAACCAAAGGCTGCAAAATGGTCATTTTAAAATTTTATTATTTTCCTATACCTACTAGTTGACATCCTTTGTAAGGAAAATCTCTCTCTCCTCTTTTGAGTATCCCCATGTACCATGGGTTATTGCTTAAAAACAATTCATTACATTAGAATCCATTATTACCATTACTTGATTCTTCTATTTGCTGCTCAAGTAGTTCCAGATAAGGGTAGCAGGATGCTTGTGGGAGGGAGCAGCAGCATCGCAGCGCCTGATTAGAGCACAGGGTTACACGGAGCAGTGGCAGAACCAGACGTGGCTTGTGACTTGTTCTCTGGGTCAGTCCTCTTCTGTGGCTTTGGAGTTTTTCCTAGAAGCTCAGCCTACAAGTCTGTTTCTTGTCAAACCACCTCCGGAAGCTCTGTGATACCCTGCAACAAATCTCCGCTTGCTTAAGCTAGCCAGAACAGATTCTCTGCAGCGAGGCCCTTACTGAAGCAGGGTAGCCTCCTTATGCAACATGGGATATGTATGTAAATAAGCAAGGATCAAAAAGCAACAAGTTAGTGGATATGCCAAAGAGATCACAAATCTAAACCTATAACACAAACTTGAAAAAACAAACAAACACCCGAATTTATATAACGATGGCTTGGTATTAAAAATGTCCAGTGACAGTGCCATATATAGAGTTCCCCCAAAACAATGTATACACACACTTTGAATAATTATACAGGCAGTGTTGATTAAAACACATTTCATTTTCAAAGTTGAGCTATCGGCTATTAAAGCGTGCCTACAGTTTTGGGGACACCCAGTGTTCAGAGTTCTGTCGTGTGAATATGGTCTGAAACGAATGTGCAAAAGGTGGCCGTTGAGAAATGCAGGCCTGCTGGATCAAGGACCAGGATAATCAATAGCAATTTGGTGTTCAGCAGTATTTTGGCGTTCAGTAAGCTATTCATATGACAAATAAAACTGGTGAATCTTGTGGCTGTGTGACAGCTCCTTTCCTCTCTGTTTGTTCCTATTCTCATTCTGTCTCTTCTCCCCCCGCCCCCCCCCCCCAAACACAGAATGAGTCGCACCCCCTCTCTGCCTCAGGGAGTTTGTAAGGGCCCAGTACCGGGGTGATGTGCAAATCCGAATGCACAGCCCAGAGACAGCCCAGAGGCCATGCCGGCCAGTATGGGACCCTTGTACTTAGGCAGAGGCGGTTTCAGGAGGAGGCGGCGTTCAGATGAGCCAGACCTACTGTCACAGGTTTTACTAGATCCTTAGAGTCATCCTCCAGACAGAAAGGAATAGTCTCTTCCTTGGACGTCATCCATGAACCAGTTGTGTGGAATTCTGAATAAAAAAAACCCCCAAAGTCTCTCAAACCAGAACTTTCCAGCAAGTCTGCTTTCACCCACCCTGGGAGGGAAAGGCCGGAGTGAGAAAGACCAGCGAAGTTCAGCAACTTGTCTTGGCAAACAGATCACTCCCTGCCTTCGCCAAGGAGGAAGGACCGCTTCCCTGCGGGCCTTTCTGCAGAAGGAACGGGTGGGAGGCGGTGGCTGTCCCGGTCTCCGCCCGCTGGTCCTGGGCAGCCGGCGGGCGGGCGGGCGCAGTTTCCCCGCGGCCCGCTGGGTCGCACTGTGGCCCCGCGGATGCGCGTCCGGGCGGCGCTGGTCCGGCCCGGGCTCCGGGCACCGGTGCGGGCGCTGGGCCGGCGGCCTCCCCGCCAGGAGCGTCTGGGGGCGGTGCCCCCGGAGCGGCTCTTCTGCCCGCTGCAGAGGGTGCACTGACCGCGGGCCCCGGGGGTGGACCGGAGCTGCAGGGAGCACCCAGCCTGGGGGCAGGACGCCAGCTGCGGCTGGGCCCGGTCCCGGTCTCCGGGGCGTTTGCTGCCGGTGACCCTAAGGAGTGGCCCCGAGGGGAGCGGGCCCGCGGGACCCAACTGCGCTCAGGGAAGCGGGTGTTCCTTGGGCAAGGAACTACTCCAGTGCTTTAATTTTCTTTCTTTTTATTAAAAAAAAAATTATTGATTTTTCACAGAGAGGGAAGGAAAGGGATAGCTAGGAACATCGATGAGAGAGAATCATCCATCAACTGCCTCCTGCACACTCCTCACCACACTCCCCACCCGGGATGTGCCCGCAACCAAGGTACATGCCCTTGACCGGAATCGAACCTGGGACCCTTCAGTCCGCAGACCGACGCTCTATCCACTGAGTCAAACCGGTTTTGGCTAATTTTCTTCATATCTACACGATGTTTTACTTTTGACATGTTATTAAAAGATTGTCTGCCTTGCTTCTCCCTTAAGCATCTGACTTTGCACGGGTGCCCATGATATCCTTCCTTCAGATAACAGAGCTCAAAGCACCATGGATCCCTCCCTCTTCCCCACCCTGCTTAATGGTAAATATTCATTTACTGTTTACTTACAATAATTAGCTAGTTTTAAAACGGAAAAGTAATAAGTGCCTATGATAGGAAATGTGAGCAGTACAGAAGCCTCACTCCCTTTTCCATGGCACCAAGCCTCCTCCTCGGAGGCAGCCATTGCTAATACTGTCTTTTAACTTCCCCCAGAACACAGTATACGGATAGCTCATTTGAAATGCCCTCCCTCCATAAAAAAATAGGTCATATATCTTGGAGACGGCCTCACAACCGTCCATGAGACCCGGGCATGCTTGTAGAACGGCTGCCTGGAGTCCCATTGTGCCGCACACCAGAATGCTTCCTTCAGCCCTCTGGTGAAAGGATTTTGAGGTTGTTTCCATTCTCTTGCTATTATAAGCAATTCTGCAGTGAACATCTGTCTGTGTATGTGACTTGGACTATATTGTGCAACTTTGTCTATAGAATACATTCCTAGAGGTGGGATGGTCTCAATGGGGAATATTTGCATTTTTAGTTTTATAGATCTTGCCAATTAAAGGTACTACCATATCATACTCTCAACGACTGCTTTCCACTCGCCATCCCGCGAACACTAGGTTTATTGAACTTTTAGAATATTTGCCAGTGTGAAAGATTTATTTTTTATTTTTTTAATCCTCACGGAAGGACTCGATTGATTCTTGAGAGAGAGAGAGGGAGAGGATGAGAGACACATGCATATGGATGGAGGAACATGTATACCCAGTAGGGGGCCTGCAGGAGGCAGCCATCAATGATTCTCTTTCCTCTCTTTTCCTCTCTCTGAAATCAGTGAAAAAAAACCATAAACAAAACAAAATCTAAAAATTACACTTGTCCTTACTAAAAAAATAATAAAAGTAGCATGTCATTGTTTTAATTTGCATCTTTTAAATTTTGACTGAGGTTTATTCTTTTTCACTTGAATAAAGTTATTTGAATTCTGTGAGCGGATGGTTCATGGCCTTTGCCTACTTCTGTTAGAATTTTGGGATTTTTTCTTAGGGGTTACAATGCTTTTGATAGATTAAAGAAATTAGATCTTTGGC
The DNA here is from genome assembly GCF_014108245.1 of Pipistrellus kuhlii. Classification (NCBI taxonomy): domain Eukaryota; kingdom Metazoa; phylum Chordata; class Mammalia; order Chiroptera; family Vespertilionidae; genus Pipistrellus; species Pipistrellus kuhlii. Next base: position 38,977,202 of record NW_023425573.1, on the reverse strand, counting down.
TATGATATCTAATCAGTCTTCTGATTTCTTTTGCAGTGTTTATCATTCATAAATTTTAATATTTATAGAGTAAAATATATCAGTCTTTTACTTTATAGCTGCTGGGTTTTCTATTTATTTAGAGAGAACTTACTGACACAAATATTGTATTCTAATGCCCCCATGTTTTAATCTAGCAATCTCTCCACAGAGACCAGGTAACAGGAAGAGCTTACTGTATGCTTGAATAAAAGGGAGGGAATATTATTTTTTTCCATGGGGAAAATACATGACTTGAAGTTAAGCAAGTAATTTGTCTTATAAAAAAATAATATTTCCCACCCTAGCCGGTTTGGCTCAGTGGATAGAGCATCAGCCTGGGGACTGAAGCATCCCAGGTTTGATCCCGGTCAAGGGCACATGCCTGGGTTGCGGACTCGATGCCCAGTAGGAGGTATGCAGGAGGCAGCTGATCAATAATTCTCTCTCATCATTGATGTTTCCATCTCTCTCCCCCCTCTCTCTTTCTCTCTGAAATTAATAAAAAGGCATATATATATATATATATATATATTTAAAAATTAACATTTCCCCCTGTTTACAAAGATTATATATTTTTATTGTAGGAAATTTGGAAATGTATAATGATATAAAGAAGGAAATAAAAGTCACCTATAATCTTCTACCAGAGATAAACAATGACATTTGTATGTTATATATATATTTATACTGTTTATATTTTGTAACCTACTTTTGAAAATATAGCAATATTTTATGATTATTTTCTCAGGATACCAAATATTTTTCTAAACATGATTTTAATCATTGGATACTTATTTATCATATAAATAATGAAAGTATTTAACCAACACTAGTGGTAGAACACTTAGGTAGTATCTAATTTTTTAAAATTCATTTTTATTGATTTCAGAGAGGAAGGGAGAGGGAGAGAGAGATAGAAACATTGATTGGCTGCCTCCTGCACACCTTTCCCCCCCACTGGGGATCGAGCTCATCCTTGACTGGAATTGAACCTGGGGCCCTTCAGTCTGCAAACCCAATGCTCTACCCACTGAGCACAATCAGGTAGGACTAGGCAGTATCTATCTTTTTACTGTTGTAAAGCAAAGAAGTAATGTTAATATGCTTACCTCTCTTTTTCTCGTCTTCTAATTTAGCTAATTCTATAAATATACAAAGAAAGGAGGACGTGGATTTAGCTTCCAGATGGAGCCTGCCGGTTCCTAAGTATCTTTTTGCACATGACCAAGCTAATCTCTAGTTATAGCACGCCAGGACCCCACAGTGTCTGTACCTCCCCTTAATATCTTTTTGGGAAATATTCATATTTTTTTTGCACATAAATGAAGAAGCTTGTCAACAGTCCAGTTCTTTAGAGTTTTCATATTGCATTACTTACCTGACGGACTAAATATTGCCATTTTCCTTTTTAAAATATATGTATGCAATCTCCAAGGATCAGAGTGGGAAACTATAAGCATTATTATCTGTATGTCTGGAAAGAAGGTGAGAGGCCATCTAATCTAGTCCTTTCCTGTCCCAGGTGGGGAAGTTGAGGCTCAGAGATCTTACGTGCCCTGCCCAAGACTCACAGCTCAGTTGCATGAGGTGGCACTGGATTCATATTAGGTTTTTGTTTTTGTTGTTGTTGTTGTTGTTGACGCCCATTAACTGAATTTGTACATTTACAAAACATTATATTTATTGATTTCAGAGAGAAGAGAGAGGGAGAGATAGAAACATCAATGCTGAAAGAGAATCATTGATCGGCTGCCTCCTGCACACCCCACACTGGGGATCGACCCCACAACCCAGGCTTGTGCCCATGGCCAGAATCAAAACCCGGACCCTTCAGTCTGCAGGTTGACGCTCTATCCACTAAGCCAAACCGGCTGGGGCTGACTTGTACATTTTTTTAAGGCCAGTTTTTAGATGAATTGGCTTTTCCTAGCTGTGATTACAGAATTTCTGAGGGGGGCACACTTGTATAGAATCCTGACTGTGCCAGATATCTGCTGAGGAGGAATTCTCAACTCCACCTGCAGTTCTTCCCTTCTCCTCTGTGCTTACCTCTGTACTGAAAGCGTTCCTTTATGAATGTCCTTCCTTGTCTATCATTTTCCTGCGACAGAGTTTAACCGATTTTACGCTGGGTGTTTGCCTTGGATTCACATCAGGTTTTTATTTTACTTCTCATTGAGAAAGCAGAACCTACTGTGAACTTTCTTCATAAGGGTTTTCATTTACACTATGAAACAATACTTTAGACAAACATTATGAAAGCTTTGGAGTCTATTACTAAATTGATTTGAAGATAAGTATAATTGGATTCTGCTACAGATATCAGTTCTTGAGAATCTTTTTGGATAAGAAGTCAGCAAGGTTAGTCTGAAAAAGCTTATCTGGCTGGGAATTTGAAGTTGGTTTGCTTTGGTCTTTGCTGTCCCTTTGATTAAGACATCATCAGAACAGAATCCATCTCTCTTTTCCTTTTCCTCATAGATTTAGCAAATAGCTCTCCCCTTGCTTTTGACATAAAATAAAGCTTTTTTTTTTTTTTTTAAGAAAAAAATTCTGAGAAGTTATTTTTGCTTTGGACTTGGTTTCTGATTAATTGTATGACCTTGGCAGAAATTTTATATAGAAAGTTCTCTGTGCCTTTTCCGCCCTGTGAAGAATAAATAGAATAGTCTATTGAACAACGACATTCAGAATATTAGATTATAGACTTTAATTTTGGATCTTGAATGTGGCTGATTGTCACAATCATGAAGAGAGGGTTGTTAAACCTCCAGTGAGAAAACGGCAATGTTAATTATCTAGGCCCCTTAGGTTTCAAGGGAAAAAACCAATAAAACCCAGTTTAAGCCACAAGGGGGGATTTTTTGGTTTGTACATATGGGAAGTCCAAAGTGGGGGTAGTTGTAGCTTCAAACATGGTTGAATCCAGAAATTGAAGTGATTCCGTCAGCTCTGTCTTTCCCTCTCTGTTTTTTCCATTGTTTACCCCCCAGGGCTCTATGTAAACCTTCATGGTCTTTACAGTTCACAGTCCCAGTATAAGAGAGACAACATTTCTCTTTTAGTGCCCACATGTTAAGTCTTAGGGAAGACTCTGATCGGTCCGGCTGGGACACTTATTTAATCCCTGAGAAAATAATGTGGCTAGAGCATGGGGTGCTCTGATGGGCCAGCGACGCTTGTGAGCATACCTCTTCTGCAGGGGAGGATTGGGACACCCTAATAGGCAGCCCTACCAGGATCCGATGAAGTCAGATGAGGATAGTTGTGTTCCAAAGAGCAAAGGAAGGAAAACAGGCCAAATGAACACTCGAAGCCTTTGGGAGGAAGTATGAGTGTATTAGCTATAGATCTGTTCAGTATTCACTCATGCTCACATTTTATTTGATTTCACTATAAACTTAAACTCCACTGAATGGAACCAGCACTATTGTAAGTCTAGCAAAGATGAGATACTAATGCAGAAATGAAATGTATATCAGGTGAGAGAGATCAAAGTGATAAGTGAACTTTTTTTTTTTTTTTTTTTAGGTTTATTAGTACAGAGTCATTGTATTTATAATAGTTTCCCTTGGCCTCTTTAATCATATAATGTAGAAAGGTCTTCAACGTATTTTTTCAATTATAAAAAGCACACAAGGATATAAAAGTGAAAAAATCATTTCTTTTTTTTCATTCTAGAACCTTCCTATGTGTTTGCAAGAATACACATATATATTTTATATAAACAGGTAGGATGATTCTGTATGTCTGCTCTGCAATTTTCTTTCTTTACCAAGTGCTGTGCATTGGAGATAGTCGTTTGTCAGTTCAGATAAAACTCCTTCTCCTCCTAACAGCTGCACAATCTCCTATAGTATCGATGTGTAACCCATCCGCTGTGTCACCAGAGGATTTTAAGGTCCTTTACAAACCATTACTCTTCGGCCTCTTTTGCGGCTGGAGCACCTGTGGCTCAGAGCTGGGCCAGGTCTTGCCCACTAATGTGGATGCAGTAGAAGCAATGATGCCATCAAGGACTTCCCAGAGGCAGCAAGATTCCTGCAAGGCTAAATTAGAGCCAGACTCTGGTCCTATTGCTGCCCCCCTACCCCTCCCCGTAGTTAACCAGGAGAGATGTCCATTGTTGAGTGGCTTGGCAGGTAGTTGAGAAATTGCAAGGGTGTAATGATTTCCTCTTTTAATTTACGGCCACCAGGGGGACTGACACTATTTTCACAGGATCCCTGGGTAGCTTCTGTTCTCTGGCCCCCTGAATAGGTAGGCTCCTTGGTGTCCTTTATTGGTTTGCAAACATCAGTACAAATTCCTGGGCGATGGTCAATCACAGCTGATTAATTTACGTCTGGTTTGGAAATGCTCATTCACATCAGAGGTAATTCCCTGCAGTGTTTGTTTGTTTCTTGCTGCTGGGTTATCACTGCTGTCATGAAAGGCAGGCCGGGTTGGAGGGCTGGTGACTGGGATAGGTTGAGAGGACAACTAAAAGGCAAACGAGCTGAGGAGACATCCTTATTGTCTGAGAAAAAAAAATCTTTGGTTCTCCTCCTCCCCAGCCTCTTCTTCCTGGCATTTCTCCCCCGTACTCCTTCCTACTTCTCTCTCTTAGCTTCCTACTTCTCTCTCTTAGCTTTCCATGTCAAAGGAAAGGCTGCGTTAGTATTTTAAAACTGCCCCAACTCCTGGCATCCTCTGGCCAGATGAATGGCTACAGAGTTGTAATGGCATAGGAACTGCAATGTGAGACCAGGATGAATCTTCCCTCTAGAATGAAATGAATCTGAGATGAATCTTCTCAGACTTCTCTGTCTGTGTTCTACTGCTCTCCCTTATGGCTTTGCTTATTGCAGTTTTTATACTTCTAGGCCCAGCTCTAAGACCATCATGAGGCTCTCTGGCAATCCCAGCGGGAAGGGGTCCCTCACCTTCGCTGATTGTGCCACCTGCCCACTGTATCTCTTACTGGACCTGGACCTTCTTGAAGACCTTTGCTTTGACCTGCTGGGACAGGTAAGCTTTGTCTTTTCTTTACCAGACTGTCCCTCTGCCCCCCTCACGGCTCAGAAGGCACTGTATTCTTAGCAACTATCATGATACCTGGTCCATAGTAGGTACTGTTGACAAAAGGGGCCACATGCTAACCTGACAAGCTCAGGGAAGGCCTGTATGGCAGTCTAGCAAACTCAAAGACCTAAAGTACCACAAAGGATGGTCTGAAATTAAACTTCTAAAAGCAGTTATGGAGGGTAATCATGTCCTAGGCCAGTATCTTCTCTGACAAGGTCAGTCTTTACCTTAACTGAGCCTATTGTCATTTTGCATCTAAGAAAACATACCTATGAAATGTCAGAGTAACTTGTAACTTCTCCTTTTCTGGACTCCTTGGGGCACAACCAAAGGCCCTCTGTCCTGGGCGCCAGGACAGAGACCATCAATTCCTTCATTGTTACTGTTATGTTAATTGTTGACTGTTAACTTTCCTGTACCCACCTAAGTAAAAGAAGTGTGTGTCTATCGTTTTACTTTTTATCCAATCCCGGCGTCACCCTACCCCCACTGTGCTTTCTCCCGCCTCCCGAATCTATCACCAATGGGTTTCATGTGATCCACTTACTAATACATCTCCTCCTTTGATGTAATGTTTCAAACAAGGTGAGAAATCGCCGTTCTTGGGAGCATTATCCCAATCTGTTGAGATTCTGCTTCCTGGCAATTTTCATCCATTTTGGGTCGAATAAACTCACAAAAATTCTTTACAGGTTTGAATGTTTTTATGTTAATAAAGTGCTTAATATGCTTGTTGAAAATATGAATCTGTTTAGGTCAAGATCTGCTGCAAGAACTTGGATCTGGTTTTACAGTTGAATCACTAATAACATTTTAAAGGTGTTTCCTTTGTTAGTGTTTGAGTTCTGGTGTTGAGATATCTATCTATCTATATCTATCTATATCTATATCTATATCTATATCTATATCTATATCTATATCTATATCTATATCTATATCTATATCTATATCTATATCTATATCTATATCTATATCTATATAAAATGGAAGCTCTCCCCTCCTTAGTCTCCTAGTAGATTTTGAAACTGTTAGATCCCAGGAGAAGTAATTGCATAGGGACAGGTTGTATGTAAGTGTAAATTGGTTTGTAAATTCTAACCTCAGAGGAAAAAGAAAAAAATATATAAAAAGACCTCAGAAAATAGTATCTTGCCATGCAAGGGGTTGGGCACACTCTCTATATGGCCACGATATATTTTTGGACCCCGGAAACTTCCCTGAGCGTCTCTCTCCAACATAGGAAGAACCTGCAGTTACAAGTACAATGGCACTATTTTACCTCCCTAGGGTGGCCTGGATGTAAACAGCAGCCTTTGAGGCTTTGTGAAGCAGACATTTACTCCTTCAGTTTTCTGTCCTGGAGTATCATTCCCTCTCCTCCCTGGGTGATGTCACTTCTGCCTAAAACATGTCGCACAACCTGTCTTTGCTTTTTTATCATCTTCTGAAGACAGTTCAACCTCTAAATGTGGGTTTTCAAGGCCCTGCAAGGTCAGCCCTGACCCTGACTCCCATATAGGGTTAGGATAGTTAAGTATAGAGGCTGCAAAAAAATCCATTTCCTATTCCTAAATGGAGAAGATCAGCATTTCTGTTTTCAAAAAGGTCTGGCAAAATCTCTGTGACTTCTATTTGGTAACTAATTTTTATTTATGCCAGCTCTCCCCTTAGTGAAGTTCTAATTGACTTCCCCTTCTTCATTTCCCTTAGAAAACCCATCATGTAGTTAAGGGATTTTCTTTTTATTTATTATTTTCAGACCTTATAATTAAAAATATTTCCCTTTGAATAAAGATGTAGGCTCATTTGAAGAAAATTAGAAAAACACAAAAAGTGTAAAGAAAATAAAAGCAATCCTAAATTTATCTCCAAGATAATCTTGCAGATCTGGCAAATTTTCTTCTAGCATTTCTTTGAGAGATTTCTCTTTTAGGTTCTTGAAGTACCCTCTATGCCTCTATTATATTTTTCATTTCTTTATCCTGTTATTGTTTCTGGGAGAATTTCTCTATTCCACCTGTCAGCTTTCTAAATCTGTCTGCTGCTGTGTCCATTCGGCTAGTCAGCCTAATTACTGGAGTTTTAAAGACTGCTTATTTATTTATTTATTTATTTATTTATTTATTTTTGAGAATGAGCTCTTCTCTTAGTGATATTTGGCGTCTCTGTCACAGTAAGGGTTTTCTTCAAGTGTTTGCTGGTGTGTGATTGTGTGCTCATTTCTAATTCTGGAGCTTGGATGGTGTGTCTGAGAATGTACTATCCTCTGGCGGTAGGGCAGGAGCAGGATGTGGGGCTGGGCAGCGTGAGTCAGTAGTCTTCTAGCCAGGAGGCTTCCACTCCTCCTGGGTGAGGCCGGCTACTGGGAGCCTTATCTTGATCCTCTGGCCCAAATGTTGGCCCCAAATATGTCTCTTAGGCTTGCTGCTCCTACAAGCTTTGGGTGAGTGTTGGGGGACCATCGGAATGGGCGCTCTGACTAAGAGGACCCAGAACTTCCTTGTCCACACAGACTTCTCCCTCTGATTTAGGGCCCCTGGAGCCATCCACCACTGTCCTCTCCTTGTGTGCTTTAGGTTCATTAATCTGATTCCATGTGCCTTTCAGAGGGGGCTCATTACTACTGGCCACAGAGGCTGTCTTTCTTCATTTGCCTTCATTGTTTGGATTCGTTTATTTAAAATTATTTCCAGTCATTTCTAATGATTTGGAAGTGAGCATGTCAGCCTTCTTTACCCAGTCTTCTCAGCTGATTGTTTTTTGAAGTAATTTGAGGTTTTTCTTGTGGACTAAGAATTCAGAATTGATAAAGCGAGGAGGAAACAGCTTAATGTTTGCCTCCCAATATCTTAATAGATGTTGGGGATTTAAAACCTAAATACAGAGAAAGCATAGTTTTGAACCATCCACTTGACTAAAATCCAAACTCTCATTATCCATAGTTAAGGGTCATTTCCCCTCAGAAACTGCTCTGTTGACCTTGTAGCTGGAGAACTTTGTTGGCCTAAAAGGAGACAGCACCTCCTTGGCTGAGGACACTGTTTTGAAGCTTTGCAACTTCAGGGAGTGGTCTGGGTGGGGTCACGTTCCAGCTGCACCTCATAACATTTCCCAGGCCCTGGCCGTGCTGATAGCTGGTGCTGTCTGCGGTTCGCTGTTCTGGCCAATGAAGGCAAACAGAATTGCTTGCATTGTACAAGCATTGACTCACGAAGCAGACTCATGCATTTGTAGACCTCTGGGGCTGGCATTTCTGCGAATTCTTTCAAGTTCATTCCTGTTCCTCGGGCTCACCCCTTTACAAGTGTTAGCTTGCCCTGCGTGCCTACCATGGCAGAAGGACGTCAGCTCCCCGTGATAACTTGCCAGTGTCTTTTCTCCAGGATTTTCCTGCATTAGTGTGTTATCATTTCCATGTTTGTGAAAAATAGTAATAAAGATACTTTATACTTCACCAGAACATTTCCCCTGAGGATTTTTTAATATCTAAAGAAAAAGTCTTGTAATCTTCAGAATTTTTCTTCTGAGGTAAATGTTTCTTTTTTTTAATTTTTAAAGCAATGAATATGACTTTGAAGTTAGCACAGTGGGCTTTAATTTTACCACATGACAGAAGAACCTTGTATTCTAAGTCTGAGTACAAATGTGGCATTTCATACTTATTGGGGGCGGAGATATACATACAGCCATCTTTCACTTAATGGTATTTCAGTGAAGTTGACTAGACTAAATGTCACAAAAGTTACTGTAGTTTCCCAAGACTTAAAGTTTTTAAAAATTATTTTTTAATTTATCTTAGATAGAGGAAGGGAAGGGGGGAGAGAGAGAGAGAGAGAGAGAGAGAGAGAGAGAGAGAGAGAGAGAGAGAGAGACAGAGAGAAACATTGATCAGTTGTTTCCTGCAAGCACCCTGACCAGGGATTGTACCCACAATCTGGGTATATGCTCCGATCCAGAACTGAACCCACCACCTTTTGGTGTTCAGGAACAGTGCTCTAACCAACTGAGCCATATGGGCAGGGCTAGTTTCCCAAGACTTTTTGATATGAAATCAGATTTATTTCTCCATAGGGACAATTTCTAATAGAAAACGTTCAAATTGAATGAGGCAGGACTAAGGAGAGAGTTTGACATTCTGGTGTCTGGAATGGTAGTTCTTCACCATGTTTGCACACCAGAGTCACTGGGGAAGTTTTTAAAAAATACCAGTGCTTGAAACCCCAGTGGTGCCAGGGTTGGGATAGAACAGGGACTGACTACAAACTGGCACTGGGGAGCTTTTGGGGTAAAAGGAACATTCCACACTGGATTATAGTGGTAGCTACACCATCATATATATTTACCAAAAAAAAAAAAAAAAAAAAAAAAAAAAAAAAAGAAAAAAGAAAAAAGAAAAAAGAAAAAAGAAAAAATCATTGAACTTACCAGTGGGTGAATTTTATGGTATGAAAATTATTCCTTAGGAAAGCTCTTTTTAAAAAGCCTGCCCAGGTGTCACTTCAGACCAACTAAATTAGAATTTCTGGTAGTTAAATTCTGGTACTGGAATCTTTAAAAAGCACCCCAACTGATTTCAATGTGCGGCCAGGGCAAAGAACCACTGGCCTACACCCGATTTGTCTTGGTAGGATAATCCTGCCGCAGGGCAAAGAATCTTTCAAATAATACTTAGTAATGAGATTTGGTTTAATTGCTCATACCTTAAGGCTTATATAGAAAGAAGGATGATGCATCCAGATTATAATACTGCAGTCTGAATTTAGGTGGCAGTGCTGGTTTGGGAGTATAGGTGAATGACCAGATGAGTTATTGATATTTTGGGGGGAAACCCCAGCCTTTGTATGATGAACCTCTAAATGCCTAATTAGGGTGAGGATGAGGGTAAGGCGAGCAAGGCACTCATCTTGAGTACAAAATTTAAAGGGTGAGAAAAAAAAAACAAAACACCTCACTAATCAAGATAAATACTACTTTAATGCAATTAAAAATAAAAATCAGGTATTTTTGCTGTTCTGGTTAGGTGTTTTCTACTACCTTGTCTTCCAAATTGCTGATTCAATCCTCTGTTTCATCTAATCTATTGTTGATTCCCTCTAACATATTCTTCATTTTATTTATTGCACTCTTCATTTCTGACTGGTTCTTTTTTGTGTTTCTTATCTCTTTATTAAACTTCTCAGTGAGATCATCTATTCTTCTAGATTTATTCAACACCCTTATACTAGTAACCAGTGTTTGAGCTCTACATCTGGTAGATTGCTTGTCTCCATTGTTTAGTTCTTTTTCTGGAGTTTTGTTCTCTTCTTTCATTTGGGACATGTTTCTTTGTCTCCTCATTTTGGCTATCTTTTGGTGTTGGTTTTTATATTAGGTAGAGCTGTTACATCTTATAGTCTTGGAAGAGTGGCCTTATTACTAAGTATCCTATGGGACCAGTGGCAATGTCTTCCTGGTCACCTGAGCAGAGTGCTCCATGTGTGTTCTTTGTATGGGTTGTGTGTGCCCTCCTGTTGTTATTTGAGCCTTGATTGCTGCTGACATGTCAATGGGAGAGAGATACTGACTCTCACTAATTGACTGTGAGGACAGCCTTAGACTCCAGTGGAGGAGCTGTTGTGCAGGGGTTGACCCTATGGAGCAAGATTCACATTAGCAGGGCTCTGATGCCTGCTGAGACTGACCTTTAAGTGTATCATTTGTAGAGGGGGTCGGGTAATACTCTGGTGTGGTTTGAAGCTGGCCACCAACTGTGTTGGTTCTGAGGCCTTGTGGGAAGTGCAGACCAGAGTCACCCACTGCCTGTGCCATGTCCTGCCTGGTACTACTTGGTATGAGCTACCCAAAGTGATTTGCAGATGGTTGCTATTTGTGCTGGGCTTGGAGGTGCCTGAGAGAGGCTGAGCTGTGAACTGAGTGGGTTGGCACTAATGATGGGCTTAACAAGAGGTATGGGACATGATGAGGCCAGACACTGCTTGTTTGGGGTTTGTGAACCTCTGAGAGATTTTAGGAAAATTTATAGCATGTATGGAAAAACCACTGAAAGCAACTTGGGTGGGGGCAAAAGTTGGGTGGGGCAAAGTCTCACTCAGGGAATCACCAGGTCAGAGTGAACAGTGTTGGCCAGGTTGATGGAAACTCAGATATGACACCCTCCTGCACCTACAGGGGAAGGGCTCAACAAAGGAACAGTGGCTTCTACCAGTACTTCTGTCCTTCCAGCCCTTGTCCCAAAGCCAGATAATTCAGTTCCTCCCCGAATTGTCCCTGGTTTTTCAGCTGCTGTCTCGGCGCTGAAGCTCAGAACACGTGAGTCAGTCAGCGAGTAAGTTCATGCTTGAGCCCTTTAAGAGGAATGCCTGGGATTCCAGCAGCCCTTTATCTCACTCAGCCTCAATCTCCGCTGGTTTTCACAGCCAGATGTTATAGGAACTTCTCTTCCTGGCACTGGAACCCTGGATGGAAGGCCCAGTGTGCAGCTGAGGAACCTTCCTCGCTCCTCAGGGAGGACCTCCACAGCCAAGATATTCCTCCTGATTTTTAACTGCCACACATGGGTATGGGCCCAGCCCATTCTGCATCTTTACCCCTTCTGCCGTCTCTTCTGGCCTCTTTCTTCTGTATATTTTTTAGTTAGAGGGCTCCAAAATTTCATTTTAAATAGACAGTATCCTCTGGTCTCCCCAATACAGCCTGGCTGGCTCTTCCCTCTTCCTGGAATCAGGACCACATCCAGCTGGTTCCATAAGAAGGAGGGCCTGATGACTGCCTGGCCCTGAGAGAGGAGGACTCACCTATCCTTGGCTGCCACTGTTGAACCTGCTGGGTACACAGATCTTGTCTTTCCTTTTGTTGGACGAGGGAAGAGCCAGTTTTTTGGGGAAAGTTGGCTTCCTGAATGCCCTGAATCCTCTCTGGAGTGGTGAGAAATAACTCTTAACCTTCCCTTTTTCTCCCCAGGGCAGGAGAGAGTGGGAGAAGCATCAAAGGTTGCCTGTGCTTTCATCCATATCCTGTAGGTCTGTGTCTCTTTGTAGAAATCCTCTGCTTTGATCTCCAAATCTGGGGCTAGAAAATGAGTCTCTAATCTGACAAATTCATAGTATCATCCAGGAATGGATCCATGTAGAGTCTGAAGCTTATACCATTTTGGGGGAACCTTTTTTAAGAAGAAGAGTCCAAATTTATAAATGCAAAATTAAATTTAGGGCTTTGGAAGGACACCCTTGCAAGTGAAGAGAACTTCACTTGCTTCATGGTAAAACTATCTCCAATCTTACCTTAATATTTCATTTTCCTTGTACCTTTTCAGGACTTATCTCTGCAGTTTATTAACTCATAATACCCCTGGACCTTAGGAGCATGTCTCAAGTCTTACCTTCCAAGTTGATACTTTCAAAAGCATTAGAATATTTTCTTTTATGAGGAAGTGAAATGATCAAGAGAATGAATTCTAGCATCAAACTAGCTGATTTTGTCTTCTGGATTTGCCAATTGTATGACTTGGGCAAGTTAATTAGTCTTTTTGCCCATTTCCTTCTCTACTCTTACTTCATAGGGTTCTGTTGGGGCAGGACTAAATGAGATCATGGATGTGTGAGGCTAGCACAATGTCTGACACAGAGAAGGCACCCAGTAACTGTTACATGACATATCAATTCTTGGTCCTAAGCAACAGAAACTTATTCTGGCTACTTTAAGTAGAAAAGTAATTTGTTGGTTAGATGTTGGGTAGTTCACCAAATCGATAGGACGTTTGGAAAAGCCGATGCTGAAAATAGGTAGGAACTAAAGAAGGTGAAGCAGCAGAAATACTCTGATCAGAACACTCTGTTCCTGTTGCCTGATCCAGAAACCACTGCTGGATTCTTCCACTGCTGCACCCCTAAGCCACCCATTCCTTCTTCCTGGGGTCTCTCACTTAATTTCAAAATCACTGTGATCCTTTCTGAGGCCAAGATTAGGGAGGGAGGGTCTCTCCAGTTAGCTTCTATGGTAGAAGCAGGGGCCTCTTACTTTGCAGTCTTCCACCCAGAAAGAGGGTTTGCATGTTGAGGAAGAGGAAAGTGCCAAACTAACACTATTGTTTCTATTGTGATTCTCTTGGTGTATTCTGTAACGTTTAATAGAACTGAGTTGCAGTGTGATATCCTGCCAGTAGGTGCCACCCTTTAAGTATTTAAGTATGTTGCTTAATCTTGAACTTCACTCAACAATAATCTGCTATGTATAGAACACTGTGGAGTTTTTCCACTAAAATCAAACCGTGATGGTCAATTCTCAGGTCACAGAAAATGCATTCAGTTCTTTTAGGTGAAAGCTTGCTATTCATAAGATTGCTAATTCTTTGGTTTCTGTTGTTCTTTATCTGACAATAAAAATGAATGTCTAGTAAATTAAACTTAACAGAAAAGCACAGAATCAGTGTATAAGGCTTAGTTTATGAAAATTTTTTCAGGACATGCTTTCAGCATGTTGAAAATATACCGATTACTTACCAGATAGCAGCACTGTGCTAGGTGTAGCTGTGAAGTTTTTGCCATTCTGATTTTCCTGGAACATGATAGAATTAGATGGGTCATTAAAATATGGCATTTCCCAAAAGCAGATATGGCTTGGTGTTGTTCCAGGAGCACTGCCAGGCCACAGATTCTCAGGGCCAGGTATTCTGTCTTTTCTTTATCTGAGCATACTTAGCACAGTTCTTGACATTAGGTGGTTCTTAAATAAATGGAGGAAGGAAGGAATGAGCATCGCAGATTGTAGGGGCAGTACTACCTGAACTAATTTGAAAATCACTATCATAGGTTTGAAAAGTCCTTAACCTTGGAGTTTGAGTTGGGTCCCAAGTTATGGACATGGTCTCTCTCTATTCATTTATTCATTTGCTTCCCCCCTCTGCCTCCATATCTTCATTGAAAATATGCTGATTACTTATCATATAGCAGCACTATGCTAGGTTCAGTAGTGAGGTTTTGCCAGCAAGGTCTCTTGCCCTCATGAATATCATGTTTAGTTTAGGGACAGACCCACCAAGAGGACTATAAAACATGAGGTCAGAACCATAAACTGTGATAGAAACATACAGATAGGGCCATTAATAAGGACTTGGGAGGGTCAGGGACGGTCTCGCAAAGGATAGAAGTCTAAATGGAACTTTAAAGTTCTTCAAAGTGTTCAACTTGCACATAAAATCAATTAATGTACTTTGAGTAGAAAACTTCAGCATGTGAAGTAAACAATAATTGACCTTATAGGTTTGGAATTCTGGACATCACTATGAAATGAAGTACCAGAAACATGGTAGATGGTCATTAATGAATAGTTGCGGATTAGCTCATTGGTTTAGGGATAACTGCACTGTCTAGGCTGATATAATCCATAACATACTGCTAAATATAGGATTGATTTTCTGGTATCCACAAATTGAAGCTCATGAATTGAATTCCTATATCATCTGGTTAGTTACACACTTAGGAAAAAATTCTGTTTCAAGGTTATAAATTGAACCTCACAACTCACCTGATCCCAAGAATGGCAGCAGAAATGTGGCAACGGCTCCCTGCAGACCCCCCTTCACTACCAGGAAAAGCGAGGGAAGCTGCATCCCATGGCCCCACACTCATCCGGTTTGCATCTGGCCAGGCATCTGTCCAGGAGACATCCTTTATTTTTAAGTTAGAAAAATCCACCATTGCTATGCCATTTAGAAAATTTATTAAGATTAACCCAATTAAGATGAAATTTCTATAAAATCATACTCCCATCCATCCCGCACAGGTCTTCAGAAGAAACCCTTTTGTTTTTTTCATCTGAAGGTGACTTACTAGAATGTGTTTCCAAAAGAAATATTGATTCGGATTGATTAGCACGTGACACTGTCTTTGCCTTGCTGCAAGACTATTTGAGTTTCAGAAACTTACTTCACTAAGGGAAAGGTTTGTCTTAATTTTTTTTTTTTGAAATAGAAGTATAACTAAGTTTTATAACATTTCTACCTGGTTCTCTGCTTTGTTACCCAAACATTACAGAATCTTGATTCAGGGTACAGTTTGCTTTGGTTTAATTTATAAGTAGTGATTGGGAGACGGGACTGGAGGTGGGTTGGGCCATGTAAGGCAAAGGATGTAATGTAAGATGTAAGGAGGACGTACAATTCAGCCATGGTCGGATTATGACTAAGGCATTCTGTGAGAACAGTCATGGTCATGCCCCTGGATAATCAAGGGGTCAGCTTCCCTCTGATTCTTGAGCATTGCATCCTACCTCTCGTTTTTGAAAGTTTTGAGTAGAAAACTCTTCAGCATGTGCAATAAACAGTGATGCTCTCTCTGTCTCCATATACAGAGTTTGCTGCTATAATTCCATTTATAACCCAATTCATTTGATACATGTCCAATGATAAAAAATCGTTTTGTGTTCCACTAAAGACAGCAATTCCCATAAATGCAGATATTTTAAAAAATCTATTTTATTGATTTTTTTAGATAGAGGAAAGGAGAGGGATAGTTAGAAACATCAATGAGAGAGAAACATCAACCAGCTGCCTCCTGCACACTTCCTGTTGGGGATGTGCCTGCAACCAAGGTACATACCCTTGACTGGAATCAACCTGGGACCTTTCAGTCTGCAGGCCAATGCTCTGTCCACTGAGCCAAACCCATTAGGGCTAAATGAAGATTTTTTAAGTAGTCAAACCAATATTTAGATGCCCTTTTCTCTGAATCTAGGAGGAGAAAGAAAGCCTTTTGGGGAAAGATGCTGCGGTCCATTTGGGATATGTGGACTTGAAATGCTTGTAGGATATCCATTTGGAGATGTCCAGCAGGAAATGGGATCTTTGAGTAAGGACCAGGGGGAAGGTCTGGGCTGGAGGAGAATATGGACTTACTCGAGGGAAAAGTGGGGATGGAAAGGGAAGGAGTCCAAGCCTCTGGGACTACCAAGTCCCTCTCTCCATCATCCCAGTGGCCTAAAAGGGTAGCCCGGGCCTCCCTGCCTCTGGCTCATCCTGGCCTTTGACAGTGCTCACAGGAGTGAGGCTCTAGAATGTGGAAAAGGGAAATCTATTTGTGATCCCTTAGCCTGATCATTCTTTTTATCTGGAGAGCTCCTCACCCTGATGCCCCTGTAGCTCACTCCTTCACTTTAAGCTTTCCCTCAAGGACACTTAGGTTTAATGGCATTAGAAAGCCACACACTTGTCTGGAGCTACAAGTGACTTTGTTTATACAGTGGCTTGCGAATAAATCACTTAGCTCTTCTAGCTCCAATTAAGGCACCTTTCCAGCACGTGAAGTGTTTTTGCAAATCAAATTCTCTGAGCGGAATTTATTGCTGAGGGACTTCTGTGAGGTTTATCCATCTGTTCCATCATAACTCAAGGGGTAAAAGTCTAGACAGCCATGTAATGGCTGTGCCCTCAGCTGGCAGCTGCTTGGATCATCATAACACCCCTCTCCCTGAGCTTCGCCTCTCAGTAAACACACGCAAGGGCTGGGCCGTGGAGGTAGATGGGAGAGGGCAGGGTGGCCTTATAGGCTCTGACAGTAAGCTCTGACACACTCTGACAGCGAGGTACTTCTATTTCAGAAAGTTCTGTAGCTTTCTGCCATCTCCCCTTCCCCACCAGCTGAGAGGATTTAGACTGTTGAAGACAGGTCGGAACCCTGACTTACAGTCAGCTGTGCTTACCCACCCCTGCCCTTCTCTCTGTTCCCTGATGGCGAACTTGATGGGGGGTTTTCCTGGTAGTTTCATGTAGCAGGTGACATCTTGTATGGGGATGGATTTGTGTAAAAGGGAGAAATGGTATGTTTCACAATATTCACTTCAGGGATATCTCCTTAAGATACGGTCACCTGGAAAATTCAGGGACCCCATCTCATCCTTATTTCTTTACCTAATTTTCTTTCCAGGGGCAATACCCACGTTCATCCTTTACAGATGTCAAGGGCATCTATCTCAGTGTATAGTGATCTTCCAGGCTCCTTTAGAAAGGCAGGGAAGGCTCACCTACCACCTGTTTCCTCCACCAGGTACATGTGAGAAGGACCTGGGTTGTCACAGCATCTTCCTTTTATTGGAGCTGGTGAGGGAGTTGGCAGACCAATCCCAGACCCACTCAGAGGGCTTTCTGGTTGGAAGGAAGGACGCATTCAGGGCTATTAATTCTGAGGAGGCTGTACATGCCATTTTCCGTAGGCCTTGACAAATAGAGGATCTCATTGTTAGAGAGGAACGTGTAGCCCTGTCTGAAAGCTGGCAGAAGGCTTGCAGGACCTCCTTGTGGAGGCAGCTCCCTGTGTCTTTTTTCTTTTCTTTTTAACTTTAGGAAGCTAATATTGAGCAAAGGCTGAGGTAGCAGAAAAATCTATTTATAGAGCTTTTGTTGTGAAAACACAGACTCAGGGAAGAGCAGATTTTCTCTTCTGGGATGGCAATTTTCCAGGCTATACATTGTGAAATAGCCTAAAGAGGGAAGTGGCCTTGGTCTGATTCATATCTGACTCCTTTTTCCACATTCATAAAAGATGGGGAGCCCAGGGTCAGGGCTAAGGCTGACTTCGGACTCAATTGTCAAATATTTTATGCAGGTTATAGGGAGTGCCTGGGCAGCTCTCAAGCTTCCTGACCCTCCCAATTCCTCACTCTGGCTGAACAGTCTCAGAGAGAACATTGGAATATGAAAATGATTAACCAGAGGAAGTCACATAGGAGTGGTGGAACACTAATGGTGGATAGAGCCTTGAGCTAGTTTCATTTAGTTTTGTTTTTTTTTTAGTGTTCCCAGAGTAAGCCATTTTTCTTTATGAAACTTTGGAGACTATTCTAGCTGTCATCAGTTGTTCTAATGTATTTCTATTATCCTTTGTGTAAAATTTTAAGTTTGTTTTCATATTATAAAACGAAATGCTTGTATTCAGCTGGTGTGGCTTAGTGGTTGAGTGTTGACCCATGAACCAAGAGGTCACAGTTTGATTCCCGGCCTGGGTTTTGGGCTCAATCCTCAGTATGGGCTATGCAGGAGTCAGCCTATTGATGTTATATCTCTTCTCTCCCTCTCCCTTCCTGTCTCTGAAATCAATAAAAAACATATTAACACACACACACACACACACACACACACACACACACACACACACAACTAAATGCTTATTGTGAAAGATTAAGCCAAGAAAATAATGAACAAAACTCATCCATACGCTTTCTGGCCATGCTATCATATGATATATTATCAAACGAACTGACCCATGGGGAAGGGCTAGTTGGTGTGGTGGGAGGAGCTCAGAGAGGTTTGAAATCGAAGCCTGAGGTGGCCAGGCCAGGCACAGAAGGGACCTGAGCTAGGCCTTAGTGGGCTAAGATTTAGTTCAGACGTGGATGGAGGGGGCTTCTACAGAAAAGGTTTGTCATAGCAGAAGCACAGAGGCGGAAAACACAGAGCTGATTTAGGGAATCACAAGTGACTGAGAACAGTGGAAAATGAGCCTGGAAAAGTAAAGTGGGCCAAGCAGAGGGTCTCAGAGGCTAGGAGTTTGGTCTTCAGCACACAGGCAGGGACAGCTCATCAGAGGTTTCTGAATGGGGGACTGCCTGTATGGTGCCCAGTCATTTTATGTTGTGGTACAGAGCCTCAGTGTTTCCTCCTCTCCCTGTACTCACCTACTGCTCTTTCTCTCAAGACGTGGAGACTACTCCCCCTCCCTGTACATCTGGGCTGGCCTTAGTGGCTTGCTTGACCAACAGAATGCTGTAGAAATGACATCCTGCGGCTTCTGAGGGCAGGTCATAAGAAGCCTCGCAGCTTCCTCCGGGTCCCTTTGAATCTCAGTCATGGGCTATTCCCTCTTGGAATCCAGCCGCCATTTGAGAAACCCAAGGCACACGGAGAGGCCATGTGTCTGGGTCCCAGTGGGCAGTCCCCACGGAGCTCCTCCCCAGTGTCAGAGCAGAAAGAACAATAGAACCTGGTAACGTGGTTCAGTGACTGAATCACATCCAACTCTGACCTCCAGGTCTAGAAACCAGTACGTCCGTTTTGATTCTAGCCAATTTGAGTTTATTGTTTCTTACAATAAAATGCATTCTCAACAATACAAAGGTGCACTGGGTAAGTACTCGCTGAGTTCACCTCTTAACTGTGTGACCAGAGATAATACCTCTTTTTTTTTTTTTTTTTTTAAATATATTTTATTGATTTTTCACAGAGAGGAAGAGAGAGGGACAGAGAAACATCGATGAGAGAGAATCATCGATCAGTTGTCTCTTGCACCCCCCTCCCCCCACTGGGGGGTGTGCCTGCAATCAAGGTACATGCCCTTGACCGGAATCGAACCCGGGACCTTCCAGTCTGCAGACCGATGCTCTATCCACTGAGCCAAACCGGTTTCGGCCAGAGACAATACCTCTTGACTGGCTTCCTTATTTCTAAATCTTCAAGGGATACTTTAGGTGGCTGGTCTTCAGGTTACTCTAAAGTATCTCAGATAAAAGTATTTCTCTCCCCTGGACCTTTCTCTGTGCATATTGAGAAATTTCTCTCTTTGAATTATCAGCTGCCTTTCCTTTGAGAACTTCCTTTCTATTTGCTATATGTATTAAAGCCATCCCGTACTTAAGTTTCCCATACAATACTTGTTCTAACATTCTCAAATGTCCGCCTTTTCTCAATAACGCCACTAAAACCCCCACTCTATATAGGAGGGGTGTTCTGGTTGGAAGTGGAAGTGTATCTAGTCACAGGGATGGTTTTACTCCGTTTAATTCAATAAATTAGCTCTTAGATTAAAAACAAAACAAAACAGTGTTGACAGTTTGGCTAGAATGAACAGTTTCCCTTGGGCTTAATTACTATGGTTAAGGTAGCTGACTTTTGAGATTTTGAATTTGTAGTCCTGAACAATCTCTCAATCTGTGAAAATAAGCCCTGGCCAGGTGGCTCAGTTGATAGGAGGATTGCCCCATATACCAAGAGGTCACCAGATTGGATTCTTGGTCAGAGCAGATACCCAGGTTATGAATTGGATCCCCAGTTGGGATTTGTATGGAAGGAAACAAAACAATGCTTCTCTTTCACATCCATATTTCTCCCTCTCTCCCTCCCTCCCTTTTTCCCTCCCTCCCTCCCTCCCTTCCTTTCTCTCTAAAATTAAAAAAAAAAAAAAAAAAGAGAGAGAAGAAAAGAAAAAAAGATGGTACACAATGAGACCTTAGTCTCATTTAGGCTAGGCTTTCTCTTTTAGCTCTTGGATTCCTTGTCTCCAGGGATTTTGAAGGGAGAATCCAGAAGTTTTCTCAATTCTGGAACATTATATCCTAAAATATGTGTAGGTCTGGCTTTTCTGAAATAAATCTGACGTCCAAAAACGTTATAATTACTAACCTATAATACATATTGTCTCAGGGCTTTGAGAAATTCTTCAGCTGCCATTGTGTTTTTTGCCGTACCTGGAGGACTGACGTTCTTCATTTTCTCATTTTCACTGGCATTGTGAAGGCATGGGCAGGGGCATGTCAGTGGCATGGTTAGAACACTCTGGTTTATAGGTATCAATGTCACAAATGCAGACGCCACGCTCAGACATACTCGTCCTTTTCCATCCCGCTGCAGGCGTTTTTCTGAATGCTGCCCTTATGCTAAGAGAATCAAAATTACACCTTCCGTGGCATTTGACTCCTATAAATAAATACATTCCAGCCCAGTCTCAGAGCATTTAGATTGTAGAGATCTAAGTTGTGGGGCCGTCAGTGGCCTTGGGAAAGTCATCTAAGATGCCTGCCACCTCTCAGGGCTGTGGGATGAGACACGGCAGGCTAGGGAACAGCACTCTGCAAACGGAAGCACTGGGCTGGGTGTCTCAGTCTCAGTGTTCTCGGTACTTTCGCAAAGAAGAGCCTTTTTTTGGTGGAATGCTTGAGCTGTTAGAGGTTAAAACAAAAGCCAGGTTTGGACCATTGCAAATAAATTCTTCTATAAATTATAGGCCGGCGGCCTACTTCCGTCAGTTAGCCCAAGCAAGCAACTTGTGGAGGGAGAAGGAGGAAAAGTAAAGAGTCATAGACGGAGGAAGGAGAAGGAGCCAAAGGAGGAGAGGCCCCAGCGGAGGCCGGGCAGCTTGTCTGCGGATCGTGTTGGAGACTCTGCATTTATCTGGTTAATTTGACGGTTGTAGACAGACAGATAATTACAAGGAGAAACATTAGCTTTGGGACATGATTTGCCCAGATTGACTGTCTAGAATAATCTAATTGTTCAAATCTTTATTTCACTTGCAGCTACAGTGAGTTATAGCTGGTTGTATATCACTGGGAGCAAATGCTTAGGAACATATAGTATAAATCTGGTTCAGTGCTAGAGGAGTTTTGTTGTTTGTTTTTTTTTTTTTTTTTTGTGTGTGTGTGTGTGTGTGTGTGTGTGTGTTTCATTTGTTTGTTTGTTTAGAGTTTTCTTTACGGAGTTGTATTTAGGAAAAATCCTACATAAAATGTCTAAGTCCCCAACGTGTTTCCATTCCAGATGTGTATTTTTGATGTTACCCATGCATTCAGTTATGTTTATTTAACACTACTACACATTCTAACCTTCCCCTTTTTCCCATTTCATTAGTGATGAGAAGATTACAGTCTACAATCATAGTCTTCGTAAAAAGGGAAAAAGGAAATTAGTTGTTTTTCCCCCCCTCTTATTTAGTCATCTTCTCTGACTTCCTAAATTTCCCAAATTACCTCTGGGTGGTATGCCCTCCAGGGGTGGTGGTTAGATTTCTATTGATTTGGGAGTCCATTTCCTGCCAACTGGCCTTCTCACTGAAGTGCCGCATTGCTTTTTTTCAAAATTAACCCGCTTCGAGCAGGCTGGCTAAGAGCAGGAGTCACAGTGCCTACTGCCTGCCTCACGTTAAACTCAGATTCACCGCAGCCGCGGGTTCTCGGAGGTTAACATGTGGCCTGCTCCCTCAGGGTGGGAGAAAGCGCAGTGGAGAGCAGCAACAAAGTAACTGGGCAGCGTATTGTTCTCAGGTCAAAGGGATTTAAAACCTAAGGGTACAACAAAAGCGGGAAGAGAAAGTGCTTTTTATCACCCTGCCGAATTCTTTGCCCAACTCCCCTCTACTTGGAAAGAGTGAAGAGCTTTACAAGGTGGGGGGGAGGGGGGAGAAGAGAAAGGAAACATGGCTCCATTCCACGTCAGGGCCGGCTATGTCTCGGTGGGTACAGGAGGGCTCTTGTGCACACTCACCCAATTAAAGGAAAGAGGCATTTACAGGCAAAAGTGTGGCATGCTTGGAAACAGAATGGCAGTTTGGGGGGGGGGGGGGTGGATTGGTCCTTCTGACAGGACAATAGTAGCGGTGTTCCAAACCCCACTGTATTCTTACTCGAAATTACCTCCCTTAATAATAAAAGCCTTCCCGGTACAATGAACACTGAATGGCACAGGCACATGAAAGACTGTAGATTTCAGATTGTGGGGAGATCTGGGATTTAAATTCAAAGTTAGGTCATTAGAAAATTACCAATAACATGTTTCACTTGAATCTGTCTATTTCTGTCTGATTTTCCCCCTCCCCTACTCCCTAGAACAGTGTTTCTCAGACCTCACAGCATCAGAATCAACAGGAGGGCTAGTTAAAACACAGATTGTAGACCAGCCTGCGTGGCTTGGTGGTGGAGCATTGACCTATGAGCCAGGAGGTCCTGGTTTGATTCCTGGTCAGGGTTGTGTGGGTTTGATCCCCAGTGTGAGGCAGGCAGGAGGCAACCGATCAATGATTCTCTCTCATCATTGATCCTCTTTCTCTCTCTCTCTCTCTCCCTCCCTCCCTCCCTTCCTCTTCCTTCCTCTCTGAAATCAATAAAAATATAGTATTAAAAAACACAGCCCCAATTGCCGAGCCCTACCCTCTGCAATTTCTATTTTGGGAGAGCTGGAAGGGGCCTGAGAGTTTGCATTTCTGACAGGTTTTCAGCTGCTGCTGCTGCTGTTGCTGGTTCGGGGCCTACCCTGGGAGAACCACAGGGGAGCAGGGCTGGTTTGGGTGTCTATAAAGCTGCCCTGATTTGCATCAAATCTGGCACAGAGCACAAAGGTGAGCGTTTGCCCAGCCATTTCCTCGTTGGACTTAACACAACGGCTGGTATTTGTTGGTCAGCTTGGTGAGTTCACATCCGGGTTCCAAATGCTGTAGGACAGAGGAGTGATTCTTCATCCACCCCGGGGAGGAGATGTGAAGGGAAAATGTGTGAGGGTTTTGAGAATGTAAAGCTAGAAATTGGCATGAAATTTCATTATAGGCCTTGTGCAATGACACAATTTTTCTTGCCCTAGTTTTTCCTTCATAATTTTGAATTATTTGAATCTTCAAATAATTTATTCCTAAGGAGGGTTGGACTTGAGAATATTATGCTGCTCCTAGGATAAGCATAGTGATCTTTTATTCTTAAATGCCTCTTCAGTTAATAGAAAATCACTCTGCATCAGGTCTAAGAATTTTTTTTTCTTCTTCTGGCTAACTGTCACACAATGCCTCAGCCCAGCCGTACAGAAATGCAAACCATAGAGGTGTCCAATGACAAACCCAAACAGCAGGCTTGATCTCCTTTCTCCAAAGGAAACCATTCTGTGGATTGGGGGAGTCCAGTGCCTCACAAGCAGGGGAGCCTTCTCCCTGAGGGATGTGGGACAAGAGCGAGTGTGACAGGGAATTAGAAGGTGCAATGAGGAAACAGGAAACAGTGTGGTGGGCTAGGAGGGCGGAGATTTTCCTCTGAGGCCAGCAGGTCCGATTTTCTAGCCAGAGCTGAGTTGGAGGATCGTGATTGGTGTTCGATTTCCTTGACTGAGGTGTTTCTGGGAAGCACAGGCTGACTAAGCTTATATGTGGGACATGGGCAGGGCCGCTGGGGTGGCCTTGGTTTCGTGGTTGCCTTTTAACTTTATCAGTAATATCATAGGATGATAGGGATGGAAGGGGACTCAGAGCTCATCTCCTTTTTAAAAAAATACTTTTAAATTGATTTCAGAGAGGAAGAAAGAGGGCGAGGGAGATAGAAGCATCAATGATGAGAGAGAATCATTGACTGGCTGCCTCCTGCACGCCCCCTACTGGGGATGGAGCCCACCACCCAGGCATGTGCCCTGACAGGGAATCCAGTCGTGGACTCCTGGTTCACAGGTTGATGCTTAACCACTGAGCCATGTCAGCTGGGCCAGAGGTCCTCTCTCTCATTCTGCCCCTTCTTCAGGTCATTAGGCCCAGCCCGAGTGTCGGAAGGAGGTGACTCAGTGGCAAACTGCACAGCCCGATGTGGCGACTGGTGATGGGTCCAGTGGAGGGAGAACTTCAGGATAAAGGACCAGTACATCCCATTGCCTTATTTGTGGTGGTCGTGCCTTTGCGATCTGGCATGTGGAGGCAGGGGATTCAGGCTCTGAGAAAAGGAGGGCGTCATTGGATCTGGCAGCTGAACCATGAAACCGCCCTCCCTAGGATTCCATGGAGTCTGTAGGCTCCTTGGGAGGACAGCCAACTTGCTGTCTGCTGCGGAGTGTGGGCGATGAGGTGGGAGGAGAGCACTGGGTGATGAGAGTAGGAGGACAAAGAATCCGTGAGGATGGAAAATTTGTGGGAGGGGGTGAAGAAAAAGCGAGTAGGACACAAGAGCCCCAATTTAAAACCCATGACTTATGAGACCCGGCCCTCTACAGTAGACCAGGTGCTTGACCTGTTTTGTCACTTAATCGTTGCAGGCTTGGCTGGCCCTGCGCCTGTTGGTCCTCAGATGGAGCCCCCGCTCTGTGTCATAGGAAAGCCAGCTTGTAGATGTGTTTCCCAGGCTGCATCGGGATGGTGTGCCCAGTGGAAGGCGTTGGTAGGACTGAAAGGGAAGGGGATGGGAGGAGTCAGAGAGGCCCTCGCTTCCGCCTGTGCCTCAGGTGGCTGCTCTGGCGGCAGCTGCCACACAAGCCCTCGGAGAGCCAGCTTCCTGAGGTGACCCTGAACTTCCATCATTTCATCCCCTCTCTTGGTCTTCCACCCCGGGGTCATTGTGGCTTCCTTCCTCTCAGCCCCTGCTTCATCTGTGGAAATAATTCCCTGCATTAAGCTTTTTCTATGATGAATGCTTAAAAGTGGTTTCTGTTTTTGTGTGTGTGTGTGCGGGTTAGATCCAGGTTATAATTCTTATTTAATAATATAATGAACAGATGAGTAAACCAAGGCTTATGTAGGTTAAGTAACCTGTTCAAGGTCATCACAGCTAGCAAATGATGAAATTGATACTCAGAATGACACAATGTGGCCACTCAGACTGTTTGGAAAAATTAAGAAAAAGGAAGAAGAGAAATATATATATTTTTTTAACATGTAAAGCAATGGTAGTGGCGTGAAATCATTGTTTTACCTCAAGAAATTAGGTAGCCATGTGGTGTGTGCCCTGTGTCTGCAATCCTAAATCTTGGTGAATTAATTCAAACTCAGGCACTGGTGGCTAGTCTTTTATTAGTCCTCATTTTCTTGGTTGATCATAAGGGATTACTTATGTCCACTCACCTAGCTTGCAGTTTGTGAAAATGTGGCCTGAGCCTCGCTTAGGAACTCAGGTTGCTATAGAAACCTTTGACTGCTGGTGAATGGATCACGAAGGCTTATTAATGAGAATTTCCCCATTCTACCTCTGGGCCCAGGCTGAGGGAAAATCCAAGCAAGGCTCATTAATTTTTGTATTAGTCAGGGTTCTCCAGAGAAACGGAACCAATAGAATGCATAGAGATAGAGAAAGAGGTTGACAGGTCAGCAGTCTGGGGACCCAGGTGAGGGATGGTGCTCCAGCCTGGATGCCAGCAGGCTCAAGACCCAGGAAGTGTGACAGTTTCAGTTTGAGTTCTGAGATAGGACAAGGCAGCTCAGACAGTCGGGCAGGAGTCCTCCTTACGAGGGGGAGGGCTTTTTGTTCCAGCCAGGCTTTCAACTGATTAGATGAGGCCCACCTCTGTTAGGGAGGGCAGCCTGCTTTAACCAGTCTACTGATTCAAATGTTAACCACATCCAAAGACACCCTCACAGACACACTCTCCTTGACCAAATGTCTGGGAACCCTGTGGCCCAGTCAAGTGGACACATGAAATTAACTATTACAGAATTTTTTTTCCAGGCCTCTAAAGAGAGTGTATCCCTGAATTGATTGCTGTCTGGTTCCTTCCATAGAAATCTGTCTTGAGCTGATGGTTATCAGAGAGCCACCTACTATTTGAAAGATAGAGGGCAGTGGACCTCAAAGAGTGGTCCTTGGAGCACCAGCATCAATGACACATAGGGAACTGTTAGAAATGCACATTCTTGGGCCCCACCCCAGACTGACAGGATCAGAAATTCTAAGGTGGGGCCCAGCAAACAGGTGATTCTGGTGGACGCTCAAATTTGAAAGCCAGTGGCCTCGGTGATAGCAGTTATAAAGCCTCAATGGGTCAGCAAATGCATTCTTGGAGATGTGAGATTTTGCTAAGAGAATAAAAAATGAAATGTTTTATTGTGATGAAAATCCAAAAAAGCGAATATAACTACAATATATTCTAGGCAACCTACATTATCACTTTATAAATAAATATGCCATAATATTTCCTTGTCCATAGTTTGTGTGGTATTTGCTTTTGTGTTGGTGTAATATAGAATTGCTGGTTAATGAGATGCATCTGTGCTAAGTGATGGAGAACTGAAGTGTTATATAGTATGACACTGTATGCTTGTCAGACACCAGAGACTTGCACCCTGGCGTCAGTGTCTATTTAAGTGTGATTCAGTTTCAGCAAACAATGTCATCTCCCACATTGGTTTATTGTTGATAATTGGAATTTTGTATGTGTTTAATAGTTAAGCTTGTTTTGACTTTATTGTTGTTTGTATACATAAGCTTAAGGACTGTAAAACTGAAATTTAAATTTGCTTATATCTGTGTAACACACATGTGTCAAACACAAGGCCCGCGGGCCAAATCCGTCCCGCCAGGCCTTGCAATGTGGCCCGCACCGCGCTGTCATCACTGCACTCCGCTGCGTTTCCATCACAATGACAGTTTATGACTGTTCAGTAAACCATTTGGCCTGCGATTTAGGCTGGATTTTAGATTTTGGCCCCTTCTCTGATTGAGTTCGACACCCCTAGTGTAACATAATAATGAAAATAATGTAAATTAACTTTGGAGTCCATACAAACTTATTCCTCTTAAAAGCAATTTGTTTTTATATCAGTAAATATAGGTGAATTTACACAGCAATATTTTTAAAATCTCAGCTATTTAACTCAACAATAGTTGAGGAGGTATTGCTACTTGAGGGCATTCATTGACCCAAACTGAGTGAGGCTTTATTTTGATTTTATCATTCTAGATTGAGATACTAATATGCTTTCTGTCTCTCTGGATTTATCTATTCTGGACATTTCATGTGAATGGAAGCATACAACATGTGGCCTTTTGTATCTGGCTTCTTTGAACTCACATAACGTTTTCAAGGTCCATCCATGCCGTAGCATGTATCAGAACGTCATTCCCTTTTTATTGCTGAGTAATATTCCTTTGAATGTGGATATACCACATTTTGTTTTATCCATTCACCAGTTGCTGAACATTTGGGTTCTTTCCACCTTTTGCCTATTGTGCATAATGCTGATATGAACATTCTTGTATATGTTCTTTGTGTGAACATGCTTTCCATTCTTTTGGGTACATACCTAATTGCTGGGCTGTAAAATAAATTAATGTTTAACTTTTGAGTAACTGCCAAACTGTTTGGCATAGTGGCTGCTCCATTTTATATACAGCAGTGCACAAAGGTTTCAGTTTCTCCACATCTTCTTCAAATACTTATTATTGTCTCTCTTTTTAATTATAGCCATTCTAGTGGGGTTTATTTTTATTGTTTAAAGTGTTACAAATAGTAGTACACATGTCTCCCCTAGTGGGTTTTGTTGTTTATTTTGAGAGAGAAATACTGATTTGCTTTTCCACTTACTTATGCATTCATTGGTTGACTCCTATATGTGCCCTGTAAGGATCGAACCTGCCAACCTGGGTGTATCAGGATGACATTCTAATCAACTGGGCTACCTGGCCAGGGCTGTGAAGTGATTTTGATTTGCATTTTCCTCATGACTAATGATGCTGGGCACCTTTCATGTGCTTTTGGCTCTATGTGTATCTTCTTTGGAGAAATGTCTTTTTAAATCTTTTGTATATTTTCATGTTAGGTGTTTTGAGCCTTGTGGTTTAATTTCTATACCACCCTCACACAATAGTGTAAATGGAGAGTATCATGCAGTTACCAAAGTATCTACTCTAAGATTGAAAAGGAACCTTCATCCATTTTCTGAAACCCTTACTCTTGTTGCATCAATCTGATATCATCAGTTCATTATGATATTAGTTATTGAAGTTTTGATGCACAAACAAGACAGAAATATCTGTAAAATTACAAAATTAAGCATAATATTCCCCTAAGTACTATATTTGGAAAAAATATGTAATTTATTTCTAATTTATCTCCTATCTGCCTGGGAAAAAATGAGGCAGTTCAGGAAAACCCCCTAAAAAAAACACATGACACCAGACAGCTAAAATAAACATTTGGAAGAAATATCTTATTTGAAAAAGAGTGTTAGCTATACTGGGAGGAAAAGAAGTGGTCATTAACTTCAGCTCTGAGCTTCCTAGCAACACAAGTAAAAATAGAAACATATTTCTTATCCAAAAGTAAAAGGGAAGTACATTAGTTATCTGTAAATAAAGATCTTCCTGTTAGCTAAAGTCTAAGAAGAATTACATTCGTTTCCTTGTGTAAAAGTCACCAATAACATAGTCAACAAAATTGGCCCAGACTTGCTGAAGATGTTAAATCTTTTTCATGTGACTATTTCTCATATATGAGAAAATGCAAGGACATACAATCTGGTTGTATTTTTGGTAATTGCAAATTTGGTGTTTCCCAAGCATAAGTTAAATCATGGTGATCCTTAGTGCTGTTTACCAAATATTTCTGATTTGCCACATTTTTCAGACACATGGTAAGACTGCACTTCTCTGCCCCCTTAAATTAGACGAAGCTATGAGACATGCATGGACAATGAAATGTGAACATCAACAACACAAGGAATTCCCAGGTGGGAGCTTTAAATGCGAGCGTACCTTTTGCCACAACATGTACATATTGTTGCGGTCTTTGAGGCTGCTCAACAGCGGATTCTAGGACATGACACCTAAATCACAAGCAACCAGAAGAAAAAAGATAATCTGGGCTTCATAAAAATTGGTGACAGCTCTTAGAAAGCTGTCAAGAAAGTACTAAGACACCCCAAAATGGGAAGAAATGTTTTCAAATCATATATCTGATTTGTTTTCAGAATGTATAAAGAACTCTGACACCTCAACAATAAAAAGACATATAGACTCAAAATTGAAATTATGATCATTTATCCTAAGAAAATAATTTGGGAAGTGGGCAATGATGAATAGTAATATGATAACGAATACCGTTGAAGCTCATGGTTAGTACTTCATGTGTATTACCTCATTGAAAAGCTAGGCACCACTCTTGCCCCATTTAACAGATGAGAGACCTGAGGTTAAGGGACTTGCCCGATGTCACTTGCACTGTCAGGAGTGCCTGGGACTCAACCCAAAGCAATCGAACTCCCAAGTCCTGAATTTTAATCATTACGAGGTGAGAGCAAAATTTAGAAACAATGAAAATGTTCAACAATAGGAATTTGGAAAACCAAAACTAATTTATTTTTATTTAAAAAAATATATTTTATTGATTTTTTTACAGAAAGGAAGGGAGAGGGATAGAGAGCCAGAAATATCGATGAGAGAGAAACATCGACCAGTTGCCTCCTGCACATCCTCCACCGGGGATGTGCCCCCAACCAAGTCACATGCCCTTGACCGGAATCGAACCTGGGACCCTTCAGTCCGCAGACCGACGCTCTACCACTGAGCCAAACCGGTTTCGGCCAAAACCAATTTATTAACAATAGAAACTATTCACAATATATTGCTGAGAAGTGCGAAATATAATAATATGCCAGATAGCATGTCGACATGTGTGCCTGGGCATGTTTGTGTTGTGTGTTATGTGTCTGTGTTCAGGGAGAGGATTCACACATTGAAAAGGGTCTAGAGCAGGGCTTCCCAACTTTTCCTGAATCTTGAAATCCCTGGAGGCACCTTTAAAAAATACCGATGGCATGGTTTGGCTCAATGGATAGAGCGTCGGCCTGCGGACTGAAAGGCCTCAGGTTCGATTCCGGTCAAGAGCATGTACCGTGGTTGCGGGCACATCCCCAGTAGGGGGTATGCAAGAGGCAGCTAATTGATGATTCTCTCTCATTGATGTTTCTAACTCTCTATCCCTCTCTCCTCCTCTCTGTAAAAAATCAATAAAATATATTTTAAAAAATAAATAAAAAATACCGATGGCAGGACAATGAAATCAGACCAGACCAATGAAATCAGAACCTCTGGGGGTGTGTCCCAGGCTTTACGCCTTAAAAAGCTTCCCAGGTTATTGTCACGTGCTGCCTAGGATGTGGGCCAGACGCGGAGTGGGGAGTTCACCTGGGTGTTAAGTGGTTGTCTCTGAGTAGAAAGGGAGTCTGCTCTTTTTAAAAAATTTTCTGTAACTTTTTTCCCCCTATAATGAGGCTATTGCTTTTGCAATGAAAATTCTTTTTAATCAAAATAAATTTGATTCAGCTGAAACTGGTTTGGCTCAGTCGATAGAGCGTCAGCCTGTGGACTGAAAGGTCCCAGGTTCGATTCCGGTCAAGGGCATGTACCTTGGTTGCGGACACATCCCCCAATAGGAAGTATGCAAGAGGCAGCTGATCGATGTTTCTGTCTCATCGATGTTTCTAACTCTCTCTCTCTCTCTCCCTTCCTCTCTGTAAAAAATCAATAAAATATATTTAATAAATAAGTAAATAAATAAGTAAATTTGATTCAGTGGTTAGGAAATGAAACATCTCTTTCTTTTACTTCCCCTTACTTGTATGTATCCTAGAATTTGCTCTTTTATGTTCTAGCACATAACTAAAACATATAGTGTGTGTCTGAGTATGTGTGTGTCTCTGTGTGCGTTGGTGTGAAGTTGTGTTTTTCCCTTTCAAGGGAAGTAAGAGGTGGAGTTGAGTCGATTCCCTTGGGGAGCCAACCTATGTCACAGATGCCTGGGGGACCAAGCCATGTCCTGGTTCCCCCACAGTTTGAAGTAGTTAACCCTTGACCTGCTTAGTTCCCCCGCAAGAGCCACTCCTGCCAGTTCCTCCAGCCCCTGAGAGTGGCCCTGCATTCCAGTGTGCCCGGACCTTCCTGGTTCAGGAAGCCCCTCAGCCTTGGACAAACAGGATGGCCGGTCACTCCATTCCTTCTCCGCCGGGCCCTGTCATCCATGGTTCCTCCCACCCCCTCGGTCTCTCTCTGAACCCCAGCACTGCCGCCCTCCAGGGAGCTCTGCTGTTCATACCACCTACCCCAACCTGGGGAGGGAGGGGTAAGGCAAACCTCACCAGTATTTGCTCCAGGGCTAACGTACAAGTGAAAACTCCTCTTTTTCCATTTGCCTTTTGTTTGAAAGGAGGAGGAGGTCTCTAAGCCCAGTAGTACCAGAATGTACTTTTTTTGATTTTGCTCTGGACTGTCCTTAATGGCCTTGAACCTGCTCAATTTTCTAATCTATGGAAGAGCTAAGGCATTCTTGCTGAGTAGTACATTTATTTAACATTCCTGAGTCATAATATATTTCTCAAGGGTATGTGAGAGGCTCACTGGCCAGTTCTTCATTGTAACTTATCTTAGGTAGGGTTTTATAAAAAGCTGGCTTAGATTTTGATTACATAACTTTAAAAATAGAATCCATCAAAATAATCTATTTCTCCCCATCACTCTCTCTTTCTAAATTGCTGTTTGATCTTGTCATACGCTGCTAAACCATGGCACCTGTTTCAAATTGCACATCACTGTTTTTACATAGTTTGAATAATATAGCAAACCTTACTTGAAATGTATATAGTATATCAAACCCTATTGGTTACTCATAACATTTGCAGTGTAACATCATTGCACATGTATATCTCTTTTTCTTAAACTCAGTGTATCAAAAGTTTCCCAATTTATTTGCATGTTTACCCGTAAGTTCTCACTAAATAATGGAACACATGACCCAAATCAATTAAACCAAAGTGTCTTTGATGTATAAAAAATGTAAGGACCAAAGCAATTAGATATAGATTGTCAGGTAGAACTGAAGATTCAAGGCCAAGATTGTGTTAGGCTGAATGTGCTTTTTATAGACATGGACATTATCATTTACCAGAAGTTGGTAACTTACCCTCCTTCTGCTATAGTTGTTCATTTAGGAAAAACTGATTTTATTAGGCAACATTTTCCCCAGACTCTGTAGTTTACATTGCAACAATAATAGTTTTTTAGTGTAAAATAGCATACTAATTACACTTATTAAAATCCTTACCCGAGGATATTTTTTTTCATTGATTTTTAGAGAGAGTGGAAGGGAGGGAGGAGAAAAAGAGAAATATCGAGATGAGAGAGACATATCAATTGGCTGCCTCCCGCAAGTGCTTCCACCGGAGCTGGGGATTGAACCTGAAACCCAGGCACGTGCCCGTGACCAGAAATTGAACCCGCAGGTTCACGCTCTAACCACTACACCAACCAGCAGCCTCTTGGATATTCTCATTAAGCTCCTCCTGGGGGCAGACTCCTCCCTCTAATATTCCTAACCCAACCCCCTCCACTCCCTCCCCCCCCCCCCCCCAGCGCCACCCCACCGAGAATCATTGGTCCTGGACCCAGAAAAGAGTAACTATAATTGTCTTAAGGTTAGCCAAGGTCACAGGTCACCTTGATCTTCCTCCAGGAATGGAGCTGACACACTGAGCCAAGCTGTGAGGAAACGGGTGGGGACTGCCTTTTACTGATGTGGGCAGCCTCCTGGGGGGTGGGGGGCTGGTTGGCTTGTCCAGAGGAAGCTGACTTCAAGCTGTTGGTCCTGAATTCTTGCAAAACCAGGTGTCGCTTTCTGTGGGTGTGCGATCCAGATGACTTAGAGATAAGAGCCAGGTAGGAGAGGCCATGCAGAATTCTGGTTTCAGAATTGCATTGGGGAGTCGGCTCTCCTGAGAGGCTGGGCCCTGGGTTTCCCCGGGAGGATGGAACAGGCGTCCCATAGATGGTGATGTGGAAACACTGAGGTCTGCCTCACGGCAGAGCAGGGAAGAAGGGAAAGAATTTGGTGCCAGTGAAACCCACTTGCTGCTCTTTCAGAATCTTGTTTTGAAGTGCCATCTCGATTTCAGCAACATGCTTGCACTTGAAGAAGGAAAACGTTGGACGGAGCTGGTGTTTTCGAGTGTGAACTTGCTCTGGCATCCAGTGTAATTTTTTTTGGCTACGTAACCACCATTCTTCCCATCTGCTCCCCCAAGCAAGTCTCTGTGAAAGAGGCGTTCCAGCTGGGCGATCTTAGCTGCCTTGTTAAAAATGGGCTCTGGGTGGGAGAGGGAAGGGGCGTTCCTGGCTCCAGAAAGGGAGAAGTTACAGGGACCCTCACCCATGATCAGGAACCGAGGAGACAGCAACTGTGCACTTGCGACCAAAGAGGTCATGGCACCGTCGACACCTTTACTTCTCTTGGGGGACACAGGGATCCGGGCCGCTAACTCCGTCTTTCCAGGTGGGAAGATGCTCTCAGGGAGGGCCCCTTGGAAAGTGCAGTAAGGATTCTCTGGGTCTTATTCAGGGCCTAGATGACTTGGTAAAATCCCAGTCATCCTCTGTGAGCTAGTGTCTGACCTCTGTTAACATGCTTCTTTTTATTTTTTAAGAGTGGAGTGCCAGATAAAATACAGGATCTTGGTTTAGTTTGAATTTAAGATAAGCAAATTTAATTTTTTAAATTAAATACTCACAAATATTGCATGGGATATACACTAAAATTTGTCTACCTGAAATTTTGAATTTAACTGGGATTTTATTCTGTTTATTCTTTGCTAAATCTGGCAACCCTACTTCCATGGGGCCCAGTGGCTTGAGCTGGAGTGAGGTAGCAAATTCCAGGAAGATGCCAGGGTTCATTTCCTGGCCGGTGTGTGTGTGTGTGTGTGTGTGTGTGTGTGTGTGTAGCATGTGTGTGTGTGTGATGAGTGTGTGTGTGTGTGTGTGTGTGTGTGTGTAGTATGTGTGTGTTTGTGGTGTGTGTGTGTGTGGGGGGGGGGTGTGGGGTGTGTGTGTGTGTGTGGTGTGTGTGTGTGTGTGTGGTGTGTGAGTGTGTGTGTGTGTGTGGGGGTGTGGTGTGTGTGTGTGTGTGTGGTGTGTGAGTGTGTGTGTGTGTGTGTGGTGTGTGAGTATGTGTGTGTAGTGTGTGTGTGTGTGTGTGGTGTGTGTATGTGTGTGTGTGTGGTGTGTGAGTGTGTGTGTGTGTGTGTGTGTGTGGTGTGTGTGTGTGTGTGTGTGTGGTGTGTGAGTATGTGTGTGTAGTGTGTGTGTGTGTGTGTGGTGTGTGTATGTGTGTGTGTGTGGTGTGTGAGTGTGTGTGTGTGTGTGTGTGGTGTGTGTGTGTGTGTGTGTGGTGTGTGAGTGTGTGTGTGTGTGGTGTGTGGGGTGTGTGTGTGTGTGTGTGTAGTGTGAGTGTGTGTGTGGTGTGTGTGTGTGTAGTGTGTGTGTGTGTGTGGTGTGTGTGTGTGTGAGTGTGTGTGTGGGGTGTGTGTGTGTGTGTGTGTGTGTGGTGTGTGTGTGTGTGTGTGGTGTGTGAGTGTGTGTGTGTAGTGTGTGTGTGTGTGGTGTGTGAGTGTGTGTGGTGTGTGTGTGTGTGTGTGTGGTGTGAAGACACCAAGCAGTGTGTTTGGAAGCAGAAGGAAGCTGATCCCTGATAAAGAGTTCCCCCCGTGTTCCTTCCTCAGGGGGTAATGACAACGTCCCCTCCTCCGGCCAGCGTTTTCTTCTCAGAGGATCAACGCTACTAGCTGTGGCCGGTTGTCTGATAGCCTGGCTTAATGCCCTTCATTGGTGCGGTGAGCTGTTTATTGTACATTTCTGATCTAGGAAATGGTCCTCAGGCTTCCTGCTGAGGGCTGATAACAGGAGTGAAATCAGAATCCAGTGTGAAGATTGTGCCATTGGGAGATATGACCAGCTATTGTGACAGGGAAACTTTATAGCCAGGCAGACCTGGGTTCAAAGCCTGGGCCTACCGTTTGCTAGTTGTTGGATCGCGGGGCTGGGGCGCAGTTTCCTCCTCTCTAAAAAGATGATGATGTTGACCCCTCAGGACTGAAGTGAGGGTTAAATGAGGCGGCAGAGTCAAGGCATTCAGATAGTGTGCATTGTTGAGTAACTGCTGATGGAAGTGCTTATCGCCACATCCACACAGAGGTTCAGCCCAACTGTGCCACCCGTGCTTGTCAGGACGATCTCACTTAAAACTTTTCTGTGCCACAGAAATGGGATGTCTTACGTGCCTCCTTTTTGAAATCAGAAAGCGGCAGGCCAGCCTCTGAGTCTCCTAGACTCTGGAGTTTCCTGTTACCGTAATCAATGGCTACTCTGGGGCTGATCAGCTGCAGCTCTAGGGTGGAGGCGGGGTTGGGGGCTTATGATTTCATGAGCTCCTATCTGAACTCCTCACATCAGTGTGAAATCTACGTAAACACAGTGTGTGTGCTCTGCAGAGCCAGCTTCACACAGTCCTTGTTCCCGTCACCCTGGCCTGTGCATCGAAGGGTCTCAGGTTTGATACTCAATCTCTGTGTCTCCCTCACATTGATCTCTCTCTCTCTCTCTCTCTCTCTCTCTCTCTCTCTCTCTCTCTCTCTCTCTACCTCCATCCCTCCCTTCCACTCTATCTAAAAAATCAATGGGAAAAATGTCCTCAGGTGCCGATTGACAAAACAACAACAAAACACAACCTTTGGAGCCACAATGGGGCCAGAGGAGGAAAGTGTCTGAGACACGAAGTGTGACAGGCTCTCCCTGCAGAGGCCACTAAGGCTTTAAGGGACCTGAGGGGCTTTTAGAAAGGATATTGCGAGCAAGTTCCAGTGACATGTTAATTGATTCCGTATCAGGATGGGGGAGGCTTGTTTTGGGGGTGGCAGCCTAGACCGTGGGCCACAGATGTGGACTTCAGGAGAGGGCAGAGCCGTGCAGCAGCCCCCTGCCTGTCGGGCTTCTTCCCCTCCGCCTGGCAGCTGAGGCCAGCCTGGCTGCGGCTGCCCCGGAGCCGGAGCCGGCTGATGGGCGGGTTGGCTGACAAAGGTGGTGTGTGGCTGAATTCCTTTCCAGGGAGGACGAGGCGATGCCAGCCACCCACCAGAGGGGTGAGATCCTGCCGTGGAGAAAACAGCTTTTACTCATTCCTTTGTGTTTGGGCCTGAGTGAGAGCCAGAAGTGGTCGGGTTTGGTTAAGAATTCAGTTACAGACAGTGCTAATGGGGTGCTCATAGTCTGGAACATTAGGGCTGGGGAGCATGTGACTGAGTGTTGAGAATCTTAGGGTGTTATCCTCCCTAAGGTTCACTTTTGGAGCTGTTTGTGGTGCAGTTACATCATCACGACTGGTGTGAGAGGCCAGCTGTGACCGGGGGCGACGGGCAGGGGCAGGGTGGCAGACACTGAGGTCTTTCTGATGTGATCGTTGCTGCCCAGCTAAGCAGTGAAGATGGAGGGCAGAGGTATTTTGCCTTATACACAAAACAAAAAAGAGCAGAACAGTGACAAGTGCCACCCTCAAACTCAATCAGAGGCTCTAAGCGGGGTTTCCCTTGGGCCTGTGTCATCTCTCAAGATGTTCACGTTAGCTACACTCAGCAAAAGGACCCACCGTGCTCAGGAAGAATTCTTTTAGACCTAGAAATGCTGGGGGTTGGCGTTGCTCCCCCAGTACCCCCCACCCCACCTGACCTTGGTATGTGCTGGCACCCTCCTCTCCCTGTTGGCTTGGGTCTGAGTTTCATGCAAGTGCTGCCAACTCTCCTTTTCTTCTGGAGATCTCCTTGTATCCAGGACGCTGCTGGCTTCCTCCTCCAGGTGATGTGTGGCGCTAATGGGACTCGGCTTCATCAGGGACAGGGGCCTTTGTTGGGCATTGAAGAGATTCCCACCACGGAACAGCCGGTGGAGAAGTGTGCAGAGGGTGTCAGAAAGCACTCCCTGGCTTACAGGAGCCATTTTCAAAAGATAGGCGCTCCCATCTTCCCACTATTGTCCTAATGCCCCCCCAACCAGTATTTTTTTTAAAAAAATATATATTTTATTGATTTTTTTACAGAGAGGAGAGAGAGAGTTAGAAACATTGATGAGAGAGAATCATCCATCAGCTGCCTCTTGCATACCCCCTGCTGGGGATGTGCCCGCAACCAAGGTACATGCCCTTGACTGGAATCGAACCCGGGACCTTTCAGTCCACAGGCCGACGCTCTATCCACTGCGCCAAACTGGTCTCGGCCCCCCGCCAATCTTGCTCCAAACCCACACCTGCAGCCCTTCATTGCCCCCCTTCGTCTCTTACACTTGTGAGGGCCTCAGTATTTTGTTTAAGCCGCGATGATGAACTAGCTTCTCCCCACTGCCAGCCTTCCTGAGTCACTGCCCCGCCCAGCTGCCCGTAAGCGCTGGGAGGAGGAGGGACGGGTGACTAAGAAGGGAGAATCCTTAGCCTGGAGAGCCACTTCCCGGCCTCCTTTCTACCCAGTCACTGCGCAGAGGGAGTGTGCGTGCATGCGGGTGCCTGCCCGAGGAGCCTGTCCAAAAGCAAGTGCTTTCTCAGCATCACCTGGGGCCTGCAGAGGGGGGTGCGCCGAGGCCACGCTCTCTTCCTCCTTGGAGTCCGCTCAGCGTCCCACATCAGCTTTGTTGTTCCGCCAGATAAGGAAACAGACCCCGTGGAAGTCATTTTTCAAATCATGTTCAAGGAATGTTTCCAGCTTCCTAAGCCCAGCTCCTTCCTTGGGTGGGTCAGGGGTGAGCATGAAGTACACTAAATCCTTCACTCAGGTCTTTTTCCTTTCTTCAAGCCTCTGTGTTTTTCCAAAACTGTAAAAAATGAGCACCTGCTCCTTTAAAATGGAAGTCCCTCCACATGAAGAACAAACAAACAAACAAAACAAAACAAAACAAAAAACAAAAAAACCCCACCTCTATTGAAAAAGCAAATTAAATCCTTCAGCAAACTCCTTGCTTCCTGGACCCTCAGATGAGGGATCCATTTGGGAGACAGGAATCATGTATTCACACGTCACACCTTCAACCACCCTGCAGAGAGGGTCTGCGCCATCATTTGTAATGTATTTACACAGCTCCGTGGCCATTGAAGAGGTCTGTTTCATGACATGCCGGACGGTTAGAAATCATTATGAGCAAACAGGCATCGAGACTTATTTTCTCTCCCCTCGAGGTCTCTTGGAGGTCCCCAAAGGTAAATATTTGCACGGGGTCCAGCTTGCATTTCCCCAGCCTGTCGTGGTGCAGAGGGGAGGGGGTGGGCTTCTCCCCTGAGCTTGTTAACATGCTCAGAACTGTCCTCTCCAGGCAGCGGTGACGGTCTGGCCCGCCTCGGTGACAAGTGCTTGGGCAGCAGCCACTTCCCCAGCTTAGAGCTCCGGTGCAGGTGCCAGCTTGTTGCTATTCCAAGCAGCCACACGCCGCCCCGCGGAGCGGACCAACGCGAACCGGATGAGTGCAGGGGGCCCCGTGTCTCCCGTGGGCATCTGCATTGCTGTCCAGGTGCCGGGGAATTCAGCCGGAGAGGACGTCATTCTCAGGAGTCCCGGGAAATGTCTTGAATTCTCAGTGTTCTTTTTGGGGAGCTGATGTGAACTTAAAAAAAAAAAAATTTTGTTTTCTTTCTCTTCAGACCCTTTGAAACATTGCAAAACAAACTAGGAGATGTAATTAAGACCAGGATTTAAAAACTTTTTTTTTTTTTAATTGATCCATGTCTTTTTTCTTGGTGAAAAGTGAAGCAAGAAGGAACTACAGAGTGTTTTATGCTTTTCATATATGTTTTATGTATTTAATACAAATTAGGAAAGTAGGCCTAAGGTTACTCCATGACTGGTCATTTTTAGATATCATCATTAGCATAAAATGGGGTTAAGAGGAGGTCTGGGACTATGAAATTGATTTTATAGCTCCATACTTTAGGATGGCAGACATCTTAGAAACTGGTGTGTGAATAAATTTAGGAAATGCTTTCAGCTCAGACTCTTACCTTTACTGTAAGGTACTGATAGTATTCTACCCTAAGCCATCTTCTACCCTCATGACTGTCATGGACACACAAATGCGTGGGCCTCCTTGAGGAAGCCTGAAGTCACCTGTCGGGGGTTTGCAGAAGCGTAAGGCAGGTTGAATTCAGCCTGTGTAACTGTTAACCTAGGTCTATATTGCCCAGCAAACATGGCTGCGTCCCCTGCAAGAGTCAGCAGTTGATGTTTTTAAGACCACTGCTGGAAGGCCAGGGCTGAAAGCTGTTGTGAAATCCTGCTACTTGGGTAGCACCCCATCCATCCCACGTGAATTCTCGCAACAAGAAACAATCGAGTGAAGGAGGCCAGCGAACTTTCTGAGAAACCGGCAGCCCAGCAGACATGCTGACACCAGCGAGGAACCAGCTGGAACTGAAGGTCTTTGTATCAGAAAGAAAACAGCGCTTCCTCCTCAAAAGAGGAGTCCTGGTGCTGGAAGGCCCTCGGTAGGAATGGGGGAGCGAAGCTTCGGGGAGTGAGAGTGGGAACGCGGAGCGCTCCGGGGTGAAGCAGGAGGGATGCAGGGATGGGAAGGGGGTGGGGAGAGTCGCTGAGAGTGTCCGTCAGGACGTGTCCCTTCTGCTGTGGAAACCCCCTCCTTGTTTGCAGGGAGAGCTCTCAGGAACTGCTTCGTGCCAGCAGATTTATTTTGGGAACAGTGAAAGG
Source organism: Pipistrellus kuhlii (assembly GCF_014108245.1). Taxonomy (NCBI): domain Eukaryota; kingdom Metazoa; phylum Chordata; class Mammalia; order Chiroptera; family Vespertilionidae; genus Pipistrellus; species Pipistrellus kuhlii. Next base: position 38,937,132 of record NW_023425573.1, on the reverse strand, counting down.
GCTGCGTTCTGCATTATGGTGGCGCGGAACGGAACAAGAATGGCGTGCGGATCCAGGTGGCAGCAGGACATCAGCCCCCCTGGGAGTCTCGGGGGAGGTTTCTGAACCTTCCCAGATGGCAGACCTGGTGAATTCAAGACCATTTCACCCAGATCTTACGGGACAAAGAGATCTGCACGTGACATCGGGGTCACATCTTTAAAACAATATCCAAATGGATATTTGCTCTTTAAACGTGTGTCCTATCAGGCTTGCTAAGCAACTTCACCCATCGATTCAATGAATATGGAATGGGAAGCGAGGATCAGCCCTGGGCGGGAGGCCAAGACCCCGGCTGGGGGGCTGCCTACTTTGCCTGGTGAGCAGAGCAGGCGGCGAGGAGCTGGCCACGTTGGCCAGCAGCACGGGGAGGGCCAGGGACGCTGTCAGCGGTGGGCGGTGCCCGGAGAAGCAGCTCGGGGACAGCTGGCAGCTCGGCGGCAGCAAGGAGCACAGTGACGGGTTCTGCAAATAACAGCTGCGGAGCCATCATTCTGTTTGGACAACGTGGGAAGGGCCGTTGTTCGCAAATTGGTCTCTTCAACAGCACCTGCAAGCACAGATAATAATCCACTGTCGGTCGGTCTCCAGCTTTTAAAGACAAAAGACAGCCGCTGAGGGAGGAGAGAGCAGTTGCTGCAGACAGTGGGACTTTTGAACGCGAGAGTGCAACCGAGGACTCCAGGTTCTGTTCCTGGATGCATCGTGGGGTTCTCTTTTTATCCTTGTGGGCCACCACTGCTGCCATCATCATTTCCTGTCCGTGGCAAAGCACACTCCCTTGCAAGTCAGCGATCAATACTGTTCGAGTGGCCCCGGGATAGGAAAGGTCACACATGTGTATGTAAATCGCAAGGTTTATGAGGCGCAGGTGGCTTATAGTCCTTGGAGATAGCAGGATTAGCATGTCAAAGCGAAAATGGAACTAAGGTATAGATGCAGTCTCTTCCTATGGCCCTGAGCATGACCCTCTTGATCCTTCAGTTTAAAATCATCTGGTGGTGCCAGATGTGGCCATCACATCGCTACTGCATCCAGTCCTTTCCATTTGCACAATACTCTGCAGCTTAGGTTAGCCAGCTGATTGCATGTTCTCACTTTAGCCTCACAAGGACAGTTTGTGGAGTAAAAACCCCATTTTTAACAAAAGAGGAACCAAAGGACCGAGTCCGGTGTTCTGTCCACTATAGTACTTGACACCACTAATGTGTACAGTGTGTTGTTTAGATCTTATTGTTCTATTTTTCCTTTTTCAGCCTTTATTGAACTGTGAAGCATAGGATGAAGTAATAGATACATGGAGACATAGGAGGTACATTTCCTATACTCACTGGTCCAACTTGATGCCCCTAGCTAAGTTTTAACTAATTAAAATGAAACAAAATGTAAAATTCAGTTTCTCAGTTGCACCAGACACATTTAAAGTGATCAATAGCCATCCAGAGCCGGTTTGGCTCAATGGATAGAGTGTCCCAGGTTCGATTCCGGTCAGGGGCATGTACCTTGGTTGTGGGCACATCCCCAGTAGGGGGTGTGCGGGAGGCAGCTGATCGATGTTTCTCTCTCATTGATGTTTCTAACTCTCTATCCCTCTCCCTTTCTCTCTGTAAAAAAATCAATAAAAAATATTTTTTAAAAAAGTGATCAATAGCCACATATGCCTGGTGACAGATCAGAAATTTCTGTTGGATAGAAGCTACACTGTAGGGAGGCTAGGGATGTTTAAGAAAACATCTTTTCTGCCCTATTTGCTGTTTTTGAAGTTCAGTTGTTTCTTCGTGCCTACATGCTGCTTGTTGTCTAAAGGATAGCCTGAGCAGTTTTGGTTTTTTGATAAAGAAGTAAAATGTACAAACAGTAGATACATTCATTTTGATGCACAATTTTGTAGTTTCAACTAATGCAAACAACAGTGTAGTCACCACCATTATCCAGACACAGAACTTTGAAATCTTTCTAAAGTGCTCCCTCGTGCCCTTCCCAGTCATTCCTCCCTTAACCTTTGTTCAAGACAGCCACTGATTTCTGCCATTATATATTAAATTTGTAGTTCCTAGAGCTTTATGTAAATGGAATCATATATTAGTCACTCTTTTCTCTGGCTTCTTTCACTCAGTGTGAAATTCATCCATGTCGTTGCATGTACCACTAGGTGGTTCTTTTTTGTTGCTGAGTAGTGTTCTTTATAGGGGGACATCACAATTTGTTTATCTACTTTCCTGTTGATACACATTTGGGGTGTTTTCAGTTTTGGTACATGTCTTTGTGAGGGCACATCTCCACTTCCTGAAAGTGAAACTTTTAGGTCACATGGTAAATGTATGCTTAACTCTATTAGAAATTGCCAAACTGTTTCCAAGGTGACTATATCATTTTGCATCCTATTTAGCAAGGTCAATGGATAAAAATCAATTCTACTTCTACATGATAGCTATAAACAATGAGAACTAGAAATCTAAAAGTACCAACTATAACAGCATAATATAGCAAAGTATGTGCGTAATCAGAACATTGAAAATGATAAAATACTGCTGAGAGAAAAATTCAAGACATATATAAGTGGAGAAATATATACTGTGCATATGGATTGAAACTTGATCTTTTTTTTTGAAACTTGATCTTGTTAAGGTATCATTTGTCCTCGGACTTTTTTGGGAAGTAGAAAATGACAATCTGAAAATGGAAATACAGAGCACTTAGAGTAATCAAAACAATATTGAAAAGAAGAATAAAGTTTAAAGATTTATATGACTTAACTTGAAGACTTATTTTAAAGTTACAATAATCAGGATGGCATGGTTCTGGTCTAATAGAAGATACTGGAAAAAGACTGGAGCAGGAAAAGATTTTGGAAAAGCTTTATGGAAGAGTGTCAAAATCGTGGCTTTTAGCTTATAAGGTGGGATTTGTGGGGAGAGAAGAAAAATCTAATGGGGATTTTCATTCATTTGTTTACTGTCTGGTATGTGGTATAATTCTTCTGCAGTGACAACCTTAACACTTCAGTGAAGTTGTTAAGTTAAGCTCAGAGGATGCTTGGTTTCAGCATAATTTTCATAGGAAGCCACAGAGGGTAGAACCAAGATGGCAGACTCAGATGAAGGAGAAGAATTGGGGGGCATGGAATATCAGGAGGACATAGTAAGATCCAAAGGAAGTATCGATAAATAGAAGACCTGAAGCAAGATCAAACATTTACAAAAGTATGGGGAAGGCTTTAGAATGTTCCAAGCTGTGGAAGAGATCATGGTCAGATTTCCTATGTCCAGGTAAAGACTTTTTTTTTTTTTTTTTTTTTTTTTTTTTTTTTATGTGAATGCCTGAATACAGTATATTGTACAAATACAGTGGCATATTCCTCTGAATTCTCAGTGAAAGCTTGTCTCTGGAGTTGTGGAGTTGTGCGACTCAACTCGGCAGCCCTCATCGATGGAATCTGAAAAACACATTTTTTTTTTTTTTCAACAGAGGTCAACTTTTATTGACTGTGTTACAAAAGAGCCAGTTTAGTCAAAAAGACCAAAGCCCGTGTCATCATCAGACTCCTCAGATTCTTCTTTCTTTGCTTCCACTTTCTTCTCAGCTGGGGCAGCAGCGGTGGAGGCAGGACCTCCTGCTGGTGCAGCACTAGCTGCAGGGGTAGGTCCACCAGCCCCTACATTGCAGATGAGACTCCCATTGTTGACATTGGCCAGAGTCTTTGCAAACAAGCCTGGCCAGAAAGGCTCAACATTTACACCAGCCGCTTTAACGAGGTCATTGATCTTATCCTCCATCACCGTCACTTCGTCGTCCTGCAGGATGAGGGCTGAGCAGATGAAGGCGAGCTCGGACATGGAGGCCATGGTGAGGGTGGGTGCTGGGCGAGCGCTGCCGGGAGCGGTGCTAGTCGCCGGATGAAGTGAGGGCCTCACCCCAACTCGGCCTGAGCTTCCTCAGAAGAACCGAGCACCTTAGCGGCAGCTGGGGAAAGGGGCTGAAAAACACATTTTAAAAAAGCCTGTGGGAGTGGGAGGTTTTCAGTGTAATCGCCAAAATTAGATATGATAGATCATATATAAAAAGATTGTATTCCTCAGTTGTGTCTCTAACACATGTTTTTTTACTTCACAAACTTCTCAGATAAAGACCCAGGAGAAAGGAGAGGCAAGGGACACAATGAAGCCATCTTATCAAATGGGATTCCTAGAAGGAATTCTTTTATTATCCCTCTCTCCCCCCGGGTCTATCTTCTATGATTTGAAAGTCAGAAAAAAGGAAGGAAATCTCTTCTTCAGGCAGCCTGGATTAAACTACACGCCTGGTTCTGTTCTACCTACATTTGAATGTTATATTTCAAACCATTTGCAAAGTTCTCTTCATTTGGATATTCCAGATAATTAGGCATGTTCATAACAGAAAGTCAAGCACGTTTACTGCTTTTTAATACCCGACATTCTTTAGTTGTGGTACCCTGACTTCCCTTTGGGGAATCACCTTACCCTTGCTCTGGGCAGAGTTTATTGTTCTCCTCCTACAAGCATGCCACTCCACCCAAGTCAACCGGGGAATCACACTGCTTGGCTTTCTGATTAGTTCCTAGGTGGGGCACATGGCCTACATTGGACCAATCAGATTGAAACTCCTAACTGTGGAAAAGGCTACCTTCTAAGCTGCCTAAAGTTAGAAATATTGCCAATAACCTTTTATCCCCCTTTAAATTTGTTTAGGTCAGGTTTTGTGTTACCTCAAAGCAAAGCAACCCCCAATGAAACAATGAATTTATTAATTCATTCTCTAAACCCATCTCAACTTCCTGTATTTCTTGTTAAAATGGCATGACTATTGTTAACCACCATAGCCAATGAGCCCAGAATGTCAGTAGTTTACCATAACAAGCCATGTGAAACCCAAGTGGTGTTCCTGTTTGGCAGGTGCCTTCATGCAGTCATTCAGGGACCTAGGTCTTCTCCAGTCTTGTGGATTTGACTTCGTCTTTCAGGCACAGAGCCCTCTTTGTTCACCAGGAGATGGGAACGAGATGGAGAAGCACATGTGGGAGGTTTTCATGGACCAGGCCTGGATGGGGAACACATGGTTTCTGTTTACAATCTTTGCTCAGAACTCAGTTACATGATACACCCAATTGGAAGGGAGGCTGGGGAAGTGTTCTAGCTGTGGCCCCAAGAGGAAGAGGAAGCTAGCCTGGAGCTCCAGGATTAAGAAGTGTCCTAAGTTGTTACTTATTCTTCTCCTTGTGTTACCGTCAGCCAGCCATCAAGTCCTGTTAGCTTTTATTCTGTGATGGTTCTTATCTGTCCGTCTTTCTTCTCCGTTCCAGTTTCTTAGTACAGTCCCACCTCGGGCTCTCCTCTTCTCCAACCCATTCTGCATTCCCCTCTGCCGGGCTCCTCAAGGTCAGCTGCTGCCTTCTCCGGCTTTGTATTCTCAGCGCCTACAGGCACCTCATAAGCATCAATAAATGTTTGCCTTGTGAAAACCTGACAGACTAATCTTTCTTATGCACCAATTTCAGCATGTCAATCCCTTGCTCAGAAACCTTCACTAGATCTTACCCTGTCAACTTTGTATTTATCTACTTGCCTTTTAGCACGCAGGCCCTTATTTCTATCCAACTCTACAATCTTCTCTGCCCCCCAGGCCCGGCTCCAGCCCAAGTGGGTCCTGTCTTCTGGGTGCCCGGACACACCACTGTGCCCTTCCTCAGTGCTCTGTTTCCCTCTTCCCTCTGTCTTTCCAAATACTGCCTTCCCTCAAGGTCTGCCCAAGCCCTGCCTCCCCCATGAGGCTTTCCCTTTCTGCTCTTGCCTTCTTGACCCTCTCTGAATGCTGGTTGCCTGGATTGCTGATAAGCAGGGTGATCTTACGTTCCTGCTTCTCTGAAATAGCTCTGAAAGCACATGATCTGTCCTGTTGTCAGACGCATTGGACTCAGAATCTGGGCATGGAAAATAGATGAAGATGGAGCTGCTCTGATTATAGTGCGATAGATGGGCAGAGATCAGTCCTGCAGCACCACGCCTCCTGCCCCAGCATCTTCTTGCAGCCCATTGATCAAGTCCCATCCCTTCATTTTACAGATGAGGAGACGGAGGCAGCCTTGCCTAAGATCATATCTGGTTAGTGCCAGAGAAATAATTAGAGCTCACAGCTCCTGATTCCCAATGCTGGTGTTCTCTCCTAGAAGCTGCCTCCTTTATAGTTTGTCTTGCTTTGGTGTCTAATACACCTCTGTAGGAGATAATAAACTCTACAGAACAACACTTGCCTGATAGCTCTCGCTATGGATGAGATTTAAATGATATTAAATGCTGAATTCAGACTTATTGACTTGAATTCAGTTTCATGTCACAGGTTTGAAATCTATTGAAATTAGCTACGGTCTGTACTAAAACTTGAACCCAGTGCGTGTGCGAGCGCGTGTGTGTGTGCACACACACACACACACACACACACACACACACACACACACACACACACACACACACACACTAGAAAGGAACACAGAAATACAAATTTAATTTGGTGGCTGGTAGAACTATGAGTAAGTTTCTTTTATTTAGACCCCATGTAAGGTTGGCAATTCAATAAAATTAACTGAAGTCTTGTTATATTCAGTGCAACTGACAGCCTTTCTCTCCCCCCCTTTATTTTCAATTTTCTTTTTTTAAATGTATTTTTTCTAATTCCAAAGTTTGCTGATTCCATTGTTCTGTCTTCTTGCAAGTTCCCTCTAATGTTTATTTTTAATTTAAAACCACCCCAGGCAATTGAGAGTCTAATTTGCATCAGAAATTTGTTATTAATAAAATCAGTGAAATGAAATTACACCATAATTTTAAACATGGTGGAGCATCTGCAGAAATATGGACCTTGCCTGAAGGGTTAGAATGTGCATATTCCATGTCGATATGCAGCACGAGTAAATCCCTTTAGATAAGATGACTGTTGGATCTCAAAGTTAGAGAATTCTTCAATTATGTTCAATAATAATATAAATCAATTTTTTTAAAAAGAGACCATCCCCAAAGGACAGAGAACAAAGGCAAGAAAGAAGATGCTTTGAAGAAAGGTTTGAAAGAGATATGGTGCTGGGTGCGTCTTGTGGCTGGGAGCAGGCTAAGGTAAAGCCAGAGGGTCTGAAGATGCTGGCATCACAGAGCTGCCATCCTTTGAAAGGGAGATTCTGTGGCCTTTCTTCACTAGAATCAGGGACAGGGACCAAGAATTACGTGTGTGTGTGTGAGAGAGATATTGGTCTGATGTTTTTATTTCTTAACCCTGTAAGAGCTGGGGACAGTTTTAAAGAACCATCCTTGCCCTGGCCAGTTTGGCTCAGTAGATAGAGTGTTGGCCTGTGGACTGAAGGGTCCTGGGTTCGATTCCAGTCAAGGGCACATGCCAGGGTTACAGGCTCAAACCCCAGTGTGGGGTGTGCAGGGGGCAGCCGATCAATGATTCTCTTTCATCATTGATGTTTCTGTCTCTCTCTCCCTCTCCCTTCCTCTCTCTGAAATCAATTAAAAAAAAAAAAAAAAAAAAAAAAAAGAACCATCCTTAACAAAACTTGCCAGATCATAGTCTAATGCAAGGAGAGGAAATAAAATGCTGCTTTCAAAAATGTAAACTACAAGGAAATTGAAGGGTCATCTGTAGGTACTTCTTACAGCCCTTGTCTGGAATGTTCTCGTGTAGACTTGGTTGGGCGGGGCCCTGAAGTGCCTGGTAAGGTTGAGCACTTTGTGCGCTGTGCAGAAGCCAGGCTGAGGTGGTGAATCAAGCCTGGCTCCACTTACTTGGCTCTGCACTGATCCGAGTCTGCCTCAGCCCAAAGGAAGGGCACTTTCATCTAATTTACACAAAGCGAGATTGCCAAGCCGAGTGCCCAGAGGGTATGCCCTTGTCTGACTTGCACAAAGACACTGAGTAGGCTCACAGTGGCCTGGGATAGGGAAGGCTGAAGAGCCAGGGATAACAATACAGGAGGAAGATAACATAGAGGATTTAATAATCTACTGGCATTACTACCAGCGTTCCATCTTCCTCTTTCTTCTCCTCTGCTTCCCACCCTCCATCCTCAGTGATTCCTTCAAGCTCATGGCTTTGGCCTCCACTTAGATGCACAGGACTTGCAAATTTCTATCTTCAGCTCCAATTTCTCTCAACTCCAGGACCGTCTGTCCAAAAACCTTTATTGGAAATACCTACTTGGGTGGCCCTGATGCATCTTAAACCCAATATGTACTAACCTGTGTTCATTATCTTCCCTCCCCCAAACTTGTTCTACATACTTGGTCTTCCAAATCCTTATTCTCCTCTTTATTTCCCCTGTCAATGCTGGGTACAAGTCTAATAGCATTATAACAAATCTCTCCTTAATATGTTCTCTGCATTTCCTGCCTCTAAACTTTCCTCAATTTAATATGTCCTCCACATTTCTGCCACAGTAATTGTCCTAAAAGGAAAAAAAAAAATTCAACCTCTCTCCTTAAAAACTCTGGTAGAAAGATCCTTTCTGAGGAAAATGTCTTATGATCTGGTCCCTGTATACCTCTCTGCAGCCTCAATTTCTACTTCTTCTTTTTTTTAAAAAAAATATATTTTTATTGATTTTTTTTTACAGAGAGGAAGGGAGAGAGATAGATAGCTAGAAATGTCAATAAGAGAGAAACACCGACCAGCTGCCTCTTGCACACCCCCTACCGGGGATGTGCCCGCAACCAACGTACATGGCCCTGACTGGAATCAAACCTGGGACCTTTCAGTCCGCAGACCAACGCTCTACCACTGAGCCAAACCGGTTTCGGCTCAATTTCTACTTCCACTCCCTTCCTATTTTATAATAACTGACCCAGAGCAGGCTGCACTCCAGCTCTTTATGCCTTCCTCCGTGTTGATACCTCTGCCGGGGATGTCTTGCTCTCCTTGCCTACTACATTTTATGCACAATTTCATTTCCCCTTCGAGGATTACTCACTCTTTCTCTTGTGCTACCTCAATGCCTTGTACTGTTTTGAAATATATTGCTTTACATGTCAACATCCCCTCCTAGATGGGGTTCTGTGATGGGTAATTTTAGGTGTCCTCTTGACCGGGCTAAAGGATGCTAGGAAAACATCATTTTTGTGTGTCTCTGCAGAGATGATACCAGGAGAGATTAGCACCAAATTGGTAGACTGAGTAAAGAAGATAGCTCTCACCAATGTGGGTTGACATTATCTAAACTATTGAGGGCTTGAATAAAGCAAAAAGGTGAAGGAAGGGGGAATTTGTTTTTCACTTGAGCTGGGTCATTGATCTCTAGACCTAGGGCACCGACACCCCTGGTCCTTCCGTCTCAGAATGACATCTACAGCATTGACACCTCCTCCCCCCTTAGTTCTTATGCCTTTGGACTAGGATTGAATTATACCAGAGGCTTTTCTGAGTCTCCAGTTTGCAGATAGCAGATTGTAGGATTTCTTTCTTTTTTAAAAATATGTTTTATTGATTTTTTTACAGAGAGGAAGATAGAGGATAGAGAGTTAGAAACATCTAGCAGCTGCCTCTTGCACACCCCCTACTGGGGATGTGCCTGCAACCAAGGCACATGCCCTTGACCAGAATTGAACCTGGGACCTTTTAGTCCGCAGACCGACGCTCTATCCACTGAGCCAAACCAGTTTTGACTGTAGGATTTCTTGGACTCCATAATTGCACGAGCCAATTCCTATAATAAATATCCTTTTAGATGTATCTGTCTATTTATATATTGTATTGGTTCTGTTTCTCTGGAGAAACCTGGCTAACATTAACTTCACTCATCTACAGGTAATCCGTGCCTGTAAGTTTCTGGCTTCATCAGCCTGTGCCAATGTATACATCCTATTCTATACTAGAATTGAAATAGCACAAGTCCCCTCCAGTCTACCATAAATGGGCATTCTTTTAAATGGCCCTTTGTCTTTTTTGAGGGGTTTTTAGGAGACCATTTCAGTCTCACCCCTACTCTGGTCTGGGGGTGTAGAAGACCCATGCAGATACTAGCCTACAACTGCTACCACCCTTGGAATTTGAATATCAAACGTAATCTCAGAACCCTCACCAAATCCCTGGTGGGTCTCTATATGGAGAATTTCTCAGCATCTCCAAGCTAGTGATAGACCACTGGACCTAAGACCAGCTAAGTCATTGACTACCTATGACCTATATGGCCTGGCCCCAAAAGTTTATTTTGGCAAATCAGATGCTCTTACTTAGAATTTGAAGTTCGAAACATGTTGCCAGTTGGTAGCAGAGGAAGAATGTCAAAGGATGCTAAATGGTAGTTCCAGGACCTGGCCAACCAAACCATAGATAAATCACTGTATTCAGAAGCCAGCAAAACTGTGCGTGAGCAGGGGAGTCCAGCTGGGGAGGTGTGGAAAGAAGCAGACGTATGGAGAGTAACAGCAGCAGAGGGGAGCTTGAGACCTTCTGCTGCTAATGTCTTTAAAAGACACCTCAAATTCCGAACACCCTGAGGCTTTAGTTCCCATCCCATGAGCACTGCTGTATCATGGCTCAGTGTCAATCAGATCCTGTGACATCCTGACTCCTCCTTGCCTTTTATTTATTCCTTACCTTTTATTTATTCTTGCAATAACAATCCCTAGCCCCCAGCACCCCACCCGAAATAATCAGATTGAGCTGATCTCTGTTCTTTACATATCAACAAGCTGAGACTGTACCCTCAGCTTCCGAGGTACCATTACTGGTCCAAGTTACAATTGCTTGACTTTCTGTCTTAGGGTATTTTTTTTCCAAGTGGCCCATGCTGAATGACACCATACGGGTTTTAAAAAGAGAAAGAGCAATGTAAGTTGCTGTGGTCAAGCAAAGCTTCCTGGAAGAGCGAGAACTTTCTGGGGAGATGGCTAGAGGGGAGATATTGTAGGCCTGAGACAGAGCACATAAATAACCCTCGGTCATGCTAAGGAAAAGGTCAGTTAGAGAGCATTCATTTGAAATTGTGTGGGAATGCTGAAGGTATGAAAATCTCCCATAAATTTTTAGGCTGCCAACAACCCGTCTCCAGTATCCCCAAGTCATCATTTGGATTAGTCTGACCCCCAAACTTGGGAACGACAAAGAATGACTGTTAAAGAAATCACCCTGCACCATGGAAGATGGAAAGGTAAAATTGTGCTGTAATAATCCTGCAGACAGAATAAATGTTGTAGTGGATTATTATGTTGTCTAAAAACAGTCTTTGTGAATGGGGAATGACATGTGAAATTTGCAGCTATTTTACTTTGCAGTGCTTCCATTTCCATTTATTTGGAGTGATGGTTACTCCGTTCCAATGCCTCCCCCTTTCCGTCATCGTGGAAATAACCTGACAGGTGCACTCAGGAGCTCTCTCAAGGTACAGCCAGCAGAGTTCTCCAGAATTCTGGAAAGTTCCACTCCTTCAGCTGTGTTGGACAGAGAGGAGAGAAAGAGGGTGGGAGCTACAAAGAGAGAATGGGTAGCCCTGGCCAGCAGTCATGGAGACAGACATTTTCGAAAAGGCATTTATGCAGAAACAGCCCCCAGGGTGGAGGAGACACTTAAGGGGAAAGTAAAACCCTTTAATATGCTTGAGCTTTGTAGACTTAAATGTGGCTTATGTATCCTCTAAACCTAAACCTTCCCAGCCTTTTACATGAACTTTTAATATTTTATTTAGTTTGAGAAACTAGGTAATATTCCCACTTTATTGGTTGATATGCTGGCTAGGCCTGCAACGTTTCCTAAGAAAGTATCTCCAGTGTTTGCCGTGGTGCTTTTGCTCATGCCGTTTCTTTGCCTGGAAGCTTTTCAATGCTCCTCACCCTGCAAGGCCCAGACAGAGCCAACCTCTCCTGCGCAGCCTCCCTATCAAACCCAGGGAAAGTCTTTCTTTTCTTACCATGTGCCAGTAATTACATCTGTGTGACCTGGGGAAGGCACAGCATTAACCATAATCTGCCTTGGATCATTTTCATATTCTTCTCTTAAACCATTGCCTGCATCTGTGTTTGTTACCTACGTTTGCCAGGCCACAAACATCTGGGGCTTTCACAGGAAGGCAACAATCGGTATTGTGTTTCTCAGGCTTTGTCCTCACCTGCAGAGGCAGGTCCTTCTGCCTCCCTGGAGATCATCCTCTTGAGTTTTGAGGGTCTCCAGGGTAGCCCATGTGTGGCCCTGAATACTGTCCTCTCCATCCTGCTGTGACTCTGGTCAGTGGTGAGGGCTCCTGGTGAGCCAGTGGTGAGGGTTCCTGAGGAGCCAATGCTGAGGGCTCCTGGTGAGGGTTCTCTGACTCTCAATGCTTGATGCCCAAAGAGATCTGGGAACTTGCTACTGCCGCTGCCTGCAAAGCCCAGGGCCACACTGAGCTGACCCTGCCCTGCCTATTCTGTGTACTCTGTGGGAGTCCCTCAATGGGCTGACCTGAATTGGCCTCTCAGCTGAGTTGGGGGAAACCCCTGATTTTCATGCTATGTTTTATGGGTGTAGACCAGAAGGACTGTGTTGTTTCATGGTGTAGACCAGAAGGACTTTGCTCCCAATGTTTTATAGGTTTTTAGCTCCATAGCTCTCCTCATTTTCTTTGCTGACTCCTCCTCTTTGAATGCAGCAGGGAATCCACTGAGACTGTACCTTCAGCTTCTGAGATACCATTACTGGTCCAAGTTACAATTGCTTAACGTTCTTAGAGCGTGTACTTTCCAGGAGACCTCTCAGTAATACTTTGCTGCAGGCAGGTGCAGGCTTTGACCCCTTCCCCCACAGAAACCTTGCAATGAACTCATGAGCTTGGCACTCGTGTATCCAGCTGAAGAAGCTAAAGCCCAGAGAGGTGAAATAACTTGCTAAAATTGCCTAGAAAAGTAGTGGTAGGACCAAGCTTCCTCGTGTTTCTTCCTCAGACCAGTGACTTCCAGCTCTTCCTCTTTTTATTTATTTATTTTGTCAGTTTTTAATGTTATCTCATTAGCTTAAAAGGTGAATAATATGTGTTTCAAACCATATTAAGCTCATTTATCTCAATGTGTTTACATAGAGCACAGATACAGGATTTCAAGTAACTTATGATAGAGGCCATTATCATTTAAAAATAAGCTGCTTTCTTCCACAAAACCTGCATTGAAAGACAAACCAGTTTTCTTTTATACTACATAAGAGCTAGATGCAAACTTTGGATGTGAATTTATTTCATTGTCAACTGTCATGCTAAAGCTGGGAGGCACAAATGTTCATAGTTCAGTTAAATGATACAAAGAAAAAGCTTCAGTTTCTCTCAGACACAAATCAGAAACCTCCATCCATGTCTCTTACAGCAGTATGTCAGACTTGATTGTTATGCCCAGTCACTTCTTCTTCTTTCCTTTCCCTTTTTTACTTCCCTCTCTTTGCTGAAGAGTTTGGTCACAACCACTTATTCTTTGTGTCCTTGTTTTTAGTTTAGGAATCATCTCGGCTAAATACAATATTACTGACATATGCGATGGGAACTGTACAAGACAGAGGCTGCCATCGTCCTGTTTGAGTTGAACCCAGACTCTGCCCCTGTACTGAGCATCACGATTCCATTCTCTGGAGTACATTTTGTTTTTCTCAAGAAATGCATTAAGTCCAACTGCTGAGCAGACATCTTGAATCTCTGTAGCTGTAGGATTTCAACAGCCTTACTTTTGGGGATTTGCCTGCCCTCTGAGATGGTGTTCTTTTTATTTAAATAAGCTGGGTATCTATATATATAAAAGGCTAATATGCAGAGTGTTCCCTCAGGAGTTCTACCCGGGAGACTGGGAGTTTGATTGCTAGCTATGACATGCGCTGACCACCAGGGGGCAGCATGGAATGAAGGAAGGCTCCAGCAGGCAGCCAGAAGGCCCCAATTGGTCCTGATCACCCTTCAGGCCTAGGGACCCTACCATGCACGAATTTCATGCATTGGGCCCCTAGTATACAAATAAACCTGTCCTGGTTGGCTGCCACGCAAGCCATCTTTGCCCATGCCCACAGGACTGAGACTCACCAGGTCTTCCTCTTTTTTAAACCAAATATGTCACACCCTGGCCGTTAGGTTAGAGCATTGTCCCAATATGCCAAGGTTGCACATTCAATCTCCAGTCAGGATACATACAAGAATCAGCAAATGAATGCATAAATAAGAGTAACAACAAATGGATGTTTCTTTCTCTTCCTCAAATCAATCAGTAAAAATATTTAAACCAGATATATCCCTTTCCTCAAGTGGAATCATTCAAGAAGCCCAACATGTAAGACAAATATGGGTCGGCCAGTATGGGTGAGCATCAGCCTATGAACCAGGAGGTCATGCTTCCATTCCCGGTCAGCGCATATCCCCAGGTTGCGGGCTCAATCCCCCGTAGGGGCTGTGTAGGAGGCAGCTGATCAGTGATTCTCTTTCATCGTTGATGTTTCTATCACTCCCTCCCTCTCCCTTCCTTTCTGAAATCAATAAAAATATAAAACAAATATGGCTGGGGCTCCTCTAGATGAAAATAGGATGAATGTGGGGGTTCCTTTAGCTCAGCCACACCTTCCCCAAAGGCAGCTGGGCCCTGAACTCTGTGTGAGGAGCGATTCCCAAAAGACTGCTCCTAGGGTACCCAGTCTCATCCAGAACACAGATGAGCGAGCTCCCTATTGCATCAAAAAGGGAAATTTCCCACCTACCAGGATACAAGTTCATTTCTACACGGGCCAGCAAGAAACACAATTTTATCAGGTGGTGTTTTATTTTTTCTCTCCCCCCTGCCATTTCTCGTAAGTCACATCTCCAAGTCTCTGTGTGTTTCATCTGTCACTCATCCCTTCTTCTCTGCCAGCCTCTCTGGCGGAGCCTCTTTCATCCTGGCAGGTGGTCACCACAAGCCTCTCAGGAGAGGTAAAATGAGATGGAGAAACAATCAGAGGCCTCAGCTGCTTTAGGTGATGTTTGTACTGTCTCCCTCACCCTCCCCACTGGGCTTCAGGTTTTCCATTCAGGCTCATGAATGCCACACCCAGGGCATTCCAGCTGAGCTCTGTGTAGCTGAGCCAAGAGTTTGTAGACAGCTGGAGGAAAAATGTGCTGAAGAAGCACGACCTCTGCGCTGTCACCTCAGTGGCTTGAGCCAGGGCTGGCATGACCTGGTGCTGAGATGTCTGTGTGCCCTGCGCAGTGGGAAAATGTGAGGGAAGTGAGCAGCCCCTACCGCAGCAGCACCGAGAGCCTCTCTGGGTTGGGAATGACTGCAGGATGAGCAAGCATCAAGGATGAGGATAGACTTGCCAAAGGGGGAATGGTAAGTGTGAGCCATTCCCAGTGACTCATGGGATTTCCACCTGATGAAGGAATGCTGGCTTTTCCTGGACATGCTTTAGGAAATGCTCAACTCTAGAAAACCCTCACCCAAATGCCACACACTGCAAACTCCAGACTTCCTGTTTTTCAGAGAGGGGGAAACAAGACTGTAGAAGGGAGCTGGATCCCAAAATGACACTTCAAGGTACCTCCATGTTTCAGGTGTGGATTCTTGGTTTAAAATGGTTGTTGGCCCGGAGAGACTGTCTCATGGGTATGGCCACTTGCCTGCTCTTCCTGAGTCTGCACATTTAATGGCTGAGAGCTATTTCCGGGCCACATTTCCAAGTGATGGCTCTGGGACCGGGATGAGTAACCATAACTTACATTTCCGTAGCAGTGTATAGGCCCTGAGGCACTTTACCATATAACATCAGACAGGATTCTGTGCAGGTAACAGAAATCACTTTATAGTTTAAGCAGAAAAAGATTTACTATAGAGGATTAGGTGCTTACAAGGAGCGGGCTTCAGGCTGGGCCTCCAGGAATGACTTCCAGAGCGGTAGCCCAGAACTAGCTTGACCAGAGAGTGCCTACTTCTGCCACAATCGGGAATGTTGGCTCCAAGAATATATTCCCTTCACTGTAATCTGGGGATTAGGACTGCTGCCTCTAATGCCATGTGACTCCAGTTTTGATTTGCACGAGCAGAATGCATACTTCATGTCCACCCCTCTCTCTTCTTAACTTTTTAAATCCACGCCCTGTACAAGGACGTCCACTTAGTAGGACTCAATTTACCCTAAAACAGTGGTCGGCAAACCTCGGCTCGCGAGCCACATGCGGCTCTTTGGCCCCTTGAGTGTTCAAACGCCACTTCTTCAAAATATACTTATCCAGGCCGAAAACCGACTTCTGTGCATGGGCCATGAAATTTCCATCGCACTGTACGTGTGCACCCGCACGTGGTATTTTGTGTAAGAGCCACACTCAAAGGGCCAAAGAGCCGCATGTGGCTCTCAAGCCGTGGTTTGCCGACCACTGGCTACAGAGACAATACATGGAGAGATGGGGAGGTGAGGGACTGTTGCCCTAAGCAAGTGTAGTTTGTGTTGGGATGTAAAGAATGCTACAGGTTAAAGTAGATCAGCGATTCTCAACCTTTCTAATGCCTCCACTCTTTAATGCAGTTCCTCATGTTGTGGTGACCCCCAACCATAAAATTATTTTCATTGCTACTTCATAACTGTAATTTTGCTACTGTTATGAATCGTAATATAAATATCTGTGCTTTCCGATGATGCTATGAGAGAGGGATGTGAAAGGCTGGAGAGGCTCCGGGGACAGACGGGCAAGCCCTATGGGCCCCAATAGGAAATTGGCCTTTATCCCAAGAGCAGTGAGAAGTAATTCAAGCATTTTATGGAGGGAAATGATTGGGGGAGGTGTGTGTGTGTGTGTGTGTTCTGACCCCATGCCTGTATTTGCTTATTATGGTCCACCATTTGCCACCAAACTAGCGTTATTGTCATGTATTACTGAAGGGGTTTTATTTTTGAATCATTTGCATCCTTTCATTCCAAGCAACAGGAGGAAAAAAAAATGAACAGCACGAGGCGGTGCACAAGTCTAGGAAGTTACTTTTCGGGATTTTTACATTTGTATAAAGAAAGGCCTCTGGGGGAACCATTCATTTCCTTGAGCTGCTTTAGGATGTCGGGGAGGGCATTCAGTGTGAGCGGCTGGAAATGCTTCTGCACATTGTTCTGTGGGTGGAGCTCAAAAAGGTGTGGAAATGAATCAGCAGGCGAGGCCTCTGATCCTGCCTCTGGTCCTCTAGAAATTGGCTGCTGCTGGGCTGTGGGCCGGGTCAACGGTAGCTTCGTGGAGGGTGGGCCTCAGGGATCAGCAACCGAGGGGTTGGCAGCATGTGGATGCGGCTGTTCCAGAGATCAAAGCATACATTTAAAAAACTGTCAGCTGTGACCGTATTCCAGAGAGACCATGCGTTTTAAAGAACCAGCCCCTGAGAGTCCAGGACTCGGCTTCTTCAGGAAGCCTTTCTTCCCAGAGGAGCCCAACTCTGCTGGCACCTTCTTCCCACGGGTATGAATGCGGCATCCGCTGGCAGCCCCACCTCAGGGGAGACCCCGGCTCTGAGTCCCAGCTCTTAACCAGGAAGGCATCGTGCTTTTTAAATGTCTTTGTAATCCTCTCAGCACCCGACTTGGTCAGTTCATGGAAAATATTCACGAATCCCGAGATATTTATTTATCTTTTTATTGGGTCATGATGGCCACGGGGCAGGGTGTCCAGGGACCAGTCTTTAAGAGCCTTCGCTTAAACCAGTGGTCGGCAAACTCATTAGTCAACAGAGCCAAATATCAACAGTACAACAATTGAAAAATTTTTTTGAGAGCCAAATTTTAAACTTAAACTTCTTCTAACGTCACTTCTTCAAAATAGACCTGCCCAGGCCGTGGTATTTTGTGGAAGAGCCACACTCAAGAGGCCGAAGAGCCGCATGTGGCTGGTGATCTGCGGTTTGCTGACCACTGGCTTAAACTAAACCTCCAACAGGGCTTTCAGCCATGACCTTTTTCTGAACACCCTGGAGGGTTGTCCACACTGGCCTGAGGCCAAGCGGCCAAGTGCAGGAAGTCTGCTTTGCAAGGTTACACCTGGAACAGCGAGTGGAAGCAACTGCAGTCCTTTTGGCCTCTCCCTTCCTGAAGGGGGTATGCAGTCAGAGCTGGTCTGCAGGTGTGTTTTAAGGCACAGTATTAAAAATTGCTAAGGTAGGGGACCCTATAGATGTGATTTGGCTCACATGCTGTCTGCCTTCCAATGCCACCTTTACCCACCTGTGGAAAGTTTGGGATTATGGTGAACTGGTTTCCCTTTGTATGAACAACGAGGGTGTGTAAAGGCTTGGTGCTCTGAAACCTACTTCTTTGCTTAATTCAAGCACCCCTGGTTATCCCGGCTTCTCCATCTATAGCTGCCCAGTGGGAATGCAAATCCCAGAGAATCACTTCTGTTTATATTTGGGGGATTCTCAAAGAACTAGATACCAAGAAACCAAAGCATTACCCATTTTTTTTCCCATTGAAAAGGATAACAATGAAGTGATAAACGATGAATGAAGTAAAACATTATGGACAGATGGTGTCATCAAATTCACAGAGATAAGCAGTAGAATGGTAGGTACCAGGCCTGGGAGGAGGGAGAATGGTGAGGGATTGTTTACTGAGTACAGGATTCCAGTTTGGGGAGATGGAAAATTGCTGGAGATAGATGGTTGCACAACAACGTGAATGTACTTTATGCCCCTGAACTACTCACTTAAAAACTAGTGAAATTTATGCTATGTATATTTTGCCACAATAAAAAATAAGCCATTTTGAACAGAACGTTGACTCATTGAAAAGACACTAAACTTGGCTTTTAACTCGAGTGCTGTGTGTATTTAAAAGTAACCAGTTTCCTGAAAATACAATCCACTCCTGGCCAAGAGGTCCTTTTCCTGTGCATTTGTGCATCCTGAGGCCGGCTCCACGGTGTGTCAGTCAGGAAGCAGTGACTCATGGGGTCTTTATGACAGATTCCTGAGTCACACACACACACACACACACACACACACACACACACGTCCCGCCCCGCCCCGCCCCCTCCCCCTTCAAATGGGCTTCTAAGTCAGGCAGTGATTTGGGCACCGGTAAAATGTGCCTGGGCTCGGCAGGAGGCCGCCTGGTGCCCGTTGCCAGGCACGTTCCTACGCGGCCTCTCTCTCCTGTGGCTTAGTAATTGGCTGAAGCTGTGGCCACAGCTGCCAACCCCAGGCCCCACGTGACTTTTCTGTCTCTCCTTAAAGGCCGGCCCGAATGGCAGCAGCAGTGGAGAGCAGTTGGTTACTGAAAGCACCTGGTGCCCATTTGGCCGCTGTGGCCACGCCTGTTTCAGGAGCCTCTCCTCATCCGACACGAGTGACGCTGGGTGTGGGCATGTGAAATGGCTGGCGTGTGTGGTGGGTGGCCCAGTCAGGTTAACCACAGGCTGGTCTTATATCTTCCTGGTGGTCATGAAGGTTTGGGAGCTACTCAGTTACATTATCGGATGAAGGACTGACCTAGTTGTCAGGAGCCCTGAGTTTAGACTTGGTTCTGCCACTAACTGGTTTTGTTTGCAAAGTAAATCATGTAAGCTCTCAGGCCTCGGTTTCCTCCTAGATCAGGATTGGCTGCATCCAGCTCATGTGTCAACCAACCCTCCTTTGCGCACAGCAGACACAACAGCACTGTCTGCGGCTGAGCTCAAGTTCGAACTCATGTCCTCCTCAGACAGCACTCTCCATACCTCTTTTCATGAATTGGAGTTAGCATTTAAGATGACAACTATTTGTCATTTTAAAGGCTAAATTGTTGGCTCTCAATACTCACTACACATGGGAATCACTGAAGAGTGTTCACAAAATACAGGTGTCGGAACCTTACCAATATGGATTCTGATGTAATAAATCTGAGATCGATACATCTTAGAAGGTCTTCAGGTGCCTGGCCTGTGGGGTTAAGTGGACTTAGCGTTGTCTTATGCGCCAAGAGGTCACCGGTTTAATTTCCCAGTTAGAGCATGTGTCTGGGCTGTGGGCTCAGTCCCCAGTGGGGGGCATGTAGGAGGCAGCCAAAGGGTGATTCTCTCTCATCATTGATGTTTCTCTCTTTCCCTTCTTCTCTATCTAAAAAATGAATTTAAAAACTATTAAAAAATATATATCTCCAGGTGTTTCTAATGTGTAGCCAGGCTTGAGGCTCTCTGGGTGAGATGGTCCTTACTGAGGCCCCTCTCAGAGCTGACATCCAGTCTCTCTGTGAACAAGTGTAGGCGTTAAGATGGTGGACATGATGGGGCCAGGTGGGCCATGCTCTGGTGGCAAGAACATTAAGGTTGAGACTTGGGATACCTTGTTGTTGTTTCTTGATGTCATACCTAATTCACGTGTGACCTTGAGTGAGTTATCTTTTTTGAGCTTTAGATTCTATGTGTATAAATTAGGAATAATAATCTCTTGAACTTTGATTTTTGGTATATTTGAAGAGGATGAAATGGAAAAAGATATATGAGGAAAGGGCTACATAAATTATTCCATTTTAATAACCCTACTGGCCCCAAATACCTTTAAAATCTTTTTCAAAATGACAATTGTGAGGTTCCAGTGAGGTAGTGCACATAATAACAGTACCCAGCATGATGCATGGTAGGTGAGCAATAAAAAGCATGTCTGAAAATTTGATGAAGATTATTGCACTAATTAATCACCAGTGGAGTTTTATGTGCCTTCCAGGAAGGATAAGTTCATTTCTGTGGTTACTTGTTAGAACTGGTCCTGTACTTGATTTTTCTAAGGTAAAAAATTATAAATACTAATGCCTGAAACTTCCTCATTATAAAATATGCAAATGATAGAGAAGTAAAAAGAGCATACTATGGAAGTCCTCCTTATCTCTCCCACCTCACTATTTCCCTCTGCAGAAGGAGTCACTCATAATGACTGAAGGGGATCTGCCTAGGCCTCTTTCTATGCATTTACATTACACACCCACCACACACACTTTTTTTTTCAACAGAAATGGGGTATAGGTAGTATTATACAAATTCTGTGTGCAGATCTTTTTCTGACCCTTTAATTTCACACCATGAATGGTGGGCACTAGAGCCCAAGCTTGGAGAAGTCAGTGATTTTATCTTAATGAACTAGCGGCCCGGTGCATGAATTGGTGCCTGAGTGGGGTCCCTAGGCCTGGCCGGTGATCAGAACCAATCAGGTTCCCCGCCTCCCTGAATCCACCCTCCTCCTTCCCTCACCGATAGTGTCCACTGCTACCCACCCCTGGCTCCCCATCCCAGCATGGGGCCCAGCCTCGATAGGGCGAATGGGGCCTGCCAGCCAAGGGGAGGGACCTGGGAGGTTGGTCGGCAGGCTTCTTTGGCAATTAGGGCCTGCAGGCTGGAGGCAGTTCCTGTGTTGAGCATCTGCCCCCTGGTAGTCAGTACATGTCATAGCATCTGGTTGTTCCAGTCGTTCTGACATGTCACTTAGCCTTACATATATAGATATTCTGAGGTCAGCCTTTTCATCCCACTTCTGGGCCTTGGTTTCTCTACTGGAAAGCTAGGTACAATGTTATCCATCAGGCAAGAAGTGCCAAGAAGAAATGTGATTGGAACTCACAGGTGGCTACTTATGACATCCCAAAGTGTTCGCTTGCAGGGCTGACGAGCACTAGGTCATGACCTTGTCTCTAATTTCTCTTGGAGTTTTGTTTGGAAAAGTAAAAAGAGAGAAGTTGTTGGCATTTTGCCTCAGGAAGAATTTTGATTAAGCATCAACATATTTCAAGGTTCTGTGAAACTGAAGTCACATGAATGCTAAGTGATTTCTTGGCATCAAAAATCAATCTCTTGCATGTCAGCCCTAAAAAATAAATACTTTTTACCTTCTCCAATACCGGGAATAGCCAGATTGGCTTCAGCTATTACAGCAAAAGCTTTTAAAATAATTACTTCTAGAATACAATAATATTAACGATTAGTTTTGTGCTAAAATTGAAGTGATAAGTAGTTAAAAACTAGAAGTAATAAACCTTGGAAGTGTCATTGTGTAATAAGTTTGCCCTTTAGAAATATCATTTTTAACAATTTTGTTCATAGGGAATTGTTCAGGAAAAAATTAAATCCTTCACTAAATAATCCTGTCTATGATTTAGGTGAGTTCTTAAAAATGATCTTTGATTTTCATACAGTAGAGACAGACCCTTCAAAACAACAGATTTTTTAAAAACTGGTTATACCCTCATTTATAAAGTAGTTTCTATGTGCTGGGCACTGTGAATGCACAATCTTATTAACTCTGCAAACAGCCCAATGGAGTGATAATGACTATAATCACCCCATTTTAGAGATGAAGAAACTGAGGCTTTAGAGAGGTTTTGTAATTAGTGAAATGAATACAACATGTAAAAGGCAGACCTGAGATTCAAAACCTAAGTAGATGCTCGATGTGCCAGAGATATCTATTATAATGAGGCTAATTACTGCCGAAGTCTGGATTTACTACAGGTCAGATCAATCCTTTGAAAAGTGAGGGGAATGTGTAGTAGAAAGCAGGTGTGTGTGTGTGTGTGTGTGTGTGTAAAAATGAAGGATAACTGAGGTGGAGGAATGGGAAGCTGGTAGACTTTTACAATATGGCTCTTTTGGAAAAAGCCCTCTCGGTGACTTGTCCTGCCAGGGTGCAGATTGACTGGTAGAGGGTGGAGGGAGCTGGCAGCTTCCCTCTGAGGACCAGAGGGGCTGGCCACTGGGAGGACCCTTAGGAAGAATAAGCCCCTGCTGGGAATGTCAGTTCTGTAATTATATTAAGGTAAGGGAAGCTGTATTGAAGATTCTGTTTGGTGGCTCAGAACTTGAACTTCACACCGCTGCTTCTTGCTCTTTTAAGTATTGCTGCAACACACTTCTATAATAAAAATCAGATTTTCCACTTCTGTTTTTTTTTTTTTTTCTTTTTAAGGACAGTTGCTAGTTTAAAATGTAAAGAAGTCCATGCTTTGGCCAGGGGCTCCGTTAGTTGGAGCATCACTTGCCCCATACACCAAAGGTTGTGGGTTCAATTCCAGTTCAGGGTACATACCTGGGTTGCAAGTTCAATCCCTAGTTAGGTGCTTACAAAAGGCAACTGATCGATATAATTTTTTCCTCTCTCTCCCTTCCCTTTTCTCTAAAAGTCAATAAGAAAACACATCCTTTGTGAGAATTAAAAAATTAAAAGAAGTAGAATTTGCTTTCTCTTTTCTCTCTCTCTCTCTACTCCTGACCCCACATACATTCATGAGAGTTAGCTATACTAAAACCTCACCCCTCCAGCAGGTATTTCTGAAAAGCTGCATCTCTTACAGTTATTACATTCAGGAATTTTAACATTGATCATTGATAGAAAACTGTTATCCAACATACTGTCCATATTGACATTTCCCAAGTGTTTCAATAATGTGATTTACATAATTTATTTAAAATTTCTGATCCCAGGATCCAATCAACAATCATGCATTGCATTTATTGCCTGGTTTCTTTAGTTTCTTTTAATCTGAAGAATTTTCTTCGAAAAATTTTCTGTACTTTCTGTCACTGACATTTTTTAAATGTCCAAGTGAGTGGTTTTGTAGAATATTTCTCAATTTGAATTCAACAGATTTTTTTTCCAATAATTAAATGAGATTTAGTTGATAGAGTCAAGTGATCCTGGGGGCATTTTTATACTCTATTTACATATTTTCTGTATTTAATACAAGTTCAAATATAAATATAGAAATATATATTATAGAAGTCATATAATTACATGATTAGCAAATGTAAATGGTTTTAAGAAATACAAAACATAAAGACGTCCCCCTGTCCCAGTCAGTGCCTTTCCCTAAAGTGACACTATCAACAGGTTTTAGCTTCTCTCCTGAAAAACATGTAGTATGTGCAACTGCATATCCATCTCCATGTTTATATGTGCTGTTTTGTTTACACAAAAGGAGTTGTGCAATCAAAGGCTCAGACCTTGCACCACTTTTCACTCCCAAGGTGAAATGAATCTCACAGTTGTTGCCGGGTTTGAAGAAATTCCCATCACTTCTGAGGGGACTTTGTGGGCTTCTACTGACAGCATTTTGATGATTCACATGGACCAAGGTCAGTGTCCTCAGTGGCAGTCTGGTCTTAGCCCACCTAATCACATGGCTCCCTGATGGGACTGATTGGGAAAATCCTGTGGTTGAAGAACTCAGGGGAGCTTTTCCCAAGGCTGACAGGAGTGAAGGCTTCTGCTAATGGTGATGGTTAGGATGGCTGCCGCTGCTGCTTCATTAGGCTCTTAAAAAAAAGTAAAATCCACATAACATAACATTTACCATTAGGCTCTCTGCTGACCAATATGGCGACATAGGTAAATGCCTATACTTGCTGCCTCCCACAACCACATCAGAATTACAACTAAGATACAGAACAACTATCATCCAGAACCACAGGAAAGCTGGCTGAATGGAAGTCCTACAACTAGAGAAGAAGAAAGTGCATTGAGACTAGTAGGAGGTGAGGAGGCGAGGAATGGGCCGGTTCTGCACCCGGGTCTGCCGCTTTTTAATCGGGAGGGAGATCCCCTCTGCGGAGGCTGCCTGGAGGAGCACGGGGTCCCAGCTACAGACCAGACGCCCAGCCCAGGGTCCCAGAGCTGGGGGAAGAAGTCCCTACAGGCAGGAAGAACTACTCACTGTAAAAACCAGTGTGGATTGGGGCTGAGTGACACACAGGCTGCTAGAGACCCAGCTGCTCCTCTTAAAGGGCCAGCACCTCGAACTGAATTTACAAGCTCCTGCTTGCTCTGAGCTCTAGTGCAGGGTGAGGCTCTGAGGGACACAGACAGATATGGGGAGAAACTGGACTGAATGGCATCAGGGCAGGAATGTGGGGGTGGCTTTCTTTCAGACAGAGTTGCTCAGAGGTGCTCTCAGCGGTCAATGTTCCTGGGCTGAAACCTCCCATGTACAGGGCTGACTAGCAGACATTTCTGTTGCTCTAACCTGGAGATTTTCCAAGACCCTGCCCCACCCAATTTACACCCCGGCCCAAGCTGTGCACAGTGGCTTTTGCATATGAATGGCCTGTCCTTTCTCAGCGTAAAACTCCAGGAAAAGTCTTCCTCTTTGAACAAAGATTTCAGAATTTTTGCTGTCAAAAAGTATTGCTTACTATTTACTCCATCCTGAATCTGTACTGGTGTGTGTGTGTGAGTGTGTGTGTGTGTGTGTGTGTGTGTGTGTGTGTCTACAATCACCTAGACAGGCATCAGCAGGAAACTCCTTAAGAATTCATTTGATGGCTAATGATGGAAAAATCCCAGGATTTAAAAGGAGCAGGAAAAAATGCCCGGCTTGCTTTCCAGACAGATGTAAAATCTTCACCTCCCCTATAATTAAAGCCCCGAGCCCTCCAGTGGGGTGGGGAGAGAAGGAAGCGCAGGCTCTGAGAGCAGGAAGGTAATGTCAAGGTGCTTATCCCTTGGCGGCACCAAACATTGTTTAGGAGATGAAGTCTGATGACTTCCCCTCTCTCCCTCCCAGCTTCTCCCAGTCCTTTCTATACTTAGCATTTTAGAGACTTCAACGAGAAAGGGCATCCTGCAGGGAGCCAGCCGCATCCTGAGGAATGTTCCGTGGCCCGCCTTCCATATTTTCTATGGTGTAAATCCTGCTGTTCCACAGAGGTTGTCTCTCCTTCCTTAGCCAGCTGAGCCCTCCTCACCCACGCCCAATCCTCTTCTCCTTTTTTCAAGACCCTCTCAGAATCCTGACGGACGCATCCCTCCCTGACTGTAACACTGCATCAGAAGGCAGGGCTTGCTTTCTCCGTGGACAATGGCTGCCCAAGACTGAAACATCAGGCCCCCCATCAGTTGTCCTTCCAAGGTCCCAATGTCAAGCCCGCCACTGTGGGAGGAGGGAAGTGTTTTGCTGATCGCATAGCTTCAGCTTTGAGGGTTCTTGCACATTGAAAACAAGCAGAACAGGCTTTCCCACAACATGTTTTTGAGACCCACTTGGTAATTTGGGTGGGGTTGGAAGAAACCAAGTGTCTGGCCTCTCTCTGGGGATATTAGTCACCCAAATTATGTTTTAAGATTTAAAAAAATATATATTAGACAAGTTGGTACATGGTGGTAGCTGTCAGACTGGCCACTCCTTGTTGAAGCTTGTAGTTTTGGAATTCTGATTTAACTTCTCAATAAAGGCCAGTGGAGAAGGATCCTGGGTATTTTTTGGAATGCAATTTTCTTATTGAGGTGTAACAGAGGTAGGGAGCAGGGAGCATGGGAAAGGTGGGCATGACTGAAATAGGTATAAGCCCCAGATGTCATCTCTGCACCAAATGAATGCTACCTGGGTCCCTGTTCACCAGGAAAGAATGAGAACAATTGCAGAGAAAAGCAAATTCGAGACCACTGAAGGTTGGGGATGTATAAAAGCAACTGTATTAATATAATCCGAAGTTCTTGAAAGGTTGAGCCTCTTCATGCAATATCTTCAAGACCTCATTAGAGAGCAAGTCAAAGACACCACAAAGGCCCAGAAAGGGTTGGCAGGATCTTATTCACCAAATTCTAGTAGACTCAAATAAGAACGTTCTGATAGGAGTATCTTTAGGTCTATTGAAAAAGAGTTTCTGCATAAGAGACTACGAAATGTAAAGAGGTTACCCCCCAAATCATGCAGTTTGAAAAATGAAGACATTCAAGTCATGGATGATAGATTCCCATCCTTTAAGGATGAGAGTATGAGGAAAACTGGTTCTCGTTATTTTAAAGAAAAAAAGCTTACATCCTCCTAAGTTAATACTGGGAGATGATTTGGGGTACTGAACCCTGCCCTGTAGCTAATCTTCACCTTCCTCTAGAGTTGTGCTCTCCAATGTGGAAGCCACTGGCGACGTGTGGGTATTGAACACAATTATATTGATCAACTCTTCCCAATTATTCCTCAATAAAGTTAAAAAAGGAAGAAATGTAGCTAGTTTGAATTGAGATGTGCTGTAAGTATAAAATACACACTGGAGTTCAAAGATTTAGCATGCAAAAAAGAATGTAAAATATCTCATCAATAACTTTTTTCATCCTATATAAAAAAGAGCTAATATGCAAATGGTCATTATGCACTCGCACCCTAATGACAGTTTTCTGTCATTATTTATTCAAACAGATTTTCAATATCTTGCTCTCTCTCTTCTTCTGGCACTCCCATAATTTGGATGTTGGTACACTTGAAGTCGTCCCAGAGGCTCCTTACACTATCTTCATATTTTTGGATTCTTTTTTCTTTTTGGTTTTCTGGTTGGGTGTTCTTTGCTTCCTCATATTTCAAATCTTTGACTTGATTCTTGGGATCTTCTAGTCTATTGTTGAATCTCTGTATATTATTTTTTTATTTCAGTCAGTGTATGCTTAATTTCTGATTGGTCCCTTTTCATTTTTTGGCATTCTCACTAAGATCCTAAAAGGTCTCACTAAGTTCCTCGGAGGTTTTTAGTAGATTCTTGAGTAACCTTATAACTGTGGTTTTAAACTCTATATCCAATAGCTTGTTTTTTTCCATTTCTTTCATTTGTGACAAGTTTATTTTTCTCCACATTTTGGCTACTTCCCTGTGTTTGTTTCTATATGTATTGGGTAGCTGCTAAATCTCCTTGAGTTGATAGAATGGTGGCCTTGTGTAGTAGGTGTGCTATAGGGTCCAGTGGCTCAGCCTTCCCAATCACCTGAGGTGGACACTCATGGTGCACCCCTTTGTGGGCTGTGTGCAAGGTTTGTTGTAGTTGAGACTTGATTGCTGTTGGTGTCACTGGGAGAAATTGACCTCCATGCCAATTGGCTGTAGGGACTAGCTGTGTCTACAATGGAGGAGTTGCTGTGCAGGAAACACCTTTATGGGGCAGGAATTTCTTCAGTGGGGCTTTGGTGCTCACTGGGTCTGCCCCTTGAGTGTGTCTCTTGTGGATATGAAGTGTTGTAATCTGGTATGGTCTCACATTGATCACTGGGTGCACTGGCTCTTGGATCTCCAGGGAGGTGCAAAGTCAGCCACTGACTGGGGCCACCCAGCAGGAGCTACAGAGAGATCTGCAGACCCCTCCTCTTTGTTTGGGTTTTGAAGTAACCAGAGGAGACCCAGCTATGAAGCAAGACAGGCTGGTGCTGGTGTCAGCCTTGGGCCTTTTATTGATAAGTTTGGGGCTCCCTGAACCAGCTATATCTTGTTTGACAGATATTACGGTGAGAAAGGACAGGCCATTCATATGCAAAAGCCACTGTGTACAACTTGGGTGAAGTTCCAAATTGGGTGAGATGGGGTTTTGGGGAATCTCCTGGGCAGAGCAACAGAATTGTCTGCTAGTCAGCCCTGTACATGGGAGGTTTCAGCACGGGAACAATGACCACTGAGAGCACCTCTGAGCACCTCCATCTGAAAGAAAGCCACCCCCACATTCCTACCCTGATTCCAGACAGTCTAGTTTCTCCCCATATCTGTCTGGGTCCCTCAGAGCCTCATCCACCACTAGAGCTCAGAGCAAGCAGGAGCTTGTAAATTCAGTTTGAGGTGCTGGCCCTTTAAGAGGAGCAGCTGGGTCTCTAGCAGCCTGTGTGTCACTCAGCCCCAATCCACACTGGTTTTTACAGTGAGTAGTTCTTCCTGCCTGTAGGGACTTCTTTCCCCAGCTCTGGGACCCTGGGCTGGGCGTCTGGTCTGTAGCTGGGACCCCGTGCTCCTCCAGGCAGCCTCTGCAGAGGGGATCTCCCTCCCGATTAAAAAGCGGCAGACCCGGGTGCAGGACCGGCCCACTCCTCGCCTCCTCACCTCCTACTAGTCTCAATGCACTTTCTTCTTCTCTAGTTGTAGGACTTCCATTCAGCCAGCTTTCCTGTGGTTCTGGATGATAGTTGTTCTGTATCTTAGTTGTAATTCTGATGTGGTTGTGGAAGGCAGCATGTATAGACATTTACCTATGCCACCATCTTGATTCCTTCCCCCAAAAATCCCTCTTGCTTATTTTCATGTGGCAAGTAGAAACATAAAAATTAGATATGTGGCTTATCTCGGTGGCCCACATTCTGTTCTTATTGGAGCCTATTGCATCAGAATCCTTATTAATAAGGATTGCCATGATCATGTGTAAGGGGTTAATGGTAATATGGCCCAAACATGGAAAGTGTCTGACTTGTGGTATGGCTGGAATGTCCAAAAGTCAGTGTACTGAAGGTCATAGGCACACCACCAGAGCATAAACACATAGATTCTTATTGATAAAAACAACATTTTTAAACCTGTTTTTCTGGAACTGCTTTATTTGAAGTTCATTTCCCTGACCTTAAGGCTTCTAATTATAGTAGGTATCTAATGCTAGTGTTGTGTATTCATTTATTTAAGGCACTTAGAACAGGGCTCCATAGTAAATGCTTTATAAACATTTGCTATTTATTCACCCATTTCTTATGGGATAGTGAACCTCTTTAAATAAATGGGTTTTCTGGATAGTGGTAAAATTCCTTTGTGTGTGTTTTTTTGCCCCAAGTTTTTAGTTTAGGGGAATGGTTACCTATTTTGCTTATTTTCCAGCTGTTAGGGACTGCCACTGATTGGGCCTGCCCCAAGTGCTACTTGGGCCAATGATGGAATATAGACCCTCTTTCTAGTGAGTAAGGTTTGGATGTGGTCTATGGCCCACCATGCCACTGTCTGGGATGGATTTTATTTCTGAGACATCTACTTAAGCACTAGATGTAGTTTCCCTGCCTTACTTCGCTCATGCTCTCCCTGGGCTCCTCTATATCTATATCTATATCTATATCAATATCTATATCTATATCTATATCTATCATCCATCTATCTATCTATCTATCTATCTATCTATCTATCTATCTATATAAAAGGCTAATATGTAAAGTGTCCCCTTGGGAGTTCAACCAAGAGTTTGACTACTAGCTATGACGTGCGCTGACCACCAGGGGGTGGTGTGGAATGAAGAAAGGCCTGATCAACCCTGATCGTGGCTGGACCTAGGGACCCTACCTATGCACGAATTTTGTGCCCCTGCCTCCAGTTTTATACATATCCCTTATATATATTTTATTGATTTCAGACAGAAAGAAAGAGGGAGAGAGAAAGAGATAGAAACATCAATGATGAAAAGGAATCATTGATTGGCTGCCTCCTGCACACCCCCTACTGTGCATGTGCCCCAACTGGGAATTGAACTGGAACCACTTGGTTCATAGGTTGATGCTCAACCACTGAGCCACACCAGCTGGGCTCCTTTTTTGCTCTGGACATCTCGACCATGGTGTCTGTCACACCTAAAGCCTGCCTTTAGCTGATAGTGTCCTGACACCCCATCACATAGCCCCTGCTTGTTAAATGTGGCCGTCTTTAATGGTGATTAGTTAGAAATGATAAATAAATTTGGCCCTGAGCTAGCTACTCGTAACTGGGTAATGCAGATCTCAGCTGTTCAGCTGCTGCTAAGATCATCTCGGTCAGTGGCTATGAACAATAGGCGAGCTTTAAAAGACCTCGCATTTTCAAAGGATACACTCTCTGCAATTCTGATTTACTGGGTTTGAGGTGGGGCTTTGGCATTGGTACTTTTGAAAAGCTCCCAAAGGGCCCTGGCCAGTGTTGCAAAGTGGTTAGAGCATTGGTCTACCCACTGAAGGGTCTCCGTTTTGATTCCTGATCAAGGGCATATACCTGGTTGCAGGTTCAATCTTCCAGCCGCATGTGGGAGGCAACCAATTGATGTGTCTTTCTCACATCAATGTTTCTCTCTCCCCTCCTCCCTCCTTTCCTTCCACTCTTTAAAAAGCAATGGAAAAAATATCGGGTGAGGATTAACAAAAAAAATATTTTTCAAATAAGCAAAAAAACTCCCCAAACTCCCCAAATGACTCAATACACTTAATTAAGAATCACTAGCTAGACAATAATAGGAACAGATATTCTAGAGTCACTTTGTGTGTTAAATAATTAATTTATTTGATGTCAAGGTTAGATCGCTAATATTTTAGTTCAAACTTCACAGGGTACCCCTTGTAGATTTCTATGTATAAAATGTGTGTGTGTGTGTGTGTGTGTGTGTGTGTGTGTTTATTTTGTGCATTCCCAGCAATCAGCACAATGCCTGGCACAGAGCAGGCTCTAATTAGTCACTGCTGAGCTGATGACTATGAGTACTGAATACATATTTATAGAGAAAATATCTTTAAAATTTTTTGAATTTACTGGGATAACATTGGTTAATAAAATTATATAGGTTTCTAGTGTACAGTTCTATGGTACACCACCTGCATATTGTATTGTGTGCTCAAAGCCAAGTCTCCTTCTGTCATCATTTATTCCCCCGTTACCCTCTTCTGCCTGCACCTTTTCCTTTCCCCTGTGATAATCACCAAACTGTTTCTGCATCTGTGAGTTTATTTTATTCCTCACCTGAGGATATTTTTCCCATTGCCCTTTTCAGAGAAAGAGTGGAAGGGAGGTAGAGAGGGGCAGAGAAAGAGAGAGAGAAAAACATTGATGCGAGAGAGACACCTCGGCCAGTTGCCTCCCACATGCGTCCCAATCTGGGGTGGGGAGTGAACACAACCCAGGCATGTGTCCCTGACTGGGAATGGAACCCTCAGCCCTTTGGTGAGCAGGCCGATGCTCCAACCACTGAGCAACACCAGCTAGGGCTATACACTTTTTTGTTTATTTAATCCCTTTACCTTTTTCACCCAGCCAACCTCTCCCCCCACCCCAGAGAAAATATCTTTAAAATGCATTGCATGAAATGTTTTTCAAGATGTCTTTAAAATACCTTTTAAAATGTTTTGAAAAATTCTATCAAATGTTCCGTGTTTCAAATAAATGAGAAACAGGCTTCAAAAGCGTCTGGCAGGTGGCCCCATGGAGAAGGCCCACCAAGGAGTTCTCTCTGTGCAGAGCGCTTGGAAGGGGGGGGGGGGGGGCTTGTGAGCTTTTGCAGAGGCAGGAGGGGTGCAGCTGCAGGTGCGGCCTTTGTTGACACCTAGCTCCACTCGGTGGCAGTTACTTGCGGCTTCCTGTTTGAAGAGAGCAGCACAGGGACCGTGGCTGTCTGCTGTCTGCGGCTGTGTTAAAGGTGGTGGTGATCTGAGAAGGGAGAAAACAATGGCCAGTCTGCCCCCGGGAGCCTGGCCTGTGGGGTAATGATCTTCCCAGGTCAGCTGACCCCGTGGGGCCACCCTGAGCAGAGCAGCACCTGTGGCTGCAGAGACAGCTGCTGGCCTCCTCACCCGCTCACCCATTGCCCTGAGACCTCCAGCCCCGGATGCCTGTGGCCGTCAGGTCTGATGTTTCCTCCGGCGCCTCTGTGCTTGCTCCTACACCCCACCCAGCCTACCGTTTCTTAGGCTTTTAAAGAAGAAACAAGCCGCAGACACATCTAAAAACTGTTCAACAGATGAGGAATTCTAAAAATGACTGAAGAATGACCTCTATGGGGTAGAGCCTTGCACAAAGCTGCGCCTTTGAGAGCCCCCGTGGGAAACCCACGCCCACGTGGTTGGCCAGTTGCAACTTTTCAAAACCCACATTAGATGGTGATTTGAATTCGTTTTTAATTTAGCAAGAATTTGTTCCGTGATGTTCCACTTTCACCACCTCTCTGTCAGAAAAGGAAAGGACCCTGTTCTCAAGTTGTTGGGGTTTTTTTCTTTAATGAAAATCTTGTTGTCCTGTTTGTTCCTTTGTGACTGCCGGGAAAGGAGGAGTTCAAATTAGTTTGAAGGAGAGGTCAGCAGGTGAAGAAAGAGAAGAAAATAAGGGTGGGTGTGTGTGTGTGTGTGTGTGTGTGTGTATGCTTTCCACAAGTGTGCACGTCCCTAAACTGCACCTGCGCCCCCAGTCCCCACCCAGCTTCTCTGTCAGTGATGGCGGGTCAGTGCAAAGCCATCTGAGAAACCACAGGCTGCCCCAGGGACGGCTGCCGTCCTTTGCTCCTCCGCCGCCGAAAATGACTCTCACAGGCACGGAGGAAAGCAGCTGGTCTCAGATTCACAACTCGAGGAGGAGCCAGCGAGGAAGTCTTCGCAGCTACAAAAGGATTGGGAACCTGAAAGTATAAATGAGATATGGGAGCTCTCTTCCCCTCAGTTAGTACTGAGTATTTATTGAGTATCTGCCACGTGCCAGGCCCTCTGCTCGCTTGCTGGGCGTACACTGGTGACAAGAAGCCCTCTTTCACAGAGCTGAGAGCAATGGTGTCTAAACTTTAGTCATTGCATGGCTCTATAGGAAAAATGGAGTCTATGCTGCTTTTGTTTATTGTTAAATTATGTAATATATTGCTATATTATGTGTATCCTATACAACAAATGGATTAGGGTGAGACAAATATAAATATCTATAGAAAGATAGGTAAGTTTCAACATTTTCTTCTCACCCCCCAATGGCTTCTCTCTCACAACTTTTTGGGGTCTGGCACCCACTATGGAGACCACAGATGGGAATAAAAGCATGATTCAGAGTTTGATTTTCTGGCCCTAGCCCATAATTTTTGTGTGAGCTAGGATTTTTTAATTTAATATCTATAAGCCTCAGTTTTTCCATTTGTAAAATGGGTGTTATAATAATAGCTTCCCTAGAGTAACAGTGAAGGTTAAATGAAATAATCATGTCAAGTGCTTAGAAGGCTTCCAAGTATTTGTAAAGACCTCAATAAATGTTAGTTATTATTATAATATTATAGTCTCTTTGGGGAGAAAAACAATTAACTGACAAAATACTTAATTTCAATTTTGGTAAGTATCGTGAAGGGCGAGTATAGGAGAGTGCATATGAGGGGGATTTAACCTAGTCAGTTTTGAGCTGTGTTTTGAGCTTAGGAGAGAGCATTCGCAGCTGAGGGAGCATTTCCGAGTCAGGAAAGAATCTATCTCATTGGAGGAGGGGGACAAAGGCCCCGTGAGAAGGAGAGATTACCCCCAGAGGCAGTGGGAGAATACTGTAAGCTTTTGTATCTGTTAAGGCACTTAGTCACAAAAAGCAAAACCTGCAGTAGTTTAAACAGAAATGGATGTTATTAAAGGATATAAAGACACTCTCCAAATCTCCAGGAGGGCCAGAGTCAGGCTTGGAGGTCAGGAAGCCAGAACCATGCTCAGACCAACCACAGCACCAGAGTCGATCAGCAAAGGGTCCCTGCTGCTGCCTTCAGTCTAGACTCCGCCATTGCCACCCCTTCTAGAAAATGGGTCCTGCATGGTTGGCTTCCTCATGTGGCTCACTTCGACTGACGCCTTAACGCCTTATGTAACATCTTTCTGGTAGCGCTTGGGCCATGTGGGTGAGGCCTACCTGCAAGGAAGCAGGGCAAGTTAGATTTTTGGCTTTTACTAATACTGTAGGGAAGAGACTTCCCCTGAGATGGAACATTCCCCATTTGCAGGAATGATGTCAAGGATTTTGGACTTGACTGCTCTCACATCATCAGATGTTTGCTTTGAAGGGCTGGAGAGGGGCAGGATGGAGATTCAACATTCTTCTTTGCAGAAATGGAAGAGAATAAAACAAGCCTCAAACATCCAAACCCCAAACCCAACCATTTAAGAAATGAAAAAAATGAATACCTCCTGGAAATTTCATTCATTGGCAATTTTAACAAACCCTTTTCAAGGTTTGTGCTGAAGGGAGTTAATGCATGAGTTTGAACTGTGTGTCATTCCAGTTTACAGCTTATCTCAAGAAAATTGTAGGTCTTTTCTCTCAAAGTTACAATCTGGAAAGGCCTGACTCAGATGCCAAAATTAGTTTGTTTTTTCTGTGAGGTGGTTGGTCAAGGACTGGAAGGACCTGAAGGAACAAAAATATGAGATGAAAGTGTTTTGTGTGTCAGAGGAAAATGGATCAAGGAAGTAAGATGAAGGTCAAACAAGAGAAGCCACTTTGTTTAGAAAAGCTGCTTTGGAAAAAACAACCCTTAATGATATCATGATTTTTGTTGATTCAGGAAGCTAGTTGAGATGGCAGGACATTTTTTTTTATATTACCAGAAACAAATTAGTGCTTTACTTCAAGTAATAAATAATGCATTTCTAAACACAGAGAAAATATATATAAAAAAAAAACAGCTGTGGAAAAGAAGGTCAAAGTGAAACTATGGTAGGATGATTTCTATGCAGCTCAATATATTCTGTTTGGTAGTCTGATTTAAGGCCAAAAATAGGATTCTCACTCAATTGTGTTATTTAAAATAAAGTGGCATAGTACTTTAAAAATGGAAGGTTGTGAAACTCTTTAGTATTATAATACAAATCATTTTAATTATTAACGGATTATTTAGCAAGTTGAAACATTATAAACTAGTTAAATTCCTTAAAAAATGAAATGTTCTTGTAGTCAAGAAAAAAAATTTTTGACTATATTTTTGGCATCAGCATCTCCCTGAAACTTGTACTAACTTTTGTTTCAGTGATTTCTCCTGGTAATATGGCTCTTAATCTTTTGGGGGACTCATGGAACCTTTCAGTATCTAATGAACATTATGAATTATGTTCCTAAAAAAAAAATAATGTCTCATCTCAGTCCTGCAACGTATTGGTGTGTAATTTCAACGAGGTTCAAGGACCCCAAGTTGAACTCCTGATTTAAGTCCTGGCTCTCTTCCCAAAGATCATGATGAAAAAAGGAAGCTCAGGCTGGTGGTCGGTGATGATGTTCTCAAAGATGGACAATCTTAAATGTGGCAGTGGCGCGCACCAGGCCTCCTTGTACCCTGAGAGACTGGATTTGGGGGTGTTGGCTTAGTGGCAGAGAGGAGTTTTTGCATCAGGAGCCAATCAGTTTTTATGAACTGCCACTGGCTAGGTAGAATGGAAGTGAAAGTGGCAACAGCACTGCTTCCTGCTGGCTTCTCAGGATCCCACCCTCATAAACAGCCCTCGCCTGGACCAACTCTCTGCCTTCCTCCTGGGATTCCTGCGGTGTTAGTGCTGTGGAATAATGTGTTCTTGTTAACTTCCTAATGACAGGTAATAGCTTTCCTACTGGGTTTTTACTTCCAGGTAGACACGTGCATTTTGAAAGAGAAGGGACTTCCATGTCTTTATTCAAAGGCTGTCTCTTCTGGCGGGTCTGGTTGGGAGGGCAGGGGCTGGGAGCAGAATTCGGGGATGGTCTCTTTGTTGAATTCATGAAACTTCAGAACATAAGACCAAATCTTTTAATTGCAATTTACACATACGATGAAAACGAAATACCTTATTTTGGAGAGTGAACAGGAAATACCCATTTCCACAAGGAGGAAGTAGCTTGGTAGCATTTCTTTCCCAAAGAGGCTGTAGTACAGTGTCCTGGCCAGACTTCAGGATTTAGAGTGAAAAGTCTGGTTCTAATTCTGCCTCTGCATTACAACAACTCAGGATGGGTGGGGGAGATTTGAGGATCCTTAAAAAGTGATTTCACCCGAGGGCTCCTAACAGGCCCGGTTTTGTGGCTTCCAGTTTTGAACATTGCTGATGAAACCATGACAACAGTATTAACCCTGCAGGCTTAATTTGGGGCAAATTTCTCAACTTCCTGAGCCCCGTTTCCTCTTCTGTAAAATGACTGTGAGAATACCCACCTCACAGTGTTGTTAGGTGTCCTTAAGTGAAATAATATATACTATGTATTTCATCAATCCTGAGACACATATTACTCTCCACTCTCCTGCCCCAGCATTAAAAAGTTCTCTGGAATTGAGATGGCATCTTGGAGTAGGGCCAGGTTTTAGGGGGCCTGAGCCTTATATTATTTGGAAATCTTTTCAAAAAGAAAATGTAAAATGATGAATGCAAAATTAGGAAAGAATGTGAATATTTATTTAGATAAGAAATCATAAAAAATTACACATTTAAAAAAGCTGACCTAACTCACAAATACTATAAAATTCATAAAGGCAACCTAATATTTATTAATTAACTTCCCGACACACTTCTGTAATACGTTTCTTCTTCTTCTTCTTCTTCTTCTTCTTCTTCTTCTTCTTCTTCTTATTCTTCTTCTTCATTTTTTGGCTGTGTGACAGTGATTTTGTTAAGTCATTTTCTGTAGAGAGAATAGGTAGACAATTCAGTCTTCCTTCTCTATTGTTGATGGACATTTATTTTTGACTATAGATAATTTAGAAAAGTTTTTTCCAGCTTCATCACTTGTGAGATACCTTCTTAGGATTATTGTTCTATTTGGAAATGCTTCTCTAATGTTTCTTTCATATGTGTGCTGTTAATATTTGGAAGAATTTTCCACAGACTCATTTTTGGCTTCATAAACTTCAAACCATTTCCCCATGCTCTATATGTCTGGTGGGCCTGGTGGGACATGTTTCTATTGCATACACACTCCAGCCCTGCACCTGGGGGTCCCACTGCCAGGAGAGCTGGCATGGGAGGGGGTAGGAGGGTGGAGGCCATTGCTACACCAGGATGGCTAGCAATAATTAAACTGAAGAATGTGACAGTGACCATCAATATATCCCACTGGACCCAGTCTGTCTGTATTCCCAACTTCACTTCCCCTTTAGCAAGATCCCCAAATTGCCCACGGCCAATCCAGTGCCACCCAGCGCAAGGGGAAGTGGGACAGAGGGGAAGTCAGAGTGAAAAGAGACAGTGGGCTGATTACAGTTAAAATATCTTTTGCAGATTTTACAAAAACGTATGGCCATGTGATCACATGGAAGGTCTATGCAAGTGCAGGGCCTTGAGGCTTTGCCTTCTCTTCACAATAAGTACACCACGGATGGCATCCTTCAGTTCACGGCCTTGTTTTTGCTTTTCGGGTGGCACATGAAATAATGGATGTGTTACAGTTGGTGGCAGCTTAGATTCCATACGATACATGCAAAGCACCCCACACAATGCCTGGCACACAGCAGGGCTCTGTCTGTGCTCCTCGCTCCCTCCCTCCTAAAAAACAGAGGCTCCAGCAGTGGCAGAGGGCTGTGTCCTTCAACTGCGTTATTGAAGAATCAGCTTTGCATACGTTGATATACCATTAGTTTGCCTATAAAAATTTTAAATTGCAGTTTTTGAATTCATGGATCTTAGTTCAAAGTCAATAGAAGGTGATTGATGGGTAACCAGCAGGTGCCTGGGGACAGAAGATGTCCTGTTATTCTGTCTGTGGTCGATGATAATGCGCTCACTTCCAGCCAATCACTAAGAAGGCAAGCCTTTCACTAAGAACCAGCGGGAAATGGGCTGCAATGCATTTAAGACACCTGACTTTTGCAGAATAAAGGAGAATTCTCCCTGGACTCAGCCCTCACACTGACCCTCACCATCCTGAAGGGCGTGTATGTGCAGGACAACCTGAGCTCAAGCCCAGTCAGAATGACATTGTTTTATTTGCCTTTCTGCTTCCTTCTTCATCTTTTCTTTTTTAAAAAAAAAAAAAAATATTTTTATTGAATTTTTACAGAGAGGAAGGGAGAGGGATAGAGAGCTAGAAACATCGATGAGAGAGAATCATCGAACAACTGCCTCCTGCACACCTCCCACCAGGGATGTGTTCGCAACCAAGGTACATGCCCTTGACCAGAATCGAACCCAGGACCTTTCAGTCCGCAGGCCGATGCTCTATCCACTGAGCCACACCAGTTTCGGCCTTCATCTTTTCTTTCACTCTTTCTTTTCCTCCATTTTGCCCATATTTTAAAAATTGCTTACTTGTCACTTCCTGAAAAAAGAAAAAAGAATCCACTTTCCCTTGTGTGTTAATACTCTTGAGTACGCTATCTGACTCCCCCCCCCTCGAAGCTATTATGTATATGAAGGCTCAGGCATGGAGTGCTGAAATACAAGGGGTCCATTTGGGAAGCCGGTTTCTGAGTCAGTTAAAAGGCATATGTATTTTCTTCCTCTGGCACTGATTTAAATTTTTTCCTATATCTGTTGGGCTTCTACCTACATGCTTTATGTGAGGCTGAATGTTAATGCTGCTCTTAAATATAGTAACCCCACTGGTCCCACACCAGAGTAGGTATAACTATGATAGTGTTATTTTATGAGCAATTAAAAGGATTGTGAACAGTTAAGATTCATTCTAGAAGGAGCATGACATTTATTAAAATAAAAGGATATATTTAAAAAGCAAGCCTCTTTCAATTCACAACAAGGATCTTGGTGTGCCTGCAGTCTGATTTTGTAATAGTTGTTTTCCCTAAAGCAATTTGGATGCTACATTAGTTCTAATTATGATTTCCTGTTTAGCTGTTTAGAACCCAGATACCTTCTTGTTATGTCCCCAATAGTGTATTTCTGGAAATGACTTCAACCAATTGCATTAGCTCTTGTTCCTTTGGTTTTAATGTGGCTCACCAGACGGGAACCAGGTTGTCCAAGTGTACAACCCAGACAGCACAAAGCGGTGGGGAGAAAGAGTTTAAGTTATGCCAAGGTCCGAAGGGTAGCCTAAGTGAAGGAAGGAATGGGATTATAGCTGAGGGTTGGGGAGGGCCTCATGTTTTGATATCTGAAATGTCTTGACCAACTGGCCTTTTAGGGATAATGTTGATGACTGTACTTCATCTGGAACCAATTCTACTTCAGGTGTTTTACTGGTGAAGGAGAGAGTGATGACAACAATGATGAACTTTATCTTTAAAAAAAATAGGCATATTAAATATAGATGTAGCAGCGCTAGGACAAATCTCAGAAGAGCCCTTATAATCTCTTTAATGTTACCACTATTATGAGTTAGAATGCCTTATGTACAAAGCTCTTTCTGTATTATATAGCCGGTATCATTATGCCCATTTTACAGATGTGTAAACTGAGGCCAGAAAGGTTCAGGCATGTGTTTAATACTGCTTACAGAGTAAACAGTGGAGATAGGACTTGAACCCCAGTTCCTTTACTCCAGATTGTTCTGTTCCCTCCATCTCCCTCAGTGGCAGAAGTTCATGGGAAAGTGACAGGGGTCTTCAGTTCCCTTTGAGTACCCTCTGCACTCTGTTAGGGGAGCAACACACTCCTGAACTGTCCCTAAGGATGTGTGTCCTCTCCCTTTCACATATTGGCTGACAGAGGACTGACCAAAGTCCACATGAGATGGATTTTATTTTTACCTCGTCATTGGCCTGGATCTGGAAGCAACGTCCAGCTATACAGGGTTAGCTGGGATTCAAGGCATTTATCGTGGAGAAAACACATTATTCTCCAGGGTCAATTTAAACCATTATGCACATGACAAAATTGAAAAAAGGAGAGGAAAAGAGGCCAAATCTACCTTGGCCCAAATTAAGATGTTTGTATGTGTTTCTCCTTTTCCCCCTTCTGAAATAAAATTCAGTGGCATGTTGGCAGTTGGCCATTGGAAAGCTAATGGCAACGACAGAAACTGAAGACAGGAGACTCTTTTCTATGATATCCTGTCTTCCCAACACACAGAAGAAAGGCCCTGTTGGGATCCCACACAAACATGTGGCCTACCAGACAATGGAGTAACGGGAACAAGATACTTCTCAGAGAGCAGAGACATTTCAAACCGCATTGGGTAAAAGCAATGCTTTAGCTACTCCCCGACCATCACTCAGTAGCAGGGCACAAGAGCTGACAGAAATTTAACCAAGAGAGAAGGGGTTGTTTACAGCACAGACAATAGGCTGGCAGGTTTCATTTCCCCGCATGTAACTTGAAACCAGTTTAATGAAATCACTCCCAGATTTCAATGGCTGCTGACGCTGGGCCAGAAAGCCCGAACCACCTTGGTTGCTTAGGATACGGTAGACAGGGCCGGAAACCCACAAGCGGTGGTAGCTTCTCTAAGGACCACTCCAATGTCATGTCACTCTTCCAGGCCTAAGAGTGCGGAGGTTTTTGAGAAGGCCACGGAGGGCTGTTGCCAGCCACAGCTTTAGTTTGTGTTCCCTGCTGTGCTCTGGATCCCCAGCTACTGTGAGGTGGATGTTTGGTGGTGTTTCCCTTGCAGGGGCTGCTGCAGAGGCAGAAGGAATCTTTGGGACTTGCAGTCCGGCAGTTTTGGATTAGGTGAGGCTAAGAGATCGCTGGGTGGTCAAGTCCAAGGTGTTCCTGTGTGGGTAAGGAGTTCCACCCAAATGCATGGGACCCGGCTGTGCCTGTCTGCACTCTGCTCTCTCAGAGGCACGAAGGGTTTTCGACACAACTCCCCGTGGTGGTAAGGTCTAGGACAGTGGTCCGCAAACTCATTAGCCAACAGAGCGGCAGACCAAGCCTCATGAGCCTCATGTGGCTCGTGAGCCTCGGTTTGCCGACCACTGGTCTCGGAGTTTAGAGTCAGATCAACCTACTCGAGAATCCTGCTGCCTCTCCACTGATTCTGTGACCTCAGCAAATTACTTACCATGTTGAAGCCTGTATATTTTTTTCTACTGGAAAATGGTAATAATACCGACTTTGTAGAATCGTTGGGAAGATTAAATGAAGTAAGGGACACCATATGTTCATCCCACACCTGGCCCAAAGTAAGTCTTGATTCCTCAGGCCCTGGGGGAAGATTACCTGCTCAGGTGGCTGAAGTTTGCCGGAAAACACCCTGATAACGTTCATCTTTGTTAGAGGAAACTTGGGGGAAGAGTATCAATTTTAACTTTTTCATCAACTCAGTTTATCTGAAATATGTTTAAAGTGTCTTATATGCCAGGCACTGAGGACCCAGAAATGAATAAGGCAGAGCTTTGCCCTTATTAAAAGCACCTTCTGGAACAGTAGGTTTCAAGTCTTTTGACTATGATCCATGATAGGAAATACTGCAATGCAATGCAGTACACACTCTCACACACAGTATTTAAATAAAATTAGAACAAATGTTTCTTAAAAAAAATTTTTTTTCCAATCCTCATTCAAGGATATTTTGTTTTGTTTTGTTTTGATTATGTGTTTTTGTTGTTTTAGAGAGAGAGGAAGGGAGGGGGGAAGAGAGAAAGATCAATCGGTTACCTCCTGTGTGCACACGGATCAGGGATCCAACCCATAATCTGGGCATGTGCCCTGACCAGGAATTGAACCCTGAATCCTTCGGTGCATGGGACAATGCTCTAAGTAACAGCCATATTTGCCAGGGCTGGAACAAGTGTTATTTGCTTGAAATAGCAGTCGCCTTTGCATGTAAAGCACTCATAATTTTTATGCTATTTTATTTCATTTAAAAAGCTTACAGCAGCTGAGATCGGTTTGGCTCAATGGATAGAGTGTCGGCTTGGGGACTGAAGGGACCCGGGTTCGATTCCCGTCAAGGGCATGTACCTTGGTTGCGGGCATATCCCCAGTAGGGGGTGTGCAAGAGGCAGCTGGTCGATGACTCTCTCATCGATGTTTCTAATTCTCTATCTCTCTCTCTTCCTCTCTGTACAAAATCAATAAAATATATTAAAAATAAATAAATAAATAAAAAGCTGCCAGTGACTTACTAAACTGATTTTACACCTGCTTATAGATCACAACCTCTAGTTTGAAAAAAATACCAACTCTGACCTTCCCAATAACCAGGGTTGGCATGAGGCCTTGTTAGGGAGGTGACCACTCAGAGAGGGCCTGGATCTTGACTATTCTGAGTCAGTTCTGAATTCCACCCCCTTCACCTTTGATTTCTGGTTTTGGCAAAGACATGTGAAATGATTCTAGCCAATGAGAAGGGGCATCTTCAATGGGTCTTCTGGAGTGATTTTCCCTGCTGTGAAAAAGGGGCATATAGAAGGGGCAGTTCTCTTTCGGACCCTGACACTGTTGTTCACATGTGCTGCCTGGACCTGGGGCAGGACCATAATTAATATGGTAGCTCCATATGTGGCGATCACAGAGTGTGATAGAGAGGAAGAGCATGGATTCCTGATGACATTTTGGAGCCATTGAACAAACCAACTTTGGAATTGCCCTACTTTTGGGTTAGTTATAAAAGCTAATGCATTTTTCTTATTGCTTAAACTTCCTTTGGTTGGAGTCTTTATTATTAACATCCCAAATGATAGACTGGTTTACTTGTCTCTTGCATCTAGAGCATGTGCTATAATTTTTTTTTTTTTTAACTTTGAATCACCTGGGAACCAGTAGAATCAAATTAAGACCACTTAATTACTCCCTTAAATATGGTGTTTAATTAAGTTCATATCACATAAATGAACACTTTCTAATTGTTTCTTGTAAACTGTGGAATGACTGAACTGATCTTAAATTATGAGTTAACCAATGAAACAAGTTTAGCTGTGTGATTTTGGGCAAGTTACTTAACCTCTCCGTATCTCAGTTTTTTTCATCTGTTTATACAAGAATATGAGGCTAAAGATGATTTTCATATCTAGATTCTGTAATGGTAAAGGGTGGTGTCTGAATGAAATTCCTCAGAAAGAGGAGTTTGCCTTTAAGTGGACGGTAGGACTATCAGTGAGGCCTAGTATGTTTGACTAGAAAGTTTTATTTTGGAAGTTGGAGGTGGGGATGGTCTTATCCCGAGATTTGATGGGACAGGACTAGCAATCAGAAGATCTAGATTTAGATCATGGCTCTACTATTTGGTGGCCATGAAAACCTCATATAGGCTCCACCATTTTCTGTGTATAAAGTTGCTTTGAACATTCTGTTCTCTTTGAACATGTTTCCCCTTCCATAAAATGCAGGGGAGAGTACCTTATCTGTTGACTTTTCACGATGGTAAGAGAAATCAGATGAGGTAATATAGATTAAAGCACTTGCTTAGCCATTAATGCGCTATACAAAAGATTTTGCTGTCTTGGTGATGTAAACCATAGTGTGCATTTAGCTTGTGAAATCTGTGCTGTGTTTCTAATAAACTCTCAGAAATTATTGAGATCCCGATTTTATACTGGGGAAATAATCATGCTCCTTGGCTGTGAGCCTCTGACTCTCCCTCTCCTGGCGAAATTGTGGGCACATTCCATTGGTTTTATTGAGATTTTTTTCACTTGCTAATAAAGAACTATTGTTGTTTTCATAACAAGGGAACTGCACAGATCACTTGAGGGATGCAGAGGTGAGTTTAGGTTAAGAATAGAGACCTTCTTGTAGTTGACTTTTTCTTAGAAAAACACACATTTTTATTCAAATACAATATTGGCTCAGAAATCAGAACACCTAGTGATCCTCCGTAGGCAGGGCAATGAGTTAGACATAAATAAAATATATTGATTTATTGGCCTTGACAGTGAGGTCCGGTTTTAAAATAAAAGGGTAATAAGTAATATTCCAAAATAAATGTGTAGAGTCAGGCTCTTCCTGATCTCCCCCCACCCTCACCCCCCGCCCCGCCCCATGAAATTCTACCGGTTTTACTCATTCTTGTTAGCGATCTAATCTGAAGTACCAAGAGCGTAAATGATTTCCCTAACTGGTTAGTGTCTCTGACAAAATTGTCATTAGAGCCGGGGCCCAGCCTGGACTCTGCTCCTAACGACCATCCCATATGTCTCTATAAATAGATGGTTTGTGAATGCTTTTTATTGGGCTTGGATTGGACAACCGTCATGACTCTCAACTTCCCTTCCTTCCCTGTTATCTGGTTTTAAATGATCGCTGACAGCCAGGATGTGATAAAGATACTGTGTTCAGAGTTCTGAACACAGTTTTTCAACATAAGGCTAGAAATACATATTGTAGACAAAAGATGGAAATCCTACCAACTGGTAGTCAATTCGCTCCGAGTGGCTCTCTTGCTTTTCAGGAAACGTGGCTCTGGTCTCCTGTCCTTGTTAACACCACCTTCTTCATTCTGGCTGTAAATCATTGCCTTGGCAACACCACTTCCCACAGTCCACAAAGCTCTGGGCAGCCTTTCTATGTTTTGCCTTTGTCTCCTTTTCATTGGCCAGTAGGTCATTACAGAAGCCCATGACCCTGCTCATCCCAGCTTTGTTTTGTTCAAAGCCTTGTGCAAAGAGGAAAACCAGGATTTTTGAAACAGGCTCTGGGCTGGGCTGTTCCATTACGTTGCAAAATAAATCTCAGCAGAGCAGCTG
Organism: Pipistrellus kuhlii; assembly: GCF_014108245.1. NCBI lineage: Eukaryota > Metazoa > Chordata > Mammalia > Chiroptera > Vespertilionidae > Pipistrellus > Pipistrellus kuhlii. The sequence goes on along the minus strand of NW_023425573.1, from coordinate 38,892,191 downwards.
GACATGAGCACTTTTAAATGGACGGGAGAGTCTGGCCAAACAGGACTGGGCGAGGGGAGGGTCATTTTGTTGGGATGCTAATTTTGCAGGGTCGGATGCCTCTCTGCTGTTTTCATACGACACGAGGTCTCCTCCCTCACAGGCAGCTGCTGAAAGGAAGGTATTCCTGTGGCCATACCAACTGCACAGTTTGGGCAAAGCCCATGCATTTTAAATCTGCATTTACACAAGGCTGATTTGTCATTAACGGCTAAAGTCAGGAGAGGGAGTTTAAAATGCAAATTAAAACGTAAACATAACATAGAAGTGGACAACCAACAGTTTCATCTGCGCTGAGCAAGATTTTACCAACTGGTTTCAAAGGGGAAAAGGACTAACATTTACTAAGAGCCCACTGTGTGCCAGTCTCATTAAATTCTCATAGCAACCCTATAAAGTAGATACTGTTTTTGCTTTACCACCACCCCTTTGGGAGTTGTGCCAAGGGGTGGTGGTGCTGGTGGGTGCTCATGTTGGCATGCAACAGAAAAGGGGTTTCAAAAGCAATGCCTGAGCTGCATGCCACTTAATTTCCCTGGGAGGCATCTCTGGATAAGTGGGTATAACCAACAGGATTTTGATGGCCTAGGTTACCAGCTTAATTTTCCATAAGCTCTTGGGAAAACACATTGTATAACCCCATCAAATTATGCTGAGTTAAACTGCATCCTTCAGGTGGAAGAAAGTAAAGGGAGGATAAATGGCGATGGAAAAAAATAAAATAAAGTAAAAGAGAAAAAAAAAAAAATAGCCCTAACCGGTTTGGCTCAGTGGATAGAGCGTCGGCCTGTGGACTGAAAGGTCCCAGGTTCGATTCTGGTCAAGGGCATGTACCTTGGTTACGGGCACATTCCCAGTAGGAGTTGTTCAGGAGTCAGCTGAATTGGTGTCTCTCTCATTGATGTTTCTCACTCTCTGTCCCTCTCCCTTTCTCTCTGTAAAAAAAAAAATAAAAAAAAAAATAAATATATATATATATATATATATATATATATATATATATATATATATATATATTTAAAAAAAGAAAAAAAATAAACTGCATGCTTAGGGTCTAGGATAAGGTTGATTCAATCACCCATGTCTTACAACTACTTCATGATTTTTAAAAAACCTGTATCTTATGTTTGAGCTACTATAACAGAATACCATAGACTGGTGGTTTAACATTTATTTATCACAGTTCTGGAGGCTGGGAAGTCCGAGAATAAGGTGCTGGCAAATCCAATATCTTCTGATGAGGACACTCTTTTTGGTTTATAAACCAATATCTTCTCACTGCATCTTCACCTGGCCAAGAAAAAAATCTCTCTGTGTTTCTTCCTATAATGATATAAGCCCATTCATGAGGGCTCTATTCTCATGACCTAATTACCTATCAACCACTGCCCTCCCTCCCATCAATACCAGCACATTGGAGGTTAGGATTTTAACATATGAATTGGGGGTGGCAGCACAAACATTTAATTCATGACAATCTGGTTTCAATGTCTCTGAGGTTATCAGATTCATCAAGGGGGTTTGACTATTTGATTGTGGATGCACCCATATGACCTGACTTTCCCTTTTTCTGTTTGGTAATAGCCTGGGAGATGGGGTAGGGGAAGGAGTCTTCCTCTGTAGAAAAGTTCTGTCAAGGGGCAGTAAGGTATAGTAGTTACAAACATAGATTTGGTGTCTAGATTTTGGATTCAGACTGAGGTTTATCATCCAAATTGTCCTCTTTACATTTTGTGTGATGTTAGGATACTTTCTTAACCTCTTGAGGTCTCAGTTTCATCACTACGAAATGGGGATGATAAATATGTTGCTTACCTCCCACAGAAGTTGTCAAGATTAAATGAGATACTATATATAGCATTCAAAATCTCAAGAAGTACTTGCTGTATTGCCTGTGTTGGTTTGCTCAGGCTCCATAACAAAGTACTACAGATGGGTTGGCTTAAATAATACAAATTTATTTTCTCACAGTTCTGAAGGCTAGAAGTCTGGGATCAAGGTTGGGTCTTTGAGGGTCCTGTGGGAAGGTTCTGTTACAGACATCTCTCTTTGTCTTATGTAGGATCATCTCTCCATGTTTTCATATGGTCTTCCTTCTGTGTGTGTGTCTGTGTCCAAATTTCCTCCTCTTATAACGACTTCAGCCATATTGGATTTAGATCCCCTCTAAATACTTTATTTTAATAATTTGATTGCCTCTTTAAGAACCCTATCTCCAAATAGGTCACATCCTAAGGAACTAGGTGTTCAGAATTCAACAAATGAATTTTTGAGAGACATGATTCAAATCATAACAGTGCCTAAACAAAGTTCTAAATGAAAGTTACTCTCAGGGTGAATTTTATTCCTTCAAAGTTGCCTGTTTGCTTTTGTTTTTTCTTTTCTTTTGAGTAACCTCTGTAAATTTTATGCCTTTCTCATGTTATCTCCTATTTATCAATACTTTTTAAAAACTTACATAAATATCTTGGTCAAAGTTCTAAGGGTGCTGGACAGGTTTTTCCCAAGGGAAAACCCATGGAATTGTAGGTCAATCAGGAACTCAATACCTAAATATGGGGTGGGATTATTATAATACACTTAAGGTTTTTTTTGGCGAACTCAACTTTATTGTTTTACTAGTGACCCAGTGCATGAAATTTGTGCACATTAATAGGGGATTAATTAGAGGAAATAATTTAATATTGCTATTTGCCCTTTCTCTATAATAGAAGTGTCAGAGGTGAAAGAAAATTAGTAAAATGTATATGAAAACCTTCCTCCTATCAGAGTCTGGGGCACACCATGGGACCCAGAGTCAAGTCCCCGCCCACCCACATGCACCTCAAAATTGCGTGAGACCCACACCTGGCTGGGCCCTCCCCCCCATTGGTCTAGATCCAGACCCAGCCAGTCCCACCCTTGTCAAGGCCTGCCAGGCAGGGGGCGTAGCCTCAGGTCCCCAGGCCTGGTTCCAGGACAAGGGTTGTGACCTGAGGTCCTTCAGCCCAGACCGGGGTGAGGGGCATGCCTTGAGGTCCTCAGTCAAGCACCACCAGGTGGGGGACACAGCCTTAGATCCCCTGTTAAGTCCCACTGGGTGGGGGGCGTGGCCTGAGGTCCCCTGTCAAGCCCCATGGGGGTGGGGGAGGGGACGTAGCCTCGGCTCCCTGCTGATTGCTTGTTCAGGCTTCTTATGGGAACTTGGCCTGAGCTGTGGGTGCAGCCATCTTTGTGTCGGAGTGATGGTCAATTAGCATATCCTCTCTTTATTAGATAGGATTTTTGAAAATACCACGGGAAATCTTCCTTCCTCTCTTATCTCCTTCCTTCCTTCCTTCCTTCCTTCCTTCCTTCCTTCCTTCCTCTTCCTTCCTTCTTTCCTCTTCCTTCCTTCCTCTTCCTTCCTTCCTCTTCCTTCCTTCCTTCCTTCCTTCCTTCCTCTTCCTTCCTTCCTTCCTTCTCCTTCCTTCCTTCCTTCCTTCCTTCCTTCCTTCCTTCCTTCCTTCCTTCCTTCCTTCCTTCCTTCCTTTCTTTCTTTCTTTCTTTCTTTCTTTCTTTCTTTCTTTCTTTCTTTCTGTTCTTCTTCCTCCTTCCTTTTCCTTCTTCCTTTTTCCTTTCTGCAAAAAGCTTTCTTGTTTCCATTTGCTCCATGCTGGGAGCAGGCCTCGCGGTGGTTAAAAGGGTTCCTGGTGGTCTGGGGGGGTGCAGAGCCCTGAAAGGCTCTGGGCTCCAGAGGCTCTGGGCGGTGCTTGCAGTGAGCCTTTCAGAGAGACCCCCCGCCCAGCCTGAGGGCCGGCCAGCCTGCCGAGGTGGCCACCCATCTTCTTGATGAGTTTCACCTCCTCGTCTAGGAAGTGGTTCTCCAGAAGTCACAGAGATGAGGGTCTGTAAGAGCAGAACCCAGGGCAGATCCAAAGGGGCCTGGTTGAGGTTCTTCTCCATGTCTGTGGCGGCTTTCATGACGTCCTGAGTTTTGCCTCACTCACCTTGGGAAGGCTGCAGCACGTACTGGAAGAAAATGTGGCTGCCACGCTGGTTTTGCCTCTTTTGGAGGGGCTCAGCACCCTCACGCTTCTCTGCCAACTTGAGGAAGAAGTGGCCCACGCACTCCAGAGCCACATGATCTCAGTAAAAATAGAAGCCCCGAGAGAGAGGTGGGTGCAGGAGGCCTGCAGATGCACGTTGACCAGACAGTTGACTGCCAGCCTCCACCTCGGTGGAATAATTCTGATGAATTTGGGAACTCACGGTTGTTCAGCAGTAAGAAGTGAAGGTCAAAAATGGTGTTGGCTGGTCTTGGAGGCTGGGGCTGGCCGAGGTGGTTATGAAGGTGATGACTGGAAAAGAGGCTGGCAGGTGGTCAGAGGCTGAAAGAAAGGGCACTCACAGCAATCTACTCCTTCAATAGTTGTTATTAGTTAGGAAATACTATCAGTCAAGTCCCAAAATACTTATGGCTGACATGAAGAGGCATCTCTGTGTATGAGCTGGGATTGGTCAGGTGTGGCTGAGTACTGGGGTTTGACAGTCTGTCTACAGGTGAGTCATTCTCCCACAGGTAGGGCGTGTTAGATAAGATTATTCTGGGTGGCAAGTATCAGAAATCAAGTCCAGCTAGCTTAAGAAAAATATGTCCTGTGACTGGGAAGATCCTGGGAAATCACAGGAGGTCCAGGACAGGAGTTCTAGGCCTGTGTCAGGTCTTTCCTCTTTGTCCCTCCTCTCTAAGCAAGCAATCTGTGTCCTGATAGCACCCTGACTGAAAAGCATAGATTGTAAATAATTGGCTCTGAGGCAATATTTTACCAAAGATGATTTATTTGACTAGTATGGCTTTGAAATTTAGTTGACAACTTAGACACAATTGGAAGACTTTCACATAAAAATTCAGATTTCTCTTGGAAAAAAAAAAATCAAAGGATGTGGCAACAATAGCTGTCTTACTGCACAGCAACAATTAGCTGGAGCTGAATAACAGCTGCCCCTTTAGACTGGGCACGTCTCTCCTGTTAGACACACTCTCCACACTCCCTGTTAACACCCAAACATAGACTTAGTGTCAGGTGCCCTTTATTATCACAGGGGCATTGTTGTTTTTTATTATACTCGGCCTGCTTACCCAGCTGACCCTTGTAGGTTACTGAATGTGGGATATGTGTTCTGTGCTATCATAAGACTTCCTCCCAGTTCCCAACTTCTGTGACTTCCAGTTCACGTATGACATTCCCAGGAGAATGGATGAGATTAGCTCAGCTGGAGGCAGGTAGCTACCTCAGCACCAAGCAGCTATGACCAGTATCTTGTGGTTGAGCATCTGCTTGGAGTCCATCCCTAAAGACCCAAAGTGGGGACTGTAAGAGAAGAGGAATTGCTTCCAGAGAAGAGGGACCTACTACAGTGCAGAGCTAGTTCTTGAACGAAGGTAATGTTATACCCATTTTCTATTTTACCTAAGCTTTAATTGCTGGGTGTTGAGGTAACACCCAACAATGTCCCCTTTAGTGAATTCTGCAGATTGAATGCTTCCAAGTGCAAAAATGGCAAAAATCAATGCAATTTGAAATGTATTCTTTATGTGAGCAGTGTCTGTGAGAAGGAGTGGAAATGTGTCTACAAGCCGCAGGCCGGTGCTCCAGAATTCCATTTAAGACGCAGATCTGTTGTCCAGTTTGAGGCTGATGGTCTAACATAGCTTTTGCATATCTGGAGTCCCAGGCTAAGGATGGCAAAAGTGTGAACCCATGATTCTATCTCTTGCCTGGCCCATGGCAGGCATCATTAATACCCTGCTGAATTCCTTTCTGCACTAGTTAAGCAGATGGAAAATGAAAAACAAACAAACAAACAAACAAAAAAACCCACAACAACCCATTTACCAATTCTGGCTTCCTGGGTGACTTACCATGGAGCCTCCTGGAGCTATTGGAGTCAGCATTTTATTGGCATGTGTGAGAGTCTGGATGGAGACTTCCATTCTGAGCAGATGAGAGGTAGAATGCTCTCAAGTCATCAAGGTGACTCTGCCATCTGTGGTCTTTTTAAAAAATATATTTTTTAAATTGATTTCAGAGAGGAAGGGAGAGAGAGGCAGAAACCTCAATGATGAGAGAGAATCACAAACAGGCCACCTCCTGCAGGCCCCTCACTGGTGGTAGAGCCCACAACTAGGGCATATGCCATTGACCAGAATCAAACCCAGGATCCTTCAGTCCGAAGGCCGATGCTCTATCCACTGCGCAAAACTGGCCAGGGGGCCATCTGTGATCTTGCTACAAACTCCAAGGAAGAGGTCTGAGCCCTCTCCTTTAATAAGTCTCAAACAAAGGCTACTTCTTATTTAGTTTAATGCAAATGAGTGATTCTGTTGGGTCACATCACAGTTGGGAAGGTGCGTGAAGGAGCAGTCACGGGCCCCTGGAGTCAGATGGGCCCTAAGGGGAGGGTCCAGAAAGCACTTCTTCCTGGGTCGGCTGAGGAAGTGCCATCAGAGCGGGCTGCTTCCTCCACTCCAGGGTTTCAGGCCTCCGTCCACAGCTGTGCGGTGGTGATGGACCTGGCAGACTTCCAGGCATAAACACTGCACGGCTGGTTCTGAACCTGATCTCCTTACTCATTCCCTCCTGTCCTCTTCGTTTCCTGATAGTTAAGTACATAGTCAATTGTAGATTCATTTTGTTCGAATGAAAGCCTCGGAATTAAACGTTTTGTCCCCCTCAGGACGTTTGTATGTCCTATTATTTAAGGGCTCTCAAGTGCAAAAGATAGACTTCATCTATCTTCTCTGTGTCAGACACTCCTCAGCTTTGAGGAAGGCTCTGGAACACATGGATGTGAGGAGACCTCGGCTGCCTCTGTCGTGCAGGGTGCCCTAGGCAAGTGCCCTTGCCTCTGGGCCTTAGTCCTCTCCTCTTTAAGATCTGGGGCTTGGAATTGTGACTAAATTCCCTTTGAGTTCTCATAGCTTTCAAACTAGCTCTGAGCTGTCACTCTAAGCTCTGATTCTCTCAATCACTTCATAATGGGGCCTCCCATTACTGGCAGAAGGCACAGGACACCTGTGGCGGTCGGTCCCTCTGGTCCCCAGCCCAGCTCCCACTCTAGTCGTCCTTGGTCCCTCCTCATTTTTGCATCTCTTAGCTCCCACCACGGTGTCCCCAAAATAACGGCACCCTCAATTCCTGTCCTCACCAAACCCTGGAATAAATTGGCATCTCTCTTCTTGGAGTGTTCATTTTTAAGATGAAGGAGAACTAACTTCCTTACTATAAGGTTTCAGATATCGAGTATGTTTGTTTTTTTCCTTTTTGGATGGGGGAGGTCCTTCCCAAGCAAAGCCCTGAAAACCATGCTGGAAAGGCATGACCTCTGTTGATCCTAGTCAAGTCCGTTTGTTACCAGAGCCACTATCAGGAGCTGCCATCTCCTCTCGTCTCTTCTCGCCCATTCAGTGTGGTCTAAAAGCTAGAGACTCAACGTGTGTTAGGGATAGGAGCACCAGAATCACTTAAGAATCCTGAGAAATGCAGGATCTCGGGCCCCATCCCAGACCTACTGACTCAGAATCGGATTTACGAAGGCTCAGGGGCCCAGCCAGAGTGGCTCGTTTGGTTGAGCATAGAAATATTTACCGAAAGGTTGCCAATTTGATTCCTGGTCAGGGCTCATATTTGGGTTCCAGGAAGGTGGCCAATTGATGTTTCTCTTTCTCTCTCATCTTTATATCTGATGTTTCTCAGTATAAAATCTTAAAAAAAAAAAAATCAGTACTGCCATAAATAATTGCCACTTTTGGCATAGCCGTGGACCTCTATTCAGTGCATCTATCTATTCAGTGCATCACGCTAATGCCGACTGGTTGGTGGATTAGAAGCAGATAAGAATTCTCCTGCGTAGATTTCTTCTTGATTCCCTTGGAAATTCACCCAGTCAGTGCACTTAAGTCTCCAAATGGCTTTTGCAAACCAGGTAAGCTTGGCAGTTTGGGTTCACATAATTGGCCAGTTTTGCTAAGAGGCTGCCAACGGCACCATTGTCTAACCTTAACTATTTTAGTTTAAGGACACAATCTGGGTTTAAAAGCCAGCTTGTGACTTACTTTAAAATGGTTAAAAGCTCAGAGGAGAGAGCGATTGTACTCCCAGTCTCTTTATTTTTATGTCCTCAAAGAAGAATAAAGCTATTTATTTCAATGAGCCCAGGCTTAAATTGTGGGGGGCCTCAAAACATTTCACACTTGGCATTTTTAAAATGAAGAGATTTTTCCTTGCGTGGGCAGCATGGGGTAGTGACTACAAGTGTGGGCTGGAGGACCCGACCACCTGGGTTTACACCTAACCTTTCCCAGCTCTGTGAGGTGGGGAAAATAAGGTAACACCGTTACAGGGCTGCCATGATGACTCAGCTAATGCAAGTGCAGGCGCCGAAGCGTGGCTGACATGTCGTAGTGCTGAGTAAGCATTTATGGTTACTTTTTCAAAGATTTAAAAAAATTGATATTTAAAGAGAGAGGAAGGGAGAGGGAGAGAGAAACATGGATGTCATGCTCCCCACCAGGTATTGAGCCTGCAACCTGGGCCTCTGCCCTGACCAGGACTCCGACCGGCGACCTGTGCACAGGACAGTGCACAACCAACTGAGCCACACAGGCCAGGGCTAGCTCACCCTTTTTATCTTACAAGAGAGAACAGGGAGACGTAGGAAGGAAGGTTCAGGGTCTGACTGCTGAACGGCCCAGGCTGAGAAGCCTTCCTTGCCCTCCCTGATCTCCTGGGGCAGCTCTGTGCTGGGTCTGCACCCACCCAGCTGCTGGGTGGGAATTCTTTTTCCTCCCTCTGTTTCACAAAAATGCCCTCGAGGGTTAATGGCAAGAACAGAATCTGAGATTGACTCAGGCCCTGCGTTTTCTTTGCACGTCGACCTCCCCTCACCCAGAGTTACTTTCACCTTTTCACCCCTGGCCAGGCATGTGCAGTCTGGGATGCTGCTGGCAGCGGAGCAGGCCGGTGACATCTGAGAAACCGCTACCTCAGCTGCGATTAACAGCAGCGCAATTTTAAGCGACTGAACTCAAAGCGATCACTTCCCCAGGGTCTTGATAATTCCTCCTGCCAATTACAGCACTTTGCTGAGATTAACTAATTAATCCTCACCATACACCCAAGAGACAATATTAAAAATGATTCTTCCACACGCGGAGAGCACCTTTTATCTGAGGATTATGAACGCTGATGCATTTGTCTCCCATGACAACATGGCAGGTTTCAGAGATGACAGGGAAAATCATTACCATTTTCAAGAACTGGAAATACAGAAAACTCCCCTCCAGGACACAGAGGAGGGGGTGGGGGTCGGCACACAGGCAGGTCTAGGCAAGACCGGCGCTGGTGTACACCTGTGCTCCTGGCATCCTGATGGGAACTCCCAGGTGCGGCTCTGACCTCCCGCGCTCATCTGTCTTCACATCTTCCCCAGTTCCCCAGGGATCATGTCTGAGATTAAGAACAAGAGGTGGTTTCCTGGGGGGTATTCAAGTCTGTGTTTAGCTTCCAGGAACCTCCCATTTCTCCTCTCCCACTTGTCTCCAGAAAGCAGACTCGTAGCCTCTGTTTACCAAAGTTCAAGTTCGGGATGAAATGGAGCCAATAGTGAAGTGCTATGGGGAGGAGAGAACCTGAAAGACATTACAAACTGAGGCCCTCAGAGCGGGAGGCGAGGGGGAGAGAGCCGTCAGTCCGCCAGTGGCTGCAAGAAGGGAAGAACGGTCTTCACCACGTGGCCCAGTAACAGGTTGCTATGATTCCTTTGGCAGCGGGTTAATTTTACGTGAGTTGGAAGCACAGATGGCTGTTACAAAGCTGCAGCCGAGGCTGGGAACTGTTTCTTCCGGGTTACCTCATGGGTGTCTGAAAGACAATGAGAGAGATTCAGAAGGTCACTTCAGAGACACTTTTCCCGTAAAGGCCAGGCCATTGTATTTCTTCCAAGTTTCAGATTATTGGTACAGACAGCGCTCCTGGAAACATTGGCTGTTTCCCTCCCTGATGACAGACAGCTATGGGCGTGGGGCTCAGAGCCTGGGGCCTGCAGGAAGGGTCTTGTGCCCCGAGGTTGCTGCAAACTTCCTCTAGGCCCCTGAGGAGGAGGAAGTCAGAAGAAAGGCTCTTGTTTACCTCAAAATTCATGAAAGAGAAAGTGAGTTAAGACTGTACACTTATAGGGACATAAAAGAAACTGGTAGGTGCATGACCTTATTTATAACAAGCATAGAAGGCTGGTCGTGAATGGACCCCTCTTATTTTGCCTGCCCAGCATCCCTTTCTTTGGGAAACTGACTTTTTCCCAGTCATTGCATTCTGGAGGGGCTGTCAACCACAGGACATACCTGACATTTCTCTGACTCCCGCCCCTAAGATTGGGTACATCGCTTTAGCTGGACTGTTGGTCTCTGTATGCCAGAGAGTTGAATCTTTTGGGGAGATTCCCCAGGAAGAGAGTGTTGGTAGTTGTCCACCAAATCTATCCTTCCCTTCTTCCCAGGTACGTGACTAGACTGTATTTTCCCACCTCTTAGCAGGTAGGTGTGGCAGAGCATCAAGTTCTTCCCAGTGGACGCTGAGCATTGGGTGTCATTCCCAGGCCTAGACCTAAAGTCTGTGGGTGCCCCTCCAGCACTCTCTTCAGACTTTGTATTGTTTGCAACATGGATGTACAGGCAATCCAGCTGTGACCATATAGACAATGCCCTAGTGTGTGGCAGAGCAAAACCTGGAAGCAACATGGGTCCATGATTGACCTCATAGACCAGGGCTGTTCACCAGGCTGGTATGCTCATCTCTGACTGTCACATGAAAGAGATAAATCTCTTTGTTCCCTACTCCTCTGCATTGTTATAGCAGCCTAGCCTTGTGTTTTAACAATGTAATACATACTGTACTCTCTGAGTGTGTCCCATGGATAATAAGTGTCTGTCAGGGCTGAGCGCTCTAACTACATTAGCACAGTTATGAGGTTGTTCTTGATGATGCACATCACCAACTTATTTCTCCTTTTGTCTATCTTATGCAATTGCATTCTTTTAAAAAAAAGAATCTAAAAAAATGAATTTACAACAGCAATAATAAGTAAAATACCCTGGGATAATAAGCATCTTAAAAGAAAAGCATAGGATCTACATGTGAAAAAATGGCAATATTTTTGAAGTACATAAGACAGCTGATTGAAGGTAGAGACATATGACATTATGAAAACTTCAATTATGAAGACTTATATTCTCTGCAAATTGACTTGTAAGTGAGCAGTCATTCCAATAAAAATTAATAATGTACAGATCATGGGAACAATGATTTAAAGTTACTTAAAGTTAAAATGAAAGAGAATAAACAAGAAAATATTAAAAAAAATTTTTTTGGGGGGGTTTCCCTACAAAACATCAAAATTATTAAAATGCTACAATATATAAATTCATCTGTACTGTTTCAAGAATAGACTTACAAATTAATGATAAAGATAGAAAATTCTGGTAATGTGTACACATACACACAAATATATGACTTTATACATTATAGTTATATGCTTTATATTAATAGGAAGAGGGTTATACTGCTCAATTAATAATTATAGGATGATAATTAGTTGGCTAAATAAAAAAGATCAATTATATCTATATCCCAAAAACAACAGAACTAATTTTTTTAAAGAAAACTTTTTAAAAATACTTTTAAATTAAAGGACATATAGGTAGGTGTTTATGTGATCTTGCAGTGAGAAAGCAAAGGATGATATGAAAAAGGAAATTTTGCCCAGCCTGTGTGGCTTACGTGTTTGAACACTGACCCATGAACTAAGAGGACCTGGGTTTGATGCCCAGTCAGGGCACATGCTGGGGCTGCTGGCTGGATCCCCAGTGTGGGGCGTGCAGGAAGCAGCAGATCAATGATTTTCTCTCTAATCATTGACGTTTCTATCTCTCTTTTCCTTTCCCTTCCTCTCTGAAATCAATAAAAATAAACAAATAACAGAGAAAAAGGATCAAAATAACCAAAAATATGTTGTTTGAATACATTATGGTTGGTCAACGTGGTGGAATTTTATGCTGTCATTACAAAAAGTGTAATGAAGTAGGGAAATGCTCACACTATAGTGAGTGAATTAAAACAGGATCTATAGTGGCCCACAGGCCTTCCCTGATCTGATAGTCCCACTCCAGCCCTACTCCGACCCCGTGCTCCACTCACTCCACCCCAGCTGCCCTGGAGTCCTGAGGGTTTTCCAGCATTCTAGTATTTGTAGCCCGAGGACTTTGATCTTGCTCTTCCCTTTGCCTGAAACACTAACCCAAGGTATATACATGGCCGCCCTTTCCCTTTCTGGACTTTCTGGATGAATCTGACATTATCAGCCAGACCATCCCTGGTTACTCAATATGAAAATAGTAGCCACTCCTTGCCACACTCACTGCCCCTCCCCCACCGTACCATTCTCCCTGTCCGCTCCCCTGCCATATGTTTCCCTATAGCACACGACATATTTTCATGTGTGTTTATTTACTGTCTCTCTCCCTGAGCAATGCCAGCTCCATGCGGACAGGGAACTTGCCTGTTTGCTCATTGCTGTATCCCCAGCACATAGTAGGCCGCCAGTAAATACCTATATCAAGGATACCGTATGACATTTGTACAGAAACCTCAGGTTGTTATTTTAAAATTCCATGATTTGCAAAGATCACCCAAAACCTGAGCTGGCCAAATGTTCCAAAGTCTAAACAGTTCTATTTTTTTTTAGTTCTCATTTTTTCCATTTTACAAATCTGGTGGCTCTTCCACAGGCTCTATTTTATCAGCCACTGCCTCCTGCTGTTTCCTTCCTCTGCCTTCCTCACTTCAGCAAGCACCTCGATGGTGTGAAATCTCTTTTGGGGGACTTCTCAGTTTACAAAAGCAGCTTTTTACTCTCCATATCTAGTGTCCTTGGCCCAGTACCAGCTTAGGAATTGCAACACCTTCTTCCTATTCTTAGATCTTCTCTTCCTCCTTCACCTCTTCTTCCTCCTCCTCCTCCTCTCTGTCCTAGCCCAGCCTCTCCTTATGTTCCCTCCTGGGACCTGCATTGCCAGGTGCCTAGAGGCATGTGGGAGTAGCCTTTCACAGGCCCTCTGGCCTCTAAAGTAGGGGTTTCGAACTCAATCAGAGAAGGGGCCAAAATCTAAAATCCAGCCTAAATCGAGGGCCGAATGGTTTACTGAACAGTCATAAACTGTCATTGTGATGGAAACGCAGCGGAGTGCAGTGATGACAGCGCGGTGCGGGCCACATTGCAAGGCCTGGCGGGACGGATTTGGCCCGCGGGCCTTGTGTTTGACACATGTGCTCTAAAGGGAAGGGAAGGTCACTGGAGGGTAGGCAAGGAGGCATGGCACAACTGGTGTTAATCCCTGTAAGAGACTCCATTGCCGGGCCTATCTCCAGAGCCCACCTGCATGGCACCGGCCAGCTGGCCCTGTGAGAAGGCCATGTCCCAGCAGCCCCTTTGCCCAAAAGGGGCCTGAGCTTTCAGAGTCTTTGGTCCCAAATCTCAGGCTCCCTTGCTTGTACTCTCATGCGCTCTCCAGTCTAGAGTATCTAGCTGCCGGAGGTGAATGAAAGGTTATCACTCGTGAACAGGCGCTGTTGTTTCAGTTTTCTCAGCGCCTCATTTATTTAAAAATAATTATCCAAGTCCAAAAGCAGCCACCTCATGACAACCAGAAGCACACCCACAATGCTCGGGGGGTACACAGGCCTGGCCTGAAGGAGAGATGCCATCAAACACGACAGGGTCACGCTCCTTCTCAGGGCACCAGTGGTTCAGTTATTATTTGTAGACTCGGTGGGGAGGGCATGCAGGCTTTGGGAAGCCAGTGGCAGTCATCTCTGGGATAGCGCTGGTGGCTTTGTTTGAGCAGAGATGGCTTATTGCGGATGGGAGGGAGTGCGGCCTCGAGGGTGGGGGTAAACTGTCAATCTGGGTAACAGGAGCGGTAGTCGCACCTTCTCAGAATGTACAGGGTTGTGCTGAGCCGTCCCTGGTACTTCTGAACCATAGCTGCCAGGAAGGAACCTCAAAATGCATCCACTGCTCCAGGTCTGTCTCTACTGCCATTTGCAAATCCTCGAACCCCCACATCGGGCTCCTCCTCTGCACTTTCTGAACATGCTGGGCATGCCTCTACCCATGGCTCCCCACAGATGGGTTATGGATTCAGGTGCTGGTTTCCCCTCTGACACCATGTGTTAATTCAAGTTTGTTGGCGCAACGTCGGGTACATAGGAGGTGCTCAATCAGTAGATCATGAACCTGCGTTTGGACCTGTCTTAGAAAGTTCACTTTAAAACATTCCAAACAATGGTGATTCCTCGGAAAATTTTTCACTCAGAGCAAGATTCATGGGAATACTTCTTGATCGTTGTCACCATGGAAGTCTCTCACATGTGCCTTCCACGTCACAATTTAAAGCCCTTCCTGATATTATGTGCTAATCTCTATAGCATGATCTGTAAAGAACCATATTTTTAAATCTTATAAAAATCAAACACCCTTTGTGACTTATCGGAGAGCCTTATTTTTAGAATTAAGCACCATTTTTCTTCCATTCACCACATAACTGCTGCCTGCCTCCAATGTGCCAGGCACTGTGTAGGACACTGTGTAAGACACAGAGATGAAAAGTCACAGTTGCTGCTTAGATTAGGAGCACTGATACAAAGTCTAAGGACTGGAATACAGCGGTCATGAGAGGCCCTGGGAGCAAAGGGCAGGCAGCTTGATTCTGCCTGTAGGGAGGCAGGAGGGCTCAGACCGAGGTGCTGATGCTGGTGATGCTGAGGATGAGGATGCTGAGGATGACATCATCAGCAATATACGGGGCTGACTACAGGCCAGGCCCTGCTCTGGGCGCTTTGCACATATGATCTCACTCACTTCTCACGTCCCCCATAGAGGCAGGGCTCTTATTTCTGTTTTATAAATGAGAAAATGGAGGCGTTCGAAGATTAGGTAAAGTACCCAAGATTGTAACAGTAACTGATGGAGATTATCTACTGTTTCTTGGGTTCCTGGACCAAAAACAGCAGCAATAACACTGGCAAAGAACTGGTCTTCTGCCACTGCCAAACCCCACGTTCCCCGGTCCCCCTCCTGAGGGATAGCCCACTTAGTTCTTGAGCCAGACCTTGAGCTTGGCAGTACAGCGAGGGCCGTGTCCAGACGGTAAGCCTGACACGTGGCCCTGGCCCTGTGTTTCACAAATAGCTCACCACGGAGAGAATGATGGTTAAGATAAGGGATTTCAGTCAGACAGTCTTGGGCTAGACGTCTGATCCTGTCAATTCTCAGATATTGACCTCTGAGCCTTGGTTCCCCAGCTGTAAAATGGCAATAATGGCCATATCTGTGCATCTGTGGCCTCACCTGTCAGCTGCTTCTTGCACACACACCTACCTCTCCCCTCCCCACCCTCCACCCTCCCAGAAGATGGGGCCCCAGATGCTGAAAATGAGTCAACCTGGCAGCCAACCATGGAGTTTCACATCCTGATTGCAGCCATTGTTTTATTGCTGGCGGGGGTTGTGGGGGGAGGAGCGGGCCCCCTGGCCAGGAGGAGCAGGGGCTCCGGGCCGTCAGTGGACTTCTGCCATGGAGACTTCCTCTGCCTTGCTGTTCGGAGACAGGAGCTTTTCCTTCAGAAGCTGACGTGAACGAAGCTGAAAGGAGCTGCTTCATGGAAACAGCAGTTGGGACGCCTGGAAGGCTGGCAGCGGGGCTGGAAGTGGGCCTAGCCCGGGGTTGCGTCCCTGGGGCACACCTCAGAGGAACCTCGGGGCCAGCAGCACACTCGCTGTTTATTCAGGGGTTTCCTCACTGAACCCGCGGAGGAAACAGGTTTGCGAGGGAAGGGAAAACACATGGGTTAGGCAGGGTACTCAGCGGGCCTAATGGAGCCCAAGTGGCTGCCTACAAATTGCCTCCTGATCAGTGCCAGGGGGTCACAGACCACATCGAGGTGCCTGCCCTGCGTGGGCTCCGTGCCAGCTGGGCGACTCCAGGCCCTTCCGAGGGGCCGGCTGATGGCCACCACCTCCTGGGAGCACCTGGTCCCTTTTAGGGGAGGCCATGAATTCTTACAAGCTTCCCAAGCCCCTCATGTGATTTCTGAGAAGACATTTGTATGTGACAGAATTAGCTGTCTCTTCACTCACTTATCCTTGATGAGAAGGGTTTTGTTTTGTTTTTTAAGCACAATAAGACACCACAGTTATTCTGTGAAAGGTTAAAATGTTAGCAGAAGAGAGGTCTGGTTGTCTAATGAGAGCTCCATGCAGCCTTTCCAGAATGAAGGGTATGCTCCAGAGGCCTCCTGGCTCCGAGGCCCTGAGGCCGGCCATGCTGGGGAGGGGCTGGGTGGACGCGTGCAGGCACAGCGTGAAGGGAGAAATACCCAGGAGGCAGAGCTGGACTCTGTAGGGATGGGATGGCGAGGTGGCTTGAGTGGAAGGAAATATTTGTTTTTTTCATCTTCTGAACTCAGCTACCCGTGATCAGCTACAAGAAACATTGGATTCTTTCTGGAATTGGACTGCGGGTTTAGGAGAGGGGATGGCATGGTCCACCTTAATTCAATGGCCTGAGCGTCTCCTGTGTGCCAGCACCATGCCGCCTGCTGAGGAGACAGGAGGACCTGTGGGTGCTGAAGGGCTGCAGCTCTCGCTGAGGGCACCTCTGCTGCAGCAACGATCACAGACAGCAGTGATGGAAGGACAAGCACGAGCCTGGGGGGGGGGGGGGTCACAGAGGGTGAGTCTCCCCCTGCCTTGAGGGGTGGCAGGATAGAAGTAGGAAATGGGACTCGGGCTTGGGCCAGGGACACAGCATTGTGGAGCTGGCTTTAACCCTGTCTGTAGTGAGGTCTTGAGGGGACCTTGTGCTGCCACGAGGTCCCCTTTCTGGCCAGGGATTCCTGGCGCCTAACGCGTCAGTGGACCTAGAACTGAAGGCGACGCTGAAGGGGGCGGGCCATCTGGGTTTGAGGGTTCAGGAAATTTTCTGGATTCTGGGTTCTTCGGCATCCTGGCAAAGAAGCACCCCTTCTGCATATATACGGGAAGCAAGGGAAACTGAAGCAGACACTGGTGGAAGCTCAGGAAGGTATTAGCTGGCCGGGGAAGTAAATGTGCACCCACTGCGAGTGAAAAGCCTCTATCCAGATTCTTTGTGGGAGGAAGTTACAGCCGAGCGAGGAGCAGGCGGCTGCCCTGGCTGTGCTCAGGCACATGGCCCTGCTCTGAGAGGTTCCACTGGTGCCCAGATGGCTCCAGAGCGCCTGGCGAACCTCTCAGTGCGGATGTTCAGTCTGCAGACGCCCTGGTGCCTCCTCCAGGGACTTCACCAGCATCCTCTGACCTGGACCGTTCTATGCAGGACCAGCCACCCCCCACCCCACCCCACCTGTTTGTCTGACCTTCCAACTCACGGGCACGTTAAACCTCTTAGAAATGTGTTTGCTTTTATGTTTGTTTCCCTTGAAACTATTTTAAAAATGTGCTCCTTTTTTATTTTCTCCTTCAAGAATTTTGTAAGAAAAAAGTGTTTCGAAATGGTTGGTGTGGATAATGAGAAAAGCAGGAGTGGGTGGGTAGTCACAAGGTCAGGGGATTTGGAAGAAGAAATCTTTTTTTGTCGTCATTGGACCCAGTAGAGAAATAGTTGCAGTTACCTGGAGAAATTCGAGCAATGTGGAGGGATTTATTAGCCCCCATTGCCAAGTACATCACATACAGTAACTTACAGTCATGAAAAGATTTTACACATAACCAAGACTACCATTTTGAAAGAAAGGAAAGTTTGTCAGAGATGGCTCTTAGATGACTTTAGCCAGCATGTGCCTCTCATATACAAGACATTTTGATATTAGAGCTGAAAATACTCTGGTCTATAGCAGCGTTTTTCAACCGCTGTTCCGCGGCACACTAGTGTGCCGCGAGATGTTGCCTGGTGTGCCGTAGGTGCAGACAAGACAAGAATTTTATAATTTTTCACTATTTTGTTTACTTAATATTTCATAATAAAGTAATTATAAAATACTTTCTTTGTGTTTATTTGATTCCTATTCAAGAGAATTACTTTATATATAGTCAATATAGGCACAGAGTTAAATTTTTTAACATTTTCTAATGGTGGTGTGCCTCGTGATTTTTTTCATGAAACAAGTGTGCCTTTGCCCAAAAAAGGTTGAAAAACACTGGTCTATAGGACCCAAGGGGAAGGACAGGAAGATGAAAGATTTTTCATGAGTTGAACAGCAGCCCTTAGGATTCAGTGCAGTATTCTGCCTTAATAAGGCCATTATTATCAGACTCTCTGACACTCTAGACTGCGTAGAATTTACAAAATGCACTTTCGGAAAGTCAGTGTGTTATTCCATTCTAGGTTGGTTTGTTTTAGAGACTTGAGCTTATATAACTCAAATTCTGTGTTAAGGCCTTTGATACTTAGCATGTTTATTTTCAATTTTCAATTTAAAAAGTCTTCTTTAAAATTAAATTTATTGGGACAACGTTGACTAATGACATTATATAAGCTGCAGGTGTACAATTCTGTAATACATCATCTGTATATTGCATTGTGTGCTCACTAACCAAAGTCTAGTCTCCTTCCATCACCGAATATTTTACCCCCTTTACCCTCTTCATCCTCCCTTCACCCTCTTCCTCTCTGGTAGCCACCAAACTGTTGTCTGTGTGTATGAGTTGGTTTGTTTTGATTTATATCCCACATATGCGTGAAATCATATGGTTCTTGTCCTTTTCCACCTGACTTAATTCACTTAGCATGATATTCTCAAGATCTAGTGATGTTGCTGCAAATGGCAATATTTCATCATTTTTTATTGGTGAGTAGTATTCCATTGAATATATGTACCACTTTTTTTTTTTTTTTTTTTTTAAATCCAGTCATCTGTCATAGGACATTTAGGTTGGGGAAAAGTCCTAATAGCAGAATATTTATTTTATTTTATTTTTCTGTCAAAACAAAGCCTTCTTAGTGTAAAACTTTCAGCAAAATAATTACGTTTGCCATTGCCACATGGCGCTGAGTACACACACGTCTTGGCCCCACCTCTGTTTTTCAAACACATTGCATGTAGCTGCCATAGTTAAGGTCTTATCACCTCTCCCTTTGATTCATGCAATTACATAACTGCTTTTCTTACCTCTACCCTTATTGCCCCTCCTATCCATTAACCACAATGTTGTCATACTGAACTTTGAAAGTACTTGTCTAAGAAAGTTGACGATACAGAGACCAGGATATGTGGAAGTGAGCATTCTCAGAGATGCCGTCGATGTGAGTGGTGCCGTTCTCTTGAAGCAATATGGTCGTGTCTGTCAGAGTTACAAGAACAGATATCCTTTGATTCAAAGTTCCACTTCTAGGAATTTACCCTACAGATGTTCTGTATAGGCAGATATGTATGTTTGAGGATCTCAAGTATGGCACTGTCTGTAATGACAGAATATCAGAAATAAGCTAAAGGACCACTGGTCAGAGCTATTGAAACGAATGATGGTAATTAGATGATGGAATTTGTAAGGACCGTTGGCTACTAGAGAATTCATTCCCTTTGCCTCCTCCTACTGGTTAGTTGGTATTGATCCCTCTCCCACCTCTAGGAGTGGACCCAATCAATCTATCATATTTCCCTGGCCTCAGAATGTCTCATGTAAAATGAATCTTCTCCAGTCAGAATAAATCAGAATGGATCGGAGGCATGGGACAGCTGCAGCTGTGAGGATCAAGTTAGCACATCCTGCAAAGGTGACACCTGGCCTCAGCCTGGCCTCCTTGCTCCACCTCTGGCCACTCCCTCCCTCCACCCTGGGCTTCACAAGGCAGGATTGCTGGTGCTTCATCTTAGAGCATGCTCATTGGCCTCTCTGCCTTTGCACATGCTGTTCTCAAGCTCTTCCCTCTGATCCACCCAGGGAACTACTGTCATTCTCGGGGACTTTCCTTCCTTGGTGTGGCCACTGACCTTGGTGTCTTTCCCTTTCTTGCTATCATCACATTTTATTGTAATTATTTGTTTATACCTACGCCACCTGTTATTCTGTGAGTGAGCTCTCTGAGGGACCTGTGTCCCCCTGGGCCTAGGGCAGTAAGTGCTGTGACATGCTGGGAAGAGGTACCTCATAGCTGTTGAGTGAACAAATGGAGGTACGTTCAGATCTGAGCTATCCTTTTACTAAACTGTTTAATCCCTTTGAGATTTCTGTTCTCTGTGTCTTTAAATTCTTATCTACTCTTTGTCTCTCTGCCCAGGAGCAATTAGCCAGGTTGTAGCAGAGCTAGGGTTTCCAGCCCAGCCCAGATTGCATGTGCTCACTCCTACAGCTCAGGGGAGTCCTCTTTCACTTCACCAAGGATGCAGCTGAGAGTCAGAGCAGGTCCGATGACCACTCTTTGTCTGCTCGGAACACACAGTCTGTTGTGAAGCGTTCATCCAGTTCATAAAGTTGAAAAGGCTGGGAGAGCAGAAGAGAGAGAAAAAGAATTTATAAAACTATAGTCAGTCACTTGGGTGGCCATCACATCCAACAGCCTGCCCTTGGTAAGCCCCTGAACCTGGAGACTTACTTATATAGGAGCTATTCCCGAGGAGCCACTATTCCTGTTAATTAATTACCAAGCCTGGGAGAAACCTGCCAACTGCACATAAAATCAATGAGGCAGTCTTTCTAGGAAAGAGGCCCGGTGAGGTGCACTCCTCATTCATTCAGAGAAGCCTGCTCGGCTTGCTCAGGGAGGCGCTGACCTCCTCTCGGCCTGCCGCTGCTGGGCCATGGCAGGTGCCCAGGTGAGACCAGGTGGCTGTTGAGCGGCCTAATGGTGCATAATACAAACAATGAGCCAGCAAGCCCATTTCTGGTTTCTGCCTTCAAGAGCAGTGATTGATTTAGGGCAGTGGTCGGCAAACTCATTAATCAACAGAGCCAAATATCAACAGTACAACGATTGAAATTTCTTTTGAGAGCCAAATTTTTTAAACTTAAACTTCTTCTAATGCAACTTCTTCAAAAATAGACTCTCCCAGGCCATGGTATTTTGTGGAAAAGCCACGTTCAAGGGGGCAAAGAGCTGCATGTGGCTCTCGAGCCGCAGTTTGCTGACCATGGGTCTAGAGTGCTCGCTGTTGGGGTCAAGCTGTTAGACAACAGTTTCAGGGCTGTTGAGAGTCTTTGTATGAATCAGGAAAGAAAGTGCTTCCTCTGGGCTGACAGAGCCCCACACCAGGGCACAGGGCTTGCAGGTTGGAGCTGCCTCTGTCCACAGAAAAAGTGCTCAGCACTCTGGGTACAACTCCACGCAGGGCGCCCAGGTCAGCGCCCACGGGCCTCCTCAGCTGGAGCTCTTGCAGAGCATGTGAATTCTGTAGCCACACTTGCGGCCCAGATGGCATAATGTGGGGGGCATTTAGAAAGGAGAGGTAAGAGAAAAGTGAATTTTAACGTAAGTAGGGTTGGCTTTCTCAGAGTATGCAACTTCATATCAAAATCACCTAGAGTCCTCTAGGACAGTGGTCGGCAAACTGCACGGCTCAAGAGCCCTGGTGTGCTGCTCTGCTGACTAATGAGTTTGCCAGCCATTGCTCTCGTGTGTATTCCTGGAACCCACCTCAGAGGAATAAAATTAAACTCTCTGGAGCAGTGGTGGGGGGCAATCTAGATTTATCATCAGCCCCTTAGATGAGTTCAATACCTACTGAAGCCTGCGGACTGCTGGCTTAACAACTGTTCTGTCAGCAGGCCTCGGGGGCTGCATATCTGATGGGACAGAGCAAGAATAGATGGTGCTTTCTCTGTGCTGGGTGCTGTCCTCTCCTGTGTCCTTGAGATCCTCCCAAAGGCTGCTTGTCTGAGGTTTGGGGCTGATGTCATTGTTTTTTTTCCTGGCACCACCCCTTCCCTGTTTCTAAAAAGCACATTTACAAGCATCAGCTTTTAGGATAAAAACTCAAGGAATCTTGAAACAAAGAGTGGGTAAGACTCAGAGAACTGCACACTTGTCTTTCCTCCTCGGCCTCAGGCTTCTCTCTCCCACCAGGTGCTGTGGGGAAGGTTTCAGGTGATCTGTCTCAGGGAAGTCTCCAGGAGACACTGTTTTCCCCCTACACAAAGGTTAGATCACTGTCTTCCAAATTCCCAAGGGATGATCAGTTTGCTTTGTTCAACTGGTATTTCTGTCATTTTGAGTAATGCTTGAAATATGAATGTGACCAGCCCCTATCTGCCACCTGTCTTATATCCGGAGAACTTCACCGGAACAGAATCGCAGCTGAAGCCACCTGTGCTTACCGACACTGTATATGACAGACACTCCCTGTTCTGGGCTCCAGGGCAGTGTTTACACACTCAGCCTTCCTTGGTTGGCGGATGAAGTTATTCATAGACACTGTTTACTACTATAGGCAGAATATTTGCATCCCCTCAAAAAAAAAAAAAAAAAGTGTATCGGTTAAACCCTCACCCCCAAAGTGGTGATACTTGGACGTGGGGCCTTTGGGAGGTGGCTAGGTCATGAAGGTGAAGCCCTCATGAATGGAATGAGGGTCCTTGTGAAAGAGACTCAGAGAGCTCCCTTCCCCCTCCCCCCAGGTGAGGACACAGTGAGAAGATGGCCATTTGCAACCAGGAAGCAGGCCAGCCCCAGACACTAAATCTGTGGGTGTCTTGGTCTTGGACTTCAGCCTCCAGAACTAGAACTGGGAGGAAGACATATTTGTATTTTTGTTATAACAACCCACACAGACTGAGACATTCACACTGCTGCCCTTGTGCCAAGCACAGTGCAAGGATGCACTAGTTTGGAGCCCATGCGCTGCCTTCAAGGAGTTTAATCTAGACCCTCAAGGTTCGGTAAGGTAAAATACACAACAAAATTCAAAGATTACATAGGGGAAAAGCAGATAAACTATCTCATTAACCATTGTTTATATTGATCTCATGTTGAAGTCATAATATTTTAGATATATTAGATTAAATAAAACATATTATTAAAGTTAATTTCATTGATGTTTTCACTTTTTTAATGAAGCTGCTAGAAAATTAAAAGTTGCATGCAAGGCTCGCTCTATTATTATTGCCCAGAGGGCAGGAAAGGTAAGGAATTGTTGCTCACCGGCAATGTGATGGCTGTTTGGGAGCAGAGGGTGAGCGAGGAGCTGTTTCGAGGACCCTAACAGCCTTGGGAGCTGATCAGAGGCTGAGTGGGAGCAGTTGCTGAGTGAGATGATGAGGGTGCAGGGGTGACGGGGTGTGGTGTATTTGGGGAGCTGTAAGCACTTCAGTGTGTGAATGTGGGGGGAAGTGAGGAAAATGGACTGAAGAGGGAGTGAGGGAAGGGTCAGGATGTGGGGAGAGGAACTCTGGTACTTTTTGGGAGATTTAGGACCTTTTTCTGGAAATGGAATTGGAGGTGTTAGAGATGAATGAGTATTTTCTTTTCTTTCCGCCTGGTGAGCAGAAGCGTGGGGAGAAGATGTCCGGCAATATTGGAGAAAAGTATTTAAATGTTTGCCCCTTTTGCCAAGAGTGGAACTGATGAATAGAGCAAATATCATTAATGAAATTACATACATGAAAGTGCTTTGCAAATGTAATGCCCCATATAAAAATTATTTATGACTAGGGGC
This sequence comes from Pipistrellus kuhlii, assembly GCF_014108245.1. Lineage (NCBI taxonomy): Eukaryota > Metazoa > Chordata > Mammalia > Chiroptera > Vespertilionidae > Pipistrellus > Pipistrellus kuhlii. The sequence goes on along the minus strand of NW_023425573.1, from coordinate 38,868,448 downwards.
CCAGTGCATGAAATTCGTGCACTGGGGGTGGGGGGGTCCCTCAGCCCAACCTGCCCCCTCTCACATACTGGGAGCCCTCAGGAGATGTCCTACTGACGGCTTAGCCTTAGTCTGGCATCCCTTTGTGGGAGGCAATCTGGCTGATCAGGGGAAGGCACCAGCCCCATCACCCTGATGCTGCAGCCACTGCCAGTCACCACAGCCACCAAGGTGTTTTCATCAACATGGACTCCAGTCCCTTCACCAAGAAAAAAATGACAATTTTCTTTAAGCATTTTCAAGATGTGTCTTTCATAGGATATGACCTTCCTCCCTTCCTTCTTTCTTCCTTACCTGAGGACATGTTTCCATTGAGAATGTGGAAGAGAAAGGGAAAGACAGAGAGCAACATCAAAGTGAGAGGAACACTTTGATTGGTTGCCTCCTGCATGAGCCCTGACTTGGGCCCCTGGTGATGGATTGCAGGGAGCGGGGACTCTGCTCCTGACCAAGAGGCTTTCGGCCTGGGCAGGGGTAGAGCCCATGATCAGAGGGAGCTGAAGGGCCCTGCCCAGGCCTAAAGCTTTGGCCAGAGGTTTTAGTCCTGGGCAAGGCCCAGCCCGAGATTGGTGTAAACTTTATTGTTTAAAGTATTACATATAGTATTACACATGTCTTCTTTTCCCCCACTGACCGCTCCCCGGCCACCCCCACCCCCCAGTACATGCCCTCACCCCACTAGTGTCTCTGTCCATTAGTTTTGCTTATATGCAAGTCCTTTAATTGATCTCTTACTGCCCTTCCCCACGCCCCCTTCCCTCTGAAGTTTTATGGTCTGTTTGATGCTTCTCCGGCTCTGGCTCTATTTTTGTTCATCAGTTTATGTTGTTCATTATATCCCACAAATGAGTGAGGTCATGCGATCTTTTTTAGAGCAAATAAGTCCAAGAAAGAGTAACAATTCTGACACTGAAGGTTTAGGATTTTAAGGGAAGGGTCAGCCCAGGTTGTAAACCAAGGATGTTGCATAATTTTCCCTTCTTGTGGGGTGTAATGCATCCAGAAGTCGGGGGCCAAAGATTTATCCATAAAAGAGTTATCAGAGTCTCTGTGTTCTTGCACTGTGCATCTCTCTCAGATGGCTGTTGTCATCACCATTATATCAGAACAGTAAACTGAATGCTTGGTGTGGGGTGCTCAGGAAGTCTCACTTCTGTGTGTGGTTTGGCCTTGCTCTTTACTCACAGTGAAATTGTTAGCATCTGAGAGGATACTTATCTGGAAGTGGTTAGTTTGCACATTGCCTTCTTTGCTTCGGGTATTCTCCAGGGATGCGGGAACGGCAGAATTTGTCCAGAGCAAATAGTTTCCCACAGATAAATGTTTTTGGACCCTTCAAAGGCTCAGAATTAGATTACTTCCTTCTAAGAAAAGTTCTCCAAGGAAAGGGGATGATTTTGGACATGTGTTCGTTCATTCTTCCCCACCCCTCCACACACACACACACACACACATTTATTGAACATCTATTATATGTCAGGGACTATACTAGTCACTGAGAATAGATGAGTAACAAAGGAGCCCTTACTTGGATTGAACTAATGAGCAGGTCAGAGAGAAAGACATAGAATCAAGTAAGTCAACTACGTTGCGGTTTAATGTTACAGTAAAGTTAGGTACACAAAGTTATGAAGGCCTCTGAAGGGAGGAAGGAATGCAAGTTCCGTTTGGATGAGGGTAGAAAGGGCGGTGACAGTGAAGCTGGGCTTTGATCTTGAGTAGAAGGCAGGGACACGAGAATAGTCTGTGTGGTGTGAAACCACGTGCCTTGCTTGTGGAGTTGTGAACGAGGTACTCGAAGGAGAGAGTGTTGAGATGGGACCGGTAGAATGGCACCCATAGGGGTTGGGCTTCCTCCAGGGGAATTTCCTGTTGGAAAGAGACAGGATCTAGTCCGTTTTGGAGAACTCCAGTGATGGTGATGCCTCGGCTGGGGGAGGAAGCCCTGCCCAGCAGCCTGGAGCTGGGAAATTACAACTGTCTGTGATTCCTTCTCTTCTCCCTGGGAAATGCCCAGCCAGCCTCTGGACCACCAGGCAAAGGAGTCTTTGTCTTCGAGCAGACGGAGCCCTGGCTCCTTCCAGAAGGGGCCCTGGGGCATGTGTCATGGGATGCAGACAAGATACCACTTGCCTGCTCACCATGGATTTCCCCCTTGGCCCACACTCCTGGTTTAGAAAGAATCTCAGTTGCCAAGTGGGGACGGTCAGAGGGCCTCAGCGTCCGGCCCGCTGTGGCAGGGTTGGCTGGCCGGCGACCAAAGGGTCCGGCTGGAGCCTGGAGCGTGTGTCTCTAGGGCCCGTGGGGAGGCCGGCCTCTGCACTGCCTGCTGCTGGGCCCGCAGGACCCTGCGGAGTGGCAGGAACCTCAGTGAACTGTGAAATTTCCGTTGGCCGCCTGCCACTGTTCCCACTGCAAGCTGACACTCCACCCCGAGGCAGGATGCCCTGCCCTGAGAGCAGAGCGGTTGGAAGTGATAAATACATTTGTTTTGCATTAGAACCTTTCCTGGCACTGGGAGGGAGGGGGGGGGGGACCTGCATGTGCAGCTGCCTGGCCTTGCTGTTCCCTGGCCTTCGCACTGGCTGCTCCCCTGCACAGTCGGGGGCCCCGGGTAATGATTACACCGGCTGCCTTAGCCCAGACCGCCAAGGACAGGGCACTGAGATGAAGGGCCCTCAGAGAGCTTATCAACATCAAAGGCACCCTGTGCACACTGCTCAGGTAATCAAAATCTAGCGCCCCCCCCCCCCTTATTTCCCTTATTAGGACATTAGGCTGTGTTTGTCTCCACGTGGTGAGTGGCAGGAGGTCGGCTCACCCTGAGGTGCCCCGAGGAGGGAGGGTGGCACTTACCCAGCTGTGGAAGCAGCATTTGTTTCACTCTTCACCTTTTAGCCAGGTTGAGCAATCGGGTGCATTTTTTAAATACTCCAAAGGCTTTCCTGAACTCCAAGCCCCAGGTGCAGCCCTGATAGGAGGCCTGCCCTTGGCCGGAGCAGGCTGGCGGGGAGAGGTGGGCGGGGCTCCTCTGGCGGGTGGCCCCTGCACTGCCGGCACCTGTGTGCGCCAAGCACTGGGCTTCTGTGTGAGCAAGAAACCGGTTTCCACTTAAGCTGCCCCGTCTGGCACTAACCAGGAATTTGTTTGGATAGCCCGTTTTCTTTGGTTGAAACATTTTGGCCAATTTCTTAGGAGGAAGAGATTAAGGTATTGAATATCATTTTGCCCTCCCTTGTCCCAACCTGGCAAGATATGTTATCCTCTGGTAAACAAACAAACAAAAATCCAAAAGTCTACCCTTAGTTTTCTAAGTCATGGTCCCTCTCTGTAAGTATAACTTGAAGAGGGTTTGAGGACCATGGTCTTGCAGAATCTACAAATGGTATAATTACTGCAAATAAGAACAGGTGTCTGAAGACACAACCAGCATTCTGATACTCCCAAGGCTCTGTGACCCTGGGCACATTATCTTCTTTAAGTTCAGTTTCATCATCTGGAAAGGGAGACATCAACCTTATAAGGCCATTGTGAGGATTAGAAGAAAGCTTGAGTAAAGGTACTGAATAAATATTAGTTAATTTTATTAAGTACATACTCCGTGCCAGGCATAGATGAGAAGAATGTAGCCCAATCTATGGGAGGTCCAAGTCTACTAGGGGAAGCGGATACGGACACATATGCTAAGCATGGAAATGCAGGTGTGCACAAAGTGCATGGATACTTAGGAGTATTCATGAGTAATCAGGGAAAACTTCACGGAGGAGGGAGCCTTTCACAGAGCATTGAAGGGTGACTAGGAGTTCGTCAGGTAGACAAAGAAAGGGAAGACCATTTTGGACAGTGCCAGCGGCTTATACAAAGAGGGTCAGGAAAGATCATGGCCCATTCCAAGAACTGCTGGAGTTATCAAAAGATAAATTTTTGCTGAAACTGGTTTGGCTCAGTGGATAGAACATTGGCCTGCGGACTGCAAGGTCCCAGGCTCGATTCCTGTCAAGGGTATGTACATTGGTTGCGGGCACATCCCCAGTAGGGGGTGTGCAGGAGGCAGCTGGTCGATGTTTCTCTCTCATTGATGTTTCTAGCTCTCTATCCCTCTCTCTTCCTCTCTGTAAAAAAAATCAATAAAAATATATTTTTAAAAGAAAAGATAAACTTTTAAAAGGGTCTTTATGTGCTCTTCCGCGTTGTTCTGTGTTGGAACTGCTGTTGATGCAGACTTGGGAGTGTTGCTGCGGAGAGCAGTTTGCATTTCCTTAGCCTGTGCTTCTGTCAACGGCAGCACGCCCCAGGGGCCTTGGCAGCGGGAAACACACGACAACTTTACTGCTGTTTTTCATGGCGGTCAAACTCTTCAGTGTTCATGCCCACGACCTGGGGCCGTGCGTGGCATTCCTCACGCTCCCATCCCCACATTGGGACCACATCCACGCAGGGGTCTTCACCTTGAGCTCCAGGAAAAACAACATCAGTCCCCAATAGACGCACTGGCTGTGTCGAGCCTCGGTGTGGTAGAAGGGCTTGTTGTGTGCTGTGAAGTGCCGCATCCCGTCTGCCCCTGCAAGCTGGAAACACAAATATCTCTTTATCCCGGCCGCCCTCTCCCCTCTCTTCATGCCATCTCGGAACAAAGGTTAGCCTGTGTTCTTTGGCTGGGTTTCCAGATTTCTCCTCTTACCAGCACAATGAAACGATCTCTTCTTAGCCCAGTGGTCTTATTTATGTTCCCCAGTCAAGACAGGACACATCACCAGTTATTATCAGGGGTGACAAAGCGACACTTAAGCAAGGTCATACCCGTGGCAGATGTCCGTGCTGTTAATTTTCTCAGACTTAAAATGCCAGCATCTGTTCTTCTAAATGTGAGAGGCACGCATGTATTTAAAAGCCCATTCGAGTTATCCCACCCTAGAACTTTCTGTCCGCAGAGTGTTGTGCCAAACAGGAGGATCTGTGGTGGTCTGAGAATCTTGAGAGCAGTGCAATCATCAGGTTTACAAAAATAAATTTTTCTTATATTGTTACTTCATCTTTTCCAGTGGTTTTCAAAGTAGTTCTAGTCATAACATTTATCTGGCCTAGCAGAGTAGCCCTGATCCTCCCCCAATTTACCAAACACCTCTTTCCTGGCTAGGATGTTCCCTGAGAGACAGATGGTAAACAGGTGAACATTTATTTATTCTCATATTTTTACTTTTTACTCAAGGTAGGCGATTCTGGTTTTCCATTTTGGGGAGTGCTATAATAAAACTGCTTTTATCAAAGCACAGGTGATGTGTAGATTTGAAATATATTGAAGATGGAATGACCAAAGAGTGTGGAAATCTGGGTCTTTGAAAATGCAAACGATTCTGTGCTCAGCCAACAGATCCAGTTCCTTACAAAGATTTCAGTGCAATCCAACAGGAAGTAGAATAGAAGGAAAAATAATGGGCTTTCCCTTTGCCCTGCCTTCATGGGTCTTATGGCCTGGAGCTGTGGGCCAGTCCTCTTGGTTGTGGTCGAGCCACTCTGGCTGAACTCAGTATCCTGCAGGTACTGCGTTTAGAGAACCACCCTCCCTCTGCTCAGCACGGCGTCAGGAGAGGGTCTGGGGAAGGACTTGCGGGATCTGGGAAGACAGCACCTCCTCAGGAAGCTGAGGCTGTGCCCCCCAACCAGCTGGACTTCATGTGCAGTTTGGGTGCACAGAACAGCAGGCCACACCAGGCTCTTACACGACCATTACACATTCACATGGTGTGTGAGTCCCCTAGGGAGGCTGTTATAAATGACCACAGGCTTAGTGGCTTCGAAACAACAGATATTTATTCTCTCACAGTTTGGAGGCCAGAAGCCTACCATCCAGGCGTGGGCAGGGTTGGTCCCACGTGGGAGCTCTCAGGGAGAAACCACCCCCTCCTCTCTGCTGGCTTCTGGTGTTTGCCAGCACTCCCCGGCACTTCTTGACTTGTGGATCTCTGCCTCCGCCTTCACATGGCATTCTCCCGGAGTCTGTCCAAATGTTCCTCTTCTTATAAAGAGAGCAATCATCGGATTAGGACCCACCCTAATCCAGTGTGACCTCATCTTAACTCGATTCCATCTGCAAAGACCCTATTTCCAAATAAGGTCACACTCACAGATGCTAGAGGCAGGGCTTCAATTTATCTTTCTGGAGACACAGTTCTCACAAGTACACAAGGTACTGGAAACCACAGCATTTTAGAATTGAAGAATGATGCTCAAGGATTTTAGGTTTGGCCCAGAGTCAAATCCTGCTGGTCTTTTTCCTTATCAGCAGGTGAGAGGACAGAGCAGTGCCCGCCCAGGAGTCCATGTGAGGATTGAGGGATATAATCTGTGGAACACAGCGCCTGGCACAGAGCAAGCCCCGATAAATGTCACATGACCTTATGTCACCGTCTCCTTCATGTATGTCCACTCAGCCGCCCATAAACTAAATGACTCTTTTTTTTTTTTTTTTTTTTTTTTTTTTTAGTCTGGAAAATATAGGTAAGCTTTGGGATCAAGAATAAGTGCTTGCTTAAATCTTGATTTGAAAGAATGACCCTTTTGATGATTATACGACATTCTGGCTCCTTGTGTAAACCGTCAGAATTTGAACAAGGTTTCTCAGTTTTCAAAATGTTTTCACTGGATTTTCACATAAACCCTGAGAAACTGGCAGGGTAGGCATTGATAATCCATGTCATAGATAAGGAAACTGAAACTGGGGTTAAGAGATTTGCTTTACATCAGTGGGTCCAGCAGAGATGGCTGGCTGCCCACTCAACTCGTATTCTCTCTTTTTCCCTGCATTACTCAGATAACGATGCATCCAACTAAACAAGACTCTTGCTAACAGGAATGTCCATATAAGCAGTTGGGGACATGGGCACTTCTAAGACTACCCTTTAAAGGCAATTCATCTGGCAGGGCCCCTTTTGCAATCAGCCCACTGTGTGTGTGTGTGTGTGTGTGTGTGTGTGTGTGTGTGTGTGTGTTTTCACATAAACTTAAGGTTGGTTGGTTAACATTTTCAGTCCCTAATCAGGAATCCACATCACAGTGGATGGTAAGGTACTTTTGGAGGGTGCTGGCCCTTCTCCAAAGATGGCAGAAGACAATGCCTACGTCTTTCTTTAAAAAAATTAAAAACAAACACTTTTATTGATTTCAGAGAGGAAGGGAGAAGGGGAGAGAGAGAGAGATAGAAACATCACTGATGAGAGAGAACCATTGATCAGCTGCCTCCTGCACACCCCCTACTGAGGATCTAGCCCACATGTGTTAAACACAAGGCCCGCGGGCCAAATCCGTCCCGCCAGGCCTTGCAATGTGGCCCGCACCGCGCTGTCATCACTGCACTCCGCTGTGTTTCCATCACAATGACAGTTTATGACTGTTCAGTAAACCATTCGGCCCGCGATTTAGGCTGGATTTTAGATTTTGGCCCCTTCTCTGATTGAGTTCGACACCCCTAATCTAGCCTAAAACCTGGGCATGTGCTCTGACTGAAGTGGAACCATGACCTCCTGGTTCATAGGTTGATGCTCAACCACTGAGCAACACCAGCTGGGCTGCATCTTGACTAGATTAGTAGTCTGTCAATTGGCACAAGGATTTCATGGATGAAGTGTGGATTGGCTATAAATATTGTAAAGGCACCTGTACTCGGGTTAATGTGGTACATATTAGAGCGAGCCCACCAGCTAATCTCTGCTGGAGAGGCACCAGGACCAGGGCTTTATGGACATATACTGGACGACTCAGCCACTAATGCAAGTAGAAGCTGAACTGATTCCGTTGCTGGAGTGCTGTCAGTTGTCTTGTCCTCCAGTGAACTTTCTGTGCAAGGTGTTGTCAGTTGCTACCTCTTTGAGCTTATATGAGCTGGTGGTATGACATTTCGTGTCTGCCTATTTGTAGAAGTTTTTGTGTGTGGCAGAATTCTGAATGAGATCCGCCTTCATTTTCACACACCTCCTTGCAAGGAGGCAGTCAGAAGAGGGGAACTATAGCTCTTTCATGACTAGCCAGTGTGGCTCACCATCATCTACCAAAAGAGAACTAATGTGAGCGGCCCAATAGACTCAGGTCAGTTGTCAACACTCTGGGCTCCATGTTTGAAGGAGCGAATATCCCACTGGTCGTGGTTACTTGGAGCAGATGGAAACATTGGCCCAGCCAGTGCCAATCAGGTCTTTTGTCCTGTGAATTTGGAGTTGACGATGAAAAATACTGATCTTAGGCTCCACTTTCTGTTAAAGCGGAGGGAATGTACAGTGGGCGTGGTGGGGAGGCTGTGTGGAAGGATAGGGAAGAAGGGAGATCTGCCAGGAGGAAAGGAGGGGACACAGAGGCAGGAACCAGAGACCACGTGGCCCCATGGTGAGGACGGGAGAGCAAGGCTGCAGGAAGCTTCCTTGGTTCCCACTGGCTTGCTAGTTCTTGGACCAGTTCCTTGGGGATATCTGACTAATCTTGCCTGGAAGTTCCAGGATATACCTCTGTATCGTAATAATAAATTATTCCTATGGTTGCTCAAGTGAGTTCGAAGTGCTTTCTGTTACTTTAACCAGAAGAACTTTGATGTAATTCAATATCATGTTGGAATATATATACATACCTTCATAAAAGGTTTGCATATATGTAGATTCTATTAATATCCATTCTTCCCCACCTCATTAACATACATCTTGAACGTACACACACACACACACACACACACACACACACACACACACACTGCACTCATGCTCAGTTCAACTACCAGATTACAGCTTCCCACATGCCTAGATGTCTTAGCAGCACATTTATTTCTCAGACTCCACAATACATGGACTCTATTTTAAGCAGGCTGAATAAATCAATGAATAGAAAAAATATTGCTGAACTTTTCTTTGAGATGAATCCCCTCCTTATAAGTAAAATAAGTTCAAGGCCGAGTTCGGATTCCAGTCCTTCACCCCACAAAGCACCAGAAAAGGCCACGTGTTAAGAACGGTCCCATACATTCAGTCCTTCCTTTACCCCAAAGGGATTTCCTGAGCCTGCCATGGGCTCTGCTCTGTGGCAGATGCTGTGAATCCAGAGGTGATAGTCAGTCCCCGTGTTGTCATTTCTGTGGCGAACTCTTGAGTCTAAAGCGCTAGCTTGGTTTCTCAGGTATTTTGTCTGGTTTCCTCAATTTCCCATGCCACTCTCATACCCCTGTCACAGATTCTGCACCTCCAGATTCTCACTCTTTCTTCCTAGAAATTTTATTTTACTTTACTTCTGGTTGGTCTGGAATTGGGGAATGATAACTCTGTCTTGCGTAGGGCTCTTTTCCCAAGGGTCACCCATCAGGAAGTGTTCTTACCTCCAACAGACCCGACACATGCTCCCTTTGGACCTGGCTGTTCTGTCAGCTGAGAAAGCTCTTGCCCAGATGTCTCCATGGCTCAGTCTCTCATCACCTTCAAGTCTTTGGGCCAATATTACCTCCTTCTGCCCACCGGCTTCACACTCCTGAGCACCCTTACCTTGTCTTTTTTCTTTTTTCCCACCTTCCAAAATGCTGCATAATTTACTACTTTTTTTTTTTTTTTAATGCTTATTGCTAGAAAGTAAGCTCCCTAGGAACAGAGGTTGTTATTTTGCTCATGCTGTATCCCATGGGCTAGAACAGTACCTGGCATCCAGAGGACCACAATGACCGGGTGTCTAGTGCACGAGGAAATGGTGATGTGGGCAAGCTCGTTGGGGTGAGTCACAAAGACAAACAGAATCTACCTGCAGTGAGTGTTCAAATCTAAACCGATGCAGGTGATCCTAATAGAGGCAGCACTAAGATCAGAGAGCACGGTGGTTAATTGAAGCTAGTTTTGCCAAGTTAAACAAAGACTCTGCAGGTGCACAAGAACAGTCAGCATCCATGGGCAGAAAATATAAATACCTGTGACATGCTTTATGAGGGAATAAATTGATGGAAATGTTGATGAAGGGTATTTTTGACTGTGTAGTAAATTAGAATCAATACTTAATCACCTAATAGTTAAGGTCCCAGCTTTCTTTCCTCTTGATTCAGTTAGCTCTTAGGTTTTTGGTATTTATCATTTCTGTTAAAAGAACAGCATTTTAGAAGAAAAGAGAAAGTTGGGCCACAATGGAGAGAACATGGAAGATCAGGTTGTGATATGAACACGAGATAGCTACTGATCCCCTCTCCTGGGCAGTGTGTGAGAATGATGGTGCTAATCCTGAGCTGGGAGGTCAGGCCAAATTTTGGGTTGGCCTCTTCTTCGGGTACTTGGGTAAATACTTTCATTTTGTTTGGGCTTGCCTAGATCATCTGTAAAATAAGGGGACTGGACCAGACAAACGTTAAGATCTCTTATAAGGCCCTGAGGGCAGTGATGTGGAATGTGCTGGGTCTTGTGCTGTATTTATTCTGTGAGCAACAGATCATGGAGATAGTCCCAAGACCTCAAAGGGGTCAATGTTTGGCAGATGAAATATGCATTAAATCTTACTTAGTTTACAAAGGGGCAAAATACTACAGGAAACATTTATCTTTCTTGATTGATTATTGACTTAAGAATGCATCAGTAAATGTAAGGCTATTTTAAATTGGAAATTGAGACATTGATCATCTCAGTAAAGAAAAATCATCTAAAATAAAGACAAAGTTAAGGGCACATAGGGAACTAGAATATCCCTTCTGTGATGGACTGAGTCTTTCTGTCCCCCCAAATTCATAAGCTGATATTCTGATCATCAAGGTGATGGTATTTGGAGGTGAGGCCTTTGGGAGGTGTTAGGTGGGATTAGTGCTCTTACACAAGAGGCTCCCTCACTCTCCATTCCTCCATGTGGGGACATAACAAGGAGCCTAGAATAAGGCCCTCCCTCACCAGAACCCTGTAGAGGGCCGCCTGGGAAGGCACATGGGCATTTTCCTTTAAATTGTCAACTGAGTCTGAGACAACTGGCAGAGCCGAGGCTTGGATACACATTTCCCCAAGATGGCGGAAAGTGTAATCAGCTTGGCCTTCATATCAAGCCCAGGTGTTGGCAGGGGCAAGTCTAGATATGTAAATCCAGACAAGCACAGGAATGCTAGGGCCTACTTAAGAAGGCAAATAAGCTCCTTTGATCCTAAGTTTTGGTGTTACTTCCTGATATTGGGGGTATAAAATACATGTGCTGGGAGGGGTCACATCGTCATCTTCCTGCCTCTCCAGCAGACAGAATGGCGGTCCACCCAACTCCCAGCTTTAAATCTATCTCTGCGTCTTCTCTCTTTATTTCTATTATTTATCAATCCCTGGCCACCTCCACTTAGAACCGGTTCGTTCATCTCTCTTTTAGCACTGGATGCGGAAAAGGGAGATCCCAGCCATGTTTGGCCCCCGCTGCATCAGGCCCCTGCAGAACCCCACCATGCTGGCACCCTGATCTCAGATTTCCAGGCTCCACTAATGTGAGAAATAACTAAGTACCATAGTTCCCACAGTCTATGGTACTTGGTTATGGAGCAGCCTAAATGAACTAAGACACCCTCAGTTAAAGACCTTAGTTTTCCTTCCTTCTATATTCATCAGGATAACCAGGTTTGTTTGCTTTTCCCCAAAATTTTAATTTAACCACTTTTAACTTTTTAAACTAAAGAATTAACCATTCAATGGGAAATTTGGACTTCACATAGGAGATGAAACATAGTAAGAGAAGAATTAGGTCACAGGGCATCAAGCAAGAACCCCCACCCCCAACTCCAGAGGGTCAAGACCACCTTTTTGCAGAACTCACTTGAGCAATGGCTTTACTATGTGCCTACCCCACTTAGCTGTTATGATCTAGAGGCCCGGTGCACAACATTCATGCACTGGGAGGGAGGGGGTCCCTCAGCTTGGTCTGTGCCCTCTCACAGTCCAGGACCCCTCGGTGGACATCCCCTGAGAGGTCCTTAGTGCTGCCTCGAAGGCGGGAGAGGCTCCCACCACCACTGCTGTGCTCACCAGCCACGAGCCCAGCTTCTTGCATTGAGCGTCTGCCCCCTGGTGGTCAGTGCACATCATAGTGACCGGTGGTTCCAAAGTTCGGTCTATTTGCATATTAGGGTTTTATTATATAGGATATTATCTTTAACACAGTAAAAATTTTAATTTAATTGCTAATTAAAATTTAGCAATTTACCAAAACACTTTTTAATAATCAGAAGCCCTTCCCCTACCCTCACTTTTTACATGAGAAAATGAGACCACACATCTAATACCTGAAAGATCCAAGGTTAGAATCTTCAATCCCAAAGGGCTCCATGGATGACAGGCAAGCAGATTTCTGCAGAGCAAATCGGAAATCTAAAGAGTGGGAAAGAGCTTTTGGTTAAACACAGCAAACTGAGAACTTTCTCTTCCAAAACTTCAACTAAAAATTCCAGTAGAAGAATAAAAAAGGTATAAATATACAAAAACAGATGCTCTGGAAGGGGATCTGCAGACTATAAATGACTATGCTGCGGTTTGGCAGATGGAAAGCAGATGGAGGGGCGGTGACTAGTTGAGCCTACAGGGGGAAATTCTAAGGAGTAGTGATCTGTGCATCTCTTCCCCCCTGCCCTCCCCTACCAAACCAGCAGCAAGGCTGAGGTGCTGTGGCACCAGGTGCTGCAGGAGGCAGGGCGTGGTTCAGAAACTGTATACAGGGAATTGCTTGGAGGTCTAGGGTTAGGTCCCCGAGCGCCATCCTCTACCCATGCAACCAGACTATTCCTCTTCCTCTGCCACCTGCTTGCATACGGTTGAAAGCTTTCCTCCATAGGAGTTGAACCAAAAGGACTCTGAATATAGCCACATTGTGCACAGTGGAGGACAGGAGTGAGGTTTCAGGTTGATAACCAGGGGAAAGTGAGAGTTAGCACTGACAATCACTGAACAGAGGTAATCTGCCACCCAGCCCCTGCCTCTGCTGGCAGCCTGGCACCAGCCTGTCCAGCAGGAGTCCCCGGTTCTGCCCCAGGCTGGGGGGACTGAGAGACTGCAGAGAAAAGGCCAGAAGAGAATGCCATTTGGGGCCCCACCCTGAAAGGGCTGGCTCTCCCCCCAGTCTGTCAGTGAAATTCACCAGCTGACAAGTTCTGTCCCCATGCCTGAAAGGAAATGGGCAAATCGGAGTTTTGGATCCTAGTTTTCAATGTGAATGGACTTCCAGAAGTCACCTGATTCTGGAGGAAAGCCTACAGGATGAAAGAGACCAAAATCATTCAAGGAGGGAAAAGATTTAGGAGGAAATATATAGTGCAGGGGAAGAGAATAACACTTTGCAAACATACACAAAAACATATTTAATATTTAATATTCTTAGGGACATAAGAGGTAGTGCTTTACCCATTAATCAGATGCTTCAATGCAGGAAAGATAAAAGAATAAGAAATAAGAGTCTTAGAAATTCAAAAGAGGAGAATTAAAAAAAAATAACGAAGTGGGAAAATCTTTCAGAAAGATCAATAAAATGATTGAGATTGCCAATAAAGAAAAAAATTTAAAAAATTAAAGAATTATCCCAAGAAGGTCAGCATTTACCTAATAGGAATTCCAGAAAGAGAGATTAAAAAAAAAAAAATGCAGGTGAGTGAATTGGCAAAGAAATAGTACCAGAAAATTTCCTTATGTGTTTGAAAAGATCCTCACCACTTTGAAACTTCAGAAACTGTAAGAGAAGACCCAAACATTTCCCTAGAGCAGGAGTGGGGAACCTTTTTTTCTGCCCACAGCCATTTAAGTGTTTATAACATCATCCCAGGGCCATACAAAATTATCAACTTAAAAATTAGCCTGCTATGTTTGCTCAAACATTTAATTAACTTACTCCTAACGCCTTGGCAGGGCCAGACCAAATGACCTCTCGGGCCTTGTATGGCCTGCTGGCCAGACATATCCTACCTCTGCCCTAGAGGAGTAAGCAGGTTCTGTTCAAGGGAGCAGGGGTTGGGATGGCACAGGACTTCTCAGTAACAACACACGATGCCAGAAGACAAGGAAAATTAGATTTTAGTTCACTTCTGTCTTCAGCAGTAACACCATCTAATAATGTGAACTTGGACCACTGATCTCACCAAAAATTATAATTTATCTATATTGGGAGAATAGGGGGAGGCAAAATAGGCAAAAGGATGTAAGTGTCTTCTAACAGAATAGGAAACCAATGAAATGATCTCCCAATTAAATATACCTATAAGAGTATAAGCTTATTATTTAGAAATCTGGAGGAAAAATAGAAGAAAGACCTAAAGGAGTTGGGGGAGGGAAGATGGGGGCAGAAAGCAGAAAAGTGTCTTGTTATAAGACTTATGTTATTTAGACTTTATAATCTACTTGCATGCAGGGGTGGGGAACCTTTTGGATATTTATAACATCATTTGAAGGCCATACAACATTATCAACTTAAAAATTAGCCTGCTATATTTGGTCCAACACTTAATTAACTCACCCCTAATGCTTTGGCAGGGCCAGACCAAATGATTTCATCGGCCTTATAGAGCCCAAGGGCCGGACATTCCCCACCCCTGCTGGATGATAAAATCCAGGGGAGGATCTTGAAAAGGATCCTGTTTTCTCCATTCCCTGATCTTGTTGCTTTGCTTTCTCAGAGGAGGGAGTCTGACCTTGGCTATCTCATAACCCCTTCAATTTAGGGATCTGTGTGTTCTCCTTTACTTGGAGGTTCAAGGGGGTTTGTCTCATGGAACCACATGTGTGGTTACATATGTGGGAGAAAAAGAAGTCTCCAATATGGCTTTGTGCCTGAGCTCACATAGACAGATAACACAGACGCAGGCACATTGTTCTTTGTTTTCATGGCGATATTTACACGAAGTTCTTTTCCCTCCTAGTGTTTATCTTTTGGCCAGGGTTGTAAGGACAGAATAGATTCAGGTGGTGAGTAATGGCTGAGTTCCATTGTTCCTCCTCCTGGTGACCCCACCCTGAGCCTGAAACCCAGTAGTAACTTGGTGAGCATGTCTACTGTCCATTGGGGTAAAGCCAGCCTTACCTTTGATATCCTACAACTTGTAAGCATTTTCTTTCTGGGTATTGACATGAGTTTGGGTTTGCAAAAATCAACGCAGGAGAATTATGTCATGAAGAATCATAGCTTGGAAGTGAAATGCAATGGAAATAAGTCCTTGAAAAAGTTGGGGTAAGAGGAGGAAGCTACATTTGTCAACAAACTATTAAAGTTCTCCACACTTTTATTAAAGTTTATTTTAAGCTCTGCAATCCCCAGGATTTATTATAGTAGACCCCTAAGAAGTGCTTCAGCTCAGGGAGAAGAATTAAAATATGTGCTCCAGATCCTTATCTCTTCGGGGTTTGTGTTCATACACCTAGAGGTGTCTCCGTCCTATAAATCACGAATTCCTGGAGTGCTTTACAAAGAGGCCGCTTCCCCGGACCTCTTATTTGGTGGAGAGGGTTGTAAAGGCAGCAACACGCGCCACTCACCACTTGTGGGAGGAGAGGAGGATGCTGCCAACAGTTGCTGCCAAAGATCAGTGCCTCTCAGGAGCCAGCAATGAGTCTGCAGACCTCCTGGCAGGGCCAGTGGGAGGGGCACTCAGCCAAGATGCAGAGCTTCCTTCCCCGGGGCTTCTTTCCTCTCTCTCTGGGGCTTCAGGTCCATTTTCACTCACCAGGTGAAGGAGCCCACACAAGTGAGCGCCCCCAATCGCAGCCCCCAGAAGTGGCCAGTCTCTCTCCTTGGAGGGCTTCCACTCTCTTTCTCTCGCTCCTTCTCTTCCTCCCCCCTCTCCCTCCAACTCCCCACCTTCCTCCCTTCTTTTAGGGTCTGATACATTATTTAGCTAAGTGCTGAATCCTTTGGGCAAAATAGGTAACATGTGCTCCTATGAGTTTGTTTGGATCTGGGGCAGATGGGGAATTTATATTTCCTAATTGTCTTACTTACAGTCCTCTTGGTTGACTCAACAGAGAAAAATACCAGTGGGTTAAGAGCCTCCCTGAGTTTAATCACCTGCACACTAGTCTAGTTCAATCTCAAACTGGGGTGTGTGGAAGCAGAACTCCTGGTACAAGTTGTGTATCTGATTGAGAACACTCATTAACATTTGGAAAGCAAATCTCTGCCTCTGCTCTGCTTCTGCTTGTCTGATTTCAAGAAGCTTGCCCAGGCCCTGATTTTGTCTTTCAGAAGATTCCTCTCATGGCTCTGTTTTTGCACCTGCCAGTGACATAAATTACCCTCCTCTCTTGTACAACTGACTGTCCAGAACATTCTAGAACACATGTGTCAAACACAAGGCCCGCGGGCCAAATCCGTCCCGCCAGGCCTTGCAATGTGGCCCGCGGGCCAAATCCGTCCCGCCAGGCCTTGCAATGTGGCCCGCACCGCGCTGTCATCACTGCACTCCGCTGCGTTTCCATCACAATGACAGTTTATGACTGTTCAGTAAACCATTCGGCCCGCGATTTAGGCTGGATTTTAGATTTTGTCCCCTTCTCTGATTGAGTTCGACACCCCTATAAGGTGCTAGTCTTTTTTCAGTGTTTACCACAGACACAAAGCCTATGCATTCAGCAGCTGCCCAATCAGGGGGAGTTTTGGAGTCAGTTTTAACATATCCTCCCTAAATTATGGACCACCCTTCGTCTCCGGGATTTCAGATCTTCTCTATGCAGTTTACATACAATATTGTATTAGTTTCAGGTGTACAACATAGTTATTAGACACTTATATTACTTACGAAGTGATCACTCTGATAAATCTAGCCCCCATCTGACAGCATGCACAATTATTATATTATTAACCATATACCCTGTGCTGTACTTTACATCTCCATGACTGTTTTGTAACTACAAATTGGTATTTCTTAATCCCTTCCACCTTTTCAGCCCAAAGAGGCCCAACCAAAACATATCATAATTAAAAAACCAAATGTTAAAGACAAAGAGGAATCTTAAAAGTAGGAAAAGAAAATCAGTTACCTACAGGGTAGCTCCCGTAAGACTGTCAACTGATTTCTCAACAGAAACTTTGCAGGCCGGAAGGCATTGGTATGAAGTATTCAAAGTGATAAAAAACAGAGACCTACAACTAAGATTACCCAGCAAAGCTATAATTTAGAATCAAAGGAGAGATAAAGAGCTTCCCAGACAAGAAATAGCTAAAGGAGCTCATCATCACCAAACCAATATTACAAAAAAATATTAAAGGGACTTCAAGAAGAAAAAAAGATAAAATATTAATAAAAGAACAGCAATAACTACATATCTATCAATAATTACTTTAAATGGAATAAATTTACTTTAAAAAATACCAGGAAGTTCCCTATTCCACCAATGCCCCAAATTTCCAGCCATTTCTTTGGATAAAGCAACCTTCTTCTAAGCTTCTCTTTCACAATTCAGATACCTATGGGGAAAATAATGTTAAAACCTTAACCTCTTAATGTTCATTAATTTGTTGTATTTTTTTTCTTATGAATAATAGGATTAGGTAAGATCCCCAATGTCAGAAAGCGGGGTATAAATGGTGGAGAAAAGGATACAGAAATGGAGTTTCTGTGGGTCAGCTTCATTTGCAGACTGGATATAGCAAGGTTAAAACATCTTGAATATCCAATAAGACAGCTTCATGCAGAGTGTAGCTTGGTTCTCAGACCTAAGGATTGTTTTGAGAATTCTGCTCTACCTTGGACAAATCACAGAAGGGTTGTTTATGAAATAGGGTGGATAACTGCCTTCCTCCACGATAGAGGACAGCACAGATAGATGGAAGTGCTTTGGATTCTTTAGAGGCAAGATGCAGACACAAAATACGTGTAGGGTTTGTCAGCTTTTCTGCTTATGGTTAGAACAAAGCTGTGACCTAAAATTGATTGTCACCCCTCTGCCAACAGATACAAATTCATCTTGGGCACAAGAATAAGATCTCATTTAGTTATCTCGGTATCTTGGCCAGCATTTGCTTTTTAAAGGGAGTGGTGTCTTCTGCATTCCTGTGGACGTCTTTCTAAAAATACAGTTGAATCAAGTTCTCAGAATCTTGGAACCATTTTGTTTTTTAAACAGGTAAAATGGAGGTCAACAGCTCCAGAGACCTTTGCTACACAAAAAGAAACACTGTAGATTTGTGACCCCAAAGTGGTCACTAAACTTTTAAATGGATCTCACAGGAGGGGGTTGGGAGGAGGGGTTGAGGTGGAGGGGAAACATGGAAGGTGGTCCATGAGCCCCTGGTTTCACCAACAATGACCCTGTCTACTCGGGGACTTGATGAGGTGAAGTCGGGGAGAAATAAATGGATTCCTGTCCCCAATAAATAATAATCTTAGTCATTAAGTTTATATTTTTACAGTACTTTGTACATTTCCCCCTCTCCCCCCCAGAGTTCTCAGAAGAAAAGCCTTGGAGGACTAGGAACAAAACTACAGTATATTTTGCCAGATGGAATTGAGTCAGACCCACACTGGGTCTTACCACCTTACTGCACATCACAGTCACCTGGGGAGTGGTTCACGTATCAGGTTTCCAGGCCGACCCCACGAAAGTCTGGTTCAGAAAGCCTGCTTTTGTTTTTGAGCAGGCTCCCCATGTTTCTTGGTTTGCAAACCTCACTCTCAGAAACACTGATCGAGATCTTTGAAGCTAGTCAGGGGTTCAAGCGTTTTCCAAGAAAGAAGCCTGTCAGGTCTCGGGAGAACTGTCATCACTAAGGCACAAAGGAGTGGTGAGAAAGGGCCTGGACAGGGAAGGTGGGGGGTGATTCTGGGAAGAGAAACCTGGCGCCAGGGCTCCTGGAGACAGCGGCGTTCTCTCCCACCTGCACCCAAGCCCCGGGGCCTGGCTCGCCCTGGGCCCTAGGTGACCAGGTGTCAAGTAGTGCCTGCAGGCTTCCTGGAGAACCAGGGCAGGGCGCGCCTGTGTGAGCGCAGCAGGACTTGGAACTTGACCGTGTTTATCAGTCAAAGGCAGGACCTGTGCCTGGACACACCAGCCGCCAAGCTGGTACAGCTGTCGCACAAAGAGAGGTGGCAGCCGGGCCAGCCAGAAAGTCACGGGAGAACCCTGCCTGCAAGATAAGGAGCCAGGGTGGGGCCTGCGCTTGGCAACCTCCCCGTGAGGCCTGGGAGCCAGGCCAGGCCGGCCTGTCCCGTTACGTTGGGATTCGAAGTGTAATCTGGCCAAGGCAGGGGGTCTCTGGTCTGGGGTTCGTTGTTTGTAACAAGTCTTGCAGTTCACTGGGAAACTGAGGGAGTTGTATGGGAAAGGGGTTCCCTGAGGTCCCTCCAGCCTTGGTGTTTAGTGGCTGAATGAAGTCATCTAGGTCAGTGTTTTTCAACCTTTTTTGGGCAAAGGCACACTTGTTTCATGAAAAAAATCACGAGGCACACCACCATTAGAAAATGTTAAAAAATTTAACTCTGTGCCTATATTGACTATATATAAAGTAATTTTCTTGAATAGGAATCAAATAAACACAAAGAAAGTATTTTATAATTACTTTATTATGAAATATTAAGTAAACAAAATAGTGAAAAATTATAAAATTCTTGTCTTGTCTGCACCTACGGCACACCAGGCAACATCTCAGTGTGCCGCGGAACAGTGGTTGAAAAACGCTGATCTAGGTCCTTGGTACGCTGGGAGCGGTTACTCCTGTGCACAGCCATCAGGGAACAGAGAGGCTCCTTCACCCCTGAGGTCTAATAGGTCCATAAACAATACTTAAGATGTCGGTGGCAGTCCTAGCTGGTTTGGCTAATGGATGGAGCATCTGCCTGCGGACTGGAGGGTCCAGGGTTCGATTCTGGCCAAGAGCACATTGCCTGGGTTGTGGGCTCGAGCCCCAGGGGGGGTTGGGGGTGTGCGGGAGGCAGCCAATCGATGATTCTCTCTCATCATTGATGTTTCTGTCTCTCTCTCCCTTCCTCTCTAACAACCAATAAAGTATATGAAAAAATAAATAAATAAAGATGTAGGTGGCAAGTGGTGACGAGGTGGGACTCCGGGGACACGCAGCTGACTGTGTGGTACTGTGCATGTCAGTGTGTCAGTGGGAGTGGATGTGGGAGTGTAAAAGAGTGTGTAGGGAGAGCATGTATGTGTTTCTAGCTACTGCTCATGGGGAGCAGCCCAGAGGAAGAGGAAAGGTTACTCTGCCACGGGGAAAGCTCATACAAAGAAATCTCTTCTCATGCCATTGGTGGATCCTGTTTCCAGGAACAGGGGCCCTCCCCAGCCTTTGTAACTCCTGCTCCAGTGTTCCCACCCTCACCCTGCTCAGCGTACTCTCCTCATCCAGACAAGCACCCAGACAGCTCCGAAACAGTCCTCGTTCCCGTGTCCCTCAACATGTTCACTCCCATAGATCCCCAGGCAGGTTCCTTTCCACAAGGTCTTCCACCCTGAGTTCTGGCCACACTGGAAACCGTCAGGAGCCAGGAAGCCAGCCACTCAGATGCCTCTCACTTCCCTTTGAGGCATGACCTGCTTTGTGTCATGGTTTGATGCAATGATAAGCTCTTTCTACAGGAGTCCGGCTGTCTTCTTGCCTCCTCTATCGGCTGCTTTCTCAGGCTGCTCTTTTGCTTGTTACTATCAGGAAGGGCCTTTACCAAATTACCTCCCCCCCAAAAGTTGTTAGACAGGACCAGGGTCTCAAGATCCGGGCAGTTCTAAATGTTATTCCTTGCTAAATGTTAAAATACAGCTCAGTAGTCTGCAGATGCAGCGGTAAACAGGATGAGGGTAGCCAACTGCAGAGGAAATCAACACGCAATTGACCAGACATTGTATCTAAGCAATGGCTACGCCTCCCTTCCAGGAGGCAGACCCTTGGCCGGTAAATAAAACTGCCTTGCTAAGGCCACCTCTGTTTTTCCATAGCGCACCCCAGGTGGCCAGCTCCGAATTCAGTAATTGAGATGCTAAGCTGGACACCCTGAGCAGCTGTGGGCACGCTGGGCCCATGGGCTGGAGGCGGGTGCAGAAGGGGTGCTTCCTCTGGACCCAGACAGAGAAGAGCAGAGCCTAGGGCCCCACAGAGGCAATGGACAGCTTCTCTGCTGGCTGCTAATCAAGTTTATTTTGTTGTGTGTACTTCCATCTGAGAGGTATTATCAGCTCCAGCAATTTAAACATATCAATTTCACAATGTTCTCCAGAGCCAAAAGTGGCTTTTGGGTTATTTGCTATGTTGGATTATTTATATCTTTTTTTTTTTTTTTTTTTTTTTTTTTTTTTTAATATGAGGGGCATGTTAGTGCTCAAGTCCTTGCCAAGGCTGTTTTGAATGTAACCTGAGCAACCTGAGCCAGTTCAGGGACAAAGCGGGAATTTCTCATGGAAAACAAGGATGTTTCTGGAAGATAGGAATGTCCCCAGGACCTAATGGGGGCCCAGCATCCGAAAGGATGAAGCTGCCGGAGACCAGGGCACCCATCTTCTCAGACCCTGGTGGTGGAGGCTGCTCCTCTCTGTTCTCTTTTGTCCTCCTCCTTCTCCAGAAGTGTCGCCACCCTACACTGTCTGAGTTTACAGGTGCTCTGAATCACAGTTCCAAGTTCCCAGGAAAATTTGGGCTCAGTTAGGACAGGAATCCACTCCTGAGCTAATTAGTTGTGGCCGAGGTAGGGGTGGGCAATAGTGTGTAGCATGGTTGCGGGGGTTGGAAGGGCAGTATCTGAGGGAGAAGGCAGACCCAGAGGAATATGGGCTAGGCAGGTATTCCAGGTGTGTCTACCACAGCTGTTCCTGTGGTACATGTGACCTGTGCATCTCTTTTCCTTCCTCTCTTCATTTTTCTGTTCATCCTTTGTCCGGTTCCTCCTACGCATTGAAAGTTCCCCGAGACCAGGGACATGGCCTGCCCACCATGAACCGGCAGGTTGTGTCTGACAATGTGCTGCATCTTATGAGGGTTTCAGTAGAGAATATAAGTGGGATGTTTAACATCTCAAACTACTGCTTCTCCAAGATTAGACACACTTTGTCCTAAGACTTAGATCCAATAGAATTTTAAGAGGCTTGTGCTTAACTGAATGAGACTTACGGTCCCTAATCCAAAGGTAAATACTACGCAGAGTGTCGTTTTATCGATTTAATAACATTAAAGAAGGTTTCTTGGACATTAACCTGGGGAAAAGAGGGCAGCTATTAGTAGAAAAGACCTGTCAAGATTCCTTCTGGTGGCCAGATTCATGGGCCCCACATGAGAACTTAAGCCTAGAGAAATTAAGTCATGGGGAAATTCAGAGACATGTTTTTGGGGCAGTTGTTGGCAGAGCTGACACCAGTGAGTTCTTCCACTCAGATCCCTGTCCCAGCCTTTGATCTGCCTCTGATGAGCTGGTGGTGCAGATGGGCGCACACTGTGTGGTGTTCCTCGTAGACACCATGCCCGCACAGGCAAGAAAGTGACCTTTGGGGCTGCTGGCCCTTGGAATTGTGGGACCTTTCCAGTTCTCTATACCAGCAAGCAATCGGGCTTCCTTATTAGAAAAGAAACCAAGAGATCACAGCTTTTCTTAGTGTATTGTTTTGTGCTTAGTGCTAGCAACATTATATCACCAAAAGTTTACAGAAATTATTTGGCCTTTGAATATCTGTTCCCTAAAAGCACTTCAAAGAGCAAGATACTGGAGGAATGAGCTAAGCTCTCCATAGCGGAGTAGAAACTGGCCAAGTTGCTAATGGCTATTCTTTTGTCCTTGAGCTTATCTTGCAAGTTGTTGTATCTGAAAGAACTTGATATCAAAGTCTAGGTTTTTAATTGTAGGCTTGGCATGTCGAACCGATTGAAGAGGATGAATACTTAGTCCCATGGACAGCAAATTTAGCTTCATTCAGACTTCAGTCAGGTCACATCCCTTGAAACATAATTGTATATAGCAGCAGTTCTCAACCTGTGGGTCGAAACCCCGTTGGGGATCTAACGACCCTTTCACAGGCATCGCCTAAGGCCATCGGAAAACATAGATATTTATATTACGATTCATAACAGTAGCAGAATTATAGTTATGAAGTAGCAACAAGAATAATTTTATGGTTGGGGGTCACCACAACATAAGGAACTGTATTAAAGGGTCTCGGCATTGGGAAGGTTGAGAACCACTGGTATATAGCAAAAGCTGACATCAAACCCTTTGCTGATAAGGCCAGTGTCCATCCTGTCCCCAGCACCACTCCGTGTCTCTGAGCCCCTCGCACACTAACCTTGAGAAATGACACTTCTCATTCTTTCCATTACCCAGCTCACCTGTACGACCCTAGAGGTGTTTGCCAGCAGTCGCAGCGGCATGCCGGAAAGCCACAAATAGGCTTCAAAGCAGCGAGAGGCAGCAGAGAAGCGGCACTGGGATATTGTCATCAGCTCTTGGTGTCTTGTGCTCTCTCCATCCTTGGCCCTTCTGGCCCAGGTGTGGGCCCTTCACACCGATCCTCATGCTGGGCCCCGTGATAAGGGCCAGCGTTGTTGCTGTCTTCATTCAGGCAATGCGAAAGCATATTGAGAGCGATTCGGGATGTTCGTGTTGACAGGAGATAGTGAGAAAGATGGTGTGACAAGCGTGTGGGGTGTGACCTTGGGGGCATCCAGAATAGGAATGCGCTCATTCCTGCGTGCGTAGGCGGCAAAACAGGAAGGTGAAACAGGACACAGCCGTCCTCCCTGACCACATCTCCATCTCTTTGACAGCCTATCACCAGCATCTTGAGGAAGTGGGGAAGGGCCTGAAATGTCAAGAGTTCAAGGACACCCAGCCTGTGCTGTCTTATCTAGCTTATGTCTGTGACGGAGCACTTCCAAGGGTGGGCACCTTATTACCGTCCAAGGCACGCCATTCCGTCTCTGGAGATGATGGCTAGAAAACTGTATTAAACTGAAAATAACCTACGTATCTGAGAGTAGGGGAATGGTTGAATGTGGAGGAGCAGAGAGGATATTTTGGAAGTTTACATTTTTCCAAGTGTTATGAAAGATAACTCAAAATATGAAGCGAGCAAAACAGGAAATAAGAGTTATAATACACATGTGAAAACATGTGAGCATATGTTTGTATAATCGTAGATATTTGCATTAAAAACTTGGTGGTTGATTGACAATCTGTGGTGGTTGATTGACAGGTGATTTTGTCGTGGCAGATACTACTGAGGGCTACTGAAAAAGTCGTTCATTTCTTCCTCGCCTCCTCCCACTGTACAGGCTGGGAAAGCTGGTCCTCCTTTTCCAGTCTCTCTCGAGGGTCGAATTGGTCATGTTATCTCTAGTATGACAAATGTGACATATGAGGACATCTGAGAAGTTTCTCTTTTCTGGTAAAAGGATAGCACCATTAGGGAACGTCCTCTTTGCTACCTTGGCTAGCCCCTCCCCATCCCCTTCCTCCTTTGCTTTGAATGCCGATTTGTGGTTTTCAGAGCTTCAGCAGCCATTTGTGCCCACGAGCAGCAGGTAGGAGGATGAAACCATCGCTCTGAGAATGATGTGGGAGAAGGATGGGAAGATCCTGAGGCCTTAACTATAAGATCTTCCCAGGAATTTTTTTTTTTTAAATCATGGGAAACCATTTTTTTTCTTTAAGCCATTATTAATAAGGTTTTCTGTTACTTCCAGCTACACAAATCTCAGTGGACACATGTTTTCTTCATTATGCATTCTTGCAGTTTCTGCCTGAAGAAGCCACCCACCGTCCTGATTTCACTCCTGAGAGCCATACGTTACAAGTCCAATTCCTCTTTGACAGGGTAAGAGTTTAGATTCTTGTAGAAAGTTTTCATGCCTCCCCTGATGCTTCTCTTCTCCACATCACTGCTCCCGCCTTGCGTGGTGTGGGGTTCCCCGGTCCCACGGGTCGTTCATTCTCCACATCCACACTTTGGCCTCCTTCTTGGTGTTCAGTGGGCAGACCTGAGGTTAACATGCCCCATGGGTCTCATCAGGAGAAGGAACCTTATTGCCCACCCTCTCCTTTGCGTATGTTTTTCTACTAGCACAGCTTCAGGTCCCTTTGCTTTGGGGGATCCTCATCTGAGTCAAACACGCAGTCCTTTTCCATGTGCTTTGTGCAGACAGTTTGTCTTATTGTAATTAAAAACAAAAACAAAAACACACACAACAAAAAAACAAAAAAACAACTCAAGTGCAGGACATTCCCTCCATCCTTATTACGTTTCCTCTTATTAAATTCAGGCTGGCATTCTAGCTTGCTGAGACTTTTGTGGGTTCTAATTATGTAAGGGCTGTTACTTTCAGCTTCCTGTCCTCTACAAATTTGATAAGCATGCCTCCTGTGTCTTCGTTTCAACTCACTGATAGCAAGTGTAACCCAGATGGAAGGTGACGTCACCCTGCCCTGTGAGGTCTAAATAAAATTAGCTCAAGCCCCCTGCCACACATCCTGTGGGAAGTCAGATACCCTCCCTCCTAAGATCTTTGCAAACTCCCGGGGCTTCCACAGCCACTTGCATTTCCAGTTTCCTCCTACTGGCCTTGGGCTCACGTGTACCCCACCTCTGTGACGGCTCTCCTCTCAGGTTCATGCCAACCCAACCCTTTCCCCGGTTACGTTAGAGAAACAAGACATTTAGGGGGTGTGGCAGATTTTGCTCAAGACCTGAAGAGATGGTTGGTGTATTGTATGTGGTGGTGAGGGTCATTGTGGTTACAGAGCGGGTCTCCTCATTCTGTCCTTTAAAGTCCCTCAGAAACACCATCTAGAACTTGCTTCCTGGCTTCCTTTCCCCATGTGCTCCTCAAAACTATCCAGAGAACCAAGATCCTAGGATTTCAAACTGCAAGGGTTTGAGTATTCATTTGCACGAGGGTGGACCAATCAGGGACCAAGGGTGGGAACCTCTGTCTGTGTAAGCCAGCTCCCCTGTGGCTCTGGGAGCGCACTTTCCCATGCCACCAAAGACTGAACACTGCATGCCCCTGGCTGAGCTGAAACACTGACGCTGTGCCGCCAGAGCAGAGCAGACCGGCGCAGGCCAGAGCAGACTGGCACTGAGCGGAGCAGAGCTGTCTTGCCAGAAAGGGGCCTGGCCCCAGGGCCGCCTGCTCCCGGGGTTGCCTCACAGACACGCTGTTTCACAACGGAGCTGTTTTGCACTGACTAAAGTCTCTTTCTTCACTGCACCCCAAATTAGGGATTCCTGTTGACATTGTATTGGCACTGATGACCATCGGTTGACTGTATCAATAGATGTTTGTTGGACTATTTTCTAATGAAAGTGTTGGGGGAACTTACTGTTTTCATTTATTTATTTTTATTGAGATGAAATATGTATAATATACCATTAACCACTATAAATGGACAATTTAATCCTCACCCCAGGATATTTTCCCATTGATTTTCAGAGAGAGGGGAAGGCAGAGAGAAATTGCTAAATGCAACCTTAAGGTGTGATCAGGGCAAGAATTGAGGCTATCGATGCCATTCCTGGGTCACCTGGCTATCAATTTCCACAGCGTTGGGTGAGAACTGACTGTCTGCTGAAGGGTGACTGAAGGTTTAGCTTCTTGGTGTAATGGGCATAACCATGATTCTGCGTCGAAACCGGTTTGGCTAAGTGGATAGAGCATTAGCCTGCGGACTGAAAGGTCCCGGGTTCGATTCGGTCAAGGGCATGTACCTTGGTTGTGGGCATGTCCCCAGTGGGAGGTGTGCAAGAGGCAGCTGACCGATGTTTCTCTCTCATCGATGTTTCTAACTTTCAATCCCTTTCTCTTCCTGTCTGTGAAAAATCAATAAAATATATATTTTTAAAAAACAACAAAAAACAATGATTCTGCCACACGCTGCATCCAGCCTGCTTGAACGCTAAGCCCAGTGTTGGCATCTCAAGATACAATCTGGCTGCTCAGAACAAAAGCATGAAATGAGCTATCTCATCTCTAACTTGAATTTTCATTTGAATCCTGTGTAAGTGGGCCCGTCCTTCCCACCTTCAGTCCTAATATAAAAGACCAAGGTAGGGGGCCATCCGATGAGGCCTCCTCTGAGGAAGGGTCTTCTCTGGAAGCCTTTGGTTTGGCCCCCTTCCTCTCCTATCCAGACCAGGTCATTGGGAAAGTCAGTGCAGCACAAAACCTTTGGCCAACGTGGAGGTTTCCTTAATCTGATTAGGTGCCTGGCATTCAGAATCATTTAGTGCCTGTTGTACAAAATGGATAAAAATGTGTTGAACTTCAGCTGCTTAATAGAACAAATAGAAGTATAATCCACCAGGCAATTACATCCCAAGAAGCAAGGCCTTTTCTCTTTGGGGAACCCAGAAATCTGTGATTCACAAAGCATTGAAGGAAGAGACTTAATCAAATTCTGAAGAACCCATTTCAACAGGTTCCTGACAAGCCAGAATCCAGGGCATTGGAGCACACCCTTCCCCAAATTCCTCCTCCGCTGGGTGTTGGCCGCATGTGAAACACGGCCGTTCTGGCAGTTTTTATAGAATTGGCTTGAAAGGCAGTAACCTCACAGCATTTGACTTTTACCATCCACACTATTCCATTGGGAATATAAACAGGCAAGGGAAGCGGCATTCAACCCCACTGTCCCCGCCCTCGTCTCCTTCCTTTCTAGTCAGTTAACTGGTCCCAAGAGGCTGCTCTAAGTCAGTATGTTAAGAAGCCCTCAGCTTTGTTCCTTCAGTTGGAAACTTTTTTCTCTCCTGATCTACACTATCACCTTCCCACCAGAAAAGCAACGGTTAAAACACGGCTATGGTTTTTCTTTAAAAAGAAAGAGGAATGAGGTGGGGCACGGGTGGGGTAGAGAAGGGGCACATGGGCTTGGAACTTAAGTGAAGACACATGTGGCCCATATGACTTCCAGAGAGGCTGGGTGGGATCTGCTGACAATCCCTGCCGTCTCATCTGCCTCTGAGCAATGGAGAAAAGACACAAAGCCCTGTAGTGAAGCCCCCGAGACCCACACACCTAGCGGGCTGCCTTGGACTGGCTGTTGATTGAGTACTGGTGTTGATTTTCCAGAATCACTCTTTGGAGAAGGAGCATAGAACCCAAACATGTAAGTAGGTTTGAGCTTTGAGTATCTGGCTGCTGAAAACTGCTCTCATCCTTCACCAAGATACCTGGGCAAGGGCACCATTATGGATTTCACACCCTTGGGCAGCCATGGAAACCTGTTATTTGAACATTTATTGACTAAATAGGCTGTAAGGACACCCATATGGTCACACCTATTTGGGCTTTTACTGTCTTCTTTGGTAAACCCAACACCCCAGGGCATTTTCCACTGCTCTCTCCTCATGTGCCCTATCACAGCCACGTGGGCAACCTTGCTGTTTCCCCAACATACCAGGGAGGCTCCCAACCCAGGGCCGTTGTACTTGACCTCTCCTCTGTGCAGACGCTCTCTCCCAGATAGCTATAGCTATATATTTGCTCCATCACTCCCTTAGGTCTTTGTTCAAATGTCACTCTCACAGAGAGTGCATCCCTCCCAACTCCCTGGCACCTCCATTGCTCTGCTTTATCTTTTACTTACTTGTTTATTTTCTCTCTCTTTCTCTTATAAGAGGGCAATCTTTCTGAGAGCAGGGAGTTTTGTCATTTTTATCACCGTTACACCCTCATCACTTAATTGGTGCCTGATGCATAGCATGCCCTAAATAAGTGTTTGCACCATGGCTAGGTAAGTGAATGTTCCTCTGAAGACACTTTCCTTGAGAGAAATAGCATTTCTTCACATCATCATCACATTTTAAGGAGGTTATCATCTAGGGCCTGTAATGTGCTCTTGTTATTTCCATAACCACCCCAGGCAAGGTTTTTTTTGTTTATTTGTTTTTGGGTTTTTTTGTTTTTGTTTTTGTAGTTGTTAATCCTCACTCGAGGATATTTTTTTCATTGATTTTTAGAGAGTGGAAGGAAGGGAGGGACGGGGAGAGGAAAAGAGATAGAAACTTTGATTGGTTGCCTCCTGTAAGCACTCCTATCAGGCCCAGGATCAAATCTGCAACCCAGGTACATGTCCTTGACCCCGAATCAAACCTGCGACCCTTTGGCTCCCAAGCCAACACTCTAACCACTGAGAAAAACGGGCCAAGGCTCCACGCAAAGCTTTTTAAACATATTTATTTTCTGAATGAAAGTAACAGAAATATAGGAAATTCATGTAATCATTTAGCAATCCTTCACTGAACATGTACTTTACTATAAATCCTGTGCTAAGTGCTAGACGTTAAAAAAATATTTAAGCCAAAACCGGTTTGGCTCAGTGGATAGAGCGTCGGTCTTTGGACTGAGGGGTCCCAGGTTCGATTCCGGTCAAGGGCATGTACATTGGTTGTGGGCACATCCCTGGTGGGGGATGTGCAGGAGGCAGCTGGTCGATGTTTCTCTCTCATCGATGTTTCTAGCTTTCTATCCCTCTCCCTTCCTCTCTGTTAAAAATCAATAAAATATATTTAAAAAAATTTAAGACATAATTGTTTATTTCAAGAAACGTCTAATGGTGAAATAAAAACAAATAAAAGAAAAAAATAAAATATTATCTAAATGTTATAGTGGAGTGTATGCTTGTTAGGATAAAAGGCTAAGCAGCTGTAACAAACTGACTCAACAATTCTGTGGCTTAAAGAAAAAATGAATTTATCTCACATAACAGTAGTAGTAGGTAGACAAGATGCTCTGCTTTGCTTGATCATCGAGGAATCCAGGTTTCTTTTGTATTACTTCCCTTCTACCTTAGAACTTTATCCTTGTCTGCGTGGTTGAGGTAGATTAGATTGTCAGTCCCCTCCAAACCTCCATGGGAGGTGTAGTCACTCTTCCCCTTGAATTTGGACTCCAACATGTTACTTGCTTCGGCCAAGGTTAGAATGTGAGTAGGTGTGGCTCAAGCAGAAGCTTGAAATGCACTTGCATGGTTAGGCTGCCCTCTTCCTCCTGTGCCGTGATGGTACGAGTTCCTTAGGTAGCCGCTGCCCCTCCAGACGGGGTCCAGAACGAACACTGAGGAGCAGATCAGAGCTCAACCCCAGCATGGAGTCAGACCCTTTCCGACTCCCAGCTTAAAGTAAAGCCAACCCTGGGGGAGATCAAATGGTTGTTGTTGTTGTTATTTTAAAAAATATATATTTTACTGATTTTTTACAGAGAGGGAGAGAGAGTTAGAAACATCGATGTGCCTGCAACCAAGGTACATGCCCTTGACCGGAATCGAACCTGGGATCTTTCAGTCCACAGGCCGATGCTCTATCCACTGAGCTAAACTGGTTTCGGCTGATTGTTGTTTTAAGTCTGGGTGTTGGGTGGTTTGTTATACTAGAGCCGTGGTCGGCAAACTACAGCTCTTGAGCCACATGTGGCTCTTTGGCCCGTTGAGTGTGGCTCTTCCACAAAATACCACAGCCTGGGTGAGTCTATTTTGAAGAAATAGTGCTAGAAGAAGTTTAAGTTTAAAAAATTTGGCTCTCAAAAGAAATTTCAATCATTGTACTGTTGATATTTGGCCCTGTTGACTAATGAGTTTGCCGACCACTGTACTGGAGAGAACTCACTGATAATGGTCAAAGCTGATCATGGTGCATCCATGTTCCAGCCCCCATGAAGGGGATAGAGCCGACAGGAGCAGTGCATTCAGGACTGTGGAAGTGGCACAAATCACATCAGTTCACATTCTCCACATGGTCACACACAGCTGCCAGCTGGGGGTGGGGCTGCAAAGTTGGTCTCTGGCTGGACCACCATATGCCACATGTATGCGTACCGCTCGCTTTGTATTACAGGAAGGGAGGATGGAGTTAAGGGACAGCTGGCAGTGTTCCCTACATGCAGACAATGAAAGAAATGTCTTACTCTGGAGAACAGAAAGAGGCAGTCAGAAGAAATTCCCCAGAAAAACACACTAGTGAGCTGAGTCTGAGGAGATGAGTAGGCGTTTGCCAGATGGAAAATACCGGGCAAAGTATCCCCTGCAGAAGGGGTGGGATAGACAGAGGAGGAAAATGTATGGAAAGCCTTGGCTTGATTCCCAGGCCAAACTTCCCATCTCTCCTCCTCCAGATGCTCTCTGGGAAGTGTACATATTTTTCTCCTCACCTCTGTAAGCTCCTGACTTCCATGCAGAGACTAAATAAAGTTGTAAGTTGCCCTTAAACAAAAAAAATAGGGTTTATATTTTCAACACCTTAATCCTTGTACAGTAGAAACATGATATAATGCAGCCCATTGCATGGGATTTGTTATATGGGAATCATATCCCCAACAGCTGGACAGGCTAGTCCATTATCCAGATGTTAGTCCTGTCTCCTCCTGGGCTTCCTCCCTTTTGGACCCTGTTTCTGCTTCCTCCCTCTGCCAGGCCTGGCTAGCAGAAGCCAGAGAGGTGGGATCTCTGTGGTGTCAGCAGCATCCAACCCCAGATGCCCCAATGCCAAAAGAATTCTAGAGGCAGGTGCTGCCATGTGTCGGCTTCACTTAGGGTCTGATAAGTCACACGTGTCTTAGCTTCTGCAGCCATCAGAACTAAGTCCAGATACAGTCTTCCCTCAGGATTCCTGAACTCATCTTCTCAGCCATCCTACAGTTACCCAGTCTTCGTACTCTAAGCCAGCCAGATTATGTAGACCGGACATTTTAGATTCCTTATAAGCACATTATTTTCTACATCATAGCTCATTCTCCCTGAGTTTTTTTTTTTTGAAAGTTCCCCTAGACATAATATGCCTGCAGCTACATCAGAAAGAAGCAGCATAGACACATTCCTGCCCTCCTGCATTCTGTAAGCATCTAGGAAACTCTTGGAATCTGGCTTTCACCCAGCACTACCAGTCAGCTCCCTCTGACGATTCAGGGCAGCACCCGAGGAACCAGAACAAAGTGGGTGGGCTTTCTGGGGGCTGATGTTACTGCCATGGGAAAGTTAGGCCTTCTGAGCCCTGGAAATGAGTTGCCCAGCAGTGGGGCCCGGATAATAAGGGAGGCAGCTCAAGGCAATTCCTGGCCCAACCCCCATCAGCTCTGCAGTAGGTGAGAGCTGATTGGACGAGGGAGCCCCGCCCCAAGAAATAATCCAGTGTCCAGAGCTGTAGTGTATTCAGCCCAAGGCTCTAGCCACAAAATAATAGCAAGTGCTGTACAGCCCTTATGTGCCCAGCACTGTTCTAAGCCCTGTGCGTATATTACCTCATTTAATCCTTATCATCCTTCCTTTACAAGGAGGAAACTGAGACAGAGTAGGATTAGAAATCTGCCTAAAACCACACAGTTGGGCCAAAACAGGTTTGGCTCAGTGGATATAGAGCGTCGGCCTGCGGACTAAAAGTTCCCGGTTCAATTCCAGTCAAGGGCATGTACATTGGTTGCGAGCACAATCCCAGCAGGGGGTGTGCAGGAGGCAGCTGGTAGATGTTTCTTTCTCATCGACGTTTCTAGCTCTCTATCCCTCTTCCTTCTTCTCTGTGGAAAATCAATAAAAAACAAAAACAAAGTTGGTAAATTACTGGTGGAGGATTTGAGGCTTACCGTCTAACTCTGGAACCTGCTTTTCATCATTCCATAATGCTATCCATCAAGCTCTGGTGGCTTTAGTTTCACAAACAATTTTTTTTAATTGCAAAGGTAATACATGCAAGTTTAGCAGACAACATTCTTCTCTCACAGCAAAGAAATGGACTCTGTTAACTTGAACCAAAAGGAATGAGGTGGTTGGGAGAATTAAGGAAACACTGAAGACACAGGGAAATCAGAGGAAGTGACTGCACTGGAAGTTAGGGGAGCTCAGAGCTCCTGGCGTCTGGACCCAGTAGACACGGCCATGGACTGTAGGAGCCCAGCACTCTTGTTCTTGCAAATCCCAGGGTGAGAGATATTGTCACTAATCTCTCCTACATTCCACCATATTATGTATGTACTTGGTATTTTTACTTCCTTATCCTCATTCTATCCCTCAAGTAAGTAAAGACCTGGGTGGTTAAGTTACCCAAGATGTTGCAATGAGTGACTCAGTGAAAAATAGAATTTCTGTTCTCTTTTACCCCAGGTAACATTGCCCAGAGCTATGCTGGGATGATTACTCTGTCAGACAATTCAGGAAATTTAATTAACTGGACAGGTCTGGTCTGACTCCATTTTTTAAAATCTTCATATGGATGACTGATGAGTAAGGTCTATGACAGAGGGCTCTGTATGGCCTGGTTTGGGAAATAATTCCTTTGAAAAGCTAATAAACTGACCTGTGACTCTCATCAATGTTCCAGGACTAATTAAAATCCACAGCTATAGTTTCTAGTGATACATAAACATGATTCTATGTTAATTTGAATGCAGAAGTGCCCAGAAATCTCTTTGGGGCCAAATTTTAAAAATTATTTTTGATAATTTATGACAAGTAATCTTATAATTTCTTTTACCTACTGAGCATCATTATGTTGTAGAGTGTATTTCTGTATGTTGAAATATCCATTAACTAGAATCATTTGGGATTTACTCAACTTGATCCAAGTTGGCCAGGGCATGGGTAATCCATGAATACTAGGATATCAGTATGTAAAAGGTTCCTATTAATGTTTAAGAAGACAACAAATGGAAGGTCTGCCTTTCAGGTAGACCAATGATATCAGATTCAGCATAGCAGGTACAGGAGCATGGAGCATTTAGAAAGTGGTGAGTCCAGAAAATGTGTCAGTGCTTTGATAGTAGAAAAACATGTTGCTATAAGAACAACATTAGAGTCCCAGGCCTTCCCACAAACACCAGTGTAGCTGATGATGAAACTGCCCTCTGATCCTGATAGCTCCAACCTCATTTCTGGTAGCTGGGACACAGGGGTCAAGAAGAGGAAGGAGGAGCCTGGCAGACATAGCTCAGTGGTTGAGCATCAACTTCCTTGATTAGTGATGCCTGGTCAGGGCTCAATCCTCAGTGTGGGACATGCAGGGGAGGCAGCTAATCAATGATTCTTTCTCATCATTGGTATTTCCCTTCCTTTCTTCCTCCCTTCTTCCCTCCCTTTCTCCCTCCCTCCCTCCCTTCCTCCCTCCTTCATACTCTCCCTCCTCCTCTCTGAAATTAAGAAAAAATATAAAAAAAAAAAAAGAAGAAGAAGAAGAAGAAGAGGAAGAAGGAGAAAGAAGGCATTTGCTGCAGATCTTTCCTTATTCAGTTTTTTCATGTCCTGGAGCCCCACTCATGGGCAGCAGTGCTCTCAAGCTGCTTTATCAGGATGCTAGTTGAAGAAGACGCAGAATGGGCAGGAACTGTGAAGTGGGTGTGTGAGCAGAAGGTGTGCTCTGAGCAGCAGAGTTGATGGATGCTATCTTACTAAGAGGAATCTATCCCAACAGTCATTTGTCATTTTGTTCAACCTTCTGATTCCTCAGAAAAAAATATCTGAGTAGTCTCTCTTGAGTCAGAAGCCCCTCATAGGCTTGGGGTGGGGAAGTGCCTTGATTGATGGTCCCAACCAAGGAAAGAAGGTAGTACTAGGGTAAAATCAGGCACCAATTTCCTTGACCAGCGATGCCTGAAAGTGTGTCTGGGTTCATTCCCCTAATCTGTACTGTTCATAGCTTCTCTCCTGTCTTATTTTAGAACCCATGGTTTCCTAAAAGATCAAAATCAGCTTACACAATAGCCCCCACAATAATAGCCCCTCTAATAAAGTGCCTGGTCAGCCTGCCCTGCCTCTGTTTGTAGTTCTCAGGATGTTCAGGTCATTAGAATGTCTGCCATGTTCCCGTGAGCTCAGTGGGAAGGGCTAGGTTGGTTTCCAAGCATAGCACTCTTCATTTGGGTCCTCCAGCCAGTGTTCCAGTTAAAATGGGAAAACCGGGATTAAGTCCAGTGACATTTCTGTTGCCCCATAATACTATAGAATCCTTGATTTGTGATTGCCGAGTATCTGGCCTCTTAGAATGTACAGGAACCCTTACTTTGTTTAAGGTAGCCTGCCTGGTAAGTGACTATGGGAACTACTTATTTAAACAAAGTCTAATTAGTGCCCAGTGGCAGGAACAATGCCACAGATTAATAGTTAACCAGTTGGAAGGAGTAATGAGTGCCTGGGGGTTAGTAACAGATGTACAGAACAGCTCTCCTGGGAGACTTCTCCCTGGTTCCTAGGCTGTGCCCTCCCCTTGCCTTCTCACCTCCACAAAGAACCTGGGAGAAAACATGGAAGGCAAAGCCTCAAGCTGTGACTTGCTAACCAAAGGCATAGCTGAATTTAAGGTTTATATTTACTCAGCCAGGAAATGCTCTAATTAAGACTAGTTCTTTAAGTCTTAAAGCCCCACCCTGGAGGGACCGAAAAAGAGCTCTCCCAGGGGGAGAGTAATCCCTTCGGAGGTGAGTAGTTTTTCACGGCCCTGCACTCAGCTGTCTCAGAGATGGGGTTAGGCAGCTCTTCCTTCTAAACTCAAGACTGAAACTGGGATTGTGGATTGAATTTTCCTGGGGTGTTTTATGGCTTCCAGAATAAGAGCTGGCTGTGCGCTAGTAGATCTCCAGTCCCAGGTAGCAAAAAAGGAATAGCCAAATATCTGGAGCAAAAAGGAGATTTTTAATGTAGGGGAACAGTTTAGTGTAGGAGTAAGAGCAGGAATCAGATGTCCTGGGTCCAGTCCTGGTTCTGTTACCATTTCCTGTGTGAACTTTGGGTGACTCTGTAAGCCGTAGATTTCTCTGGGGAAGCTGCAGTAATAGTATCTACCTCATGGGGTTCTGGAGAGAATTAAGCAAAATAATCCAATAAAATGCTTAGTGTGTAATAAGTGCTTAAAAATATCTACCATTAATTTGATTATTCATATAATTATTCATTCAAATAATAAGCCATGCTCCAAAAATGTACGAATAACATGTTGAGTAATGGTAATACAGGAAACTGTCCCTTTCCTGAAGGCATTCATAGCCTGGTGGAGGAACAAATGTATACGTTTTTCTTTTATGTTGTAATAATTGCAATAATAAAAGTATGAACCAAAGTTTTAATGTGCAGGAAGGGAGCTCTTTCTATGGAAAATTTCGGGAAGGCTTCATGGTAGCATTTAAACTATGCATTTAAGGAACTGTAGGAGCTTTTGAGGAAAGGAAAAGAGGCATGGTTATCCCAGAAAGAAGGTACATCATGGACAGGAGCACAACAATGAGAAAGGCCCAGTGTGCTTGGGAAACAACAGAAAATTCTTCTGGAATGCCAGGTGCATGGTGGACATGGTGGGCAATGATGTCAGACTCAAGAATGGTATGGGTCACACCAAGGTATTTAGACTTTATTTTGCATGATCAGGTGTCCATTTGTGAAGATAATTCATACAGTAATGTAAAAATTGGATGAACAAAGAAGAGATTAGAACCAGGAAGCACAGACAGAAGAGTATGGTCACAGTGCAGGCAAGAGACAAAGAAGGCAAAGAACAGGAAAGGTGAGGAGGGCAGAGATATGTCCTATCTCCTCTCAATAACACTTTGAGCAATCACTTCTTTTCCTACTGCTTCATATATATATGAAGTATTGAGTTTTTCCAGAATAATATTTATAATTATTTTTCTTAGAAATGATTCTTAAATATTTATCTCAAATAACCAAGAACCTGGCAGCTATACCAACTATTTTTTTGCACGTGAAACTATCACTTAAATTTGATCGTCCCTTATTTGTCCTTTATTCCTTTCCCCTCCCTTTCTCCCTTCCTTTCTTTCTTTTTTTTTTTTTTTTTTTAATATATTTTATTGATTTTGTACAGAGAGGAAGGGAGAGAGATAGAAAGCTAAAAACATCGACGAGAGAGAGTCTTCGATCAGCTGCCTCTTGCACACCCCCTACTGGGGATGAGCCCGCAACCAAGGTACATGCCCTTGACCGGAATCGAACCTGGGACCCTTCAGTCCCCAAGCCGACGCTCTATCCATTGAGCCAAACCGGTCTCGGCCCTTCCTTTCTTTCTTTATCCCCTTCCTCCCTTCCTTTTTTCTTTCTTTTCTTCCTTCCTTCTTTCCTTTCCAGTGATTTTTTTTTTTTTAATCCTTACCTGAGGATATTTTCCCATTGATTTTTAGAGAGAGGGAAAAACAGAGAGAAATATTGATGTGAGATAAACACACCGATTGGTTTCTTCTTGCACAAGACCTGGACCGGAATCGAACCCAGGAACCTTCAGTCCACCGGCCAGTGCTCTCTTCATTGAGCCAAACTGGCTAGGGCAGTGGTGGTAAACTCATTAGTCAACAGAGCCAAATATCAACAGTACAACAACTGAAATTTCTTTTGAGAGCCAAATTTTTAAACTTAAACTTCTTCTAATGCCACTTCTTCAAAATAGACTCGCCTAGGCCATGGTATTTTGTGGAAGAGTCACACTCAAGGGGCCAAAGAGCTGCATGTGGCTCGAGAGCTGCAGTTTGCCGACCACGGGCCTATTCCAATCTCTTTATTAGTTAGGATTCTTGGTTGCAAGTGATGGAAACCAACTAGCATAATCAGGAGGAAGAGGAATAGAAGTAGTAGCAACAGTGGAGAAAGAACTTGATTGGTTCCTGTAACTGGGAACTGAGAAGTCCAGGGGTTGTGCTAGTCTTAGATGTAAGAGTCAAACACAGATCCCATGAACCAATTATCGTTCTCAGAGGGACAGAATGCTCTAAGTTGGCAGACCTGGTTCATAAGCCCACTTCTGAGGTCCGGAGGACTGGGTTATTTACCAAAAAAAAGGGGTAGGTGATATTTTCAGATCCAAAGAAATAAATGTGACCACAGTCCCATCCATGAAAGAACTGGTCAATGATAATTATAGAAACCCCTTTTTTATGCCCTTTGATCCACAATGAAGGATATTTTCAGGCTACAGAAATATATATAAATGCATATTTTTGCTAAAAATTTAGATACTGCAAAGAAAAACATAATATTCTCTGAGTAATTAGCTAAAATCTTGTACTGTGGGGTGGGGTCAGCCAAGGTGCAAGCACCTTTTCATTTGCAGCTTGACTTTAATGGCACCCAAACTCTAGGGAAGTCAAAGCCATACACTGGCTTTTGGGATCACTCTGGATTCCTGATTGTGGCCAGTTTTGTTCTATCCACTGTGCATTTTGCTTTACTCTGGAATTCTTTTCAAACTCAAAAAGAAGGGGTCTAGGATTGGCAAACTTCCTGGTTCTCATATAGGTTTATACATTGTTCCGACCTCAATTATATTCCACGTGAGTACTTGCAGGTACACACACACACACACACACACACACACACACACACACACGGTGTGCTCCGCCAGCTCCTGATAACTAATTGTTAAATTTCCAGGAACTTTGCAAACCCATGTCTAAACATAGCTATTAATAAAGTTTATATAAACAGAATAATTAAATAGTTTTAAAAGCAAAGATGAATACTCAAAATTTGTCACTTCCTAATTACTTACACCTATTATAGTTTTATACTTGGAACATAACAACGTGCTATTGTACATCTCTTCCCAGTTGTATTCAGTGGAGTCATGTTGGTCAACTCGAAATCAGCCATGGTGGCAATATTCACATCATGGAAATCTGCAAACACTGCAAAACAGGGCTTTTTATTTCAGAGGGTTGTCTATTAAACATCTATCAGCATATTACTTCACACACACACACACACTCACACACACACACACACACACACACACACACACCCTCCCCCAATGTAGACTTCTTCCCTATTATTTCCAACTCAGGTATCACCACCTTTCCTGTATGTCTCAACATAACATGTCAGGGGAAACCTTGTTATGCATCGAACTATTGTGGTATATGCATCCTTCACAATTAGGACTTCTTTTCAAGATATTTATCTGCCTGCTTATTGGGGCATGTAAGTGAACATTACTAGACACTGCAGGGCTTAGCTTTCTCCCTGGATCCCTCCAAGGGATTTCACACTGTGAGGCCCGTCATCCAAAGAAGACACCCGGATCTGCTTTCTTAGGTGTGTGCTTCTTCTCCTCTTAAATAAGATTGCATTTAAGAACACTGCTGGCACAGAATCAGAAGTCTTGCCAGTTTCCCCAAGTCCTTGAAAGAGTAATTACTCAGTAGCCAAGGATAAATTTACATTGGATGACTCTCTTGGCCTTTCTTGCTAACAGAAATGTATTTAGGAATTCAGTGGCTTCACTGTCATATTATTTCCTTGCTTTGCACAATTAAGCCAAGTGTAATCTCAAAATAGAATCAATTCCTGAATAAATACTGTTTTAAGGCTGATGTAATTCCTTGCATTTTTTGCAAGCTGCCATTGAACATACATATCTAATAGACCAGCCATACAGGAGGCCAGCCAATGCTTTAGACTTTTAATCTACTTAATGGGATAAAGGTTAGGCATAATTAAATATCTTCCAGCTTGACTCTCTCAGGGTAATAAGCAAATGACTTTGAATTAAATCCATCTAGGGGATAGAATAAAAACATTTATCAAGGTAGCAATTTTGAAGGAATTACTCTTCTTCCAGTCAAACTTAAAAAGGCTTGGCACTTTGGCCTCATGCCTGCAAAATATGTATCAAGTTTAGCATATTCTTAGTCATGGCACTCACAAAGATAGTGGGTAGAAAGATGAATTCCATCATCTTAGTCTTCCCTAAACTCCAGGGTTGTCCTTTTATTAGCTGGGTTTCCGTATTGTCCTATGAACTTTCTGGAAGAATGTTGGAGGCTCTGAAGCAGCAAATATCCCGAAATAACAAAGATCAGGTACTCTAACTCCGACACGCTGAAGTTTTCCCTCCATCTGACAGCTGGAACGCAGCACTGAGGACAGGTAAAGACTCTGCTTTGAGAAGATGATCTCTTCCTGGAAGAGGAAAGTGCTCGGCTCCTGAAACAGCGGGGGGGAACCCCCTGGTCAATGAGGCCGAATTCCATCCCGGCAGGTGCTCCCAAGCGTGACATCCTGCTGCCTCAGATCCTATGCAGGACCACTGCTCCCACATCCTGGGTCCATTTCAGCGTGGGTTTATCAGTGTTGGTGACAGCTGGCATCAATCACTCCTCGTTGCTATCTTCCCTGAAAGATGGAACAGCTGCCTGCGCCAACATACTTTTGCATCCAGGCTCAACACTGTTCTCTCCTGCCTGTGGACCAGAAAATAACTCATCTAAACTGCTGTCAGATCAAACAAACCAGATAAACAGGATTCCTTGCAGGTGATTCCCTAAGACAGTTCATAATAAGTTTCCGGAGAGATCTACACTGCTATGGGCAGTGACATGGAGGCCAGAGAAAGGGAATGAGTGAGGGAAAAGGAGAGGAATGGGGTTGCATAGCCAAGGTTCTATGTACATCACACGGAGTCATGTGAAAGTAAAGAGAATTCTCCTTAGCTGCATGGAGGCCTCGGTCTCTAATGTTCCAGAGGTCCCCTCTAACCCAACAGTTTAATCTTGAGGGCCATTTATTTGCTTCTTAGAACCAGGGTGTGGAAGGAAGAACGGTGGCCAAGAAGTCTTTCCCCACCTCCACTCTCTCTCTTTATACATACACATGTATAAAGCCCAATATGTGTGTGTGTGTGTGTGTGTGTGTGTGTGTGTGTCTGTAAATCCTGGCATCAGAGTTTGTTTTGACATTTTAGCAGATATTTTTCTGGAAGTCTGCTTCAAGAACACTGTATTTATTGTACTTTCTAATTATGACCTATGTGCTGTAATCTTTCACCACTATGTTTATGTTGAGCCACTGATCCTTGGCACTAAGTTTTTAATATTCCACATTTTAAATTCTATCAGGTGCTTCATGTAAAAGGACTTGTTTAGGCCAAATACCCATAAAGAGAGTGTTTGCTTAACAACAGAGTAAATTTTGTTTCCTTGTTGACTCACTTCAAGACCAAGAGAGTAGAATGCCTTGCCCTCCTGGGCTACCTGATAACCATCAGGGTCACCACATTTGTCTAGGGGGATGGGGAGTGGATGCAAGAAAACTATGGTATTTAAGTTGTGATGGCCACGCCAAGCCCTTCCCTCAACTCAAACTATGCAAGAGGAAATTCTCCCTGAGGAAACGCAGCTAGAAATTTCCCATCTGATCCAAAGGGAGAGGAGGCAAGTTCATGACTGACAAATGCCGGGAAGGACTACAGTTTGAAGGACTTCCTGGGCGAGAGCCAGAGAATGCAACTGTGCTTTTCACAAGCTGGGGAGCCTGACGACTTTACATTCTGCCCACTCCTTCACCAAGTATGTCCCACGGCCAGCTGCCTGAGATGGCACCGTCTTGGAATCCCTGGAAGTCCTACTTCTGGAATGTCTTGTGCATCTCCTTACAAGTGTGGAGGAGGTGACCCAACCCAGGCCATCTCTCCCCATCTCAGCGTTGTTTCTGTGTTCATGGAGACAGAACTTGGAGATGCGTGTGGCTGGCCTGGTGCCAGAGGCTCTCCCTGGCTCTGAGTGCCTTTGTCCAGGCTAGAGGATACTGCTGCTCCCCCACCCCACCCCACCCCCGCCTCGGAGGCCCGGGATATGGGTGGGACCCCTCAGAAATGGGCTCAGGGTCTGAGCCGCTTGGGAGAACCTAGGCACAGTGCCGAGCTGAGACTTTGGATTTGGCTGAAAACCTCTGAGACGCAGGCTGCTCATCCCCAGCTGTAACTTTCAGAAAAATAGCAGATGAAACTCAAACATCTGGGCTCTTCCCAGCACAGTCTCCCAGACCCGTGAAGCCCTTTCCTGCAGTTTCCCCACTGGCAGGACTTTGTGCTTGGATGCAACTGTGATTTCTTTGAGCTTGCATCGTCTGCGATTTCTATTTAAAGGCAGATCGCAGACAGAGAAATATTTGCTGTAAATTATTACAGCAATGTGACACATGGCTCTGCTGTCACTAGGGTCACTCTGACAATAGGCCTCTGGCTTCCTCCTCATTCCAGGAGGCTTCCTCAATTTCAGCCATTCTTGTGGAGCAGGCCCGCCCGCCCAGCCATTCATCACTGGTAACAGCCAGGAGAGCTGTGATCTCTTACCTCCCACACAATGATCTGAGTCTTGGAAGGCTTCCTAAACTCCCTGACCCCCTCCGCCTGGTCAGGGCCTCTCTTCCTTTCTAAGTGGGACAGATGGTGTTCAGAGGCAGGGCTCTCCCGCTGCATAGGAGCTTGTAGGTCACAGCGACGTCCAACAGATTCATTAACATAGCAATCGAAGGGGAGGAAAAAAGGCCGGGGGATTCTGGTGAATGCGGAGCCTTGTTCTGAATCCTCATATAGAATCTCGTGAGGAGTTGGAGGCTCTGTTTTGCAAAAGAATTTCAGAGACTCAGAAGCACGGGAATGGAGCCATCGGGACAGAGAGCCATGCGTTGCAAAGCCCTAACTGCAAATGAGCTCAGCGCGGAGGAGAGGTCTTCACTAAAATCACAGCATGCGTGGTCAAAAGCTGCCCAGCTCCCAGCTTCGTTCCAGCAAGTGAAAGTATTTTTAAGTTTTGAAGGAAAGCAAAAATTCCTTTTGTCCTCATCAGTGGTTCCTGCTACTTCTTCTCTTAGAACACAATGGCCTTTTGTTGCTCGTGGAAATGGGGTCCTTTTACCGAGTTGCTCGAAAAGCATCTCCAGGTACCCCGAGAGGGAAGATGAGGTGTGGTGGTAAGATTGATTGGGATGGAAATGAATGGCTGCCCCCAGTTTCCCAATGCCTCATCTCCATCCTTCCTGCTGGGGTGGGGGGTGGGGTGGGGTGGGGGAGTCCAACCACGTCTCCATCAGGCCTAGAACAAAGAGCAGTGTCCAGAAATTATGTGCCATTGGGTTAGTCCATGTCTGTTTCTATCGGCTAGCGTAATCTGTTCCTGGCTATACTCTGTGCTCTGCAGGCACTGGGTTGCTGAACCCAGGCTTGTGCTTGGGGCCTGGGCTTGGAGTCCATGAGGCTGACCCGGCCACACAGCTGCTAAGGCAGCATGGCAGCTATGGAGAGAAAACACCCAAATGAACTAGGCAAGTGGCGTGTGTGTGTGTGTGTGTGTGTGTGTGTGTGTGAGAGAGAGAGAGAGAGAGAGAGAGAAAGAGAAAGAGAGAGAGTGTGTGTTTTGTTAAATGGATTATATTTTCTGGAGCTTGGGAAGAACGGGCACTTTTACAAACTTAACAATCAATTTCCCAATCCTTTGAGGGCTTGTGTTGGGTTTTCCCCCTAACCAATCCATTTCCTACCTAGATCTTCTGGGGTCTGTGTCCCTTACACAATCCGATCTTTTCCCAGGCTAGGCTCCTCCCCTTATGATCACCATCTTGGCTCCTACTGGGCACAACCAGCAGAGGAATTTCCCCTCCTCCCACCCCTCATAGTCTGGGTGAGTGTACCAGCTGTACCTCAGGAGATTGGAAAGCTGGTCCTTTCTTGGTACCCCGGGGACTGAAGGTGTTAATCCCCTTGGTGGGGCAATACTAGGTTCCCAGAGGTATCTGAAGCTGAAACTTCCAGACATAATCAGGCTTCTTGTCCAGTTCAGCTCCCTAGTTTATTATGCTTAATAATGTCCAATTCCCTTTGCTCCCTTCCTTTATTATCCAGCTACCTACACTAACATATTCTCCAGCCCTGCTTTCAGAGCAGGAGACCTTTCTGCAATTCGTAGACATTTCCACAGGGTTAGATGGACCTACCCTGGCTTTAAGGGTGGAAGCAGGGCATGTCAGTTAGACACAGACTCCCAGAGGGTGCATTTCTTGAGTAAACAGGCCTGAGTGTGCCCACATCCACCCCAATCCTTTCCTTGGAAGCGCCCTAGCTGGCTTGCATGGTGGCCTGTGAGGTTTTCTGGGATTCTGGTGTAGCCCACAGCCAGGAGACAGTACCAGCATATAGAGTCTGAACAATGGGTCATGTTGAACTCATAACTGTATTTTGGGAATAAAAACTGTGCGTAGAGATTTAAGGAATTCAGCATTTGGATAAAAGAAAATAGAGCTGTGGGAGATGGGCTGCTTTTGGCCCATGTACTTTTTTGGCCACAAATTCCAGAACACTTCTGGAAATGCTTATTCTGAAAGTCTCTTTTTTTCGGGGGGTGGGGGGGGAGAGTCTAAAACATTTCCCCAGTAGTAGGCACCTTTCTTATAAGAGTGTGTCTTATAAGCACTAGATTTGAAACTTAAAAACACACACATAAATCAGCACACCAATCACCTTTCCCTCACTTTGTGACTACATATAATCAAACACACTAGTACGTTGCATTTTTGCTTTTGTTTCTCTTTACAATTTATTTTGGACATGAATTTCTATATAGAAATTTAATGACGGGTGTGCTTCCTCTTGACTGATCATCTCTACTTAGTGCTCCCTGCTTCTTTGGTTAAAAAAAAAACAAAGTAGGCCCTGTCTGGGAAGCCCAGTTGGTTAGAGCATTGCCCTAATATGCCAAGGTTGTGGGTTTGATCCCAGGTCAGGGCACATACAAGAAGCAATCAATGAAAACCTAAGTGGAACAAAATGATCTCTCTCTCTCTCTCTCTCTCTGTCTCTCTCTCTCTCTCTCTCTCTCAATTCAAATTTTTAAAACATGTCCAGCTGCCCCTGGTCACTCCCTAGGAGGTCCTGCATCACATGCCTTTTACTCAGAGGAGGAAGAGTTGCCACTTGCTAGTGGCTAAAAGTTGTGGTTGGCTCATGCTGTTGATCTGGGTTGCTTTTGTGTCACGGCAAAAGGGGCTGCGGTGGGTGT
Organism: Pipistrellus kuhlii; assembly: GCF_014108245.1. Taxonomy (NCBI): domain Eukaryota; kingdom Metazoa; phylum Chordata; class Mammalia; order Chiroptera; family Vespertilionidae; genus Pipistrellus; species Pipistrellus kuhlii. Next base: position 38,823,748 of record NW_023425573.1, on the reverse strand, counting down.
GGGGGAAGGGGCTGAGCAGGATGACTTTGAAAAGTGACCACGTTGTGTTATCTCTCGGAAGCACAGTGAGGTGGCACAGGCTGGAGATAAGGAGGGTGGGGAGGAGGCGGGCTCAGGGTCCGCAGCTGCTGAGGGAACCTGCCTTCCTGCAGCTAACCTCCAAAAGGGCTACCAGGAAGGGCTGAGGGTGCAGTTCCAGGGCCTCCTTTGCCCTGGAGTTGTGTGACACTGGCTCCTGCACCTGTGGCTTCCCAGCCTTGCTGCCTGAGAGGAAGAGGTGACAGGGACCGGGCATATCTCTGACGCTGTCCCTACTACACCTGCCTGTCCCAGCAAGCTGCTACTCAGAGTCGTGAGGCAGACCGTGTGCCAGAGGCCATCTCAAGGGCCCCACGTGAGAAAGAGTCTCTTCCTAGTTTTGCCACATGTGAAACCTCCAGCAAACTTTCCTATTCCCCCAGCAGAGGCCAACGACCAAAAGAAGGCTCTGAATGAGTTTTCAGAACTTGGCCTTCCAAACTGTACTTCATGTCCTGTAGATTTTACACCAGCACTTCATTTTCTACTCTTGTTGCTTCCCCATTTGGCCCAAGCCCATATCCAAGGTGTGCTTAGGGCTGGAGTAAGGGTTCGTTCATCAGGCTCTGAGGGACTGGAGATTCTCTCAGGTAATAGGGGGCATTTTGAAAACAGACAGCAACGCAGGAGGTGGGGGTCCCACAGAGCCCAGAGTAGAGACCACAGGGTCCTCGTGGAAGAGGAAATCAAGTTCAGGAACTGAAAGAACTGATTTTTCCAGGGTCTATATCATTGCTCCCTCAGGGCGATATTTGAATCTCCATCATGACATGGCCGGGCTCTTGTCTGTCCTTGGATTTTCCCAGCATCCACCTGCCACCGGAGTCATGTTTCATCCTGTATCTTTTTTTTTTTTTTTTCTACAGAGGGATTTCTGCTAGTCTGGGATACTCATGACCTCTGTTTCTTCCAAACTTTGGTTTGCTTGTGAATGCCTACTGCTCACTGCCAACCAGTGTTCTTGTCTCTTACCTTCAAGATTCTACAAGAGATTGGACCCGACTGGCCCGGGATAGTCACCGACAGTCCTCTGGGCAGAGTCTTTCCTGCTGGGCCACGCACCAGTCTGTGGACGGCCTGCCTGGTCTTCCCTGAGCAGGGAGTTTGGTGTGTGTGGGTGGGGTGGGTTACCCCGGCTGATGACTATGGCCTTGCAGCACTTGATGGCTCCCTCCCTCCCTCCAGAATCCAAGACAAAATGTGAAAAGGAAGAAAACAGAGTTTTCTACAGCTCCACAGCAGCGTGAGAGCACCCGCAGTGCCGAGGCATCTTGGCAGCCTGCTCTTAGGGTGCCCCTGTTACATACATGACGTTTCTACCAAGAGCAGAGCCTGCAGGTCGTTGTCCTGAAAGCATCTGCCAGCCAGTATCTGCCTGCCATTTTGTAAAAAAAGCAGGAAAATGACCAAACCTTTGCTCAAGGCTGTGAACACTAAAGTTTACCAAAGGAGATGGTGGGAGCTGCATTACTTAAGTCCTTTCAGAACTGCCTGAATGAAGCTCTTCACTCAGACTGAGGAGAATAGACTGGCGCTGACCCTGCAGGGCATCGATAAGATGACCTCAGAGTTTGTTTTTTTTTTCTTCCTCCCTGTGTCTGGTTTCTATGAAGGAGAAAGACTGGAGCTGAAGCCATGAAACAAAGAAGTAAGTTCATACCCCCTTCTACCCCTAAGCCCTTTCATCTTCAGTTGGGTTCTGATTCATATTATTTGCACCGAAGAAGTTTGAAAAGCACCCACACATAATGTCATCCTAAAATGTGGTAAGATCATTTCAAAAAAGCCTTTCCTGTTTCCATTTCTTCTTCCATAATTACTGCAAATGTCATCGTGAGTGGACTCCGAAGAATTCTCCCAATTCCCTCTGGTGCCTCAAAGTGCCCTTTCCCTGATGGCAGTCAAATAGTCAAATGTTCCCTTGCCTGCTTTACGCATTTGCGATGAAGTAAGGGTTGTTTGCTCTTTGAGATCCAGATCATCACAGGGCAGCGCCTCTGGCAACAGCTAGAACCCAGAAAAGCAAAAGCAGAAGGAAATGGCATCTTTTTGCAGGAGGTATAGCTTTGCTTTCTTTTCTTCTTTTTCTTTCATGCATTCTGTTTAGAGAGCAGATAAGGGGGGTATTACTTATTGAGAAGGAAATGTGTGCATTAGCTGCCATGGTAACTTATGCTACCATTGGCACTGCCCAGGCCAATTAGGGCCCTTTTCTAATGCTCATTTTCTTTCTGGGACCGAGAAAGCCACTCAAGTCAGAGACAGATAGTATCTTACAAGCTCCGAGCATCAGGCTTCAAATGTCCTTCTATTGACTTTCCTGGCACTCTCACTGTGCAAGGCGGAACTGCACTTACTCCGGGCATCTGGGAGCCTGGGCCGTGGGCTGTGCCTGGCTCTAGCTCTGGGCAGGGAGACCTTCTTTAGCAGGGGTCAGGCCTCTATACCTGCTGCCCAGCCACTCTGCTGTTAGAGTCCTGGTCCCATCTGTTTGGCTCTGTGGAGAGCTTTCTTCCCAGGCCCTTGGTGTACAGAGTCACTGGAGCAGGGTCCCCGTTGAGCTATGTCCCATCCCTGGTGCACTGGCAGGCACATTTTCATTTCTCTTCAGCTCTCATTGGTACCCCGGTAGGTCAATCCTCCCAGCGTGCTGCCACATCTACGATGGATACTAATCCCTAATTGCCTCCGGATCTTGATATTTAACTGTTTCCTCAGCCACTTCTTTGGAGGTGACACGAGGTGCCCTAAACTTGCATTCTCAAACCTACACGAGTCCCTTCCATTGCTTCTTGGGGCTCAGCTCCAACATTCCACCCTTTATCGGCCTTGATGAGTCTTCAGCGTGATGGGAAGTGCTGGGCAGAAAGGACGTGCACATTTGGTTAAAAATGTGGTAGTTTACCTGCGGGGAGTGTGAGCTGAGTGATGGTGGCTCATGGCATGGAGAGCACACACACCCCTGGATGAAACAAAGTGGAGAACCGACCGTGTGCTCCATGCGTCCTTCATTTTGTATTTACCAGGGCAGCTACACTGGTTATCAGTAGCTGATGATCTGGTGTCATGCCATAAAGATTGGAACCATTTCAGTGATTAATAGTATTAATAGAAACAAGTAGTTCATGGGGACAGTTTTAAATGAAGAATGCCTATATTTTATGTATAATCAATCCTATGCCTATATTTTATATATAATTGTCCCCTCGACCGGGAATTTGGCCAGGATTTTGACTAGGGGGTGGGGCCCGGCCAACTGCGGGAAGGGAGGCCTCATCCTCGGCCGTTGGCTGGCAGCCACTAGGGACCTTACCCATGCACAAATGTCACGCTCTGGGCCTCTAGTCATATGTATTAGGCCTGGGATTTTAAAAGCATTTTCTGACCCCCTTTAACCCCTCTTTGGAAATTTCTCAGGGGGATCTCCCTGGGAAAGCAATGGGGCCGAGCAGGCAAGGCCTTGGGCCTCCCTCCTTCTGCCTCCACTTCCTGTCTTTTGCGTCAGGCTCTGAGTAAGATTTCTTTTGATGAAAGTGCTCTCTGTTAATTAGAAATAAAGTTGGAATCCTGTAGGATATACAATTCCAGTACTGGTAGTATTTCTGTGGAGGCTATAAATAAACATGGGAGGAAAAATAAAAGTTATCATTTTTTAAAATGCTAAATAAATAAATAAACAAACAAACATGGAAAAGAACACCTGATCCAGTGTTGGGTGGGAGGCATGAATCAGGGAAGGTTTTCCACATAAAGTGATTCCTGGGTATGTCGGTGGGTGGCACAATTCTGTACCTTCCATGTGGAGGCAGCAGCATGTGAAAAACCCCAGGAGCAAGGAAAAGAAAGGTGAGCTTCTTCGGAAAGTTTCAGAGTAGTCAATACGACTTGGGTGTTTGGTTTTGATGAGGCTGAAGATGTGAGCTAAGGTCAAACCTACCAGCCTGGCTAATCCTAATGCACTGTCTGAGTGGTGCCTCCCAAACTCCTGAACTTCAGACTTAGTGAGGATACTGCCTGTTTCTCCTTGTCCTTTGGTACTGCTGAACTTTGACCCCCAGCAACATTCTCAGAACATTTTTCTCACATGACTCAGCTTGAGACACTTAGACATTGACTCTAATCATCTCATCCGTACATTGGCTTTTTCTTGCTTTTTCGCCATGTACATGTACCTATCAACTTTCCAGCTTCCCAAGCCCTATCAAGCCTGAGGTCTGATTTGTCTAAACCAAGTGCTGAACTTCCATTGGCCATGAGTTAGCTACACACACACACACACCCTTTTTTTTTTTTTTTTTTTTTTTTACAATTTTAAAATTATTTTTCAGAGAGAGAGTAAGGAATAGGAAGAGAGAGAGAAGGGGAGAGAGAGAGAGAAGGGGGGAGAGAGAGAGAGAGAGAGAGAGAGAGAGAGAGAGGAGAGGAGAGGAGAGAGAGAGAGAGAGGAGAGAAGGAGAGAGAGAAAGGAGAAGAGAGAAGAGAGAGATAGATAGAGAGAGAGTGAACTAGATATCGGACTTACAGCGATAGACATCGCTGCGATCTAGCTCGCTCTCTCGATCCTAGCGCGTCTATTCGCTCTCTCTCGGCTACTTCTCTCTCTCTCTTCCTGTCTCTCTCTCGCTCTCTCCTCTTTCTCTCTCTCTCTCTGCGCGCTTCTCTCTATCTCTCTCTCTCTCCTTCCGCTCTCTCTCTCGCTCTCTCTCTCTCTCCTCTCTCTCTCTCTCCTCTCTCGCTCTGCTCTCTCTCTCTCTCTCCTCTCCTCTTCTCTCTCATCTCTCTCTTCTCTCTCTCTCTCTCCCTCTCTCCTCTCTCTCTCTCTCTCTCGCTACTATCTCTCTCCTCTCCTCCCCCTCTCCGCCTTCTCTCTCTCTCTCTTACTCTCTCTCTCTCCTCTTCTCTCCCTCCACCTCGCTCTCTCTCTCTCTTCGATCTCTCTCTCGCTCCTTCTATCTACTCTCTCTCTCGTCTCCTTCTCGTCTCTCTCTCTCTCTCTCTCTCTCTCATCTAGCTCTCTCTCTCCTTCTCATCTCTCTCTCGCTCGCTCGCTCTCTCCATCTCTCTCTCCTCTCTCTCTCCATCGCTCTCTACGCTCTCTCTCTCGTTCACTCTCGTCTCTCCTCTCTCTCTCTCTACTCTCGTCTCTCCTCTCCTATTCTCTTCTCTCTCCTCTCTCACCTCCTCTCCGTCTCTCTCGTCCTTTCTCTCTCTCGCTCTCCTCTCTCTCTCTCTCTCCGTTCTCTCGCCTTCTCCCCTTTGCTCTGCCCCTGGGGCCCCTACCCATCAGCTATGTCCCCCCGCCCCGCAAATTGAGCCGAGCCTGCAATCCAGGCTGTGCCCTGACTGGGAATCAAACCAACAACCCCTGGGTGCATGGGACGGCACCCAGCCAACTGAACCACACCCACCAGGGCTCATTTGGTTTCTTGGCATAAGAATCTTGCAATGGAATGATAAAGTGACTTCCCAAATGCCCAACACCCTACAGCAAGCAAGTGTAGCCCTTTTAGGAAGCCAGCCTTTGGTTACTTACAATTTCCACGTGGCTACCCCTCACAGTTATTGTGTTTTCCCTCTAGCTTGCTAAGGTCGCTTGTGTACCACATTGCAGTCTGGCTATGACATTTTAACTTACAATTTAGTGTTTCATTTGTGGGAAATGTTCCACGCTTTCTTCTTTGATGGACTTCTCTCTGTCAAAGGAGATTTCCAAGCCGTGAGAATTGAAAATGCCATAAATTTCCTCCCCTTGTGCACTGCTGAGTGCCACGTGATGTCTGCCAGACTTCGGGCTCCTCAAAATCAAAGAGCTCCGTTCAAAGTCTTTAGGGAGCCGTCCTCTCTGGAGGAGAAAGCGTCAAGTTCTACCCTGCTTATTATGGTCTCCAAATTGCTGCTTATGAGAGAACAAGTTTGTGGATAGGAAGTAACCACTTCCCTTCTCCCTTTGGAGGACCTTAAAAAAATAATCTTAGATAAGAAGCCATAAATAATTACATAAACAATTACTCAGCCTTTCCTTTTTCTTTTAATCCTGTAATGGTACTCTAGCAATAACATCAAACACTACTATTTCCCGCCCCCGCCCCTCCAGTTTAGAGGTGAATAAAAATAGGAAAAAAATGTAAACAATATTAAGTACTTGTTTTTAAGACTTGCAGTAGTTGTGAGAAGTTGCATTGCTGGCTCCTAACTTGCTAACCATGCATGACTAGGCAACCAAATGCAAGTTTTTCTTTTTCCCAGGCAGAGAAGAAGACCATTTCAACACTATGTCACTGCGGACATACATTTCCCAGCTACACACGTGCTTAGATGAAAACTGTGCTTTTAGATGTGAACCGTAGCTCCCAATATTTAGTTTCAGCGGTCTAAACTATAGCTTCCCAAGCCGTAAAGAAGTTAAAAGCTAGGTCACTCTCTAAACAGAGGTTGGGCTTTCTATCATATTGTCACCTTTATGGGACAAAGAGCAACGGCAATGCTCCATAAATGTTCAGCTGGTTTATCCTATTTGGCTTTCTATGGGAAATTGGAAATAAAAAATATGACCCATCAATGTGAGCAATAGTGTTTACTGTGTACTTAGTGATGGATTAGACATTTATTGTTTGAAAATGTTCTTGAAAAAATGTCAGGAACCATTTTACCATGGAGAATATATTTTTCAATTATTATTATTTTTTATTGTCTAAAGTTTTACATATGTCTCCTTTTTCCTCCAGTTGATCCCCCACCCTCACTCCTAGCCATTCCCACCCCAGGCAAGCCCCTACCCCCAGTGTCTGTGTCCATTGGTGATGCTAATATGCATGCATACAAGTCCTTTGGTTGCTCTCTAAACCCGCCCCCCCACCCCCCACCAACCTCTCCTGCCATTTGTCTCTGAGTTTATTTTTGTTCATCAAATTATGTTGATCATTATATCCCACATGAGTGAGATCATGTGATATTTATCTTTCTCCGACTGGCTTATTTCTCTTAGCATAATGTTCTCCAATTCCATCCAGGTTGCTGCAAATGGTAAGAATTTTTTCTTTTTTATAGCAGCATAGTATTCCATTGTGAAGATGTACCACTGTTTTTTAATCCACTCATCTGCTGATGGGCACTTAGGCTGTTTCCAAATCTTAGCTATTGTAAATTGTGCTGCTATGAATATAGGGATGCGTATATTCTTTCTGATTGGTGTTTCTGTTTTTTTTGGATATAGTCCTAGAAGTGGGATCAATGGGTCAAATGGGAGTTACATTTTTAACTTTTTGAGGAAACTCCATACTGTCTTCCACAGTGGCTGTGCCAGTCTGCACGAAAGTTCACATCTTTGCCAGCACTTATTGTTTATTGGTTTGTTGATGATAGCCATTCTGACAGGTGTGAGATGGTGCCTCATTGTTGTTTTGATTTGCATCTCTCAGATGATTAGTGACTTTGAGCAGGTTTTCATATGTCTCTTGGCCTTCTGTATGGCCTCTTTAGAAAAGTATCTATTTAGGTCCTTTGCCCATTTTTTGATTGGATTGTTTATCTTCCTTTTGTTAAGTTGTATGAGATTAAACCCTATCGGAGATAACATGGGCAAATATGTTCTCCCATGTAGTGGACTTTCTTGTTATTTTGTTGATGGTTTCTTTTGCTGTGCAGAAGCTTTTTATTTTGATGTGGTCCCACTTGTTTATTTTCTCCTTAGTTTCCACTGCTCTAGGAGCTGTGTGGGTAAAGATATTGCTAAGACACATGTCTGCTATTTTGCTGCCTACAAAGTCTTATAGGATTTTTATAGTTTCCCATTTTACATTTCAGACCTTTAGCCATTTTGAGTTTATTTTTGTGTATGGTGTAAGTTGGTGATCTAGTTTCATTTTTTTGCATGTATCTGACCAAATTTCCCAGCAGCACCATTTATTGAAGAGACTTTCTTGACTCCATTGCACGCTCTTGCCTCCTTTGTGAAATTTTAATTGACCATAATGGCTAGGGTTGATACTATGGAGAATATTAACATGGGAAAATCATTTCCTAGATTTGAAATGACTCAAAATAGTTGATTTGATACATTTTAAATATATTATAACCACAGGAATACCTGCTTATAATTTGTTTATTTTTTATTTTTTTAAAGTATATTTTTATTGATTTCAGAGAAGGAGAGAGAGAAACATCAATGATGAGAGAGAATTGTGGGTCAGCTGCCTCCTGCACGCCCCTCTACTGGGCATTGAGTCTGAAAGCTGGGCATGTACCCTGTCTGGGAATTGAACCATGACCGCCTAATTCATAGGTTGACACTCAATCACTGAGCCACTCTGGCTGTGACCTGGATAATACACTGTGATTAGTAAAGCTTCATGAAAATTACCGGGGTGAAAGCTTCGTTTAATGCTCTCGTTGTGTAATTGTACCTTTTATTCTATTAATCCTGTTTGCTTCATAGTAGTGATTGCATAAATACCCTTCTCCTATCTCCCTATGGGCTTTTACCACTCACTCATTCACTGAATTTAAGTCATCCATTATTCATTCATCCTACTTATAGGGGCCAGCCCACTCTGCAAGGTGGGATTTGAAGATCAAGTCTTTACCCTCTAGGAGTGAAAAACAAGTGAAGAGAATGTTTGACATGCTCTCACAACAGTGTGAAAAGAACCTGGCTAGTGTGGCTCAGTGGTTGAGCATTGACCTATGAACCAGGAGGTAACAGTTTGATTCTCTGTCAGGGCACATGCCTGGGGTTCAGTCTCGATCCCCAGTAGGGGACATGCAGGAGGCAGCTAATCAATGATTCTCTCTCATCACTGATGTTTCTATCTCTCTCTTCGTCTCCCTTTCTCTCTGAAATAAATTTTAAAAATGTATATTTTAAAAAGTGTGAAGAGAGCTGAAGCCGGTTTGGCTCAGTGGTAGAGCGTTGGTCTGCGGACTGAAAGGTCCCAGGTTCGATTCCGGTCAAGGGCATGTACATTGGTTGCGGGCACGTCCCCGATGGGGGGTGTGCAAGAGGCAGTTGGTCGATGATTTCTCTCATCGATGTTTCTAGCTCTCTATCTCTCTCCCTTCCTCTATGTAAAAAATAAATAAAATATATTAAAAAAAAAAGTGTGAAGAGAATTCAGAGGAACAGTGGAGGGAGGGGCCAGGTTTAGATGGACAGGAGCCTGGTCTACACAGTCTTTATACATACAGGATTTACTCACAAGAGAAGGTGTCATGAAAGGGCCTGAGTTGGAAATTGGAAGGTGAAGGTTTGGCTCCATACCCAGCTACTTACTAGGATTGTGACACTGGACAATTAGCTTCAAATCCCCGAGTTTCCTCCTCCTCAACATAGAAATAATGCCAGCTGCTCACTCTTCTCACAGAATGGTGATTTTAAGGCTCAAACAAGCTAGTGCAAATAAAAATCTTTTAAAAAGATTTTGTAAACTCTTAGAACTAATAAACACATTTAGTAAAGTTGCAGGATATAAAATCAATACACAAAAATCTCTTGTGTTTCTATACACTAGTAACAAACTACCAGAGAAATTAAGAAAACAATCCCATTTACAATTGCATAAAAATAATAAAATATGAGGAATAAATTTACCAAGGAGGCGAAAGAATTGTATATTTAAAACTACAAATATTAATAAAAGAAATTAAATACACAAGTAAACAGAAAGATATTCTGTGCTCATGGATTGGAAGAATCAATATTGTTAAAATGTCCTTACTACTTAAAGCGACTTACAGATTCAATGCAATCCTTAAACCTATAAAAATTTAAAAGGCATTTTTTTTTCACAGAAATAAAACAGATAATTCTAAATTTGTTTTGCAACCACAAAAGATCCCAAATAGCCAAAGCAATCTTGAGAAGGAAACACAAAGTTGGAGATATCATACTCCCTGATTTAAAATTTCATTACAAAACTATAATAATTAAAACAGTATGGCATTGCCACTAAAACAAACATAGATCAATGGGACGAAATACCCCACAAATAAACCCACACATACACGATCAATTAATATACGAAAAAGGAGCCAAGAATATACACTGGGAATAGGACATTCTTTTCAATAAATGGTGTTGAAAACTTGACAACCACATGCAAAAGAATGAAACTCATCCACTATCTTATGCCATACACAGTATTTATCTCAAAAGATTAAAGACTTGAATGTAATACTTAACACCATGAAATTCCTAAAACAAAACACAGGCAGTAAGTGCCTTGATATAAGTTGTGGCGATTATTTTTTTAATCTGATACCAAAGCAACAACAACAACAACAACAAAATAGGTGAGACTATATCAAATTAATTTTTTTTTTTTTTGCATAGCAAACAAAAGAAATCATTGACAAAATGAAAAGTTAACCTACTGAATGGAAGAAAATATTTGCAAGTCATATATCTGAAAAGGGGCTAATATCATACAAATCAACAGCAAAGGATCACAGTCCTATTTAAAAAAAAATGGGCAGAAGATGTGAATAGATATTTTTCCAAAGAAGACTGACATATGGCCAACAGGTACATGAAAATTTAACCATTATCATTAATTATCAGGGAAAAGTAAAACTACAATGAGTATCACCTCATACCTGTTAGAATGTCTATTGTTAACAAAAACAAGAAATAGAAATTGTTGGTGAGGATGTGGAGAAAGGGAACCCTTGTGTAGTGTTGGTGGGAATGTAAATTGGTGCAGGTACTATGGATAACAGTATGGAAGTTCTTTAAAAAACTTAAAATTAGAACTACCATAGAATCAAACAATTCCAATTCTGTAATTGAAAAGGGATATGCACCTCTGTGTTCATTGCAGCATTATTTACAGTAGCCAAGACATAGAAACAAACAAAATAAATGGATAAAGAAATTCTCTCTTTCTCTCTCTCTCTCTCTCTCTCTCTCTCTCTCTCTCTCTCTCTCTCTCACACACACACACACACACACACACACACACACACGCCTGCGCGGATATTATTCAGCACACATGTGTCAAACACAAGGCCCGCGGGCCAAATCCGTCCCGCCAGGCCTTGCAATGTGGCCCGCACCGCGCTGTCATCACTGCACTCCGCTGCGTTTCCATCACAATGACAGTTTAAGACTGTTCAGTAAACCATTCGGCCCGCGATTTTGGCTGGATTTTAGATTTTGGCCCCTTCTCTGATTGAGTTCGACACCCCTAATGTAAGAAGGAATGAAATCCTTCCATTTGAGACAACATGGAGATCATTATGCTAAGTGAAGTTAGAGAAAAACAAATACTGTACAATCTCTCTTATATGTGGAATCTAAAATAAATCCTAGCTTAAAAATGCAGAAAACAGAATAGTGGCTGCCAGAAATGGGAGTGCAGGAGGTGGGAGAATGGGGTGAAAAAATGAGGTGTCCAATTTCAGGTATTGTTACTACTTCTGGACTTCAAAATGAGAAAGGGAGATGAAGAATTGAAGAGGACTCAGTGATGGGTAAGAAGATAAAAAAGAATAAAATGGGAAACCTGAGAGAACATGTGCAATAAGCACAGGTAGGGCTCCAGGTGTGTCCTTTCTTTATAAGAGCTAAGCAGCAGAAATGAATTTAAATCCCAGCAGGAGACATTTGGATTAGGAATAAGGATGATTTTACTTTCCCCAAAGAGCTGTTAAAACACTAAAATGGCCAGTTAAGAAAGGTACTGGTTCTCCTCTTTGGGGATTATTTAAAAATACAATAGAACCATCTTACCAACCATGAATCACTGTTCAGCGCAGGATATATAAACAGAGTTCAAGTACAAAAAGTGCCCAGGGGATGCTTGAAACTCACATAACTTTAAATTATTCCTTGGGGGTGTGGTGGGAGAACCAGAATCTACCTTCTGGGCATAGAGGGTAGGAAAGATATGCCTTCTCTTCTGTAGACCTATTGTTCTTTTCCTTACTTTGTGCAACTTCATATATTTCATGACATTCCTACAATAGCCCGAGAGCCGTTAACAGTCATTTGCTTCAGGACTCACCAAACATACAACTGCTTTCTCTTAAACTCTTGGGTTGGTCCTCATTCTTGGTGGGATTCTGTCATTTCATCCCAGTGCCAGGTAGAGTGTCCCACAGATCCAGTGGATGCCTGTAAGGTACAGCCTGGTGAAATGTATTCCAGGGATTCCTGGTATGTGGCTGGCAAGAAACCAGGTACCTTGGGACCTAAAGACCACACTTTACTTGCTTGTCTTCCAGGCTCTATAAAGTGAATAAGGGAGAGTCTGCATAACCAGCCCAAACGTACTTCAGAGAAGCCCTCTGCGCTGTTGGAATTGCTCTGGAATGTTCTTGAACCTACACCATGTTAAATCTGGCTTCCATTTCCAGAAAGAGGTGGGGACCTGCAAACGACCAGAGGCCTAGGATGGGTTGGCCACATTGGCTGTGGGTGAGGCCAGCCAGCACTCCTGTCTCTGTCTTCTTTGGCTTTGGGAAGAAGAATGCAAGGTCGGAGGATGTGCCAATGAGTCCTCTATTTTCCAGGTATGATATTTGGGTCAGACCTATTCCTGAAACAAGACTGTTCTTTCTTCAACATATTTCCCGTATAATTACACCGTAGCTTGGAGCATGTGCTGCCTTTTTTCCACCCTTGGTTGGAGTCTCCTTTGTATTTGTGTAGCGAACCGGGGGTGGGGTGGGGGTGGGTGGGATGTCAGAAATGGGAGGGAGTTTCTCTTGTAATTGTCTATTTTTAGTGGCTCATAAACTTCTTAATATTCCTTTGGCCTGAAGCTACGCATGCTTGATCTCAGCCCAAAGGGAAGTTATTTTGGAAAGTTTGAGCAAAATCCTCTCCATTGCTGCTTGTGCTGAGCAAGGGAGACAGAAGAAAATGGGCTTTTGGAAAATCAGGTCTGAAGCTTTGGGGCTGGTGTGGAACTGGCCACTGGAATCCTACGTGGTCCATTCTCCGCAGCCCTCTGCCAGAGGTGGGGCCGCTGGCCTAACACATAGGGGCCTTTCATAGTTTGCCTCCCAGTCATCGGAAGGTGGTAGTGCTGGAGGACTAACAGCAGGGCAGTCAATGGGCTATGCTGTGTAAATGAGAAAGGAGAAAGGACTGGATCAGAACTCAGAAAACTTGCTGAAACCGGTTTGGCTCAGTGGATAGAGCGTCAGCCTGCGGACTGAAAGGTCCCGTGTTCGATTCTGGTCAGGGGCATGTACCTTGGTTGCGGGCACATCCTCAGTGGGGAGTGTGCAGGAGGCAGCTGATTAATTATTCTCTCACATCGATGTTTCTAACTCTCTATCCCTCTCTCTTCCTCTCTGTAAAAAATCAATAAATATATATTTAAAAAAAAAAAAAACACAGAAAACTCATCACCAGCCTCTTTCTAGTTGTGAGTTGACAGATCTAGTCCCCTCCCTGGAGTTCCGTTCCCTCCTCTACAAAATGAAGCAGCCAGACTAGCTCTCAGTTCTAATTATGCTCTGGAATAAGGAGATAGAAGCACATCTCTTTGGGGGATGAAAATACTCCAATAATTGGGGGGAGGGGAATAGTTTCCATGTTTTAGGGGCACTGCTGGTAAAAAGTCATTGAGACCAAAGGCGGGCCTTTCTGTAGCTCATATTAGGGAGAATAAACAATCGAGGCCCTGGAATACAAATATATAGGGGACTTCTTGTTTGTGGAGGGTGGGAAGCAGGAAAGACACACACAAAAAATGAAGTGATGACTTTTATGTGGTCTTTCAACTTAATTTCCCAGAAGTGAAGGTATTTATCCACCAGCGCAGATGAAAGCCAAGCTCCACTCTCTTCCTTCCAAAAATATGAGAAATTTCATGTGTTTGTTTATACATCTATTTATTTCTTCAGCTAATATTTATTGAGTGCCCACTAATTCTCACCCTTTCCTCTTGGAGTGGGAAAGGAAATGGACACAGGAAGGAAAAGCTAAAGGAAAAAAACGGGTTGGCTGGTCTGGGCACAGAAGGTGGGCTCAGCGCCCAGGGAGTTCACTGAACATTCAGATAGGATCCTGCAGGGAGGACCCGGAGCGTCACCAAGCAAACAGAGTGACAGATGCCTAGACTGTCTGTTTAGGCTTCCAGGTTTCACAGGCAAATCCTCTTCGCAGACACAGGGGCTGTGCTGGGCAGCTGGCTGGATGCCATCACACCTCCATCAGCCTCCTCCCTCCCTTGCCCTGCCATCCATTCCCATGGGAAGCTTCGCGTTCCCACATGTCCTCAGGCAGGAAGGTCAGCGTGAACACATCTGTGTGGATCCCAGGGTGCAGCTGAGAAGCGCCAGCTGCTGGACCCGACTTGGCCCAGAGCGCCACCTCCTCTTCCATATCGGCTCCCGCAGCAAAGCCACAGCCCCTGCCCCATGAGCCTGGTCAGAGCCAGCGCTGCGGAAGGAGAAAAAGCAATAGCGCAGGGAGCTTGACTGGGTTTCTTGCCAACCAGGCAAGACCTGGTGTTGGTACTGCTGCGGTCAGAAGCAGTGGGGAGAGGGGGTGAGGGTGAGGGAGGGTAGGTGGTGGCGGCATCATTTTTCCGAGGCTTTGACGTGAAATTAAAAGCAAAGAATATCCATACTCTTGCCAACCTGAGAAAATGACACTAGAGCAGAGCAGTTCTTCTCAAGCTTCCAGGTGCGTACCAATCACCTGGGCACCTTGTTAACATGCAGGTTCTGAACCAGCAGGTGTGCCATGGGGGCCTGAGACTCCCATTTCTCACAAGCTCCTGAATGATGCCTACAATGCTGGGCTTTGCTCCAGTCTCCCCAGCATCCTTCTCTGGGGTAGGAACATGAACTCAAATCACGCTGGACCAACAATAACATCTGATCACAGTGCAGGGGGTGGCACAGGACCCCGGTGTGGCCAATCAGAGTTCCTGCCCTTTTTATTATATAATAAAAGTGGGATTTGAGGGATTCAATGTGGAACTGAGAGAAGGAAGCCCTCTCCTCTCTAGCTGCTAAGAGTGCACCAGAGCCGGTACTAGAATTGGTCCCCATGGCACAAGGAATTGGCGTGAGAAGACGCAGCAGAGACATGGGAGATGACCAGGGGGCCAAGAGGATCGTGACTGTGTTCAGTGTCCTGGTTCCAGTTGTCCCTAAGGGCAGCTCCTCCGCCCTCCCTGTGGTTTTCCTCTGAGTCTGCAAACTGCCCTCCATTGCTCAAATGGGTGGTTCTCAACCCAGCTGCGCATTGCAGTCTGATGCCGGGACCCCTCATCTGGAGACTCTGACCCAAACAGTCTGAGACAGGATGTGGGCAGTGATGGTTTTTAAAGCTTCCCAGGTGATTCTAATGCGCTGCAGAATGGAGACCCCCTGTGTACCACTCATTCAAGTTGGGTACACATCAGCGACAAATGGGATTCTCAATGTGGGTTCCTGGGAACCACCAAGCTGGAAGAATCAGACAGAACAGGAAGGAATCAGACAGACTCCTGAGAGGACAGCTTCTACCCCACTCCAGCCTTCAGGGACCTCCCTGCCCCCACACTCCTGTGTGCCACAGGACACCGGCTCTGGATTTTGCTCTGTCATGTTTTGATCTTTCATTGTTCCAAGGGGTTAGCTCCTATTTCAGGTCGTATGCTCCTTTGGGTAGGAGTGTCTAGATCTCCTTCATTTCTTCTAAAACCCCAGCCCCTGAACGTGAACTTACTGGCATCCCCAAAGCCGAGGTGATTAATGACTATCCCAGAATGTGCTGTAACTGGTTGGCCTCATCTTTCAAAGCCCGAGGCTCTTCACTGTATTCTCAGCATGTGCTTGGGAGGAGGGGAGGGGAAGACTCATCAAGTGCTTATTTTATAGCCCAGACCCACATCATAGTCCAGAGTGGATGGAACGGGCCAGAAGTGGGAGATCAAGGGGTTTGTGAACTCTCTCTGGCCACCTCAGGTTCAAGAACTTGTTCTCTTGAAATAGAAAAAGCCGCCAGGTTGGGGTGGGTGGGGGGTTCCTCCGAGGTCAGTTCCTTTTCTCAGAAATGCAGTTGCCTGTGGAAAACTGACACTCCCTATTGAGTCCTGAGCAGCTGTCAGCCCCACAGCAATAGTAATTATTCTGCAGGCTTCTTGCTGAATTCCAGGGACCGCCTATGCCAGGGCCAGGAGCACATGCGCACGGAGGAGGCGGGCTCTCTGAGCTCCTGGGTGGTATCTCCCCCTAACCCCCCACCCCCGGGCCCCTCGGGAGGCTTGCCCTGGGAGGCTTCCAGGTGGACCTTCCACGGTGAGTGGGAGGAGGCCAGGGAGGGTGTGCACAGCTCTCAGCTGAGCCTTAGGGCTGTTCTCCCTGAATCAAAGAATCTGAAGCCCGATAAGAGACCGGGCTGATAGTTAGGAAGAGATACCAGCCGTGCCAAGAAAAGAAAATGGGCATGAGAGCTAGCTTGTTCATACGTACAAAGTCTCTTACCCATGTAGACACCATCATTCTCTCTTCTTCTTCCGTTCTGCTGTGTGGGTGAGAGCCACGATGTATACAAGACACTCCTCCTGACCAAAGCCTCGGTGGTCAAGAGCTCAGCTGTGGTCTCCCGGGCCCGATGGTACCACTGGCTTCAGTTCCTGAGTCTGGGCCCCAGATTTCTCACCGCTGGCCAGCTATCTGTTCTGGCAAAAACATTTTTACAGTTAGGCAAATTATTCATTAGAAAAGGTGTCAATCATCCATAGCCTTCAAGTAACATGTGCGAGAATAATTACAATTGTTGGCAAGAATGGTAGGGGGCTATTTCCAAGTAACTTGGATCCACGTGGTGTCAATTCTTCCATTTTGTGGAGATGTGGCCAGAACAAAAGACTGAATGTGGAGACATTTTAGGTCTCTTGGTATAGTAAATGGACCCTCTTTGGCGTATGGGAAAGAGAATTCTTTTTTTCGAACTCATTTGAGAATGTCTGTTGTTCTCTGTTCTTCTCTCCCTTCTCCTTCCCCCAGAGAATGACTTGCAGAGGCATTTTTCACCAGAACATCTGGGGAAGGCATGGGAGTGGAGGGTGTCCTAGTCCAGTCAGGCTTTCCTAAGGCAGCTTGTCCGTTTCCCACTTTCCGTCGTTGGTCAGCTTCCTTTCATTTACCGTCTCTCTCTTTGGGTCCTGGGCCCGGGCGTTGGTCTTTGTCATCTAGGTTGTATCATGGGCTTCCGGCCCCTGACAGCAGCGGCGTGTGCATGTGTGTGCTGTTTCCAGGCCTGACTATCTTCAAGTGTCACTTCTGATGGTGTCTAGGTGGTTTCGACAAGCAGGCTGCCTCGTTTCAAGGGCCTGCTGCCGATAAGCCCATGGGGCGTGTGCCTTGGGTGCTCCCTGGGGGTGTCGGGGGAAGGCACTCCAATTCTCCCTGACACGCACTGTGCACTCTGCCAAGCGTGTGCGTGCGCCGTTATCTCTGTCTGAAACGCCCTGGCCTGGCCAAGTTTGACGTGTCCTCCAAGTGTCTAATCAGGCATCACTTCCTCCAGGAAGCTCCCTGGCCATCCAGACCGGGCCGGGCACCGGGCTCTTTCGTAATCAGCTGGTACAGCCACTGGTGGAGCTGGTGGTTTAGGACTGGAGTCGCTTCTGGTGGGTCAGTCACGCATCTTGAGGCCCTGTGGTGAGAGCCTGTCCCCTGAGCTCCACTGCATCCCATCATGCCCCTGGTGTGCCCTGGGTGCATTGTTTCATGCCTCCCAGTAGACGGTGAGCTCCTGGAAAACAGGCACTGTCTTTTAACGCTCCCCAGAATCGAACACAGTAGGCCTTGGGCCACTATTTGGGGAATCGCCCACCCCCTCCACTCAGAGTCTCTTCCCCGTGGGGCGGGTCCCTGCTGTTCCCGGTCCCATATCTATCACAGCCTCATTGCTGCCTGTGTCTCTCACTTCCCCCTGTCACATTGCAAAGTCCCTGTGGTAACCGACTATGTCTTAATTCATTTCTCTTATCTGGTGCCTGGTCCGCTGCCTGCCATGTATGGTAGGTGCTGAATAAGGGTAGAGGAAATATTTTACGTTTCTATCTCTTTAACGAAATAGTTTCAGAATGGCAAATTGTTATGGACCCTTTGGTTTGTATCTGCCGGAGTGGTTGGCAAGTTTCGTATGAACGACAGACACCATGCAGCTTTTGTCAGCACTTGGTTTGGGTGTTCTTAGGTGTCTTCGGTGACAAGACTGTGTAGCATGACCAGACTTTTGTTACTTTTGATGTTAGGAAGTAGCAGAAGCCTGTGATTGAGTCGATGAGCACAGTCTGGGCATTTTGTGTACCCGGCGATCTTCCTATGTCCTGAGTGTGTCTTTATCGGGCACCTTGCAGAGATTGCCCAAGCCTTTGACTGGGCAGGGATTCTAGCACCTCAGACTAGTCACTGAG
The DNA here is from genome assembly GCF_014108245.1 of Pipistrellus kuhlii. Taxonomy (NCBI): domain Eukaryota; kingdom Metazoa; phylum Chordata; class Mammalia; order Chiroptera; family Vespertilionidae; genus Pipistrellus; species Pipistrellus kuhlii. The sequence goes on along the minus strand of NW_023425573.1, from coordinate 38,805,302 downwards.
AGGAAGGGGCTGGAGTTTTTGTCCAGAAATGAGGGTAGGTGGAGGGAGGGCTGGCACCCACTCGGCCCTGGTAGGTGGAGAGCAAGAACTAGATTTCGAGGAGGATCCAGAAGGAGAAGCAGCGAGAGGAGCACGGAAAGGAGGTGCGGAAAGACTCCCAGAGGCAACGGGCTGCATGCGGGCCCCCTCACTGCAGACCTGGGAGCGGGGCGGCGGGCAGAGAGGGCATGGGGGCATCGGAGGAGCGCTGAGAGAGGAAGGTAGGAGTCGGCCTCTTGGCTGTGTGCAGTGGCGAGCTCCAGGGTCACCACAGGCACCACGTGTGTCAGGGGCCATGGTGGAGGCAGGTGTCTGAACTGTCTCGGCGGGGCCACCTCTAGGCCTGAGGTGGGGGAAGCCACTTACGGAAGGACGGGCTGCAAGGTGGGGTGTTGCCCTCCTCTGTGCTCTGAGCAGCCCAGGTTCAGACAGCAGCGGCTCCTCCTCATCCCAGAATAAGGCAGACTTGGCTGAAATAAATGTGATTAAAATAAAGTGTCAGCCAAGACCGGTTTGGCTCAGTGGATAGAGCGTCGGCCTGCGGACGGAAAGGTCCCGGGTTCGATTCTGGTCAAGGACAGGTACCTTGGTTGCGGCCACATCCTTGGTGGGGGATGTGCAGGAGGCGGCTGGTCCATGTTTCTCTCTCATCGATGTTTCTAACTCTCTATCCCTCTCTCTTCCTCTCTGAAAAAAAGTCAATAAAATATATATTTAAATAATAATAAATAAATAAATAAATAACTTGTCAGCACAGCCCCCGTAAGGAGGTGGGCCAGCCCGTTACCCACTCAGGGATCCCCATCTGCTGAATGGCAGGCGCTCGCCGCCAGTGCAGGGCCAATGGGGGGGAATTGGGACCAAACCCCCAGGAAGAGAAAATGGGGAAGCTTGCTTCCACGTTAAAAAAAAAAAAAAAATAACACCAACCATGTTTAGCAGGGCTCAGAATGGAGAAAACAGACCGGACTCTCTTTCCTCTCGGAAGGAGACTCTTTCTTTCCCAGCCAGCTGACGTCAGAGTCGATGGCGAGGGTTTGATGAAACAATGTCTTTATTTCCTATGTATATTTCTTTGTTCCAAAAAGAGCTCTAATGTGTTTTCATGTTGGGTTCAAAGAAGAGGTTGTCCTGGAAAATCCGAGCTGCTCTGGAGGGGCAGCCGGACACGCACCCTTTGTGCCAGACCTTCACCTTGCGCGCTGAGCTCTGGATTCCTGAGGCCGGGTGCGCTCTGGGGCTCAGGTGGCTCTTCATTTAAGGCAATTTGTATTCAAAGAATGTGCTTGCACGCGGGCTCACACAGAACCAATGAAGCCAAGAGAGGAAACGGGGGGAAAACAACAACAACAAAAACACACACGAATGCAATCAAGACACACTTATGTGAAAGGGCAAAAATGCAAATGTTTGTGTTGAATTTCTGTAAAGAATATTTGTATACATGGCCTCACTTCAGCCAAAATTCTGAATGTTGCACTCTATTTATTGTTCTCCCCCTCCCTCACGACCTTCCCCTTACAAAATAAGGCCGGATCTCGTCCTCGATGAGGCGCTGAGTCCTATTTTTCTTAACATCTAAGCGAGCGCACAGCGTGAGTGCCTAGCGGAACACGGAATCGTGTGCTGCCGCTCTCCGCCAGCTACCCCGGTGGGAACGAGGCACTCCCGCGCGTCCCCTCAGACAAGCGGCAGTTTTGTCATCTCCATGAAGCCTGCTGGCCTATAAATATAACCCACATTTTTTTATGAAACGCATAAATGCAATAAAATAGTTGCTTTGGTTCTCTTCTGGAGGCAGGAGGAGAAAAATGTCAAACCCTCATTGTTCAGTGTTCCTGACAGACCCCCTTTGTGTAAGCGCTGTGACTTTCCAGCGCAAAGTTCCAAACTGCAGATAATAGCTTAAAAGGCTATCTGAGCCCATTCTGTTATGTAGATGAAAGGAAGTCTTTAAAATTAATCTACGGCATCTCTGAATAAAAAAAGAAGGGCACTCATCCAACTCATTTCCTTGGGCCAAAGCAGTGAGTAAGCAGAACAAAAATGCCAAGCTTCTGCTCGCGGGCTAGAGTTTGACAGGGCACGAGCACAGCAGATTAGCCACCAGATTTTTGCATCTGACTTGTCGCTGTTTGGAAATGCGAAACAGTGTGTTATTATACCATGTTATCCCTAAGTTAAAAGTTACTTTAAGGCATGTGACGGAAGAAAGTGTAGCATAAAGGTTAAAAACTTGTTACATTGCTGTTTTATAACAAGATATTATATGAGATACATATTTAAAAGGAGATTAAAATAATCCTTTTAAAATTACAAAATTGTTAGACTGTCTACAGTGAAGACTTTACACCAAGGGAAGCATCTGAAAAACTGTTTCTCAAGTTGGAATGAACATACTGTGAAATATATATTAGACATCATCCTAGAGAGTCAATTTTCTTAGCCAAACTGGATCTCCAAATTTATTTACATTACTAGAGGCCTAGTGCATGAAATTTGTGCATGGGGGATGTGTGTCCCTCAGCCCAACCTGCATCCTCTCCAATCTGGGACCCTCAAGGGATGTCTGACTGCCCGTTTAGGCCTGATCCCACTGGGCCTATATGGGCAGCCAGACATCCCTCTCCCAACTGCCTGCCTGCCTGCCTTCCTGATAGCCCTAACTGCTTCTGCCTGCCAGCCTGATCACCCCCCTAATCACTCCTCTACCAGCCTGATCAATGCCTAATTGCTCCCTGCTGGCCCGATTGCCCTTAACTGCCTTCCCTTGCCAACCTGGTCATCCCTAACTGCCCTCCCCTGCAGGTCTGGACCCCCTGAACTGCCCGCCCCTGCAGACCTGGGTCCTCCCCTTACTGCTTACCCCTGCAGGCATGATTGCCCCCAACTGCCCTCCCTTGCAGACCTGGTCCCTCCCAACTGCCCTCCTCTACTGGTCATCTTGTGGCAGCTATCTCATATCCACGTGGTGGTGGCCATCTTGTGTGTTGGAGTGACGGTCAATTTGCATATCACCTCTTTATTATATAGGATAACAAATTCCATATTTAGGAATCAAATACGAATATTGGAAAAATAAGAGATTTAAAGAAATTTTGAGTTAATATCAGTTAGAATGGCATCTGCCATTCAGGGCATTCAGATGAAAAGACTTGGAAGTACTCAATCATCAAAAGTACTCATTTAGGGATCTCACAAAATAATTATGTAGATCAATACAGTGCCTATATGCAAGCAGTAAGAGGGAAATATACTAAAAATACAGATTCCATTCACAATAAGACACACACACACACACACAAAACATAAAATTCAGAGGAATAGAAATATACTACACCGAAATGTTGAAAAATCTAACTTTCTTTGTAACATATGTACTAGTAAAAGAGGTTTTGAATACATGGAGAATATGCTCTATATACCTACAGGTAAAGACAATATTAGTAGTAAGCCAATCCCCTCAAATTAAGCTGTAATATTTTTTGACACATTCATAATAAAAATGCTAGTGAGATTTTAAGGGGAACCTGACAGAAATATTGTAATGTTCATTTAAAAAAAAAATCCATATAAGGGTATCCAGGAAAATCCTGAAAAAGTAGAGTAATGATGTAGGACTTGTCCAGGTTTAAAAATGTACTCTAAAGTTTTTTTTGTTTGTTTGTTTGTTTTTGTTAAAATAGTATGGCACTGCCCTGGCTGGGTGGTTCACTTGGTTGTAGCATAGTGCCTGTACACCGAAAGGTCAGGAGTTCAATTCCCTGTCAGGGTGAGTATGGGAGGCAACCATCAATCTCTCTCTCTCTCTCTCACATCGATGTTTCTCTCCCTCTCTTTCTCTTTCTCTCCCTTCCTCTCTCTCTAAAAAATAAATAAACATATCCTTTGATGAGGGTTAAAAAAACACACAGTATAGAACTATCACAAGAATAGATAAATAGGAAAGAATAAATAACATATTAATTGGGCAGACATGCTTAGAAGTGAACACATACAGCTTGAATTTTATTTCCCAAGGAAGCTTCTTACCGCTCAGTTAAATATATGTCTACTGGCCATTTCTTTAGTTTATCGACTATGCTATAAACCCTAAGGGTGAAAATACTGCTGCTCTATTCTTTGTTTTAACTCCTGCACAGTGCTGGGAATAATAGGTATTCAGTGGTTCATGAGTGAATATATGAACAAATGTGCATTGAAAAGAAAACTTTCAATAAAATTAGAAGAGCCACTAACTTTAAACTCTGATTGAAAGTTACTGACAAAATTCCTTTATAATAGCTAACATTAGAATGAGATTTTCTACTTAGTACACCAACCCCCAGCTGATCCTTGAGTGTTTTTCAAATTATATTCATTTATAGTCTGTTTTTCATGAAAAAAATTTTCGTTAGCCCAAGTGATGATTCAAATGATTACTTTTTAAAGTAACATTACTTAAATATACACACATACAAAACTAGGTATATACTTGTTAGGTTTAAGACCCTTAAAAAGCATAACACCAACATATATTTACCAATTAAACATTCATAATTATAAAATCAGTAAAATTCAGCCGGGACGGGTTTGGCTCAATGGATAGAGCGTCGGCTTGGGGACTGAAGGGTCCCGGGTTTGATTCCGGTCAAGGGCATGTACCTTGGTTGCGGGCATATCCCCAGTAGGGGGTGTGCAAGAGGCAGCTGATCGATGACTCTCTCTCATCGATGTTTCTAACTCTCTATCTCTCTCCCTTCCTCTCTGTATAAAATCAATAAAATATATTTTAAAAAAATTAAAAAATAAAATAAAATCAGTAAAATTCAAATGAGCAACAGATATTTATGTAAATTAAATTGCTGATGCTTGGGTTTAATAGGAAGATGTATTTATTGTTTAAAATATGTTTTTATTGATTTTTAGAGAGAGAGGAAGGGAGAGGAATAGAAACATTGATTGGCTGTCTCTTATACTCCCCTTACTGGGGACTGAGTCTAAAACCCAAGCATGTGCCCTGACCAGAATCGAACTGGTGACCTCTTAGTTCATGGGTCATCGCTCAACTACTGAGCCACACCAGCTTGGCTAGGGAGATGTGATCAGTTGTTTATATTTCATTAGTAGACTTGATTCTTTTGATCTTGAATATGATGGAACATTGTTTGTTGTCATTGCTATTATTGCTAGTGTTTACGTTGGTTTTTATCCACTGGTTCATTATATTAGTTGTCCAATCAGGTTAATACATTGCCTTGTATACAATATGTATAGTGTGTTGTATACAGCACTAAAGGTTTAACATTAGTGTCTTGGAAACACAAATGCAGACAGATGCTGAACTCAAGACAGTGTTTGGTTGCAAGGTCATCATCCAATGGCCCAGAACACTCTCATATTACTTTTCTAAGCTCAGAATCCAAATGAAAACCACAATTTAAAAAATTCTTTCAGAACGTGTCAATCTCAGTTTGAAAAACATAGCTCTAGCTTATTTCAAGTAGTAACTGTGGTTTTGGGTTTTTGTTTTTTTTAATTCCAGGATAACAGAAGAAATTGGACAGTCTTTTTCGATTGTTGTAAATGAGGTGTTGGGGGGGCCATTAATCCATAGTTTCAACACCCATCTCAGGCATGAACCAACTTACCCTTCTTTGGGGGTAGGCACCACTAACCCTGTTCTGCAGGTAACGAAAGTAAGGCAGCAAACAGCACTCTAGGGGCACGGAGAAAGTTGTGGTGAAGTTGAGGTTAGAGGTCAAAGTTATGCCAAATTGAGAGGAAAAGTGAGGGGTAATCACACAAATTGCCCAACCTTTGGTTTGCTCTCATAATCATTTAGGCTTTACCTTTTTTTGTTTTTCTGGTTGAACAGGACTCACTGATATCTCAGACCACAATGCACAGAGCCTCACCGAGCACTGGTACAAAACACACACACCTGTACCTCCCCCAGGGGTCCTGTTCAGCTACCAGGGGGGAGATGAAAGCTAATAGCTTCTCTGAGACCAGGAGAGCCAGCAGTCAGCTTGCAAGGTGTTATCTGCTTCTAATTAGAGACCCATGAAAGGTCCACGGGAGCTGCTATTCCTCCCCAAGGGCAGGTGCCCCTTCTTCCTGAGCAGCTGCCAGGCGCCCAGCAGCTCGGGAGCCCTTCAAATAAATAAGCACCTGAGACTGCATTGCCTCGACTGTGGCAAGTGTAGGCACAACCCTCAGGTATTTGGGTGTGCACTTGCCTTAGTCATAATGAAACCGGAGAGAAAGTCTTCAAATCAGACCACGTTTCAACCAATTCCCCAAATATCGGGAACATCACCCTAGCCATAGTTACTCTTGTAACTGAAAAAAAAAAAAAAAAAAAAAAATCACTAGAGAATTCAGAACACCAAAGAGATTGTGCCAGCAGACTCCTATTTAGATGCCGTTTAGCGTTAAACAGAGCTTTTCTATGCTGGAACCCTTCCTGCAACCCAGCAGAATAGCACTGGAAAATGATTTCAGTTCCATCGTTCTCAGTAGTAACTCTAGTAAGAGCTGGAGTCCTGTTTTAGGAAGTTTTGCAGTCAAAGGAACCGCTGAGCTAAAGCCAGCCCTGGAGTCCTGTTTTAAAGTGACCAGATTGAACTTATTTGCATATTTGGGCCCCCTGCCAAACCTAGTCACAGCAAGCCAGGCTGGCCTCTTCCATACGTAATTATTTTGTTTGGTGGGGGTTTTAGGATCCGCAAAGTAGCGCTTTAGTAGATTATTCAGAGGGATTTTGAACTACGGTCTTCAGTGGGGAGCTTCTTAACATTAGTCAAGGTTCAAAAGCTAAATATTTATAAACATGTTCCTACATGCGTAAAAGGGAGGATGTAAACCAAGCTGTTAACAATGATTATCTCAGGGGAGTGGTATTGGACGGGTGGAAAATGTCACTTTCTGTTTCGTAGACGTCTATTGTCTAAGTTTCTTTGTTCAATCATGACCATGTGGCTCATGTTTTAACTATTTAAAAACATTGCCTTTATTTGGAATCATTTATTTTACTTATGAAAAACGAAACTGGATTCACACTCATGCCAGGAGCAGGTGTGATGCAAGTCATGAGAATAAGTTGCTTTGAATTGTGATTGAGCAGGGAGCTCATGGAGATAGTCAGACAGAATCTAGGATAGAGCTTCTTCCTACAAGCAGGAGGCCTACTTTCCCTGTGTCTTCTCATCCAAACCCTCAGGTCAGAAGCAGTATGAGACCAGGAAGGTTTTGAGCCCTCGGGTAGAGCCTGGCCAGTGACTGGTGAGCATTGTGTCCTGTTAAAGCAGAGGGATCTAGCCTCGGTGGAGGGTGATACCAGGACACAGTCATGTTCTCAGCCTCTGTGCAGTGTTTGCTCTACAGTCTTAGAACTTTTGTGCCAATATAACTTCCATGGTCGCATTCTATTACAGAGCCCCGAGAATTCTAGTGTGTTGGTGGTTGAGAAAAGAACATGCTACTTCTGTGCTGACCTGGTCTGCTGGGGAAAGACTTGGTGAGATTGAGGAGACTCAAAATCTGATCCTGATCCTGCGCCTAGTCCTTTATGGGCCTCTGTGTCCTCACCTCTACACACATGAAAAGTTCTGTGTTCTCTCTAAGGTCTCTTTTAGGACAAAAACTTTATGACCTGTAAAGTGGTCAATAAACTAAGAATTCTGCATAGTGAGTACCACACAGTTTCTCTTGCATTCCTTTTTTAAAAGCCCAACTTTAATTAAACACAGCAACTTGGTCAGATTTGTCTGTTGTTTGTCATATGTAATCGGATATATCAGTCAGAGCAAAGTCAGCCTAACATGCTTTATAGGGACTGAAGTAGGAGAACTGAGAAAGTGGTATGCTCAAGGTTTCTCATGAAATAAGTTTGGATTTGGGATTAGGATTTAGCCCTCCATGCTCAAACATGGAGACAAGTCTCTCTTCATCAGCACAATACCCTAGAAATAAGGACTGTTTCACCCATTTTCTTTCCATTATACATTAGCCCATAGGAGAGCTGTGCATAGCACAGGCAGTGCACAGTGGCACAGTAACTGGTATTCTTCTGGCCGAGGTATTCCCACTCCGTTTGGGTGAGTTTCTGAAAAGAAGATGGCTTGACCTCATCAAGTGTTTGAGCTGCCCCCATGGAGGCCTTGTGGAGAGTGGCGAAGGGAGGCTGCATGAAGTGCCTAAACTCCTGGCTGCTATTAGTCATGCCCAGTTTGGATCTATTCTAAACCCAGATGTGACTGGATGTTGACCATCCTGGTACATGCTATGTGATGTAGTACAGAACAAGAGAGCTCAGAGAGAACAACTTTTGGACATCATCTGAAAGTTGAATGCTAATTTGACCACTTCCTCTAACATACTTCTATATTGTTTCTTCTCATTTTCATCTGTACTTTTTCTATTTCTTATTTCTCATCTGACTCATGGCTTTCATGGAACTCATGGATGGACATTCCATTTACAAAATCACATCGGTAATTTTTTGACATCTTTGTGTATATTATTTCATGAATTTCCTGTTATAAATATTTTTCAATGCCTGGGATCATATTGAGAGCAATTGCATGATTTCTTTTGTCTTCCAGAACGTTAGATATTTAATTTATTCCAACGAAAGTTTCCTTAATGTAACATGAACTATTTAACAAAGCTAAATCTTTCAATCCTATAGTGACATTTTTCTTTGCCTTTCTCCCTGTATTACCTGTGGGTGTGGTGACTTGAAGCTGGAGTGTATTTATTAGTGTGAGAGTCGATGCTAATGTAGATAGCAGAGCCTCTGGAAGCCAAGTTTATGAACTGTGCAAAGCCTAATAGACAAAGAAATATGGAGCTGCTAGTGGTTATCTGCAAAAGTTCTGTCCAAGGTTCTGTCACACTGAACACACTTATCTTGCTAAGAACACGTTTCAGATTCACCGCCTCTGCGCCGGCAGCCTCTCCGAACCCAGCGGCAAACATTCTGATTCGTGACAAGTGTTTTCACATCTGCTTATTTCCAGCCTCTTTCCTTCTTACCGAAAAAATTGGAATAAGGCAAATATCATCATCCCCACTCATTTCCACTGGCAGTTTCAGCTTGTATGTAAATACAAGGCTGGGAGGCTTGGAAAATGCCTTAAATGAACACAGTATTCTAACGGCACCGGCCAGTGCTAGCGCGTGGGGGGAACTGGCATTCCTGATGGAGCTGTGGTGAGTATCCATTTTTCCATCTGGAAACGAGGCGTGTGCAGCTTAGGAGCCTGAACGCTGGTGTGACTTCAGCACTGTCACCGCGCGAACTTCACAATCTCTCAAGTGTCATTCAGAGTGGAAATGGATGTGTTGCTGTAAAAGTGTATAAATGAGAAATAGAACTGAATTAGTTGTTGAAACTAATTAAGTCCATTTCCCCCCCAGAGGTAATCTGAGGCACAGCTACATGAAAACAAACAAGCAAAAAAACCCCTAATACCTCGAGGGTGGGGTTCAGCACCACACTTTGATCATTCTTAGGGGCCAGAGGAACTTGGAAATACGCTCTGCTCATTTCCCCAGCCGATTCCAATGTCAGCAAGCACTGCCAGGGTCTCCTTGGAAATCCAGAAGATGGAGGAAATGGAAGGAGATGGAGTAAAGCCTTTGAGAGTTACATAACACACCTTATGTCATCAATAACAGCTGTCATGAGAGCTTGGATGGAAAGCCGCCTGGGGATCGACGTCTCGGTCCTCCCTTAGAACTGCTCTCTGGCTTTGTACCTCCAACGGCTTTGCACAAACGAGCCAAACTGAGAACCAGTTGGAGTCACTGAAGCTGAACACAACTCCGGCTATTGTTTCCGAGGCTCCCATGGAACCCCGGTGCCAAACTGATGAGATTTACAGTTCATTCGATAAGCTTGTCTGCTCATGGCACATGAGGCAGTGAACCTTTTCACAGAATGAAACCAGAGCCCGAGAGGGAAGGAAAAAAAAAAAAAGCCAGAGCCTTTAATGAAGAGGGCGGGGGAGAGACTTGGGTGGGAGAGTCGTTAAGTGTTTAGAAAGCTTTCCTCTGCCTGGGATTCTGACGCTCCGTGTTGGGGGAACACTCTGCGACTTGCCCTCCTGCTTACCAGTCACGCTGCGGTGCCATTTAAAAAAAAAATGTGGATAGAGCGTTGGCCTGCAGACTGAAGGGTCTTGGGTTCGATTCTAGCCAAGGGCATGTACCCTGGCTGCGGGCACATCCCTAGTTGGGGTGCGCAGGAGGCAGCTGATCAATGTTTCTCTCTCATCTATGTTTCTGGCTCTCTACCCTTCTCCCTTTCTCTCTGTAAAAAAAAAAAAAAATCAATAAAGTATATATTTTTAAAATAAAAAATAAAAAAAAGGAGTGAGGAAGTCAAACCGCACAAATATTAAACAGAAAAGAAAACCCACCCTGCTCTAGCAGCAATTAACGCCATCCTCTCAGAACCTGATGATCAGCTAGAGAGGAAAATTAAATGCTATGAAAGTTTGAACAACTGTAACAACTTTGATCACGTAACGTGCAACCACATAACTAATGGAAAGTGCTTTTCAATACGTATGAAACATTTGAGTAATGTTATCAATTGAAGATCACAAACTAAAGATCAATAAAAATGCCACAGAATTAACATATTGAGAATCCTCTGGGTCACAAAAAAAAAAAATAATAATAATAATAAAAAAATGCGTTGTGCTGTTGGGTGTGTGTGACACTGATGGTAACGAGGGACCACGAAAGACTCAAGACAAAGCGGGTCAGGGAGCGAGCGCCCTGTGGATCAGTGGACGCCATCACAACCACATAATGCCAGTCAGGCTGCTTTTTGCTCTCTCCCCCTCCCCCCCTCACGCTAGACGCTGGGAAGAAGTGTATAAAACCTGCCCTGTGTGCACGTGTTTTAGACCTATTACTGAGTGATTGGTGATTCGTCACGGAGCCACGAAATCATCATCCACCAAACTCACTCTAGTCACCTTTAAGCAACTGTAACCGATGGCACTTCTGCAAGAGCACGGCTCAGCAGCTTTGCCAACCATGGCTTGGCCCTATGGACTTGCTGCCACTGGGAAAGAGGCAAAGGGTGGGCCAGCTGAGCAGAAGCTGATGCCACCACCAGAGTTTGTCCCACGTGGGAACTTGGTATTACAGCTGCTTTGGTTACCTATTGCTTCATCACTGCCCCTTAGTAGCAGAAATACCAACCACTCTATTAATATTCTACAACCCTGTGGTCCTGAACTTGAGGCAGGGCTTGGCTGGCTGATTCTTTTGTTCCTCATAGTTTCCGCAGGGATTGCTTGGTGGCATCCAGCCGGTGAATGGGTAGGTTTGTCCAGTCCGAGATGGCTTCAGTCCCATCCCTAACACTTGGGGGTGGATGGCTGGAAGGCTGGGATCAGCAGACCTCACCCTCTCCATGGGGTCTCATGGTTGCTCCTCCAAGGGAGGTGGACTTCTTACCTGGAGACACAGGGTCCAGGAATGAGTGTGTTCTGAGAGGCCCAGGAATAAGCTGTAAGGCTCCTTATGCTTTAGCCGGGAAAGTGTGAAACAAATATATAATATTTTCCAATATAGGGAACTTAGCCCTCCTAGGAGGCCACTGCTTTCTTTGCTCGGAGGACTTTTGGGTTTGCAGCCATCATGCCCCTCCTCTCAAATCCATGCCCCTCCTTTCCACTCTCCATCCAGCTTCCCCAAAACCTGTGGTAAGAATTTCTGCTCCAGATTACACAGCTTACTTCACTGTTACCTAGCTGTCTGAATTGTTGGCAGGATTATAGCATCAAAGACCTTGAGTTCAAAATAGTTCCTTTTAATTGGCTGGCTTGATGCAGGGATTGGAGGTATGCTCCATTTCAAGCGTGTAATACAAGGGTGACACATTTTCTTAAAAAAAAAACCAACTTCAAAGAAGTCTACTGGCTTAAAAGTGATGATTAGTGAAAACTGTTAGGTACCATAGTCAGTCATGTGTTTAGTAGCTTCCATGTTCCCAGTCTAGTTATTGGTATGAGGGAGCAGATGAATTAAGCATGGCCCCTACTTTGAAGGAGCTAACAGTGTAGTAGCAGACAGTCATGTAAGCAGACAAATCACAGTATCGCTCAATAGGAAGTGGAGGGAGGTGTATGCAGAATGTTAGAGTCTGGGAGGGGAACACTGGGCTGAGGATAAAATGTCTACTTAATGCTCCTCTCTTCTGGATACTTATCCTGAATGGCTGATGGCTATGATATGTATGCTATATATATATATACACACACACACACACACACACACACACACACATCCTTTTAAGTAACGTTTGAAAATATTTAAACTTTGGAATATAGTTTAAAAATACACAGTTATTTTTCCTGAATTTGAATTATTTTTAAAAATACAAACTGAAACTGTGTGTAACCACTAAAGACACCGCCTGCATGACCAGTCAGCACATAAAGAACATCTCAGAGAAATAGATGTATTTTGGTTATTTGCAGAGTGTAAATGAGGAAATTCTAACAGCCCTTCACAATCAAAGAGCTGACTGTCCTGCTCTCTTACCTCCTTTTCAACCAGTGTGGCCTTTGCCCAACCGTTTCTTGTAACCAACAGCAACCCGGGGCGGGCTGGCTGTTGGGGGAAAGTAAACTTCTTCTGGAGCAGTGGGGTGGAGACGTTTTCCCGGGGGACGGGAGGGCCCCAAGGCTGAAAAATTCACCCTGGCTCGATGGGCTAGGCTGGGCACGGATCCCCGGGGTGGCCTTCTGTGCTTTCCATCCTCCATCAGCGGAGGGACCAGCAGCGCGTGCTGATGTCTGAACAGCTCATCCTAAGCCATAGAGCGTAACCGTGTACTTTCCTGCCCAAGAACTTTTGTCCATCGGGATCACACTTTGTGAACTGCTTGCTATATTTCCTTGTTTGGGAGGCAGGAAATTTGGTCTCAGTGGACTCTGTCAGCCAAAGCTGAGGTAAGGTACGAAGGTGTGGCCTTGTGGATGAAATCAGAAGCCGGGAAATCCTGAGTCTTAATTTGGTCACCGATACACTGATATATCCTCTCTTACGAAGAGTTCCTGCTTGGATGTGTCCAGATATAAAATTAGGACAATGGCTTTTGTCTTGTGGAGTTGCACTGACTTTCTACAGGTTTTTTTTTTTTTTTTTTTTTTTGAAAGGAAATGTTGTCTAAGTATCAGTGAGCCCGTTTTTCTCCTTTCCCACCAGGGAACGTCCTGAACTACATTACACAATGCAGAGCCATGTGGCCCCTCGCTTTTTTGATCCTGTGATCTGGGACCACAAAGCCACGGTTATGAGAACGTTCTCAGCTCTTAGGTGGTCCAGATTTCTGCATTCTTTCCCCCCTTTCTTTGTTGTTTGTTCTATATAATGGCATCTGCACAGGGCAAAATTTATTACATTGCCTTTGAATGTCTTGTTAATGTGCCAGTAGAAGCGACTAGTTAAATACAGTATTTATTCATGTGCCAACGCCTTGCTTTCCAGATTCAAAACTTTGAAGAGATTTTGAAGTTGAAGGTCTGATTACCCTATGTCCTCCTAACTATGATGCCAATTTATATAAAGAAGTATAAGCTATTTAAAATTAGCTGTAAGATGCCCTACCCCATTTGGCTCAGTGGATAGAGCATGGACCTATGGAATAAAGGGTCCCAGGTTCAATTCCAGTTAGGGGGACATGCCTGCATTGTGGGCTTGATCTTCAGTGGGGGATGTGCAGGAGGCAGCTAATCAATGATTCTCTCTCATCATTGATGTTTCTCTTCCTCTCTGAAATTAATAAAAATATATTTTAAAAAAATAAAAAAATAGCTGAAAAATATATTCAATAAGAAAGCTTCAAACAAAATAACAAGGATGTTTACGTTGGCTGTGATATTGGGTAATTCTCAGCACTAACTCCCCCGGTGGCTGAACTGATTGTGAAATGAGGGAGAAAAGGATCTCATTTTTTGGGAATCTCCTTCACTTTTCATCTCTTTCTTCCACCAGGCCTCCCAGCCGCCTAGTCCTCTGAACTGGTTCTCTCTTCTGAACTTGTGATATCAAGGTTGGGACTCATTGTTGCTTCTCTGAACACTGGTAAGGGATGGAAGTGGTCCAGAGCCAGTGTGAAGCACAAACTTGCTTCCACCCAAACCTCAGGCACTGAGAAACTACAATACAACAGGGATTTTCTGCCAAGCTATAATGGGAGGGAATGGTTTACCCTGACTATTTATATAAATTGAATGTGGAGTACAGATGACTTCATCTGCATATTCAGTCTCTGTGTTTAATGCTCATTATTGGAAGTCCTCTCATTTCATTTTCTAGTATATTTTATTCTACTTTGTTTTCTCAGCTATCATTTTATTCAGCACATATTTAATAGTAGACCTTGTGCTACATATATCATATATCATATATCATATATATAATCTCATTTAATCCTTATAATAATCATGTGAGTTAAGAATTCTGGTCATTTTACAGATGAGAAAATCGAGCCCTAGAGAAGTAGAGGAACTTGTTCCAGTCACTCAGATGGGAAGTGGGTGAGGCTAAGCTGTCTTCTTCCAGTGTTTGCCTTGAATTAAGAGACTCCAGAGATCACGACTTTTAACTTCTAACTCAGAATCAGCTTGCATTTTTCCCTACTGAAGACATTGTTATAGAAAGCAAATAAAAATTGTCTTTAAATGAATAAAATTAATTTTTAAAACATCTCCAAGTTTGGCCTTCCAAGACTTGATGGTGTGTGCTATGAGATATACATAGCTTCATGTTTATTCCTGATGATGTTGGGGACGGAAAGCCCAATTTCCCAAGCAAGGGTTTCACCTCAGCCTTGGGAGCTCACTTTTAAATTTAACTTGATTCACTTACAGTTTGAGTTTATTTCTGGCTTGCTGGCAAAGTGCGACTTCCTGGCATAGAAAACAAACTTGAAAAAAAGAATCCCACCTAAGATGACAATGTGAAATACTCTATAACATTTTAATGAGCTCACTGTAAGTGAATTAGAAACATTCAAGTGAATTTACTTAAAAATATATTTGGGTGACCCACCTAAGAATCTTGATGGATGAATGGATAAAGATAATGTAGCATAGACCTGGCTGTTAGAGTGCCGGTCCATGGGCCAAAGAGTCGAAGGTTCGAGTCCCAGTTAAGGGCATGTAGGTTTGCAGGTTTGATCCTCAGCCTGGGGTCAGGGCAAGTGTGGTAAGCAACCAATTGATCTGTCTCTCTCACATCGATGTTTCTCTCTCTCCCTCTTTCCTCCCTCATCCCTCCCTTAAAAAAGAAAAAAGAAAAAGATAATGTGGTGTACATATAATGGAAAATAATCAGTCATAAAAAAGAAGGAAATCCTGTCATTTGTGACACAATAATGGGTAAACCTTGAGGGCATTAAGCTAAGTGAAATAACACAGAAAAAAAAGACCGATACTATATGATCTCCCTTATATGTGAAATCTAGAAAAAATTGCTCATAGGAACAGAAAACACATTAGTGGTTACCGGAGGCAGGGGGTGAGGGTGGGAACCTTTAAAAAGGTTCAAACGTCCAGTTAATAAGATAACTTAGCCCTGGGAGGTAATGCACAACCTAGGACTGTAGTTAACAATACTATATTGTATATTTGAAAATTGCCAGGAGAGTAAAAGTTCTCATCATAAGAAAAAAATTATACTATTTGAGGTGATGGATGCTAATTAAACTTTCTATGGAGATTATTTTGCTATATACACAAGTATCAAGTTGTTATAGTGTATGCCTTAAAC
Organism: Pipistrellus kuhlii; assembly: GCF_014108245.1. NCBI lineage: Eukaryota > Metazoa > Chordata > Mammalia > Chiroptera > Vespertilionidae > Pipistrellus > Pipistrellus kuhlii. Next base: position 38,789,477 of record NW_023425573.1, on the reverse strand, counting down.
TTCTACAGTGCTACATATCAATTACATTTCAATAAAACTGGAAATTAAATAAATAAGATAGCTCTAGGTGTGAAAATGAGGTATAGCTGGTAGTTTAGGTTTTCCTGATCCCCAAAACATGTGCTGTGACTTTGGACAAACATAATGTCAAAACAAAGGCATTCAGGTTCAATGTGGAAGAAAAACCCCTGAATAATTAAAGAGATCCCCCAAAAAAGTCTGCCATTGAATAGTAGAATCCCTATTTGAAAAAGTTCATATATCCAGTTCACAGGATATATGTATAGGTATGTAACGGGGCCAATGCATCACATGTCAAAGCCACATTTTGAAAGCCTGTAGACAGAGAAGATCTGGTTTTAACACAACATCCAAAGTGCTTCAGACCTCATTAACTAAGAATCTTAAGGCAAGTCACGCTGTGGGGGTAGATGCTATCATCGGAGGCGGGACTTGAGCAGGGTTCCACAGACCTCGTGCTGACCATTCTGACACATGACCTTTCTTTGACGGGCTCCAGGGAACATGGAAAATGGCTGGTGAGCACAACCCCAGGAGAATGGAGATGTTCCAATAGTTTCCATGTTGACGAAAAGCAGCACATACGATAGTCTCTGCTGTTGGTGGTGATGACGTCAGCACAACAGTGACACTGATGCCAAAATGATTGAATTATATCAGGCATGACATGAGTGCCTCAGACTTCTCCACAGGGGACCAATAGTTTATCATTACTTGAAAGCTCCCCTACCAAAAGTGAGATATAGAAATATTTTTCTTTTGAAAATTACATTGGAAAAATATAAAAATTCAAAAGCTCTCATCTGAGTGAATAATGATTCATAGCTGTTACTGCCTTTTTATTTAAAATTTTTTTTCCAGTTTGTAGATCTTTGATGTGATCATCCTGTTTGTAAGTACCCGCTTCTGTTTGTTTTCTAATCATCCACCTTCTTGAGAACATGCCATGGTTTTTTTTTAATACATATTTGTGCATGTGCCTGTGTACGCATATGTGCATGCACAACACACACACACACACACCATGCCCTATATTAGGGGTGTCGAACTCAATCAGAGAAGGGGCCAAAATCTAAAATCCAGCCTAAATCGTGGGCTGAATGGTTTACTGAACAGTCATAAACTGTCATTCTGATGGAAACGCAGTGGAGTGCAGTGATGACAGCGCGGTGCGGGCCACATTGCAAGGCCTGGCGGGACGGATTTGGCCCGCGGGCCTTGTGTTTGACAAATGTGCCCTATATAGTCAGCACGCCTTTATTATCAAACTCTCTTCCTCTGGTTCCCGGCAAGTGTCTTCTTGTCTCAGATATTTTTTTTTTGTTTTGTTTTGTTTTTCCATTTAAACTATGTACCTCCCTCCCCGGGCCTTTAATTCATACTTTTTAGGTTTCTTGATTCTTTCGTTCCTTTGACCTCAGAGACTAACACTGTCCTAGTACCATGGTTGGCAAACTGCGGCTTGAGAGCCACATGCAGCTCTTTGGCCCCTTGAGTGTGGCTCTTCCACAAAATACCGCAGCCTGGGCAAGTCTATTTTGAAGTGGCATTAGAAGAAGTTTAAGTTTAAAAAATTTGGCTCTCAAGGCTGGGTGCGGCCAGGCCCGAAGCAGCGGCTGCCAGGCTGGGAGCGGCCAGGCCCGGAGCAGCAGCTGTCAGGCTGGGAGCAGCCAGGCCCGGAGCGGCCGGGCCCGGAGCAATTGGGCCCAGAGCAGCCGAGTCGGGTGTGGCCAGGCCTGTAGCAGCAACAGCCAAGTCCAGAGCAACTGGGTCGGGAGCGGCAGTGACCAGACACGGAGCAGCTGGTTGTGGAACGAGCCAGAGCAACAGAGGCCAGGCCCGAAGCAGCCAGGCCCGAAACAGCTCGCTCCTCACCTGCCCCTGCCCCACGGCGGCCTCTCAGACATGGCTGGAAACTTTTGCGGGAACTTGAGGGTCTGCTGAATCAAGTGATGAAGGCTTATATAAAAATTTGGCTCTCAAAAGAAATTTCAATCGTTATACTGTTGATATTTGACTCTGTGAACTAATGAGTTTGCCGACCACTGTCCTAGTAGATCCTGAAGCGTCTCCCCTTAGTCAGACTTCTCACTTGTGTCTGTGCCACGGAAATGACAACTGATTCACAAAAACTTTATTGTTACAGTTAATCAGTCAGGAAGAGCGGACCATCGTCAATGAGATTATTGTTGGGTCCTTGACTTATACTCAGCTTCCAGTATGTTCGGCACCCTCGGCAGGAGCTGGCTAGAAGGTAGCCGTGTGGTTGTTTTTCATCTGTGATGGGCCTTCTGCTCACTCCAGAACAAGTCTCTCGCCCTTGCTTTTCTCTATTCTTTCCTTCTCCTACACAGCATCATCATTCAATTCAGCAGCACTCCATATTTTATTGCTCTATTTAAATTTAACATTGTTTAAGCTTTCAACTTGAGCACCATCAGTATTTGGGATCAAGTAGGTAACCCTTGGCTATTCAAACATCAACTACTAACTATCCTGGGAAGAAAGTGACTTTTGGAAGCGAGGGGTGATATTCAGCTGGTGAGACACAAGGACACCCAACCAGAAGGAGCCTTTGCAGTGCCAGGGCTTAAGGGCTTAGCACCTTAGTTGCTGCATTGTGGGGGAGCTGGTGAGTCCTAGGGCAATGGCCAGGGAGGTAGAATGTAGTTGAACTTAGGGAGCTCAGGACAAGGTTTTTTTTAACCAGCTCAGAAGTACTTCAGCTATGACAGTTCTGTCAGTGGCCCCGCTGAGTACCATCCCTGCAGCGAGGTTCATTGTGTCCTAATAGCTTGGACCTGTCTCTCTCGAATAGTATGTGTTTAACATGAAGAGGAAAGTCGAACTTGCAACCGACTTGCAGGAAAAACCATATGGCAGGTATTTCCTAGTTTACTAGTTTATAGTCTTCAACAGTTTCTCAGCCTTATCAAGGTTATCACACATTGCTTAAAACAGGGTGACCTCCAAGACTGTCCATTAAACTTGAACCCACTGCATCCCACTTTTGGTTGCCTATGACTAGAGTTTTTGATTGGCAGATCCCCAACTATGCTGAGGGGACTCACTTTGGCCGCCGTCACCACCTGCGAACCATTGATGATGCTCAGGTGGCTGCTCTCTTGCTACGAACACTAGGAAGGCCTCTCCCCCCACCCCCATGTGCACACACAGAGCTCAGCTCTTCCCTGGGACTGCTCTCTGCTCCTGTTCCCAATGCAGGATCCCCAGGAGCCTCCGGCCTCGCACTGAGTCTTAACCATTTTTACCCCAGGGGACTCCTTGGACAGGCTGCTGAAGACCACGGACCCCTTTTCAGAACAAGCCTTTTAAATGCACAAAAGTCATGAAAAACAATTATATTGAAATACATTTAACACAACGTTTAAAAATTTGTACTATAGCAATACACATACTTTAATATATGCACATATATTTCATTTGTTTGTTTGTTTATTTCAGAGGGGAAAGGAGAGGAAGAGATAGAAACATCAATGATGAGAGAGAATCATTGATAGGCTGCTTCCTGCAGGCCCCACACTGGGGCTGGAGCCTGCAACCTGGGCATGTACCCTGACTGGGAATTGAACCATGACCTCCTGCTTCATATGTCACACTGAGCCTTGCCAGCCCGGCAGTACACATACTTTTTAATTGACATCTGACGTAAAACCTAGCTGTGGGCATACTTAATAACTGTGATGTGATGTGATATGATGTAATGTGATGTGATGTGATGTGATGTAAAGAACATGTGGGTTCCACCGGAGACTACTTGAGAGTCATAGATACCCTACAGTCACTGTGGGATATCCTTCATCCATAATGAAAGGAAATGCTAAATGTCAGAGGTTTTAAAAAAATGTAAATTTTTTTGTTACCCAAATTCACTTGAATTTTCTATCCCCAGGTTAAGAACCACTACAACAGGATAAAGGCGCGCCAGGGGTCAACACCTCAATGGAGGCCCCAGCCCAAGTCCGAACCTTTAGGCCACCCACACAGAGCTCAGCACTGCCTCTGGGGGAAAGTTCTTACAACTAGTCCTGGGGGTAGGGAGGAGGCGTTCCTGAGCTTCGCGGGTACCCTTGAAACAAACCCTCCTTTACTGTGCACGGGGCTTCTCGGCCTCAGCACACCTCTGGAGACCAAGTTTTCCGTTGCTGACACCACTGTGGCTTCTCCCACGAGCTCTGGCCAAGGCTGGGCTTCCGTTTTCTCGTCTGGCAGAAAGAAAACACCCTGTCTCACAGGAGGGTTAGGAGTCCGTGAGATAACAGCTGCGAGCTGAACGTGGTGCAGCATTATCAAAGTGTGTGCCATTATCCTTTTTGAGAACAATCTATGCAGCTCTCTCCCCCGAGTCTCTGGCGGCATGCGGTATGCGCTCCACAAACACTTGTGCAGAAGCAGACACTTGTGGAATGAATGAATGAATGAATGAATGAATGAATAGATAAAGCCTGCATTTGCACGTGGGCTTCGGTCTGCAAGAACACGCTGCTCCAGGCGCCTCGGGCCGGCGCCTCACCCACCCTCTCCTTTCCTAACAGGTAGCAAACGCAGCCCTAGCCCTGCGCCCGAGTGGCAACCACAGTTCACGTGCTTATTTCCAGGGGGGTCCCCCCACCCCGTCCCCCGGATGGGGCTGCTAGGCCCCGAGCTCGCCCTCTGCCTCTCACGCCGCAGCTTCCGGGCCGGGTCCGGGGCGCCGGGCGGCGGGGGGCGGGCGGGAGGGGACCGCACGCCGGGCGGCGGGGAAGGTGCGGGCGGCGGGCCGGGCGGGCGCGGGGAGGGCGGAGGGCGGGGCGGGGCGGGGCGGGGCCGGGGCCTCGTCACCGGATAAAAAGCCTGCGAGTCTCCAGAGAACAACGGGCTCATTGAGCGGAGGGAGCCGCCGGCGCGGGGGAGCGGCCTGGCGGAGAGCGCGACTCGTCCCGTCCCGGGGGTGGGGCCGCCGGAGGCCGGAGCACACGCAGGGCGCCGCGGTAGCTGCAGCGCCGCAGCCTCGAACCCGGACCCGAGCGCCTGGCGCCCGTGCACCTCGCAGCTCGCAGCTCGCAGCTCCCGCTCCGGTCCCAGGGCGCCGACCTCCCCCGATGGCGGCCGCGGGGCGGCTGTGGCTGCTCTACCTGTCCGCGGGGCTGCTGCCCCGGCTCGGCGCCGCCTTCAACTTGGACACCCGCGAGGACAATGTGATCCGGAAAACCGGGGACCCCGGGAGCCTCTTCGGCTTCTCGCTGGCCATGCACCGGCAGCTGCACCCCGAGGACAAGCGGCTGTGAGTGCACTGATCTTCCCGCACCCCAACCTCCTTGCCCCCTGACCCCCCGACCCGGGCGCCGACCCCCCCCCCCCCGGCCGCCCTGCCCCCCGGCTGCCCCGCCCGGGGCACCCCGGCCCGGAGCGGAGCCTCCCCGCGTGCAGCCCGGGCCGGGGGAGAACCGAAAGCCGCCCCCTGCGGACCGCGGCCCGGGGCCAGGAGGGTCTGATCTGCCCCGAGAGTTTTACTTTTTCCCCCTTCTTTTCCCCCTTAAACGCGTACTTTGCGGTGGTCCTCCGGGTATGTTTGCTGGGAACCCGGCAGGTGGCACGCTTCGCCGAGCTTCACGTGTGTGTGTGTGTGTGTGTGTGTGTGTGTGTGTGTGTGTGTGTGTCGGGCGGGGAGGGCGGGGGTGACTTGGGCTGCAGGGTCGCAGATCTGCTGCAGGGGGAAAGTTCCTGGGAGTGTCTGCTCCGGGGAGTCCAGGCCTTTTCCCAACGCACGGAGCGCCCCGGCCCCCCGCAGACTCGCGATCCCCCGCAGAAGTTGGAAAGTCACTTTTTGCATCGTGTGGCTTTCCCTGCGGGGCGGTTGCTTTTGCACGAGATACTTGAACACCCCCTCCCTAAAAAAATAAAAATAAATAAATGATGGGACTAACCCAGCACCTGCTAGAGGGACCACTTCTGCAGAGAAAACAAGCTCCTCCGAATGGTGTGCTCGCCCCCCGCCCCCAAACCATGCCCCCAGCCCAGGCCCCAAAGCGCCCGGCGGCACCCGCGACCCTTTGGGCTCCTGCACTGGGCAGGCCCAGCCCAGGGGCGAAAGCAACATGTCCGATCCGGGCTGGCGCTTTGCAAAGCCAGGTTTGGAAGTGACAGCCCCTTCCACCGTAACACAAGCCGGCGCCTCCCCAGAGAAAGTGGAGGCCCGCACTCTCAGCCTCGCTTTTTTTTCTCTCCCCCCCTCTTCCCCCCATTAGCGTTTGGTTCCCATGATCAAGCTGTTTAGGTTGGAGAGAGGGGTGTTTGGGAGCTTAGTCGACTTAATCGCAGTGGGGCTGCATTCTTGACCTGTGCTACCGAAAAATAAACTCACCAAAGCGGACCCCCCTCCCTCGCCCCCCAACTCCCTGCGACTTTAGTTGAATTGAGGTTCTTCCAGGACCAACAGAGCAGAGCGGAGAAAGCAAAGTGCAGGCACAGCCAAGAGAGGACTTTGTGTTCATGAGAGGCGAATGGAATTTTTAGATTTGGATTTCAGCAATTAAAGAACTTGGGAATAGGTGAATATTGTGGGCCCCCGAATCTTTGATTTTTTTTTTTTTTTAAACACCTGCTAGTTAAGTAAAGGAATTAGTTGGGGGTGGGGAGGCCGCTGGCCAGTGGTCTGCCCGCTTGGCCAGCTGCTTCTGTCTGCTTTGGAAAGGATTGTTAAGCTGTAAATCTGAAGTGAAAGGTGGTGTCTGTTAAGTCGGTTAGGTTAATGGAGGGTGGTTAGCGTGTCTGCACACTGAGGAGTGCCTAGATGTGCACCTACCCATACGGGGAGGGGAGTTTGAACTTAGTGCAGAGATGGCTGGGCCAGCAGAGGGAATCCACTCTCCTTGGCATTTTCTCTCTGCAGTCAGATGCCCACTGGGGCTGGTGGCTTCTCTGAGGTACTTGTTCAAGCGAACGTTTTGAAGGGGAAGTGCTGGGGCAAGAACATGTCCTTGGGATGGGAGATGTGCAAAAAAAAAAAAAAAAAGTGATTGTAGCCAGGAATCTCTGTTGTCACCAAGATTAGCAGCATGCTTGCTACAACTTGTTACTGCTGTGGACTTCTTGGCTGTTAGAGCCGGCAAGTCCTCCCCTGGGGTCAGAATAAGCCTCTGGGGTATGATGCCCTCTAGAAATCTCTTCTTAGGGGTTAACGGAGGGACTGATCCGACCCTCAGATGGGGGGACAGGCCCACTGTAAGACTGGATTTTTCCCGAGAGCCTGGAGTATGGCAGTGATCACAGTGTAGGCAGTGATCACAGTGATCACAGTGGTCGGCAAACTCATTAGTCAACAGAGCCAATATCAACAGTACAACCATTGAAATTTCTTTTGAGAGCCACAGTTTTTAAACTTAAACTTCTTCTAACGCCACTTCTTCAAAATAGACTCACCCAGGCCATGGAATTTTGTGAAAGGGCCACATTCAAGGGGCCAAAGAGCTGCATGTGGCTCGAGAGCCGCAGTTTGCCGACCACGGCTCTAGGGGGCTGGGTGTATGTCAAATGCCACTCCCTTTTGGTCAAGTATTTCAGCTCCAGGAGAGCATTGCCCTCTGAGGGGAACGTGCACACACAGGCCATACCCACATCTGTTGTCATCTTTGTCAGTAAAGGATGTGGGTGTAAATATCAGCCAGGGAGGTCTAGCTTCCTAAACTTGGCACTCTCTGGACAAGCTCACTGAGGAGTGTTTCTGGTGGCGAGACCTGAGCTCAAACTCTTTCTCAGTCAGTTAGTAGCTGTTGTATTACTTTGAGCCTTAGTTTCTTTATCTGTAAAACGGAGATAGTACTGTTTACTTAGGGTTGTTGTGAGTTAAGAGATAACATGTTTACTTGCTGATTAAATGGTAGCTGTTAATGGTGATAAATTTAGAAACAGTAATTGAATTCTTAATACTATGCAGAGGTTAAGCATTCTGTGATTCTAAGACTGCCAAAGAGTAAAAAGCCAAAAGTTATTGTAGTTTGGGCAATTGATGTTTTAAACTCTGAGTCACATTTATAAAACCCATGTTCAAAACAATTTAACTTTTAATGCGGCTTTAATTAGATTTATAACGAGAAAATTTAGTGAACAAGAGACTTTGAGTTAGGAGAAGTACAATAAAATATCAAAGATGTGTGGGAACATAAGATGAATGCCCTTCTCTAGAAACCACGATAGATTTTTCTGGGTTAAATTTTCTACAATGCCGTTTGACTATTTAGTAACAACTTAAACTCTAGTTAAGATTTTATACTAGAATAATACTGTATCTGAGAACCGTAAAACATATTGTGTTATTCCTCAAACGTTCAACAATGTGACACTGAATTAGAGACTCTAAAACACCACTCAGGTTTTTAGGCTGTATATTAAAGAAGTTTCAGACTTCAAAATATTTATAAGTTTGGCTGAGTTACTGAGGCCAGGGTCTGAAAGTCTTGGAATCTTTCATTTCTCTAGGTAGTTAAGGCTGAGTCACACACCACCACTCCCATCTCCCACCCTCCCAGGTGGCAAGTATGGGAAGACAGCTGTGGGTATGCCCATCCTGTGAATCATCAGGCTTAGCTCTTCTGGGAAGATTATACAGATCTATGTATGGCTGCAGGGCAGAACCCGGCAGAGGGAGAGCTATAGGAGATCCTCCCATGGGATAATTCTGGACTTACCCCCATTTTCTTTTCAGGAACTTTCTGATCACCAAATTCCATAGGCTGCCAGGCCCATCACTCTCTTCAGACTCTGTGGTGCTCGTTCTTGATTTTTCCGAGTTGTGATGCCCCCACTTAAAAAAATCATGTTTCTCTTGGACTAGGGATTTTCTAGTCTGACTGGCTCTTTGTAGATGAAGAAACTGAAGCCGAAAGCTAAAAAAAATGTCTAAATTCTGGATAAGCAGAATCTAAATAGGATCTGGATTTGACCCTGATATTTCTGACGCATGCGAATGCCATCTTTAAAAGGAAAAATCAGAAATGCCCTTCAGACCGAAATAAATTGGCTAGCATCTGAGCTTTGGGAATGCACTATGTTAGGTTGATTTATTAAACTGCTTCCCACATGGGTCACGGCTGCCTATTTAAATATCTGTGCTTGGACTGGCTTCCTCTTGGCCCTTATTCCAACTGGCCTTGGATCAGCTTCTGGGTCCCTCCTCCTTTGCCTGTCATCCCCCCCTTTCTGGAAAAGCCCAGTGAGTAGTGACTAGCTAGCGGGGATCAGAGTTTCTTCAGGATGTGTACCTAAGCCGCCCTTGCTTCCTTGAATTCGTTCAGAGTGCCATGTGGCCCAAGGCCATCCAGGCACTGTGACTGTGCTCAGCCACCTTGAGTCCTGAGAGTCCACACGGACAGGGACACTTAGAGGTCATAGGGCTCTGCAAGAACGCAGAAATAAACAAGTTTAACGTTTACCCAAGCAGTTTACATGTATCCACCTGAAGACAAGGTTGAGATGAGGACCAGAGAATTCACTTGGTCTGAATACTTCGTTGGGAAAGTCAGGCTACATGCTTATATAGATTTCTCCACTATTGTAAAGAAGCCATTACGCCGCTTTTAGCTGCATAAGTCTCTATTTTAAGCATAACAATAATATTAATTTAATTTAAGCTCTTGTAATCAAATAGTACTGGAATTATGGCATATGGCACCTTTAGGACCTTGGCTCAACAGACTACAGTGGGCAGAGTTGGCCAGCCTGTTACTTGGCACTTGCAAGAGGGACAGTGGAGACATAATAGAAAATACTGTTGTATGTAGATGACAGGGTCAGTTTTACCTGGAACACTGATTGGTTCCAAGTCCGCCCACCTTACAGAATATAGTCATATCTAAAGAACCAGTTTATATTTCTCATTGGAAGTTTTTTTTAGCCCCACCTGCACTCCAGCAATTTTCTCTTCCTTTGAAGGTTAGTAGCATTTACTGTCAGGTGTCTGACAGTTCTGATGGTTTTCTGTTTTACTCTTACCTGCCTTTTCAGAGGATGATCCAATCTCTCCCAACTGGGTTATAGGTTGTGTGAGGGCAGGGTCTTTTTTTTTTAATCCTCATCCGAGGATATTTTTCCATTGATTTTTTTTTTTTTTTTTCAGAGAGAGTGGAAGGGAGGGGGAGACACACACACATAGGAATATTGATGTGAGAGAGAGACATCAATTGGTTGCCTCCCATATTCACTGGCTGCTCATCAGGGCAACCTGGGAAATCTCTTTGCAAATTCTAGGCTCAGCCCAGCTCTATGGTGCTAGATGTGGTCAGTTTCCGTAGATGTGATCCAAGAATCTGTTCTTAAAGTTTTCCCGGTTGGAGCTAAATGAGCTTTCCTTTTTATGTGCAGAAGACAGCATTATGGAGTGGGTAAGAGTGGACTTTAGAGCTAGAGCCTAGGTCCTGCTGCAGTCTAAGGCTAGCTGGGATCGAAGCCTGCTCTGCATTTACTAGCTGTGACATGGGGCAGGACTCCTACAGTTCTGCACCCAGTTCCACTGTGGGGGTTTCCCCCACACACCACCAAACAGTTCTCAGATACCAGCTGGGTATCGTACAATGTAACTCAATTCTGACCCTGTCAACCTGGAGGTAGCATCAGATCCCACAGGTTAAGGACTCAGTCCTACAAGACCGCCTTTCCTCCACTTCAGCTACCAGTTGTAAGTCCAGGTTGTCTGCTAGACCAACTGCAGATGGGAGGTTACCACGATCTCCTGCTTGGGTTCAATTAATTTGCTAGAGTGGCTCACAGAACTCAGAAAAGCATTTACTTACTAGATTACCAGTTTAGTAATAAAAGATTAAAAGATAGGAACTCAGGAATGAATGGCCAGATTGGGGAAGATGCATAGGACTGGGTGTGGAGAGGGGTGGGGGTGGGACCACGTAGGGTGTGTGTGTGGGGAGGGGGAAGAGAGAAAGAGAGAGAGAGAGAGAGAGAGGAGAACCTCCAGGTTCTCTCTGAGCATACTGCTCTCTGGGGATCTCCATGTGCTTACCAAACCTGGAAGTTCTCCAAATGCCATGCTTTTGGATTGTTAATGGTGGCTTCTCGGCATAGGTATTATAATTGATTAGATCTTTGGCTGTTGGTGTTTGAACTCAACCTCTAGCCCCTCTCCCCTCCCCCCTCCCAGGAGGTCAGGACTGAAAGTTCCAGCCCTCTAAGGAAGGGTTTGGTTCTCCTGGCAACCAGCCCCCTTCTTAGGTGCTTTCTTAAAGACATCTCATTGACGTAACAAGAGACAGTTTTTGTCACTGTGATCTCTTAGGAAATTCCAAGGGTTTTAGGAGCCCTGTGCCAGAAACAGGGATAAAGACCAAGTATATAGTTATTGTCAATCATAACACCTGTATAGTTTTATAAGTCAATACCTAACCTCTCGAGGCTTCTCTTTCCTCCACTGTAAAGTGAGGATAATTGAACCTTAGACTAGTGCGGGCCCAGAGGAGGCACTTAGTGTTCGTTAAATAAACGTGGAAGGGAGGTTGTAAATCCACACAGTCCTCGCTTCCTTGGCCTGGGCAGTGTGCAGATTTTGAACCTTTAGCAGATTTTGGGTTGTTAAACTGGCACTTAGACTAGCAAACGGTGATCTCTAGGAACTAAAGCAAGAAAGAGGCTAGTTATTAATTAGGCTTGAACCTGGCTCTTCACCATTGTTGTCCCTGTTAGCCTGCTGCTCTCAGTTTGTTTTGTTTTTCTGTTTAGATAAATAAAGCAAGACAATTCTAACTCAGTTTAGCTATTCCAAGGTTGGCATTTTTGCAGAATGACACTTTTCACAGGCCTCAGTCCTTATAGCAGCGATCTCTCTCTCTCTCTCTCACACACACACACACACACACACACACACACACACACATCCTGGATTGCAGTGTTGGATACTGCTATCACTTCATCTATTCCCGAGAAGGCAAAAAGACTTGAGAACACTTTTAAGTCTCTAAAAGCGATGACGTGGGAAAGAAGACTGATCTGAATTAGGGGGAACAGGGAAGGTGCCACTGAAGCAACTGTAGGAGGTAAAGACAAGTGACCTGGAGCCATGGATGTCTGCTCGCAGGTTTATTTGCCAATTGGCTAGCTGTGTTTTTGCATGTCATACAGTCCAACGATTACTTTTTTTGGAACACCATTTCAGATGGAGTATCAGAAAGGCCTTTTAGAGAAACAGGCCTTTTAAGCCCGGGGGTGTAGAAATGAAAATAAACGTTGGAATAATTTGAAGGGGGCACGCTGGTTAGTGATAGGAAGAATAAACGAAGCACAGGTCCTGCCTGTTTACCCAGGGTGTGCTTGGCTCTGGGTGGTGGGACCCGTGTCCCTACAGTTTCTCCACTTTGCCAAGGACATTCATTTGTACTGAGGTTATGTTAATTGTGTGTGTGGTACGAGCGATAATAAACATTTTGGGCCCGGAGGGAAGGACGTCACTGAAGCATAAGCCTTCGGAGCCAGCGGACCCTTTTCCCCTGGTGGGATCCGAGTCCTGATCTCCAGGACAGAGGGCCATTGCTCCAGTGGGCAGTCTCTGTGGACCCAGCGAAGCCCCGCGACGTGACATGACGTTAACTAGAGGATCCTCACCAAGGCGTGTCACGACCAGCAGTGTGGGTGGCCCATTTGGCAGCACGGGGGTGGTGGTGGTGGTGGTGGTGGTGATGGTGGTGGTGGTGGTGGTGGTGGTGAGTTTGAGGTTTGCTCTTCTTTCTGAGGAGAGTGAGAAGTCCTGCCAGGTCAGGTGATGGCCTGGCACCACCACCACCCCCACCCCCCTGCCACCTCCCCTCACCCTTCCACTGGAAAGGTCACTTTCTTTGTCCTTTGAGAACAAAAGGCGTTTTGAAGTTATGACATGGAAGTGTGTAGACATCTATAAGACTCTGGAGAGGTTGGAGTTATATAGAAAAAGCCATTTAAAAGAGCTGGGATGAATGTAGTGATGATGACTTAAGGACTCCAACTTTGCTGCGACACAAACCCATGCTTTAAAAAAATTTGAAGCGTCCTCAAGTAAGGAGAAGCTTGAAGAGGCAGTGCTGTGACCAGGGGGGTGTGCAGAAACATGATTCTGGGACCACGGCATCTGCCCCGTTGGCCTCATGGCTGCTGGCGAGACTGGGCACGTGTGCTCTCTCAGGACAGCGCGCAGGAGAAACGGAGCTGGCTTTGAGATCTGGGTGATAAAAAGGTCTCCTATGAGTTCACACGTGCAAAAGGAGGTGGATCTGGACACTGCTGGGCCTGCTAGAGGCTCAAGGGCAGAGGGCCTGGGCCAGTCAGGGGGAGAGGCCTGCCAAGCCAGAGGGTCCGAAGCCCAGGGGAGGACGAGGGGGCCGGCTGGAGCCGTGTTTCAGATACCATACCCGACCAGCCAGTTAGAAAGAAAAGCGCTTCCTAAGCCTTGTGTTATATTTAGAAAGCGCCCAACCAAGTCTGCTCCGAGATTAACCGAGAGAGTGTGGGGAGGCCTCTGGGCCCGCACTCAGGATGGTCCGGGAGGGAGGTGAGTGCCGAGAGGCAGCCATTCCCCGGCTTCCCAGCACGCCAGCCAGGAGCCAGCTGAGCTTTCTCACTGTCCGAGGGTAGGAAACGATTGGTCTTTGGTTAGTGCATTTATTTCTGTGTGTATGTATGTGTACATGTATGTTATATCTCATCCTAAAAGAAATAGGGGCTTTCATCCTTACTGGAACACGAGGAACAAGTAAAAACTTGGAGGGGCCTGTGCTCTGGACCCGCTAGGGAACTCATAACCAGCTTTTTGGGGTTTTCCTATAGAAGTTGTTAGCTCAACAGATACTTGTTTGTCATTGTCTGTGTATGAGGCACTGATCTAGTGCTGGGGATATCGCAGCAAACAAGAATAGATAAAATTCCTGCGTAGGTTCTGTGAGGGAGACAGACAAAACTAGGAGGGCATTATGTTAGGTGGTAAGAGGTGATACAGAGGAAAATAAAGTGGAGAAATGGAACAGGGAGTGGGACTGCGGTGAGTAGTGGTTGGCTATAGGCCCATCAGGGAAGACTTCACTGAGGAGGTGAAGGTGGGAGTCATGTCAGTATTGGAGGGAAGAGCATTCCCGGCAAAGAGAGCAGCAAGTGCCAAGGCCTCGAGGCAGAGGCACGTGTGGCCTGCTCAGTAACGGCAAGGAGGCCGATGGTCTCCTGGAGGCAGATCGGTAGAGCCTTATGGTGATTGAAAAACTGACTTTTACTCAGGAATGACATGGGAAGCTATTGGGGTATGCTGAGAAGAGTTTGATCCCACTGGATTTTCAATGGATTTTTTAGTTGCTACATTGTTGAGAATAGACTGTATGAGGGCCAGGGTAGTTAGAGTGACATTCATGAGGAGGCTCCTGTAATGATAGATACGAGGCCATGGTGGTTTGGACCAACATGGTAGCAGTGAAGATAGTGAGGAGTGGTGGGATTCTGGACATGTTTTTGAAAGTAGAGCCAATAGGATTTCCTGTGGACTCATTACTAAATGAGAGAAAAGAATGTAAGGTTCTGTTACCTGAGTAGCTATTATAGAAGGATGTGAGGTTGTGACATAAGGGTTTAGGGGAGACCTTAAAAGGCATAGATACTGAGGGAAGGTCAAGAGTTTGATTTTATTTTTGTTTTTTAAAAATACATTTTTATTGATTTCAGAGAGGGAGAGAGAGATAGAAACATCAGTGATGAGAGAGACTCATTAATTGGCTGCTTCCTGAATGCCCCCAACTGGGGATCGAGCCCACAAACTAGGCGTGTGCCCTTGACCGGAATCAAATCTGGGACCCTTCAGTTTGCAGACTGGTGCTCTATCCACTGAGCCAAACCGACGAGGGCTAGAAGTTTGATTTTAGGCACGTATGTGAGATGTCTAGACATCCAGGTGGAGTTGTTGAGTATGCTGTTGTATTAAGAGTCTGAAGTTCAGGTGGGAAGGTTTGGATTGAAGACACAGAGGTGAGGGAGATGAAGGGAACCAGTCTCAGAGATGGAGAGGAATGGCCTGTATGGTAGGAGAACTAGGAGTGCTATCCTGGAATTGTTTTAGGAATGAGCCATCATTATCATGTGACCCTGAGAGCTGATCCCTGCTATAGCAATGTGGAGGCCATCGGGATCTTACCAGAGCACTGGGGGAGGAGGATTGTGGCGGGGGGGGGGGGGGGGGGGGGGCGCGGCGGCAATGCCTGGTTGGAGTAGGTTGGGGAGAGAATAGAAGAGGAAGCCAAAGAATAGGAACTCTGAGGTTTGCTGAAGAAAGGAGAACAAGCACTAAGGGGAAAATGGGGTTGAGAGGGAATTCAAAAATTTTTAAAATCCTCACCTGAGGATATGAGAGAGGAGAGAATTATCAGTTGGTTGCCGCCCATACGCACCCTCGAAGCCTGACCAGGGATCGAACCCACAGCCTGGGTATGTGCCCTGATCAGAATGGAACTGGCAGCTTTTTGGTGCATAAGACGACACACTCCAAACAACGGAGCCACGCTGACCAGGACTCATCATTTTTTCTTTTTTAAGTTGGGGTAAAATTATAATGAGCTGGTTAGTTGATGCTGAGTCAGTAGAAAAGGGAAACTGAACCCAGGAGAGGGAGGAGCGGGTGTGTGATGTCTGCGAGGAGGTGAGAGGGATACACCAGTGGTGGGGTGGGCCTAGTTACCACACCACAGAGGGCACCGATGCAGGTAGGTGGAAGATTGTGAGGTGTGGTGTTTTTTTTTTTTGCTTGCTTCTAATTTCTCAATGAGCAACAGCAGATCATAAGTTCTAAGCTACTCACAACTTGTGTAGCCTGTAGGAGTAAGCACTCCATTCTAGAGTTGGAGGGATGTTGGGATTTGAATCTCAGCTTCTTCACATTCCGTGGATTTGACCTTGGGCAAGTTACTCATCCTTATCAGTAAAATGGAGGCACGGACAGTACCAAGCCCACAGGCATGTGCAGATTAAATGTGGGAATATAAAGCACGAAGCACAGAGCTCGGCATGTCCAGGGAACAGCTGCCTTAATGTAAAATAGGAATTCCCTCACACGGGGAGTTTTGTAGCTATCTTATCTTTATTGTCTGGGAGATGGCAGCCGTTGGGAGTCAGGTCAAAGGTGAGGTTGCCTTATGGGCAACAGCCAGGGTTAGAGCAGTTCACAGGAGGACGGGAACTGTAACATTGTCTTGAAGAGAGGAAGGGGAAATGTGGGGCTTGGAAGAAGGAAGAGAAAATGGCAACACATCAAAACCCTCCAAGAATCTCCAGCTCCTGATGCTATATTCGTGCTACAGAGACGCCCCACCCCCACCTTTTATTTTGTTAAATTCTTGAGCCAAGGCTCATTTCATGTGTTGTGTGTGCATTTCCCATGTGGGAGTGTCTGCAAGTTCTGGTATTACCTTGGCATGGTGTCTGCGTGTCCTCCGGGCCAGGTAGATCCCAGGGTGTGGACAGGTGGGCGTGTGCTGTGCAGGGTGGATGTGAGCTGGGAACAGGGTAGGGCGCCCAGGACGTGGCCTCCTGCTGGCCTGGTCCATCGTCGTCTTTGTGATCCTGGTCAGCATGTCCAATGTCTCCCTTCAGGCATTGAAAATAAATGACTCACGGCCTTGCCGAATGGCCAGGAATGTACTATGGATAAGAGCACTATGGGCTCTAAGACACTGCCAGCTTTTGATCTCTTCTTTCACAATAAAGAGTACAGGCTGATGAGGTAGCCTGCGGTAAATCAGAATCTTGAAAATATCTCTGAAATTATGCAAGAGTTTGAATAATCAGGACTTTAGCATTTATTTCCCTTGGGTGTGCCACAAATTAGGTGGCATGATGGTGAGGTGTCTTTTTTTTTTTTTTTTTAAGTTTTATCACTGTAGTGTAGAATGGAATGTGTAAGCTTATAATATAAAACAAGAGGCTTTAAACACACACATACACACACACACACACACACACAAAGAGGCTTTAGAGACATTTCAAGCTTTTGGTGGTTGCTTTGTTTGGGGTACGCCACCATTCTCATTCACTTTTCTCCGTGCTTTTTGTGAAAATAGTTGAGAAGCACTGACCAGCACAACCTTTTCTCTTCTCTGTAGAGAGGGATAACTGGACCTGGAAAAGTCAGGCGACAGCTTGGTCATGGCATTGTGGGCCCTGAGACCCAGCTACTGATTGCCTAGTCCACCTAACACTGTGCCATACACATCTGCCTTTTGGTGAAGTCTTCTATTCTGGCTACGAAACCTGTGCTGCATAATCTTGCTCTTAATAGAACGGAATCTTACATTTTTAAATATTTTAACCACATAATGGCCTGGACTAGTGATAGCTGATACACAGCCATGGTTGCCCCTGCCCCCTGCTCATCGGGCGTACTTCCGATGGATGACTGTAGCACGTTCTTCAGCTGAGTCTCGAGATGCTTCAGGTCTGCATGAGTTAGCTCCTGGTGACGTGTGGCTGTTAGCCTATAACACCACACCTGTTGGCCCTCTTGGCTGGCCAGCCCCTGCATACAGAGGGTGCTCTAGACATGTTAGCCTAATAGATGCTCTCCATGCTGGTGTGTGGGCTTCTTAAGGGTAAGGCTGACAGCCTGTCCATTTTTGGTGCAAATCTAATAGACAGAAACGAGTCCCTATCTCCTGTTGTTAAGCTCTATGCATTGATTTGGTTTCCAAAGGCAGTAGGGACGCTGGAGAACAGGGTGACACCCTCTTCGGAATGAGCCTTTCTACCTGGGTGGTGGTGGTTCTCGGCCTCCTCCTCCTCCCGTTGCGGTAAAATGCACATCACGTAACACACACTGTCTTATCCGTTTCTGAGTGTACAGCTCAGTAGTGTTAAGTGTCATGAATACTCTGGCACTTTTTCAACTTGTCCTAAAGTGCGCAGATATCCGGCATGTATATGGCCCCATAAATTACTGACGTACCGACATTCTGAAGTAGGTGAGTGGCAGTGTAATTAAAAGTTTAACACATTTGATGGTAGAAATGTAAAATTCCATGTCATCGCTTAGTACGGGTCCTCCACTTTGGTAAAGAACTGTTCCTGTGTGCCTGGCTCCCTCTGGGCACCTCCAGGGTTCCTCAAGCACATCATTCTGAGAAGCCAGAATCCTGTAGGTCCTCCATGTTGTCGGTAGGTTCTGGGAACGATGGTGAGACAACATACAGAATGAAACCAACTTTACCAAATGGGTTGATTGACATCCACAAGAGTTAAGTTCCCACGGCGTGACAGCAAAATGACATTATTTGAGGACCCGCTGTCATTTTGTCCTAAGCTTTTCACTGAGTTAAAGAGAAGATGGCAACCAATAGAAGGCCTGGCCACATCCACTTACTTCTGATGTCCTGCTGCTCCTCCTCTCTAACTCTCTTAGCAGCTTTAAAATGAAACAGAGAGGTTTCCGTGGCACCGTGTGTTCAGGTTGAGGCTGCGGTTTGATGGGATATTTACAGGCCAAAGTTCGAAAGGAAGTGTGTTTGTTCAGGCAACACCAGATTAGACCAACAGCTGTCCCTGGTCGTCAGGCCGTCCTTAGCTCGTCTCACTAATACTTCCCCTGTTCACACTGCACCCTCCTCTCCTGCTTCCCAACTTCCTTTAGAGCCATGTTAACCTGTTAGCTCTGGGCAGTTTTATTTTCTTCTGTTTCTTGCCTCTTTGATTTTTCTAATGACTGTATTGTTTAGGTGCTGTGGAGTTGGAGTTTCACACTCTTCATTCTTACCGATGCTTTCATTAGGACATTTCTCATAAGCTGTGTGGGAGCTGTCCGAATAAAAGCTTCTTGACAGGTCTGAATTGTGGGCCTTCTGCAGGAGGAGTTGGGTCTGATCATTCTGTTTCTCCCAGAGCTTTAATGTGGAGCTTAACGTGCATGCTTACCTCCAAGTAAAACAAAAATGTGCCGTAAAAGAAATCTAAGCCCCATGCTCAGCCATCGGTGTGTTTATCTGACAGGGGTGGGAGCAGTCTAGTAGTGTTACCCAGCCATGCGTTTGTGCATTTCTTGTAAACCACTGCAGAAGTGAGGAGGGAACGATCTGGAAAGGTAGACCCCTGTCTCCCTCACTTCACGTCATGAATTCGTGGCCAACTTCTGACAGCCGCATCTGCATGCCCCATCCCCTCGTGCCCCGAAGTAGGGGTCCTGCTAGCCAGTGTGTCTATTTTTTAAGGCCCACCACCGGACTTGTCTGAGAACCTTTTCTCATCACGGAGTCAGCCATCCCGAGGTCCCGAGATAAGCATCTGTCAGTGAGGAGCGGGCCTGGGTTTGCCTTTGACCACATATCCAGGAGCAGCTGTGTGTCCCCACATGGAGCCCCGCCCCGCTCTGTTCCCGGTCCCCTCCACGCCACTCATTCATGACTTAGATTAGATGACAGGTGAGGTCAGGAGTCTGACTCAGGCCTGACTCACGCCAGCTCCTCCCTTAGCAAGTGGCGTTGTCCACAGCATCCCAAGGCGAAGGCGTTTGAACCCCGCAGCTATTTGTAAACGGTGCTTACCTGCTTGAGCTCTGCACACTGGGGTGCCTCTGAACTGGACAGATTCGCTCCCTATGGGTTAGTCTGTGATGCCCAGAGCTTGAACGTGGAGCCTAACGTGCATGCTTTCCTCAAAGGAAAACAAAAGTGTGCTCTGAAAGAAGGGTGAGCATTTTATATCCTGGCTGTCCCTCGCCCAGTCGTGTCCCCGAATGCCATGGACTTCCACTGGGAAAGTGAGTGTTCTCTCTGTTGTCGTCCATGTTACTCTGGGCCTCCCTGGGCCACGGGGGAAAGCTGTTTACCTTTATGGCTTGGATTTCCTTTCTTCCGTATTTTTCAACCTCTGCCCTCCATTTGCATGCACTTTATAGCAATTCCCAGATGGCCAGCCCAGGGCCTGGCTCACAGAGGGCTAGGTTTATCAACGTCTTTATTGACGTGTTGTTGTTATGCCTCCTGAATGGGCTGTAAAAATCAGTCTTTGGCGTTTGCTTGCCTGCAACTGCCTGCATGCAGACAGCGTGTGAGAGCTTGCCCTGTGCAGTTACGAGGTTTGCTTTCTTCATGACTTCTGGGCACTGATTTAACCTGCAGGATGACGTCTGTCATTTTCTCTGCAAGATTTGCAGCGACCCATTGTCCATGGACTGACATCATTTTAGAAATTATACCTTTTCGGTTTAGTAATAGTCACGCGGTACCCCTATAAATACAAAAACGTGGAACAAAAGGCCCCCTCCCCGCTCCCAGTCTCTGGTCACCCAGTTCCTCCTGGAGGCAATCTCTGTTTGACCCCCTGGTGGTGCCTTCTCACAGGCACCTGTACATTGAAAAGCAAATGCATACACCCGCACTTTTCACACGTATGGTAGCATGCCATATGTATTCTTCCACACCTTGCTCGTTTTCTCTGGCCCTGTCGTTTTAAATGTATTTTATTGTTGATAGTATTACAGGTATCTATAATTCCCCCCCCACCTCCTCCCAGCCCCAGCTCTTCACCTCTCTTGCCATGTTTTAGTGCCTGTTGTTGTAAATCAGTGTTTCCCAAACTTTTGACATATGTGTACCCCTTCTATAATTTTCGTAACGCTGAGTACCCCTCATACTCAGGAGAACGTAGAATTGGGCGCAGCTAAGCACGGCGCAGTACATATCCCCACCAAACTCCGGTGCAGCGCGTACCCCACCAAACTCTTCCGCATACCACACTTTACTGTTGTAAATAAGAGCTTCCTTCACTTTCAATGCCTGCAGAGCATTCAGTTTTAAGGACGGATCCTGATTTGTTTAACGAGGGTGGATGTCCAGGTAACCTCTGGTCCTCTGCATGGAAAGCAGTGCCACGCAGACTCCTCCTCTCCCTCTGAGTAGAGGACCCACCGAGTCCCAGGGCAGAGGCTTGCCCAGCGCTGTTTTAATGGTCACGGCAGGTTTGGAGGAGGGGCTGGCCGCTCTTCGTGACTTGCTGTGGCAGGCTCCGTCCTACCCTCGGATGTCCCAGGCTGCTCTACCAGTGCCGTGGGGTCGCTGGGATATTTTCTCCAATCGGAGTTGACAGTTTTACACTCGAGCTGTTGCATTCCTCAGATGGCCTTGGCATTGGCGCCCTACCTGTACCTGCGCTTGTTAAAAAGTACTTGTTAAATTAGAATGGCATGTTGGAATACGTGCCAACCAAATACTAATAACGCCACAGGTAGTGCTCGTCACCGCGTTCCTGTTTCACGGTTATCTGACAGTATTTTCCTTTTCTTTTTTAAAAAGTTTTTTTTATTTATTTCTTTCAAAGAGGAAGGGAGAGGGAGAGAATGATAGAAACATTAGTGATGAGAGAGAATCCTTGATCGGCTGCCTCCTGCACACCCCCTACCTGGGATCGAGCCTGCAACCCGGGCATGCGCAGGAATAGAACCGTGGCCTCCTGGTTCATAGACCGACGCTCAACCACTGAGCCACACTGGTGGGGAAATCTGGTAGGGATTCATTCGATCCTTGTAACATAAATAGAAACTTCAGATAGAACCGTTCCACAGATAACCCCCACACACGATACCCAGCTAATAAGCCTACACCTAGCACTTGGACCCGAGCCTTCTTGTAACTCCCTCAGTATTTGATTATGGTTCTGGCTTGCCAGTCTGTTACAGGGCAGGTGAGAAGGCATGCAATGCACTCTCTGGAGACGGTACGTGCTAAAGCACGCACCATGTTATCCTGATAATGACAGGCCCACGCGGGACCCATGTTCAGCAGGTGTATACCGTGCAGTAGCTCTAGTTGTCAAACTGTTGAAACACTTCTGGTTGGTAAATTGCTTTTTCCCAACCTCCCCGAGGGTCCCTCAACAATGTCCTGGCTACTGTTCCCTTAGGACATTCCTGTCTCCCCATATTTCCCCCCACAAGCCAGCAATTAAAGGGGACATGTCCTAATACAACAGGGGCCTCTAGGGCACAGCTCCAATGCCACATCACCATCTGTGTCAGTTAATTCTTAGGCATTTCTGATCGCTAAAGATTCTTAAATATCACCTTTACATGTAGGAGTGGAGTAGTAAGCAATGTAAATGTTTGGCAATGCAACTTCTGTAAATACTGATATAGGTGCACCTTTTAAATTGCATTCTTGTTTTGTTCACAGCACCCTATTTCTACTTTTTTTGTTTTGTTTTGTTAGCATGAAAGATCTCGTTTTGCCTTCCTGTGATGTGAGTGTGTCTGGGTGGCTGGTCTGAGCTGTCAGGGGCCAGAACTTGTCCTCCTTGTTGCCGTGCCATGTGCAGCCTCTGCCTTGGACCCCGCGGTGGCAGCATCTACATTCCAGGCAGGATGACGAGGGGGACAGAGAGGAACAGAGCCAAAGGCACCGTCTTCTACAGGAGACTCCTGGCTGCAGCGGAGTGACACTGTGCCCTGGGTCCCTTCATCGGAGTCGAGTTCTGTGGCAGGGCCCGCTGGAAGGGGAGGCTGGGTCTTTATTCACGGGGCTTTACGCCCAAGCAGAAACTCTTTCCTTATGGCGAAAGGGGAGAGCGAGTATCACGCAACGGGCGGCAGCCTCTGGCACAGCTACTAAGCCTGTTGTTTCAGTTATCTTGGTTAAAAAATAAACGATGTGATCTTAACTAATTTCCTGTAGGAAATATTGAAAAATTTGGATTTCTTAAGTTACTGGAATAATAAAATGGGTATGATGGCTTTATTTTATGTTTGTTTGTTTTTAATCCTCATCTGAGGAGTAAAGATATTTTTCCCCCCAAGGATTTTAGAGAGAGAGGGAGGAGGAAGGGGGAAGGGGAGAGAGAGAAACATCCACATAAGAGAGATGGAAACATGGATGAGAGAGATTGATTGGTTGCCTCCCGTATGCATCCCAACCAGGGATTGAACGGAACTGCAACCCAAGCATGTGCCCCTTGACTGGGAATCAAATTGGCGACCTGCTAGTGTGCAGGCCACTGCTCTAACCACTGAACCATGCCGGCCAGGGCATGGTGGTGACTTTTTAACTATTCCATTTTTTTCTTCCTGGTTTTTGTTAAAATATTTTACTGGTGGGAAAAAATGATGGATTCTTTTATAAATGAGCTATCTAATAACAGCTTTTAATGAATTAAAAAAAGTTGGCACTGATAATATTGATGCTTGGTACACTGCCATATAAAAGCCTGCTTGAGAACAACATACTTGAATTTTAAAATTGTTAAATGTGGTGGTAGATTATAGAGTAAACTGATCATTTAACAGAAATTTACTAAGCATCTGCTGTGTCAAGCACCGTGTGAAGGTCAATGGCTGTGTGGTCTCATGGTCCAGTTCACATAGGTTCTTAGACTTGTTCCTTGAAAGGACAGACAGTTCACTGGACAGAACTTGTAATCTGCACCTCGAAAGGCAGGCACCCGATCGTTGAGAAGAGCGGGAAATGACTAAAGGCCACATTTTAACAAGATCTTGGCAGCTGCTGTGTGAAACTGAAAGAACAGCGCTGCTTAGAGACTTTCATTTTTCCTTTCTTTATGGCAATAGATAACAGCGTTTTTATTGCACTGAGTGATGTCTTACCGGTATGCGTTGCTTGGTCAGCCCTTCCAGCCAATAATTTTATTCTGAAAATGAGCTGGCTCTATATTTATACCTATATGCTATAAATTTGTGTGGAATTGAAGTACAATTCTTGGCCATTTAAAGTGTAGGCCAGGGTATATTGTAATTTTACCGTGTTGGGTGCTAATGACATTCATGCCTTGAGATTATCTAAGTCCTTCTTTTGGAGACGTTAGACGCAAGTGTTTGAACCAAGGTCATACCCAAAAGTCATGCCAGGAGTAGAACCAGAATCCTTCCTCACTGCCTTCTCCACTTGGCTGATCTGACCACCCGTGTTGGTATTCCATTAAGGGGTTGAGTTGAATGCCATGATTTCACATCTTTTTTTTTTTTTTTCTTTCTGGTTGATGGTAGAGATTTCTGAACTGGAGGAGGAGTTGAATGTTGTGGATAATAAAACATGATCTGCTTTGGGTGTTCCTTTATTGCATGAGTTCCCTTGTTCTTGGTCAGAGACACACCTGTAGTAAAATGTACCAAGTCAGGTAAGAACTGGAACCCTCAGGCTCCAACAGGAGTCTCATCATGACTGGAAACTGGATTCAGTTTTGGCATGTTTCTCCAAAGAGACAGGGAAAAAAGGGTTTTTTTTGTTTTGTTGTTGTTGTGTGTGTGTGTGTGTGTGTGAAATTCTGGAAAGGCCAGGACAGAACTTACTGATTTTTTGATACAGATAAAGGCAGCAAGGATTTTTTGGGCTTCTTTGGCATGCATCTCAAACCCATAGACTTTAATAGGAAGCAACCACATTCTTGTAATATACTTTAAAAAATGTTTTCCATGATTTCAGAGAGAGAGGAGGGAGAGAGAGAGAGAGAGAGAGAGAGAGAGAGAGAGAGAGAGAGAGAGAGAGAGAGAGAGAGGCATCTATGAGAGAAACATCAATCGGTTGCCTCTCATACATGCTCGACCTGGGATCAAATACATAATTTGAGCGTGTGCCCTGAGTGGGAATCAAACTGGTGACCCTTTGGTGCATCAGACAAAGCTCCAACCAACTGAGCCACACCCACCAGGGCAGACGATACTCTCTCTAAAAAGGTGGGTAGATCAAAGTGCTTTAGTGACGTTTTTGTCCAAACAAGCAGAAAGGAGAGTGTGGGTTTTGTGGTTTGCAGTAAGATCAGGGAGTGCAGGCCACAGCTCCTATTTCATCACGTACCATCTGTGTGACCTTGGACATGTGGCTTGTCCTCTGAACCTGCGTCCACATTTGTGAAGTGGGTGGTGGAAATAGTGTCTGCTTCCTAATGAGCTCAGAGCAGAGTGCCTGATATAAGAGTGGCAGAGAGGAGAGCTGCTGGGGTATTGCTAGCAATGACAGGTGGTTTGCCTTCATTTGCAGGTATGTTTTTTTTATTGTGTGGTTTCTTGGAAGGTTATTAGAAATCTAGCCTTTTGAAAGCGAGATTTATAATTCATAGAGAAAAGGGAGCCTCAACCTTCTAATCAGAGTTCTGTACGTGAAAGCTCAAGGCTAGGAGGTAAGCAGATTGGTTCCGCTGTGAATTGTAGCTCATACTTGCCCAACTGGATCAGCCAGTTTGTATAGTTAAATAAGTCTTGGATTTTCTTGGCCAAACACCCTTGAGGTTACAAGAAAAAAAAAATAGGACTACTTTTCTGCCCTCAAGGAGTTTCTAGCCCACTAAAGTGGAGCTGGTAGAAAGCCTTGTCCAGGCAAGTTTGCTTTGGAAAAAGTGAAAGTTGAGCTCAGGGTCTTGAAGGCAAATTCTTATGGAAAGTGTGGAGCTGGGGTTTGGAAATGGTTGGTAAGAGAGCTCCTGAGAGGTGGGGCAGGATGGCAGGAAGCACAGTGAGCAAAGGCACCAGGCAAGGCCTTTGTGTGCCGGGAGGTGAGGAGAGTTGGGGCAACTGATGGTAGATAGCTGGGGTGTGGCCAGATGGCGGGGGGATGGCTGCCAGTTGTATTGGGAAGAGTATTGGGCTTGAAGCCCTACCCTTGTCAGGTAATGTCTGAGCCTTGGTTTATTCGTCTCTAAATTGCTGAGAGATATCTGAATAAAAGTGGGTGTAATTGCAGAGGGTCCTCGTTTGCTCTCTTGCTGCCCTTCTTGTGACAAAGAACATGGGGCTGCCCGAGGAGTAGCCACAGGGGCGGCAGTGGAGAGCCCTGGTGCTGAGGCTGTGGAGGAAGTTCACGTTCTGGGAAGTCCTCTCACACGATACAACGAAATATCGTTTTAGTTTGATTCAAAAAGAGGTGGAATATAGTCAGTTTCCTTGTCCATCTTTCTCCTCCTACAAGTTCTTTGCAGCTGGTTTATTGTTTTGATTATGAAGGCGATAGTACAGGCCACGTAATTCACTGTGACCTGGGCAGGTCCTTTATTAACCATCTTCCTTGTTTCCCTAAAATTGGGGGCTCAGATGAGATCAAATTGGGCTCCTTGTGCTCCTTCAGGACACCAAAGGGTAGTGGGGGGGCGGGGGGGAGGTGTGGACAGCAGATCTGCCCAAAGGGATGTCAGGGCGCAGTAGTATTTACTAATGCAGAGGTCTCAGGTGTATTTCTTCAGTCTCCAAATAACCAATCACCAAAATAAGGAAAATTGTCACTTCATAACTGTAAAATATATATATATATATATATATATATATATATATGTATATATATATATGTATATATATATACACACACACACACACACACACACATATATATATATATATATATGTATATATATATATATATACATATATATAATTTTTAATTTACTGATTTTCTGGTTGCAGAGGCGAGAGAATCAGGCCAGGCCCTCTCTCCCCTGAGAGGCACAGGCAGAGGTGCGCCATTTGGGTGAGAGCACAAACAAGCTTTAATGCCTCCTCTGCCTGTCGTCACCAGGTGGAGCAGGGAGGGGAGGGGAGGACAGAACCCCTCGGCCATCTAGCCGGGCTGCCAGGGGACGGTGGGAGGGTGTGGCATTCCCTCTTGACCACTGTCCCTGGGGAAGCAGGCACTTCGCTCTCCAGTCGGAGCAGGGACAGTGCTGCTGCCCGCGGACAACTGGAGAGTCCCCTGGTTGGGGAGGCGGGCTCTCCTACACCCGGTGGAGCTCGGTGACCAGGCAGGCTGCTCATGTGGAGACTGAGTACAGGGCCTCCAGGCTGAGGCACTCATGGTGCCTGTGAAGCCACAGCCCAACCCGACCACTCGATTGGAGTGCCAAGTGCTGCATGAGTCAGTTCCTTTGCCAGCTTCATATCTGAGGCTGGGGTGACGGGATCATGTCTCCCACACTCGGGTATCTTCTGAGAATGAACGGGAGCCCAGGACAAAGGTGTGAGTCAAGACTGTCCTGGGGAGTTTGTATGTGTGGTCAGCCTGACTGGAGGCTTAAGCCCAGAGCTCGCAGGTGAGAAGGCGTGGCTCAGGCCTTTCTCACGACGTCTGTCCAAAGCGCCATGTTTTCTGATTGTGGGGTCTCCTTATATACACCCTTGAATATAAGGCAAGATTTCTTTTTACCCCCAAACGATTCTGCCTTATATCTGAGCCTTATACAACCATTCTCCTGTGACTGGTGCCCTCTTGATTACTTTATTGTGAACCACAAAGTTCTGTTTGTTATAAACACATTAGCCTGAAAGGACCATAATCAGTTGTAATGCGGAAAGAGGTTGAATTTGGTTTTAAGATATTTTAAATGAAATAAATTGATTTAAAGAAGCGAGCCTACATTTCTTTGCCTCCAGTTAGTAACAATTCTTCAGGACCTGACATCCTGATTTTCACGTCTTGGATATTGTTATAAACTTGACCTGTCCTGGAAGTGCTCTGGAAAACTGGCTCAGACATTGCTTTTAGGAAGCAATGTCAAAGAAACACAGGAAGTTTGAATGAAATCACTTCATGAAATACAAATAAAGCTATTTTAAGTGAATGTTTAGTATAATGTTATTTTACACTTTTATATAAATGATCAAATGTTGTCAGTCAACTCATCTATATCATAAACGTCTAAAAACACACAGTGGCCAAACAGCACACCTATTTGAATTTTTCCCGCAGAAGGAGTCTTACCTGTGTAGGCCTGCACCTGGTGTGTGAGGGGTGGTAGCCGTGCTGAGGAGATGTGGTAACAGCTGGAAAGCACATTCACCTTCAGCTGTGGGGGACTGGGCTGCAAAGAGAGTCTGATCCCTTCGAGAAATTGGATTTTGATTTGGGGTTCCAGGCGGTACTCTGGGTGTACTTGCCTGCAGGCTCCTTGGGGCTCCGTAGTGACTGGGAAGTTACCGACAGGCAGGAAGCAGATGGGTTCTGCTTTGACCTTACTCAAGGAAGGAGTCACCGCCAGGTGGGGACTGAGAAAGGAGGGGGGTTCTCCCCTGTGACCCCCTGGGGGTCACCAGTGAGGCGGGGATTGGGAAGGAGGCGTGGCTCTGGAATGGAAGGTCTCTGTGGAGGTCCACAGGCCCCACATGACACCCTCGCCCACCAACTCTGCAGAGGGCAGGCTGCTGGCATTTATTATTCCAGCCAGAAGCAAAACAAAATGCCATGGCACTTCTTTGGCAGGGAGAGGGATGGAAATGTTGACATGTGCATGTTTTACAAAGCTTAAGTCAGTTATAACTCAATGAAAAGTAAAAAAGAATGGATTCCTGTAGAAAGGGTGAGGGAGGCCGTGACATGGTTTTCAAAAAGGGGAGGGTTCCCAGTGTGAATGCTGACACCCCAAGGAGGAAGCCTTCCTCTAGCGTTAGGGGAGTGGCCTGCAGTCTGACAGCAGCTCCCCCTGAGCCTGAAGTGAGAACCTCCCAGAGCTCCCTTTCAGAACTCCTGTTCTGCTGAGATCCAGCCAGGAAGGGGCCTTTCCATACAACAGCCACCGCGAGAATTAAGGATGAGAGCTGGCAGCAAGCAGAAAAGGGGAAGAAACAGATGATCCAGGGACAGGAAGAGAACTGGGGAGGAGAGACCCCCAGGTAAAATACTAAAATACGCAGAACTTTGAGAACATACCAAGTCTGCAACATAAGACTAGAATGCATTATGTGAATGGCACAATCAGAATGAAAAGCTTTTGGAGATTGTAAGTGCTGACATTTACGTTTTTATTGGACTTACATTTAATTGAAATTTAAAAATAGAAGTACTGGAAAATAAAGTTGAAAAAAAACTCAGAACCACAGAGTGGGGAGGGAAAAGAGAGCAGGTCGATTCATCCGAAGATAATGGAATGAGGGAAATGACCCCTGCAGGGTGGGGTCTCCAGGGAAGTGTCGTGCTGAGTCTATACACTGAGAGAGGCCACCCAGTGCCCTGTGAGCGGATAAAGGCTCCCGCACAGACACTATCCTGCTGTTGAGAACACCTGGGGCAAAGCAGAGAGCCTCAAAGTCACCCTCCAAGGAGTGAAAATTGGACTTGCATCAGAATTTTTATTGGCATCGCTGGATACTAGGATAAATTGGAGTGTTAACATCAAAGAAAACGTTTTTTCCCCAGTGTCCTACACCCGGACTATCTAGCTGGGTAGAGTAGGATGATGACATTTCTGCCTATGCAGGGACTCAGTTTACCTCTCATATAGTGTTCCTTAGGATGTTATTCAAGAAAGTAATTCCAATAGGAGGAAAATGTGGGAACCCAGGTCAAAGCAGTCAACCTAGGAGGGCAGGGAGGGAAGTCCCAGGAGGAGTCCTTGTCGCAGGCCTAGGAGCAATCTGGGTGGTACCAGGAGTGCAGGGGCCCAGAGAAGGAAACTGGGACAAAGGAGGTCCCGATTCCATGCAGGTATGACTGGGAGCGTAGGAAAGACCGAGGCTAGCATAGACAGTTTAATGAGAAGGAAAGGCAATGAGAAGGGAAAGCCAAGAAAAGCAAAAGTCATGGTCCAAGTGCGAAGGACACCAATTGAGAGGATGTCAGATAAGTCTGACCTTGATGCTAGGAATGATTTCCTTTGAGGTCAAGGGCTTCTGATACTGGTCTCAGATAGAGGATCATCTCAGTGCACTTTGGTTCGGCACCGAATAATATTTACCTGTTTGCCTTAAAGAACAGGTGGCCGAATTGTGGTTCCATGACAAAATGTGAGTGGCAGTGGCTCTGACAATGATGTAAAAGTGGAGGAGAAACTAAGAGGAAAGTTTGGGAGAAAGGGTTAGATTGCTGATAGCGTCATGTCACCGCCTGGGGAATGGAGAGGTTGTGTGAGAAGTTGGTGAAGGGAAAAGTAGAGGTTAACGTAAATTATTTAAAACTTGAAGGGTAGCAAGTAGAAGAACTAAAGTAATTTAGTTATTAAACATAGACAAAATAGCAAGTAGTTTAAGTTCTTTTCATATTGTGAGGTCAACAAGTATCGCTTAAAGCTGATAGATCAAGAAATAAATGTATAAACAATATTTAGAGTTAAAAACAAATTCAGAAATTTAAACAAAACAAAAAAAAAAAACACCAAAAAACTTGGCCCAGAGAAGTGGGGCTTGAGATAAGTTTGGAATCAGTTGCTTTCCATTTTAAGTTCTTTCTTTTTTATTTGTATTTATTTATTTATTTTTTTACTTTAACAACAACAGCAACAAACACACACCTAACTTTGGAGATGGGTTTAAATGATGAAGTAACCGTTGAAATGGTTAATGCCATCTTCTAATCTTTCAAGGCTTAATTTGGACAAACTAAGAAGGCTGTGTTTTAAATTAAGCAATAATAGTGTCCTTGTTCTAATGAAGCAATATTTCATGTTTCCTGAGACAAAGTTGCATGGCTCCAGGCAGGATCTTTAATCCTTGAGGAAAGGAATTATTGCCAAAATCAATGAAGCAAGGCTGCCATTGTCCCCAGAGTTGGGAAAGTGCCCCAGAATCGAAGACTTTGGGTTGAGGTAGTTATATAAAAGTCTGCTGATTGGGTGAGAACTGGACTATAGGAAGCAGGAGTGTGGCTTGTTGGAAGCAGTTTATTGAAATAACCCTGTGGCCAATAGCAGGAGAGGGAATCCTGAGTCTTTGTGCCGAGAATTCTGATCTAGACTCAAAAACTTTATATCATATTCTCAGTTGTAGTCTCACTTGTATAGTTAGCCTTCTACAGTGCATTTTACTATTTCAAATGTTATTCCTCATCAGTTTTGTCCTGTATTCTACTTTTTTGTTTTTATTTTTGGTTTCCTCTCCCGATGATATTTTTTCCATTGATTTTTAGAGAGAGTGGAAGGAAGGGGGACACACACAGAGAGAAATACTGATGTGAGAAACATTGACTGGTTGCCTCCTGCATGTGCCCCGACCAGGGCCAGAGACTGAGCCTGCAACCCAGGTACGTGCCCTTGACCGGAATTGAACCCAGGGCCCTTCAGCCTGCTGGCCGACGCTCTGCCCACGGAGCCAAACCAGCTAGGGCTTGTTCTGTCTTCTAAGTGTGGGTTTCTAATACGTTGGAACCCCCAGGCAGCTTTTATGCCAGCACCGCTTTAAAATAGTGGAGGTCATTGTCCACTGCCCTGTGGAAAGCAATTTCAGAGATAATTTTTCCTGTGCCGTTGGTATCTAAAACTGTCTTCGTTCACACCCCAGTTCCTACCCTTCCTGATGCAGTTTTTTCCTTTGGGCCTGATAAGGAAACGGGCTTCTTGGACGCTGTTCTGTTCATTTCCTCTACTTCCCATTGGAGGCCACGACTTGTAGGTCTCAGTCCCTGTCACTCTGATCGTGGGTCATTTCTGTCGTTCTGAATTCCTCCAGGCGTTCTGGGTGGGTCAGTGCTAAGAGCAGCTGCTATTGCTGTGCTTCCTTAGAGAAGGGAGCTGGACAGCCGGCAGCTGCTGCCCGGTGCCAGGAGCTGCGGTGGGTATCTCCCGGTGGTGCCCAGAGATGCCGGCTGCTCACTCCGAATCCAGCACCAAAGGGCATTGGGGGCAAAGAGGAGAAAGCTGGGGTTTGAGCAGAAGGGGTTTTGGTGTGGACCGGGGGTCCCCTAGATGCAGACTGTCCTTCCTGGCGCCTCGCCCTCCCTGCTGGCTCAGGAGCTGGCTCTGTTCCGAACGGCGTGGGCTGGGGCCCTGGAGGACTTGGGGTCGGAAGGCGATGGGTTGCACAGAGACTGTGCCATTGACTGGACATGGCTCTGGTTTTGATCTGTTCTTGCCAGACACAGGCTCGGCAAATGGCTGTGTCCTCCTGGGATGGAGGCTGGTTCTAAGAAGGAAGAGTTTGCTTATTTCCTGGGCCAGAGAGGGCAGCCTTAGCTTCCCCTTGAGGATGAAGACACCTGCCCGTTGCTGAGTTTGGTTGGGGTGACTGTGTTCTCCCATTAAGCTGTTCCTTACCGTTCCCATGACTCTGATTTTATCTGACTGAACCCCTCCTCCATCATGGTTTGACTGCTTTTCCTGCATGTGTGGTCCCAGGGGACACCCTGTGCCCCCATGAGTGTCTGCTTTTCCTCCTCTGGCTGCCGGGGCCTGGGCCTGAGGTCACAGCGCACCCCCTCCCCCCGCCCCCGCCTTCTTCCACCCCAGGGGACTCCGAGGGAGGTGGAGGTGTACCAAGTAGGGAGAAAACCCTAGGACGCAGCCAGGAGCAAAGGGGCTGGAGGAAGTGCTGATCTGTAAAGGGAACAATCTCCACAGCTTTTTAAACAACACGGTGCAAGGAAACACCTGTCTCCTGCAGGGCACAGCCGGCAGCAGAAGTGCAGGCCTCCGAGGGCTCCGTCTCATCACTCCTATTCCTCTGCCTCCCTCCCTCCCAGCCTGCCCTCTGGCTCCACGCTCCTCACCTGGCCCCTCCAGCGCCACTGGTATCTCGGGGGACACCTCCCTCCCAGGCGGGCTTTGGCGCCCTCCTCTGGCCGCGCACAGCACTCTGCTCCGCCCTCGCCTATCCTCTACCTTCCTGTGGTTTAGTGACCAGCGTGTGGCTCTAGCTCCACCAGGGACAGTTTGGCAGG
This sequence comes from Pipistrellus kuhlii, assembly GCF_014108245.1. Classification (NCBI taxonomy): domain Eukaryota; kingdom Metazoa; phylum Chordata; class Mammalia; order Chiroptera; family Vespertilionidae; genus Pipistrellus; species Pipistrellus kuhlii. The sequence goes on along the minus strand of NW_023425573.1, from coordinate 38,756,904 downwards.
AAGGGGAGGGGATGAGTCCTTAGGCGTCCTACGAGGCTTTTGAGTATTTGTGGAATGAATAAGCAAAGGAGTGAGCCAGTACAGCACACAGGAAGCGACAGGCCCCGTACCTGCCCCAGGTAGGTTGCCAGCCTCCTTGGGCGTGGACGGGGAGGAGAGGAGGTGGTCAGAGGAGACACAGTAATCACCCTGGAACTCCTCCGGGCTGCTCCTGCTAGCCTTCCGGTCGGAGTTGGTTGCCTTTACAGGAAATCCCTTCCCGGATCCGCACCCCACCCACTGCAGTCGTGCTGTGGCTCTGCCTTCCCGCATCGAGTCTGGCCAACAGTGCAGGTCTCATTTCGGTGTGTCATCTGGGTAGGGTTGGCCTTTCAGCGGGTGGTGAATGCCCTAAGGTCCTATTTCTGAGGAAGCCTTTTAAAAGGACGGAGAAGAAAAACCATATCGCTCCGAAGGCATTTTTGTCTCGGCTCCCAACGAGTTGTGAGACCTGAAGGCAGAGCAATCGCCCTCCTTCCCCAGGTCTCCCCGTTCTCCACCTGGACAGCCAGAGGCGGGGTGTGCCCTCTGTGCTCCCAGTGCTCACCCCTCACGACTCTGGGATTCTGACCCCCGCCCCTTGCTTGTCCCTGCCAGGACCTGGGACAGGGGTCCGTCCCCGCATCCGCCAGGTAATTGAGCTTGTTGGCTCACAGTCCAGGCCAGTTCACCGCTCAGCTACGTAACAGATGGACATGAATGGAGTAGGTGTGGTGTGGCTCCATGGAGACACCACTGGCACTTGGCCTCACCTCTGCCAAGAAGTTCCAGGCACCAAGGACACTGCCTCGGCCCCGCTCAGACTCGGTTCCAGTTCTGAACTTTGTTTGGTGGGGTTGGTTCCGTCCCTTCAGGGTCAGGGAGGATTGGAGGTGGCGGCTGACCGGGCCACCATGCAGGGCCTGGGAGGAACAATGGCGTTGGGACACGTGTTTCCACGTGAGCTGAGCCTCACCCTGTCTGTAAGACCCTGCTCCCTGGCTCTGTCGGGGCACAGCCTGGCTCCCCTCTTTTCTCAGAGCATTTTCTACCTGTTGCACCCACTGCATTGCATTTGTTTAAAAAAAAAAATTCATTAAATCTGTCAGTGGGTTCACAGCAGAGGCAGAGGTGGTAGGGGACCGTTTGGTTTGTGGGTTAATTTTTTTGCTTCTGTGTCTGAGGTTTGTGGGTTTCTTGAAGGCTGGGAGTGGCTTGTTTTCTGTTTGGGGGAATGTGTAGGTTCATATTTGCTTTCTTGGCTGTTTTTCTCAGTTCCAACCTCATTTCTCTCGGTCCAGTCAGGTGTGTGTTCTTTCTTGTTGGAGCATTGGTCCCCACCAGTCAGCCAGAGCCCAAAGATGGTAGAACCACTGGTGAGTAAAGAACATGAGCAGAAGGAACCCCGCGGAAAGGTGGTGGGTCTCCAGGACCCGTCCTGGCTGTGAAACAGGGAGGTGGTGAGGATTGTGTGTCTGGGTTAGGGGCCCCTCTTAGAGGAGATGGCAAGAGCGCTGGGGTGGGAAGAAAGAAGCAACATCCGATGTCTAGTGCATACACGGAACTACCAGACCCTCCCAGAATCCTTTGTGCAAGGCTGATCGGGCGATAGCAGAGGAGTTTGCCGGAGATGGTAAGGTTGCCAAGATGAGTAAGAATTGATGGGGAAAGAGGCCAACAAGCGCGAAAGAGAGGAATTCAGGGAGTTTTATCTTGGGCAAAGGGTAGGTGCTAAATCAGTATTGTTAAAAAATAAACTGGTGCATATTAAAATTTTTACAAGTTTATCTGAGCAAAAAATGGATTCACATCGCCAACATGGAAGAGGTTAGCAGTGCTCCACCAATAGGAGTGGGGGAAAGATTGATACAGAAAAGCAAGGAAGCAAAGAGAGGCAAGTACTTGATCAAATATGGATTAAAGCCTCGTTGGCTGTTCGTGATTGGTTGTCCTTAGGGTCTGATTGGTAACCTTGACATTTACAAGCTTAGATTTGTTTTTTCCTCACGTAGGCCACCGTGACATTAGAGCCTAGTAGCTTTCTGGTTTAACTCACTTAACAATGGAGAAGCTGAAATCTCGGGCATAGTGAAAATAATTACCTTTGGAAAATGCTCCAGGAAGACACAGTCCGTATTAGAAATTGACATTTTCTGTCACTTGAGTTGCATGTGACCGCTTCCCCCTTCCATTGTGAGACTGTTGGTTTTGTCTGTTGAGTTCCACAGGATGCCCTTGGCGTAGGTGAGGGGTCATGTTCTATGAAAAGTGTCTTTTTGAACAACAGGATCGTACTCGGGAGCGAGCAGCTGCTCCCAGGAAAGGTGGGAGAGAGGGACGGATTTTTGGTTTGGTTTCCGCAGCCCCTCTCCTTGTGCTCGACTTGCGTAGGAGTTGCACGTGTGTGCCTTGTGGTCACAGGATTCTTTCTACCTTTGCTCCCCCTAAGCTGCAGAGACTTAGTGGGCTCCTTGACAAAGAATAACCCCAATATCTTGGTACTGACTCATTGAGATATATTTAAAAAAATTTTTTTTTTTTTTTATTGATTTTAGAGAGGAAGGGATAGGGATACAGAGATAGAAACATCAATGATGAGAATCGTTGATCAGCTGCCTCTGGCTCGCCCCCTACTGGGGATCAATCCCGCAACCCAGGCATGTGCCCTGGGCCAGAATCGAACCCAGGACCCTTCAGTCCACAGGCCGACGCTCTGTCCACTGAGCCAAACCGGCTAGGGCTCATTGAGATGCATTAACCTCACGGCTCCAATTCTCTGTTTTGTCCACAGGTTGCTGGTGGGAGCCCCGCGGGCAGTGGCCCTTCCGCTGCAGAGGGCCAACCGGACAGGAGGCTTGTACAGCTGCGACATCACCTCTCGGGACCCGTGCACACGGATCGAGTTTGACAACGATGGTGTGTTCCCTGCTCACTCCGTGTTCCCTGGGCCAGCTCCTCGGTACCCCTCTCGCCCTTTCCATGAGGAAGGGAAGGGGGACCAGCATGCATTCTTGGAGAGAGGGCCACTTTTAATTGCACCAGCCTTAACTGTTTCTTGGTTGCCCTGAAAACACTGACCGTTTTCTAAGTCCCATTGAGGCGCACGGTATTGCTGCGCCTCCTAGCCCTGATACGGTGTATTGGTGCTGCCACCTAGTGGCGTTTCCAAGTTCTACAGGAGGCTGCTGAAAAGCTGAATTCAGAGCAGGGAAGCGAATTGAATGTGCATGTCTTGTACGCAGCAGCCAAAGTTCTCACTTGCTGTTAAGTATTTGGGAGGAAGCCGATGTTAAATTTCAGACCTCTGGACTGAGAGCTGACCAGCATGAGTAAAATTTGTCCTGCTGTCTCAGGTAGAGGCTTATTTGTGAGGACTGTATGTTGGGCAGAGCAATTCTTAGCAACTGAGAAGCTCCAACCAAACCTAGCATGACATACGTGGTCTGTGTAGATTTGCAGATTCATGTGTTATTTTTATGTTCTTCTCTTGCTTTTTCTTCTTTCAGGGATGATTTTTTTTTTCTGATTAGAAAATAATACACGTTAATTATGGGAAACTTGTAAATGGCAGTGACCTATAAAGAAAAACCACTGGTGCCCTAACCGGTTTGGCTCAGTGGAGAGAGCATCGGCTTGCGGACTGAAATGTCCCGGGTTCAATTCTGGTCAAGGACATGCTCCTTGATTGCGGGCACATCCCCAGTAGGGGGTGTGCAGGTGGCAGCTGATCAGTGTTTTTCTCTCATCGATGTTTCTAACTCTATCCTTCTCCCTTTCTGTAAAAAAAAAAAAAATCAATAAAATATATCTTAAAAAAGAGAAAACCCACTGGTAATGTAGACAGAATCGCTTTTTATTTAACATTTTGGCATTTCCCTTCTGTCTACTTGACGTTGTTCAGTTTCCATCGTTTTGTAACGATTCCAGATTGAAAATGGTTGCCTGCCGGGCTTCTCAGTGAGGAAGGGCAGACATTTGGTCAGAAGGTCATACAGTAGGTTCACACTGATATTGAAATGAGCACATGGTGATATTTGTGGTTTCTTTGTTTTTCGGGGGGCAGAAGGAGTGAAAAGAAGTTTACCCCTTTCTTTCTTGGTATCAATAGAAAAAATACAATAGGAACCTGAGGTCTTATCTTCCCATCTCCAGTAAAGAAAGGAACAGCGCATGCTGTATGTAGCAGGTTTGGGAGTGTGTAGAGAAGCGTACACTTCCTTTTAGTTTGGATGGTAGTTGGATTTTGGAAGCTGGAAGTCTTACATTTTCAAATACCTCTCTGAACTGGGGACACTGGGTGTCAGAGGGTGAAGGGCCACCTGGTATATTTTATGTGAAGAATTTATGCAAGAGTCTTACCAACCATAGCTTGGAGTCAATGCTACTTGGAAACCGTTTCTTGTGTGTTTGTCCATCCATTGGTTCATTGCCTGTTTGAGTCACGTTCAAGTCCTCACGGTGTAACCTGTGCTGCTCTCCACAGCCGACCCTTCCTCGGAAAGCAAGGAGGACCAGTGGATGGGGGTGACTGTCCAGAGCCAGGGTCCCGGTGGCAAAGTGGTGGTGAGTAGAGGCACTGTGTCCGAGTGCCCTGCTTACCGCAGTGAGCACAGCAGTGCTTTTCTTTAGAACATTCAAATTCAAAGAACTTACTAACAAAATTCTATTGAATATCTCAAACCCTAGATGGTCTTTGAATATAAAAAGCAACACAAGTTGGACATGGTCCCAGGAACCATGTAGCTTTTATAGATGAGTATAAAAAAAATATGGGAATTGGAATGGAAAGTAACGTCAGACTTTTTAAACTCCCATGATTTATTCTGAGCTTCTTCAAGGAGAAGTGGCAGCGAAAATGAGAGGGTCTGTTAGATGGATTATGCTGGGTGACCTTGGGAGTGACCTGTGGGACTGACGTATGATGATCTTTCTGTGTCTCCTTCAAAATACGATGGCTATAACAAATGTCTATAGAATTTGGAGAGGGGGGGGGGAAATGAGCATTTTACTGGACGTTGAATTTTGCTATTGAAGGGCTGTATTAGGGGAAATAGACTTGGATGTTGTCAAGTATCTTTAGCCTGTGTTGTGTGGGTACAGCATTGAGTAAAACTGTAGAGATGATTTCCTCTCACCCAGCAGTGTAGTTCTCTCTGCCTTATAGGAGAAGCTATCTCAGAGCTTAGGTTATAAACTAGGATGAAGGGTTATAAGGGCGTAGTGTGGATAAAAGGAAAATGTCTGGTTTGGCATGTTTGCCTGATTTCTGTGAAAATGTGCCCGTGGTTTCTCTCCTTGGCAACAGGCTATTTTCACAAACATACTGATGGGAGGGTTTATACAGCCACTAAGCCAGTTAGATTAAGAAAATGAAATCAGGTGTTTCCATTGTTTATGTGACAGCTGCATTTATAAATAAATTACCTGAGCATTATCGATTAGCCTTCAGTATTCAGATCGGACATTATTCTTTGGGAGAAAATAAGACAGAAGTCCTATTGTTTCTATAGGCTGGATAAAGGTCTTCTTAGTGACACTTTGGGGGAAGATTTACTGGTTTCAGGTCCAATTTTCTGGTTTCAGGGCACGTTTAACATCCTTTTTTAGTATTGAGAGTTGTATCCATTTGTAATGAAAACCATAAGGTTTGTAGACATGCGTGGGCTACTTCATTCCATCTGTTTGCAGACATGTGCTCATCGATATGAGAAAAGACAACATGTTAACACAAAGCAGGAGTCCCGAGACATCTTTGGAAGGTGTTACGTCCTAAGTGAGAACCTCCGGATTGAAGATGAGATGGATGGAGGAGACTGGAGTTTCTGTGACGGCCGACTGAGAGGCCATGAGAAGTTTGGCTCTTGCCAGCAAGGGGTAGCAGCCACTTTTACTAAAGACTTTCACTACATTGTGTTTGGAGCCCCGGGAACTTATAACTGGAAAGGTATGATGTGTGTTTGTAGAAATAGAGATTAGACTATGTTATTTCTATGATATGCACCACGGTTTGGTAAACTTTAAATTAAAACAAAATGTGTTGTAGTGTACTCATAAGTTATAGAAGTAGGGGAGGATATTAAAAATCTCTAAATCATATGACTTTTCGAAACAAACAATGGTGCAAATGTATGTTTTAAGAGATTTTTTTTTTCTCCACCAGCAATTTACATTAATACAAGTAGTTAACTTTTTTCTGGAAGCATATGATAATTAACACTATAGTAGTTTAACATTAGTGGTATTGCTGTTTTATTTTTGCCTCTCATGAAGCTGGAAGTCTTAATGTTAAGGTAGTGATCTGAAAACTGAAAAGAATTGAGTCTGTCTTGTACAAATAACAGTGTCTTAATCTAGACATTCCTTTCATTATATGCTATCTTAAAAGGCTCATCTTTTGCTGATAGGCTTAGAAGGCTAGATGGCAGATTAGGGAATTTTGAGATGATAATTTCAGATAGCTTGCAGAAAAGTTGTTCAATGGTTTTAATTATCATTGCGATGTCGTAAAAGGAGACATGGGAAGGGGGAGGGAGAAGAATGGCCCATATTTTAAGGAAGTTACTACAATAAATTTTATGTTATAACATTTTCTCTAGTCAGGAAATCTTTTCCTTTCCATTAAAACACTTCCAAGTTTTTAATTTCCTGTTAGATACAATCCTTGAGGACACGCACTCTGTATGTGACCCACAGGGACCGTGGGCAGCAGTATCCTTCCCCCCCCCCCCCCATCGACTCTTTTCACATGACGGTATTTCCCAGGTTATTTCGACCTAATCAAACCAACACATTTAATTTAGAAGTAGTTTTATTTTAGGAAGGACAGATGCCATACATAATAAGACAAAACAATAAAAACACCCAGCAATTATGTCTGCCTTAATTTACAGGAAACATGTCTTGTTGTTTTATTAACCCTGACTGAGAAGGTTACTCTTTTTTAAAAAGTCACATACATAGTGGGTTTTTTATAGAAAATCCTTTTAATGAAGGATTTTAAAAAAATGAAATAGATCAAAATATTAACTTCATTTTTTACTACGGTAAAGAAGGTAACAATTTTGGATTATAGAAAATGTAAATATCATCAGGTTCATATCATTTTTAAAATATTATTTTCTGTAGACTTAGTTAACTTTCCTTTTTCATCTACTTTCATGGCATGTTAAAAATAATTCATGAGAATACATGGGGCATTTTTTAAGTTATTACTAGAACAACTTTCTTTGACGTAAAAATTTACATGAGCATGATTTTTTAACTTCAAAACCTCAAAAGTCATTTCTTTTTTCCTGCCTTTTCTTCCTCCTAACTTTCCTTGCTGTACTTAGTGGGATAACATGAGGAATGTTTTATTAGGATCCATCTGTTTTATTTTGTTTCATCTTCACTTTTGTTGTTGTTCTTTTTACCATCTCATTCCTTCAGGGATTGTGCGCGTAGAACAAAAGAATAACACTTTTTTTGACATGAACATCTTTGAAGATGGGCCTTATGAAGTTGGCGGAGAGACTGACCATGATGAAAGTCTAGTTCCTGTTCCTGCTAACAGTTACTTAGGTAGGAACGAGAGGAGCCGGCACGCCTACCTTTGCAGAGGCCTCTGGGGGACACTGCGCTCCGAGACCTTGGCCTTCGGGCTGAGAACAGATCCGGCGGAGCCACTGCCTGAGATTGGATTGAGGCCTTGGTGGTTCTGAGGCTGGATTCTTCCCTTCTGGCCTAGGCTCCCTCACGTGGGGACGAACCCTACTTCCTCCTAAAATCCCCTGCCCTCTGCATGGATGTCCGTTTGCTGAGCCAACGCCGGCCTCTGTCACCTGAAAAGGGCTGTTTGTGCCGCTGAGAACAAACGCGCGGATGTCAGGGAGCTGAGCTGCCTCCCCTCTCCCTTCAGGGCCTCTCTCCAGGCTGCTCCTAAGAGCCGCATTTATGAAGGTACTCTTAAGTGGCAGGGCAAGACCCCAGGTCCCTCGGCTGTGATTGCCTCTCTCCGGCGTTGGCCCTGCTTCTGGATTGGGGCCTCGTGTCACGGGGCCCTGGCGGGTTGGCACGGGGGCTCCCGGCCGAGGCTGAGCAGGACTCACTGAAGCAGCGTGGGGACACCCGGATTATGGCTAAGTGCCCGTTCCTTAACTCCTAAGGCGTGTTTGCATTACTAATGGGGTCCTAAATTATTCATGTGCATTATGGTAATTACACAAAGGCTTTTAAAAGCTTTAATTCTTAGTATGAGATGACATAAAGAATAATTATTGTGCATTTCTTGGAAAAAATGTAAAAAATCTCCTAAGCCTAAAGAGTAACCTATTTTTTTTTTATTTTTTTTTTTAAGAAAAGAACCCATATGCTAAAGATATTACTGGGACAATGAAAAGGAAAAAATAGAAATAATATAAGAATAATCCCAAATAATGTGTTAAACATATTCTTAAAAAATTGTTCTAAATGTTAACTTAATTGAAAAAATAACATTAATAGTAAGTTGTTCTAATTATATAGGTATGTATGAACAGAACTGTTAACGAACATTTTTCAGACACTCCCTCCTCCCCTAAAAGTAAAAATTGAAAACTTGGTGTGAAGGCACAGAAGAGGGAAAAGTTATACTTAACTACTTGTCAAGCACCTACATAATGCTTTACCCGTCTCATTTAATCTTCTCAACAATCTACACTAATAAAAGAGCAACATGCTATTGGCCCACCAGCCAATCAGGAGTGAGTATGCAAATTAGCCCAACAAAGATGGTGGGTTAATTTGCATATGCAAGCACCAAGTGGCCGGGGGGCAGGGTGGGACCAAGGCATTCTATGCACCACCCCAGTCGCTGCAAGCCTCTGGACAGACTGGGAAGGCAAAAAGGTGGCTCTGGGCCGGGGTGATAAGGCGGATCCACCCAGAGCAAAGGCGGTGCCGGCAGCCAGGGGAAGGAAAGCCCATTCTTGCATGAATCTTGGTGCATCTAGCCTCTAGTGTTGTAAAATAAGTATTACTGCCCCTCTTGCTGGCTGTGTGAATGGCTTTGCAGGTCATGAAGGGGACAGAGGGCCATGCAGTTTTCAGCCCCAGTTATGGTTTTTTAAGGTAAATATTATCAACAAACGAATGCTTTGTTTGATTATATTTTAACAGACAACCCCTCTTCAAATGCTTTTTTCAAGGATAAGTTTATGGTGAGAAACATTTAATTTTCATGGCTCTAGGCACGAAACCAACACACTTAATTTTAGGATAGAGGCCCGTGGATTTTACAAGCTTAGTTGCTATCAGGACATTTGGGTATGACATATTTGCTGCTTTCAGAATGGGTTTCCTCAAAAGGGGATGCCTGGGAAAAGAGTCAAGTTTGTGCGGTTACATTTTAGTTGTCCATGCTGTCTGTGCAGCTGTCATTTCAAAAAACCAGTGGGTTTTAGGAATGAAATGATCTGCTTGAGGCTTTGGAAGCTGGCAGAGAGAGTGGCTTTCCAGATGCCGCGGTGGCCTCATCATCCAGCAAGAGCGAGCGGTGGTCGCGGTGGTGCCTCCTCCCTTGCATAATTGCTTTTTCTTCCATCTCTTCCACTTCGCGCGCGTGCACAGGCCTGCTGTTTTTGACCAGCGTCTCCTACACAGATCCCGATCAGTTTGTTTATAAAACACAGCCTCCCAGGGAGCCACCCGACACGTCCCCTGACGTGATGATGAATAGCTACCTAGGTTTGTGATCTCCCAGATGACACATCAATTGTCTTGGTCATGCTCATTTAAAACATTTTTTTTTTTTTTTTTATCCATACAGAGCATAAATCTTTTTATTTTTCTATTTCATTTCAAGGGAAGCCCGCACGAGAAGCATGCTGCGGTGGCGGCTCTGCTGCCAGATGGTTTTCAGAGCTGGGTTTGATTAGCTCGCCCTGCTCTAAACTGGTGGCTCATCCCATTTCTCGACTCACTGCACACAGTTTGAGAACGGCAACAGTAGTGGTGAAACTTTGCATAAATAAAGCCCAGTAAAAAAAGGGTGGCCTTACACTACGCTGCCTCTGCCTCGCCTCTGTGGAAATACTTGCTTCATTTGAATGACCTTGATAGGGGCATTTATATTTGCCCCCCGATTAAGTCTTGTATTTGTAATCTGACGTCCTACCTGACGCTTTACGATGAGATGTTCTAATGCTCCCCTCCCCCTCCTGACAAATTGATATAGATGATACGTTGCTCGCCTCTATTGTTTACGTGTGTTCTCAAATGCTGCAGCTCATCCATCATGGTTTGGTTTGCATGCTTGTGTCTGAGAACTAAGTGGGTTCAAAATAATGAAATGCTGCTTGTGGTCGTATTGATGAAGTTGGCATTTGTGCTTGCCTGATTACCAAGGGGATTGATGCGTATGGACGTTCCTAATCATTTATTATGGCAGAACCCCACAACATGCACTCAGTTGTACTATCAGGTTGTATCTCTGTGTATCTGATGTCAGTTTGCTAGGATAATTTAGTATCTGGTTTGATCGCCTTTTACCGCAGGTCTAGTATTAAAATAAGTTTCAAACTGATTCTTACAATGAATGAATGCTTCATGATTCAAGTCGGACAGATGCTAAATAGCATAGGTTCTTTTCTTTAAGTCCTAATCTATTCCATGGAAAGCAGTGAAATAGCCTGCTGCTTGGTACTTGTGTCATATCTCTGCGACTCTCGTATCCTAAGTGAGATAGCTGGTGGGGAGGGTCAGAAGGAGAGGGGTGGGAAGCAAAAGGAGCACGTGGGGAGGGAGTTACCAGTGTTGGATGCCTCTGAAACACAGAGTTGACATGAGCTGTAATTTTGCTTTTTTAGGCTTTTCTCTGGACTCGGGGAAAGGGATCACTTCGAAAGACGACATCACCTTTGTATCTGGTGCTCCGAGAGCCAATCACAGTGGAGCGGTGGTTTTGCTCAAAAGGGACATGAAGTCTGCACACCTTCTCCCTGAGCACATATTTGAAGGAGAAGGTCTGGCTTCTTCCTTTGGCTACGACGTGGCCGTGGTGGACCTCAACAAAGATGGGTGAGAGCACGCTAGGTCATTTCGCGTTTGTAAAGAAATCGTGGCTTCTTCGGCTTCTGTAGGTCTTGAGAAGAGCCATCCTTTCAGGTTCGTTGATTCAAAGAATATTTTTGCTGACAAATTTTCAGCATCCTTTCATGCCTTTATCACGTGTATTTTGGCAGTAGACAAATACCCTTTATTACTCTTTCCGGGATGTAGGATTATTACATCTTTCCCAATTTTTAGTTTTTACTCTTGTCTTGGGAGTGGGTCTGTGAGAATTAGAATTTGGGGCGAAAAATTAACTCGGAAAAGGACACCTACATGGTTCTTTTCTCTGGTTTCTTAAGGGGCCGTTGGAGCATCTAGAACAGTGGTTCTCAACCTTTCTAATGCCTCTACCCTTTAATACAGTTCCTCATGTTGTGGTGACTCCCAACCATAACATTATTTTCGTTGCTACTTCATAACTGTAATTTTGCTACTGTTCTGAATCGTAATGTAAATATCTGTGTTTTCCAATGGTCTTAGGTGACCCTACTAGCGTTGAGATTCCCACAGATTGAGAATCGCTGCTGTAGAGCCTAAGAAAATTATGAAAATAATTTTATGGTTGGGGATCACCACAACATAAGGAACTGTATAAAAGGGTCGAGGCATTAGAAAGGTTGAGAACCACTGGTCTAGAATGTCCTGTTGAAAGTAAGGATTGGAGTCAAACTCAGTACATTGCTCTGTGGCTGGTGGTGCCAGTTTGGGTCTGGAGTGGAAGATAGGAGGGGAGTGGAATCTTTACTGGGAGTCTCTGCACTTTGATCTAATTTGGAGAACTGGCTTGAAGTTCTTACCCTCCATCATTTTTCTTTGGTTTAAAAAAAATTTTTAATTGATGAGATATAAGTTCCATAGTTGGGGCCCTTTCCATCATATCATACCTCTTTTGTCCTCAGTACCTGGGCTGGTGGTATTCTCCTCCAAGCTGGCTGTTGAGCTGATGGTTCACAGCTTTTTTTCTCCTTACGCTCTCAGGTGGCAGGATATTGTGATTGGAGCCCCACAGTATTTTGACAGAGACGGAGAAGTTGGAGGTGCAGTGTATGTCTACATGAACCAGCAAGGCCGGTGGAAAAATGTCAAGCCAATTCGTCTTAATGGAACCAAAGACTCTATGTTCGGCATCGCCGTCAAAAATATTGGCGATATTAACCAAGATGGCTACCCGGGTAAAATAATAGATTATGAAATGATTATGATTTATATATAATTTGACTTGATGAGTTTATGGGATCTTACTTAAAGCATTGTACTGAAATGTTTGAAAAATGCAATGTTTGTTAAACTGTGATGTTGTCAACAGATATTGCGGTTGGAGCTCCCTATGATGAAAACGGCAAGGTTTTTATCTATCATGGCTCGGCGAGCGGAATAATTACCAAACCAACGCAGGTAACCAGATTACAATGGGGGTTTGAGCTTTTTGCCTGAAGATAGAATATTTAAGTTTAAGTGAATTTTCCACTAACCCCATTTTAGCTTACAAATCTACAATAGTATGAATTATTTTATGTTTTTTAAAAATGTGTTATTTGAAGATAGCTTGGAAATAGATGTACAGGTAATTGCAATGACTTGTTTGTTTTAATTGTAAAATGTCTTTGATAAGTGAGAATCAAGGTAATCGAAGGAAGAGACTATTCTACACTGACAGCATAAGTAGGTGGAAATGTGATGTATTTCCTTTAGTAGCATACTAAGTAGAGAGGAAACTGGCCAAATGAAAGAGATGATTGTTATTGCATGGATTATTCAGACACCAAATTTTAAAAATTGCTTTTGAGAAAAATAAGACATTTGGAGGGCAGTTAGAAAGGTTTGGTTTGAAATACCCTGATTGACTTAATACAGTAAACGAGTTCATAAAAAATTGGCTTGTTTATTCCTTGAGATACAGTGTAAATCGGGTGACTTTTATGCATTGTGTGTATGCTTATTTCTGATTTATTTATAATTGAATATAATTTAATTATAAGTGAATTCTTAAATGTCAGTTCTTTCTCTTAAACTTGTGTGTCTTTTTCAAAGCATAGGGTGATAAGAAGCTCATTTTGGTGGCCCCGTGTCCATTCTGATGACCTGTTCTTTTTAGGTTCTCGAGGGTAATTCACGGTTCTTTGGATATTCAATTGCTGGAAATATGGACCTTGATAAGAATTCCTACCCTGATGTTGCTGTTGGCTCCTTGTCAGATTCAGTAACTGTTTTCAGGTGTGTTAAAAGCATGTTCAGTACTTGGGTTACATTAAAATTTTGCCCTTTTGAATTGAAATTTGTAATGCCTATACTTCAAAAGACAAAAGCTGTTATAAATTTTGAAGATTTCCCTTTTACAAGTCGTGTAACAATGTGATAAAACCTATTTTGTAAAATCTTGAACTCGCTGAGAAAAAGCTAGGTTAGAACTGGTGACTAACTGAACATGTGTATGTGATTGGGAAGAGAGAGAATTCAGAGCAAAGTTCTCAGTTGTGGTTTGTTCATGGTAATCTACATCAGTCCTGGACACTGTCCTTCCCAGCTGCCACGAGAGGAGAGCGAGGTACTTTGTGTCCTCTTAGGTTAAAGCATCCACCCCATGTTTTACCTGGTGGTTCTCTAACTCTACTTTTATACCCTTTTCTCTCTGGTCATATGGATACTAACCATACAATAGTCACCATTTTTAAAAGATGGAACATTCAACTATTTCAGCGAAGTTTCCATCAAAAAGCAGTTGGAATTTCTAGTTCTAGTTTGCGGTTGAGCCCTCAGGTATCAAGAAGACATGACTTCCTGTACCAAAATTTGGTTACCAAGTGTTTCCCAGCAGATAACCTGTCTTTAGTTAAATACTTGCTTCGCTCTGTCATTGATTTTTTAAAAATAAATTTTATTGATTTTTTACAGAGAGGAAGAGAGAGAGGGATAGAAAGAAACACTGATGAGAGAGAAACATTGATCAGCTGCCTCCTGCACACTCCCCACCAGGGATGTGCCCTCAACCAAGGTATATGCCCTTGACCGGAATTGAACCAGGACCCTTCAGTGCACAGCTGACACTCTATCCACTGAGCCGAATCGGTTTCAGCTTGATGTTTTAACACCCTTAGTTTTCCTGTCCTCATAAATGGGTTGTGAATCCTGTAAACTTGTTCCTTTTTTCCTCATAGATAGTAGGAAAGTAAATTTCAGAAACATTTGATAATGAAAGGAAAATCAACTTCCTTATTTTACACACAAAGCAATGGAGGCCCAGGACTGGATCCTGCGGGAACAGGACATAGCACCTAGATCCTCCCAACTATTTCCCTTGGCATTTCCCCATTAAATCATTCTAGGACTTCAGGGTAGCTAATAAATAGATAGAAGTTAAATAAAAGACAGCTGGGCCAAAAGATTTGCTTCATGTGTTAAAAGGCAAAATTTTCATGATTTATATATAATGTATACTCAGTATTGCATGTGGATGTTGTGTGTTTAAAAAAACAAGTAAAAATAGAGTTGCAAAATGCGTTAAAATATTTTCTTTTAAAATTTATGCTCCACGGAAGCCTTAATGCTATGACATCCAAACACTTAAATAGCTATCGCAACTGGTTTTAAAATATGTGTGAATTTTTGCCTTTTAAATATGCTCTCAAAACTTGGAGCGTCTCTAGTCAGTATCTCAGGAACTAGCAGCTGCCGCGATGTAAAATAACAGCAGGAAGAAAGGAAGACACGGACTGTGGGCAGCACTGGCCGTTCTTTGGCTCCCACCTTCCCCCAGAGTGTTCTGGGCCCTCTCTGGCCTCCTGGTAGATTGTTTCCAGAAGTTCAACCTAGTTTATTGGAATTGGAATGCGTTTTCCTATCAGAATATTCTCCAGGATGGCCGGGTTCACCACAAGCCCACTACAGTCAGCCTAACGGGATCTGTGTGGTAATGAAACCCTGGCACCCACTCTGAGCTCTGGCTGGAGAGAGACAGAGGCGAGAGGTATCTTTCTCCATCCCACTCGCACCCCCAGCCACTGCACACTCGCAGGCCTGTGCCTGTGGCAGAGGCCAGGTCACAGGCCAGCACTGACCGGTTGGCTGTGGGAGTGGAGGTGAATATAGAAGGGGGAGGGAAAATGCTTTTATGCCGTGAGAAGACCTGGTGTGGGATGCCAGCGTCTTGAATGTTTGTGAGGTTGGGGTGAGATAGAGGGTAGAGGTTAAGGGATTTGAGAATTTGCCTACAGAGATATTGGGGGGCAGAAAAGCTTAGTCCATTGCAGCATCAGGAGTACAAGGACTCGGGGCTGGGAATGGTGGTTCTGGGGAGGACAAGGAAGGGCGAATGTTTGTAAGATGGAGACCCGGGGTTCAGGCTCGCCTGAGTCACTAAAACCCAGGTGCATGCAGAACCCCTAATAGTGAGCATCCCAGCTCTGAGGAGTATATGTTGGTGTCACCTTTGTGAAGGCTGTTTTGGCAGGATTACTCATAATTAAAATATACATATTCCTTGACTCATTCTGCTGAACTGCACAGATAAAGTCAAATGTGTGCTGCGATGCAGGTGCCAAGGGTGTTGGTCGGGGCTGAAAGCTGGAACCGATGCACATGGGCACCCACGAGGGATTGGTTACACGCAGGCTGTCACCTCGGCACCTGCGCCCTGCCCGCGGTGGGAACCGGGGCCAGACCCACGTGAACAGCCCCGAGGAGACCCAAAGTGTTAACACATGGGAAAAGCAACAGAAAGCATGGAATTTCCCGTTTAAAGAATCGTGTCTTTTTATTTTAAACCAACACGTGGACGATGACGTGTCTGGGAGAATACAGAAGGCTACTTGGGAGCTTGGGTGGGGACTGAGACGCTATTTGCTTGAAAACCCTGGGATTTTTACATGTTGTACCTATTACTCTTTCGATGGGAAACACACACACACACACACACACACACACACACACACAAAACTATTAAAACTAGAACTTTTAAAAATTTTCAATATTATTTAAAAATTTGAAGTATTATAGAATCGGGTTTTAATCTGTATTGAACAGTTATTTTCTTCAGTCACAGAGGAGATAAATTACACGGGGGGACATTTCCCCTGTGGTGGTAAGGCGTATCGGGCAGCCGAGGGCCAGTGTATAATAGGATGAAATCATGTTACATTCAAGGGAGCAAAGTTCTGAGCTTGCTTCCCCCTCCTTTGTCTTCAGATCCCGGCCTGTGATTAACATTCAGAAAACCGTCACAGTGACACCCAACAGGATCGACCTCCGCCAGAAAACTGCCTGTGGGGCGCCCAGTGGGATCTGGTGAGTTTCCCACAGACCCCTCGGAGTCACCCGTCCGCTCTGTGCTGCCCCTGTTGGCCTGAAGAGCTGCAGGGAAGGCTGAGAAATGGGCAGAGGGAAGTGGAGTCTGCCAAGCAAATGGGTAACCATTGACTCATCGGTGATCCGTGGGGGTGGGGGGGTGGGGGGTTGAGAGCTGGGAACATGATGTTGTTGTTTTTTCCTGCTGCAATAATGCATCTTTTAAGAAGCCATGTGTTCAATTTTATACAGCCTCAAGGTGAAGGCCTGCTTTGAATATACTGCCAAGCCCGCTAGTTACAATCCTTCAATATGTAAGTACCTTGTACTCTTAAAAATGACATGGTTTCTGTCTGCCAGGTTGGAAGTTCTGCGTAAAGAACAGAAAAATACAACTGCAATGGCCACAAATGGGGATCAAGTCTTATCGGCCATCTTCCCTCTCATCGGAGGGGGCCGCACACGAGGGAAACACTGGCCATTTGAATTTTCCAGAGCAGATGGTTTGGGGCAGAATGTCTTGGAAAAGAATTCATTTGCCACCACAACCATTTCCTCCGTCTTTGTCTTTGAAAGGCGGTGTGGAAAGTTGGTTTTGCGGCTACGAGGCAGTGGGTGGTGGGTGATGGTGGGTAGTGGTTTGGAAGAGTGACGGCAGGGTAATTGCCAGTTTGTGCTCTTTGCTCCTGGCCTCTACTAGGAATTACTATGTAACATTGTGCGGAGATCAGATGAGATGGTGTGGTGAAAGCAGTGAGTCATTTTTTTTTTTAAATAAAAATTTATATATTTTATTGATTTTTTACAGAGAGGGAGAGAGAGGGATAGAGAGTTAGAAACATCGATGAGAGAGAAACATCAGTCAGCTGCCTCTTGCACACCCCCCCTGGGGATGTGCTCGCAACCAAGGCACACACCCTTGACCAGAATCGAACCTGGGACCCTTCAGTCTGCAGGCCAATGCTCTACCCACTGAGCCAAACCGGTTTTGCCCAGTTAGTCATTTCTAAGGTCTCATCCTGCTCTTTCCTTTGTAATCCAAATTCTGACAGGGCTTACCATACTCCAGCCGGAGTGACGGTCCATCATGAGATTCTCTGGTATGTCTTAGAGCAGCCATGCCTCTTCAGGTCTAAGCCACCTGCTCCAGCTCCCGACAGGGGGTGTGGAAATGTACAGGAAATCTTTCCCCAAAAAGAAGTGCAAAGAGGGAGGGTGCTTTCCCTCTGGGGTCTGGTAGGGGTCTCGGCTGCTGTGCTGTGTGGTACCCATGCCACCAAGGGAAGCTTCTAGCGGGGCAGGTAGTTCCTGCTCTTCCCATGCTTTTCTGTTTTTCCTCCACCTCGAGATCATGAGTTTGCGTAAGATTTCTCTTTGTTATCTCAAGTGTCACTGTTTTCTCTGTTTGAAAGATGTCCCCGTTCCTCTCCCAGAGTTTGGCAGGTAAGTCCACTCCCCGCTGGGCCACGCTGTCATAAGCCGCTTAGCCTTCCTCTTCCGAGATGCTAAGCTCTCAGGTTCCTGCTTCTCCCCGATGTGCCGGGCGGCATCCGCCGGGTCGTCTCCCTGGGACCGGGGCCCGGGGCCCCAGGCATGCGGCGTCGGCGGATTATGGCTTTGTGTGCAGGCGGAGCGAGGCCTCTCGCTTTGCCTTTGATGCCGCTGGCATTTCATGGAGCAGAGAAACAGTTCCGGGTGTGGCTTCGAGCGACAGGAAAACGTCTTCGATGACTTTGCACGATCTGTCGTCTTTCCAGGATCACTGGTGCCATTTCTACCCAAATGCAATACCTCACACCTGCCTGTTCGGATCATGGGCCCTTTACGTTGTGTTGGGAATTGGCCAGAGAGACCAGGAGAAACTGGGACTTCTCTGAGTAAGGCCAGGAGACGAACGGGAAACATTTCTATTCTCTCAGCCTGTCATTTTCTCAGGCCACGCTCCCTTCGGCGATAGATGTGACATCTCATCAGGGCATTCCTTGTCTCCCCCCAAATCAATATTAATTTCATATTATGTAACGACTCCATTAACCAAGTGCTTATGGAGAGCCTCTTACGGACAGAGCTCCTCTCTCTGAGGACATGTGGAGAAAACCTGCTCTCACGGCCCGTATTTCCACCGTCTTGGGAAGTCCTAAGTCAGACCGAACAGAACGCCCACCGAGCCATGTAAGGGAATACTACATCTGCGGTGTGAGCACGCGGGCCTATTGTTGGGCCAGGCCGTTTTCACTCCGCAGCCCTCGGATGTGGCGCTCCGTACGGACGGCGTTTATAATTGAGCCTTAATGAGTGTTCTCCGTGGCTTGCCCCTCCAAAGGTCGGCCAAGGTGGCCTGCAAGGATTTTAAGATGATGTGAACTGTCTGGAGGGTTAGGGGAGGTTGGAGCGGTTTGGGTAGATAAGCGGTTTTAATGCACCCACACCCTCCCCTCCTCTTGCTGCCGGCGGGGCTGGCGGGGGCGGGGGGGGTGAGAGGGGGAGCACTCAGCCTGGGAGCCCTCGTCTGGTTCACTGTGAAGTTAGCAGGTCACTGATAAATGGATGATGTCAAGGCTGCCCAGGGCCTAAAACGGAGACGCATTCCATTTGGCAGCCATGACATTTAAAAATTCTTTACATGGACACAGAAATTACTCTCGAAACTGTCAGTGTTTCTGAATTTCGGGCCAGCACACCCGAAGCGCTGTCGTTTCAGTGTAAGAGTAGCGTCCCATTGTGTGTGTGTGTGGGCAGGCGTGTACCGGTGTGCGTGTGGATGTGGGGCTGGCACTCCCGCTTCCATTCATCTATTGTACAAGCGGTATCTGTATCAGTCATTGTGCTTTGCCGGCAACACAGTGGTGAGCAGACTGAGGTGGTCCCTGTACGTAGCTCCGCCGGGAAAGGTGGTCAGGTGGTTACAGTGCAGTGGGCTAAGTGTAGAATACTGTCAGCTCCCCCAGGGGGCCAGGGGAGGCCTCCAGAAGAAGCGACATCCATGCTGAGATCTGAAGGAGGAGGGCTCGTGGGCAGTCAGGGGGAGGGGAGGAAACGGGGGGGCGGGGGGTCCCAGCTGGCAGAGAGAGAGAGAGAGAGAGAGAGAGAGAGAGAGAGAGAGAGAGACTCATGAGGCAAGAGAGAGAGAGAGAGAGAGAGAGAGAGAGAGAGAGAGAGAGAGAGAGAGACTCATGAGGCAAGAGAGAGAGAGAGGCACTCATGAGGCAAGTGGGAACCTGGATATTTAAGAAACTTCAAAATCAAGCAGTTATCTTTTGTGTTTGTGACCCAGGCTTAGGAGCTGGCTCTGCCTTTGCAGCTCACTGTGTGGCTCTGGGCCCGCCCGCCTGTGTGGGCCTCCGTTTCCTCATCTGTAGGAAGAGGGTATTGCCATAGATGCTCTCAAAAGGGCTCTGGCAATCTCTGCCTTGACTCATAGACCAAGGGTCGTTGATTCAGCTTTCTACATTTTTCTGGAACGGATTGTTTTCCCTTGGGGCTGCCTTCTCTGGCACTGTACACCCTCTGGTTCCTTCCCTTCTGACGGTTACTGATTCCTGAATGTAAGTAACTTCAGGGTTCTCCTGTAAAGAGAGAGCAGCTGTATCCAGAGAACTGGCAAAGAGTGCATTCTGAAGTCAAGGACGGAGACTTCGATTACCCAGGTCCTGGCTGGCCTCAGCTCCATTAGTCTAGGTCAGTGGTGGCCAACCTTTCGGACCTCTCGGACCTCACGGACCACCAGTGGGTGACCGCTAGTCAGAGCAGCTATGCTTTCTGGAGCTCTGCAGGCTGGAAACGTGACTTGTGGGAGCTAGATTAGCTGACACCCAGACCCTCTAGCCACTAAAAGGAACATGTTTTATCTTTTAATTCTTTTTTTTTTTTAACTTGAAAATTCTCATCCTATTCTCAAAAGACTTTTATATCCCTAATAAATATATTATTCCTCTTTAGACATCTGTCCTTTATCAGTGCTTATTAACTTTAGCATGTGAAAAGCCACCTCACGGTCCTGTGATGATGCAGAGCTGGCTCACGGGGTCTGGCTGGGCCTGTGTCTGCATCCCTAGCAGACCTCAGGAGATGCTGTGCTGCTGGTCTAGAACCCTTTTGAAGGGCATTGTTTTTCTTTTCTTTTTAAAAGAAAAGTTTAATTTCTAATCACAGTTGATATAATATACTCGTCTCAGGCACACAACATAGTTATCAGACATTTGTATACCACTAGAGGCCCGGTGCATGAAAAGTCATGCACTGGAGGGGGTCCCTCAGCCCGGCCTGCCCCCTTTCACAGTCCTCGAGTCCTCGGGTGGGAGCTGACCCGGCCATCAGGGGAAGGCAATGCCTTCATCCTTTCCCTGCAGCTGTCACTGCTGGCAGCACAAGCCTCAGTCGACTGGATATCTGAACCTCAGGTGGCCCTGGGTGGCTGGGCAGCTGCCATTTGGGGCTTGCCTGCACCTAAGGCATCAGCTGGGCAGTCGCCATCCAAGGCTTGCCTTCGCCTCAGGCCGGCTCTGGGGGGCTGAGGGAACTGAGGGACTCTGGAGGCAGGTGCACGGAGCGGCTGGATCTACCTGGGGTCAGGCCCAGCCATTGCCGCACACTTTCTGGCCCAGCCAGGTTGAGGGGACTGGGCACCACCATCTTGTGGTGTGGGCGATGCCATCTTTGTTGAGGGTGTGATGGTCAATTATCATATTTCCTCTTTATTAGGTAGGATATGAAGTGGTCACCCTAGTAAGTCCAGTACCCATCTGACACCACATATAGTTATTATTGTATCATTTACTACTAGAGGTCCAGTGCATGAATTTCGTGCACCAGTGAGGTCTCTTGGCCTGGCCTGTGGGATCAGGCCAAAACCGGCTCTCCAATAACCCCCTAGGGGTCCCGGATTGCAAGAGGGTGCAGGCCAGGCTGAGGGTCCCCACCAATGCATGACTGGGGCTGGGGAGGGATGTGGGAGGTTGGCCAGCTGAAGAGAGACCGTAGGAGGGCTCCTGGGCATGTCCAGTCCATTTTGCTCAGTCCCGATCAGCTGGACTCCAGCAGCAAGCTAACTTACCAGTGGGAGCGTCTGCTCTTTGGTGGTCAGTGCACATCATAGTGAGCGGTTGAACAGCCTTAGCATATCATTAGCCTTTGGTTGGTTGAACAGACTATCGGACAACCGGACACTTAGCACATCAGGCTTTTATTATATAGGAGGACGTTTTCTATGTGGTACTTTACATTCCCATGATTGTTTTTATAACTGGCAATTTGTACTTCTTACTCCCTTTTTGAGTATCAAAGTGCTAGGACATTTAAACACTGAACTGTAGAAGGGAGAGTCAGTTTGGGCCCTTAGGGAGTGTTGGGTCCTCTCCTATTATCCTGAGTGGCCTGAGCTGCTGAGATTCAGCCAGCAACTGATTCTTAGACACTGCTCAGAGGTTTTGACTTATTATTGAGCTCCCCCTGGTGGCTCCATGAGAAATTAACTTTTAAGACTGTCAACAGCAATGGGCAGGAAAGGACAGCTTGACTTGAACAGGGTAAGTCAATCAAAATGTCCATTATCAAGAAATACGAAGAGAAACAATGGCAGTGGGAAAAGTGTCCTTCTAAAAGAAATTAAAATATTTTTAAAAGGAGCTCTGAATACTTAACAGCTGAATGTGCATGGATGCACTTTAAAATCATGATTTCTGTCCCTTTTATCTAGCCATTGTGGGCACGCTTGAGGCTGAAAAAGATAGAAGAAAATCCGGGCTCTCATCGAGAGTGCAGTTTCGAAACCAAGGTTCTGAGCCCAAGTATACGAAAGTGATAACGCTGAACAGGCAGAAGCAGAAGGTGTGCATGGAGGAAACGCTCTGGCTGCAGGTGAGGCCGGCGGGCAGTCAAAACGGTTTTTTGTTTGTTTGTTTGTTTTTTAATGGGGACAAGGGTTGGGCTTAATGGTGGCTTATATAGATTTTGAAATTTATACTGGAAACCCATTATTCAGTATGAAATAAAGCATAGTTATTACCGTATCGTTTACTACTTGGTTTTGGTGTCGCAGGAGCATCTATCCCATGCTTACCCGTATCTCTGCATCCTTTTCAGGAAAACATCAGAGATAAGCTGCGACCCATCCCCATAACTGCTTCGGTGGAGATCCAAGACCCGAACACGCGGCGGCGAGTGAATTCACTCCCAGAGGTTTTCCCGATTCTGAATTCCAACGAGCCCAAGACGGTCCATACAGACGTAAGTCTTTCTGACTTGTTTTGCCATATTATTATGTTGAATCAAACGTCTTTAAAGGCACAAGAACAAAGTGATGTGCTTTAAAGGTAATTTCATTGTATTCAATAAGCTTTTAAAAATATCTGCAAAGTTTGAAGATCTGTTTCTCTGATTAGCCATGAATATAGAAGCATACAGAATAGAATTTGGAGCCAGAAAGGATTTTTCTTAATTTTTGTTTTGTTTTGTTTTGTTGCCACTAAGACTTATTGAGACCATAATTGGCAGAACTTCTTATCCTCACATCCAGTTTCTCCTACAGCTGTATGAAGAAAGAAAAATACATTGCATTTTGCCAGGAAGAACATTAACGTGTAGAAAACCAACTGTTGTTCGTATGAACATTAAAATCAAGGAATATAAAAATTCAGCAAGTCAAAGAAGTAGCAGCTGTGAAGTAGTCATTTAGTGCTGACTACAATTTTAGGAGATTATTTTATATTGTATGGCTCGCTGCATGCCTATGAGGTGGGCATGTTTGCTAGGTTTTATGCTGGTTGAGATGCAAGATTAGGCTGGGAGCTGTGACATCCTAATTGCGCATTATGCCCTTGCTGTCAGAATCCTGTCTGTACCTCAGTGCCCGCTCTGAGGCGCCTGGGCCTGGTGGTCCACGGATGAAGCTTTTAAGAAGTGAGTACTCACTGTGTTAGGGTAGGAGCGGATGCCTAAATGTAGACATTGTCAGTCTTTTTTTTTTTTTAACCCTCACCCGAGGATAATTCCTAGAGAGAGTGGAAGGGGGAGAGAGAGAGAGAGAGAGAGAGAGAGAGAGACAGACAGACAGACAGACATTGGTGTTAGAGAGACACATTGATTGCGTGTCTCCTGCATGCACCCAACCAGGGCTGAGGGTCTAACCTGCAACCGAGGTACATTCCCTTGACTGGGAATCGAACCCGAGACCCTTTGGTCTGCAGGTCGATGCTCTAACCCACTGAGAAAAACTGGCCTGGGTCGCATTGTCCGTTTTTATGGTCACCAAACATAGTTCCTTATACTTTAGTATATTTCCATGTATTTTTCATGTTGATGATCATATTAATATATCTTGTGTATATCCCCAGCTCTGTAGTCATGTTAAACATAACAGATAAGGAGACAGTTTCCTAATTATTTATGAGGGTGATTATTGAGCACTATTAGCATTGCAGCTAGCAAACATAGCTCCTGATTCATAGGCTGGTGCTCAGCCACTGAGCTACATTGGCTGGGCTCAAAGTGTCTTAAGACACAGTTCTGCTAGGCCAAGGGGGCATTGCCTGCATGCCCAAGTATGTCTGAAGCTTGACGTCTGCTCTGGTGACAGTCACACACAGAAATGAACCATGAGGAGAAAGCCAGCCACCCACTCTGCGAGCCCCAGAGGGCAGACATTTCTGACCATGGTTTTGCTTTCCTCCAGGTGCACTTCCTAAAAGAGGGATGTGGAGACGACAATGTGTGCAACAGCAACCTTAAACTAGAATACAAGTTTTGTACCCGGGAAGGAAACCAGGACAAGTTTTCCTACCTGCCGATGTAAGCATTGCTCTGTGGCCCCAGCCAATAATCTGACTCTGGCTTTGCAGAGACTTTTGTTAAAAGGGGGCCTTACTGAACACATACTGAGGACTTTGTCTCATTTTCCTCTCCTTTAATAGTCAAAAGGGCGTTCCGGAACTAGTTCTAAAAGACCAGAAGGACATTGCTTTGGAAATAACAGTGACGAACAGCCCTTCCGACCCCAGGAACCCCACCCGAGATGGCGATGACGCGCACGAAGCTAAGCTCATTGCGACTTTCCCGGACACGCTGACCTACTCCGCGTACAGAGAGCTGAAGGCCTTCCCTGTACGTGCAGCTCCAGCCCGGCGGGAGGGGGAGCCACGTGGTGGCTGGTGAGCCTGTGTGATCTGGGTTGCTTTTCTGTTGTAGGAGAAACAGCTGAGTTGTGTTGCCAACCAGAACGGCTCCCAGGCGGACTGTGAGCTCGGAAATCCTTTTAAAAGAAATTCCAGTGTAGGTGCTGCCTTCCATACTGAATTTTACTATTTTAAATACCATGACAACGTTGATATGTTTGACCGGTGCTCATGGCTCTTTTTATTTTTATTTTTTTAGGTTACTTTCTATTTGATTTTAAGTACAACCGAGGTCACCTTTGACACCACAGATCTGGATGTTAATCTGAAGTTGGAAACGTAAGAGTCGCTTCAGCCTTTTCCGTACAGAATTATTTCGTGAAAACACAGCCAGTCAGTGGCTTTGGCCCTGATCTACCTCATACAAGAAGTGTAATTGTAATGAGAAAACTGACTGGTAAAATAAAACCCTATTGTTTCCTTTTCATTTTCAGAACAAGCAATCAAGATAATTTGGCTCCAATTACAGCTTCTGCGAAAGTGGTTATTGAACTGCTTTTATCGGTCTCTGGGTAAGTGTTTGTGTTTAGCATAACAAATCAGTGTTTGAAAGAACCACTTACAACCCTCACCAAAATGGGTGTTTTTTAATTTAACAGAGTTGCCAAACCTTCCCAGGTGTATTTTGGAGGGTCCGTCCTCGGTGAGCAAGCTATGAAATCTGAAGATGAAGTGGGAAGTTTGATCGAGTATGAGTTCAGGGTGAGTCCTAGCATCGGTCCTTGTATTACCGGTACCAGAAGTTAACATGTGCCGAATAGGGTCTCCAATATGTAATTTTAATAAGCCATATTAGTAAATGAGCCCGATAAATGCTCAGCTATTAAATAACACACTGGCACCGAAACCGGCTTGGCTCAGTGGTAGAGTGTCAGTCTGCGGACTGAAAGGTCCCAGGTTCGATTCCGGTCAGGGGCATATACGTTGGTTGCGGGCACATCCCCAGTAGGGGGCGTGCAAGAGGCAGCTGGCCGATGTTTCTCTCTCATCGACGTTTCTAACTCTCTATTCCTCTCTCTTCCTCTCTGTAAAAAAATCAATAAAATATATTTAAAAAATAAATAAATAAATAACACTGGCTTACAGGGAAAGTCCTGTCCTCCAGAACAGAGAACAATAGCTGTCATTCAGCACAGGACTTTGTTCAGAATCCAGTTCCCTCTGCGTTTCTTATCGTAGAGTTTGAGTGTCTGTGTGGTTTTGAGACAAAGGGACACTTGATCCTCCTGTGCCCTCCCCCCACCCCCAGTCTGTCTGTAAAACACAGGAACATGGCAAAGTGATTCATATTTGGCTTCAGAATGTGCTGTGATTCCTCCTCTGTATTAAGGCCATCTCTCTCACTGCTGTGGTCCATGCCCACTCCCCTTTCCCAAGCCCAGTTCAGCACATAAGCGCACGGTACCGAGCTGTCTCATGAGACAGGCAGGTTTCGGATCTTTGTGGCTGAAAGTACAGTGACCATTGTTGAGGTGAATGGCAGGAATGGCGGGAATGAGCTCATGTCTGACATTAGCAGGTCCAGGCTGAATTCTCTGTGCGACTCTCGGCCCGACAACATGGCTGTGATGGGCGGTGGTGACTGAGGCCTCTGCAGGTGTGGCTGAGGGAGGTCTGGGTTCCGGAGCAGTCCTTCACTCAGGCAGAGGGCTCGTCCCTCTTCGAGCTTCTGCTGCAGGAAGTTGCTCCGCCTGCAGCGTGGCCTCAGGTTTGTGGCTGCCATCAGGGTTTTACTCGGTCTCCCAGGTGCTCTCCCACACCTCCCGAGGGTGGTCCAGAACAGAGGCAGCTTCATTTTTTCGGTAGGTGGGCTTTCCCAGAAGCAGGTGGTTGGTGCATTGACACGGCAAGGATCTTGTCACCTGCCAAACAGGGTGGTTACAGAGCCAGTCCCACGTGACTGTCCCCGGACATGTGGAGAGCAGGGTGCATGTGTTCCCGGTAACCTGTGGCACCCTGCAGCTGTTCCTGGATTGAATGAACCATCATTTCTCTTTGACCTTTTTTTTCCCCCCCAATTTTTATTTATTTTTTTAAATTATTATTTTTAATATATTTTATTGATTTTTTTTTACAGAGAGGAGGAAAGAGGGATAGAAAGTTAGAAACATCGATGAGAGAGAAACATCTATCAGCTGCCTCTTGCACACCTCCTACTGGGGATGTGCCTGCAACCAAGGTACATGCCTTTGACTGGAATCGAACCCGGGACCTTTCAGTCTGCAGACAGATGCTCTATCCACTGAACCAAACCGGTTTTGGCTTTTCTGAATTTTAGTGACTAGAATTTTTTAAGCACATATCTCTATTTTTGAATACTCTGTCTATACTCTAATTTTGGAGCCTTTGCGCTCTCCTTTGTGATTATGCCAACTATTCTATTTGTTTGTTTTCTCTTGGAAATAGCTGCTACTTAATTCTACGTCACAACAGTTGTAAGTAGATAACACGCACTGTTTCCTAACAGGTTATTAACTTGGGCAAGCCTCTGAAAAACCTGGGCATGGCAACCTTGAACATCCAGTGGCCGAAAGAAATCAGCAACGGCAAATGGCTGCTTTATTTGGTGAAAGTAGAATCCAAAGGATTGGAAAAGATAGCTTGTGAGCCTCAGAGTGAAATAAACCTTCTGAACTTAAGGGTATGTTGGCGATTTTTCTCAGTCTCCATAGATAAGACTTCTGAGGGGAAAGCCACTACTTTCCTGAGGAAAACCATGTGCTGGCATGTCCACAGGGTTAACTCCCGGTAGAATAAAACTCATTCCAAAAGCTATTGGCACCTTAGCAAGTGACCTCAAAAGCCTTTCATTCTTGTTTCTTAAGACAGTAAATATGTGTTGGGTGCTTAGTGAGTCTTGGGCACTTTGCTAGACATTTTGTTTTCACTTTTCTCATTTCATCTCTCGCTAGTCACATGAGAACAGCTTTCTTTCCTTCATTTCATGGATGAGGAGATGGAGACTCGGGGGGAACAATAACTTTCAGTCTCAGCCTTTAAGAGGCAGACTCAACATTCCGCTCTGCTTGCTTTCAGAGCCGTCACATGTAGCTCTCTCCTGCTCCACACGCACGCCCCTGGTTTATCATGTACACTCCAGTGTGGTGAAGACTTACTGTGTTAGCGAATGTCTGTTTCTTCTGCCTTAAATTCTGAGGTGACTGGGTATGATCGGTGTTCATATAAAATGAACATTTAGAATGATTATTATATAGATGATTATTATTAATTATAGAATGACCCTTTATTCATTGACTTCGAGAAATAAGATGATCCTGATTCCTAATCCTTATTGTAAGGAAAGGGCAATTTTAAACTTCCTACAAGGCTTAGTTTTCAGTACTCTACGTTGAACTAAGTCACATGCTAGTTCTTTTTGCTGCTTTGTTTATTCTCATTCAAGAATTGCTGACTTTTCACTCTGTGTTAGGTACCCACCTGGAGGCAGGGATACAGGAATGAG
This sequence comes from Pipistrellus kuhlii, assembly GCF_014108245.1. Lineage (NCBI taxonomy): Eukaryota > Metazoa > Chordata > Mammalia > Chiroptera > Vespertilionidae > Pipistrellus > Pipistrellus kuhlii. Next base: position 38,728,908 of record NW_023425573.1, on the reverse strand, counting down.
ATTTGACTCCCTATTTTAGGATGCTCACAGTTCGGTGGGGAGACAGAACAAAAAAAGCCTCTTTCTCTCCCTGGGTTTTAAGGTCAGAGTGGGAATCAGTGACCCAAATCAGTAAACATGAAGTGAGGTAATACCACCTGCAGATTTTTACACTTAAATTAACTCTACACCTTTGGTGAGAGGAGAAGGGTAAATACTGTGGATTCTGAATTTGGCGTCATTTGGGAGGGAGTACTCAGGAGGTTGCAGATCATGACAGGGAATGATGAGTGGAATGATTTGGAATATAATTCCTTTCAGGAGTCGCACAACTCCCGAAGGAAACGGGAGATTGCCGAAAAACAGATTGACGATAGCAAGAAATTTTCGTTATTTGCTGAAAGGAAATACCAGACCCTTGTAAGTATTTCTCAAGAGCTGCGATCTGACGGAGGATGTGTGGGGGGAAGGTCTCCCCTGAGCCCCTGCGTCCTAACCCCTGCCTCCCTCCCCTCCCAGAACTGCAGCGTCAACGTGAACTGCGTGAACATCCGGTGCCCGCTGCGGGGGCTGGACAGCAAGGCCTCGGTGCTGCTGCGCTCCAGGTTGTGGAACAGCACGTTTCTAGAGGTGTGGCCGCTGGGAGGCTGTCCCCGGGCGCCCTCTGCCCCCTCCTAGCGCCTTCCTCACTCCCTAACCCATCCGCTCCCTCTGTCTCCGCACAGGAGTACTCTAAAATGAACTACCTGGACATTCTCGTGCGGGCCTCCATCGACGTGACTGCGGCCACCGACAACATCAAGCTGCCACACGCAGGCACTCAGGTGAGATGGGCCCCGTCCACACCCGGAGCAAAACCCCCCCTGGCCTGGCCTCTCCCCGCTGCCCAGGGCTCATTTCACAGCCCTGCTACCTCTTAAGGAGACATCCGATGGAGTCCTAAGGCGCTGCATCCACACGCTGTACTTTAATGGAATCACCGCTGCTCAGGATCTGTGGTCTGGGAAAAGGGGACGCTGGCGGCACTGATGGAAGTAGCCACAGAGCGGGAGGAGGAGTTGTTTATTGGTTTACTTACATCCTGCACTTCATTCCTAAGGAAGTAGGAAGAGAGGGTCTGAGCTGCCAAGGAGAAAAGGAAATACGATCGGTAAAAAGGCGGACACGTCACATTTCAGGGGGATGTGATTTTCTTTTTGGGGGCTCTGAATTCGGAGAACCTGAGGTGGATCCTTTTGTAAGGTGGGTTTCTGATAGGAGCAGCCTTCACACTAAGGGGGATGTGTCTTCAATAGAGAGTTTTATAAAAGATAGAAAAATTCCTTCAGCATTGATACTGATGCTCAGCAGGACTGGAGGGCATTGGCCGCAGAGTGAGTGAGGGGAGCATCTCGGCGTGGGCAGGCTGCTGGGGTCCAAGCACTGCTCGCTGGTGCTGGAATTCAACCTGGCAGTGGAGCTCAATCCCTTCCCCTTACAGGCACGTGGGAACGGGGTCATTCCCCAGGGAGATGCCTCGATTTTAATGAAACTGGAAAGAATACTGGTTGTGGAGTTGGGATAGCTTCAGCTCACCTGAGCCTGTCTATCAGTAAGAGTTGCTGTGGCGAGATGAGAAAGGCTCCCCGGAGCCCCGGGGATGGCAGCTCCGGGATGTCTCCCCTTACCTGATTCCAAGGCCAGCTCTTCCTTCTTCCTAATCCCAGCTGGTGGACGCTGTCCTTATACAAACCCAAAACCCTTCTGTTGACAGTGGAAGCAGACAAACAATGAAGTCTTGCTCACTGGCCTCTCACCTCCCTGGCCCCCGGCAAGGCCTTGCACAGACTGGGTTTGTAGAGCTCCTTTGCCCTTGAAATGGGGAGCCCAGCCCCTGCCTTCGGTCCTGGTCCTCGCACGCAGTCTTTGTCCAGGGAGTTGTTTTGCGGTTTCCATAAGGCTCCAAGTTCTGGTTACCACGTTAGCCAGACTCGAGGGCTTACCACCCTCCCCTGGATTCCCACGTGTCCACCCTGCCACCCTGGGCTGCAAAGTCAGAAGCTGCCTTGTTCAGCCAGGATGCTGTTAGATTGCTGCCTCTTGTGGGAGTGATTTCCCCTATTACTGGCTGGTTAAGAGGCTTTGGTAAATATGCAGTGTGGTTGTAATACGGTTGATTCTTCCGGGCGTAGACCAGTCTCCGCTCTCCACCTCCAGTTTTATCAGAACTTACTCTTCCACATGAGAATGGCTCTTCCGGATGGTCACCTGGCCCCCAAGGACACACTATGCGCCTTCGCTGTGCGGGACACAGGGAAGCCAAGGCCAGTGGCCTCAGCACAGGCTAGCTGAAATGCTCTTTCTGTCTTGTTTAGTCAGTTTACAGGTCGCATCCACTGTATTATCCTTCACTGGTCTCCTTATTCTTTCTCCCCTGCTTGATGGCTAACCTGTGTTGGAATCAGCAGTCTGAAGGAAGGGTTGTTTTTTCCTGACAGCTGGGACTCCAGTGGGAGGAAGGGCGGTGAGGGGAAGTGAGCTCTGAGGTCCCCTCGGGGCCTGGAGTAGAGTGAAACCTCACTGAAAGCAAAACAGGAAACCAGGGCACTGATGAGGTGTTTACGACTGCCTATTGCAGTCGGTATAGCTGGCTGGGAACTCTGAATGTGGTTCTTCCCACTAAGTGTTTAAAGAAAAGCAGTGCTCTTGCTTTTTAAGTATTTTCTGAGTCAAAAGGGACCGGTAGGTGTTTTCAGGTGTAAGTAGAAAGGAAAGTGCATTAATGGGTCAGATTTAAAAATAATGATAATTTACTATACCTGTACATCTATCTAATACTTTGTGTTTTAAAGAAGTTTCTTAGAGGTATAATTTTTGGTGTTTTTTTTTTTTTTTTTTTTTTTTTTTTTACATCTTTAAAATCTGAGTGAAAAATGTAGGCCAATTGTGCATAATCTGTCCCTATTGTTTTCATCACTAAAAACAAATTTTTGAAAAGTATGATTGTTCTAAAAAAGATGGCAGGTTATGAAGACAAAACAAACTTGGCTGTGTATTGATAACCTGTAACTTGATATTGAATGATGATTATACAATTTATCTACTTTTGTTGGAAAAGAAATACACACATAGTCAAAACATAAGCCACCATTTTCCAGATTCTAGGAAAAGAAGCATTAGTCTATTATTAAAGGAGAGGATCTTGCATCAAAAAGGCATCTCATCCTCCCACAGGCTGCACTGGCCAATGTGTGTCCAGACAAATTCCTGGTGTCGACTGTCTTCCTGTTTTGTAATTGTGTTGTTCTCTTGTGGCCATAGGTTCGTGTGACTGTGTTTCCCTCCAAGACGGCAGCTCAGCACTCAGGGGTTCCTTGGTGGATCATCCTTGTGGCCATTCTTGCTGGGATTTTGATGCTTGCTCTATTAGTTCTTTTACTATGGAAGGTAAGTGATACCTGGCATTTGAATTTTGTGATTATAAACTTTATTTCATGTTTTTAAAAGTTAATTCATACTGATAGTGTGTGTGAATATATATATATATATAAAATTTTTTCTCATTAATTCCTCTTCCCTTCCCAACATTTTATTATGAAACTTTAACAGCAAACTTGAAATTTTACCAATAGATACTTGCACATCTATCTAATACTTTGTGTTTAAAGAAGTTTCTTAGAGATATAATTTTTGGTGTTTTTTCACATATAAGTTAGCATGTTTATTTTAATATATTCTTATTGATTTCAGAAAGGAAGAGGGAGAGAGATAGAAACATCAATGAGAGAGAATCATTGATCAGCTTTCTCCTACATGCCCCACCTGTGCTTGAACCTGCATCCCAGGCCTGTGCTCTGACTGGGAATCAAACCAAAACTTCCTGGTTCATAAGTCGACACTCAACCACTGAGCAATGGGCTGAGAGTTGAGAAATCCAAACTGTATAATTTTGGGCAAATCATTTCACCTCCTTGGTTGAAGGGTTGCCTTAGCAATCTAACCCAATCTAAATGAGTTAGATTAGAGATCTCATTGTTTTGTTTTGTTTTTGTAAATTCTAAAGTATTCTAACTTACAAGTGAATTCGAAATATCATTTTTATAACTTTACATACTCTTCTTTTTGAAATTGAACTGTTTTCATGTGTTAAAGTCACAAAATTTTAGGGCCAGAAAGGATTTGAGTTCAGTGTCCTTTAAGTTGGATTTTGCACATCCACATAGGTGCCATGACTAAGTAGGTGAGGCTAAAACCATCATCCCCCCCGAATTGTATCTACTTTAAATATTGGGGTTCCACATAGGATTCTTTTTGGAGGTAAGAGAGAAAAGTCCTCTGGGCTGGTCCAGTCGCCTTTATTTTGCAAATTAATATGCTCATGTTCATGGATATTATATAGATTGCCAAGTTGGAGATAGGACTGGGGTTCCCTAAGTTTGCTAGGAGTATTCACTGGGTATTAAATTGAGAGGCACACATAAATATCAGGATCCATAGTCTAAATTGGCACTGTCCAGTAAAACTTTCTGTAACAGTGGACATATTCTGAGGCTGCACTATCCAATATGGCAGTCACTAGTCACAAGTGGCTGTTGAGCTCTTAAAATATTGCTAGTGCAGTGGGCGGTATTGACTTTTAAATTTAATTTAATTTAAATCTGAGTAATAATGTGTAGTCAGTTGGTAGCTACCCTTTTGTACAAAGCAGATCTGGAGTTTTACCTTCATGAGTTGCCAGACTTGGAAGCAGAATTTTTTGGGAGGGCAGAGATTTATTCGACCAAGTTATATTTCTGAGGGCAGGTCCATGGCCTTATGACCTAGATTAAAGTAAATAGATAAAATTCACATTGTTGAATGGAGGAAATTATAGTAGAAAGTGGAGTTGTATTTTATTTTATTTGATTTTTTACAGAGAGAAAGGGAGAGAGATAGAAAACCAGAAATGTCGATGAGAGAGAAACATCGACCAGCTGCCTCTTGCACACCCCCTACCAGCGATGTGCTCGCAACCAACGTACATGCCCTTGACCGGAATAGAACCTGGGACCTTTCAGTCCGCAGACCGACGCTCTGCCACTGAGCCAAACCGGTTTCGGCTGGAGTTATATTTTAATGCTCATTTGGAGTACCTAACCTTACACAGTGGCCCAGAGTTTGGGAAACCGACCGTCATCATTCTTTCATGATGGTTTAGTTGAATTTATATTCTGATTCACCCCACAAATTCAAAGGCCTCAAAATGATGGCATTTTTACTGTGAAAAGCAGAAAAATACAGTGTTTCTCTGTTTTATTTGTATTTGTGCTACCTACCTATTTTATGGTCCATATTTTTCTGTAAGAGAAAAAACACACCCAAACATATAATCAGATATGCATGTATTTTCCCTTTTAGAGTGGTTTTTGTCTTCCTGATTTCTGTTACAAATAGAAAAGTTGATTAGCTGACTAAAGCCATCCAAGTAAATGTCTGACCAGAGACCCATGGGAGGAGAGCTGGGTTGATTGCTGCCTGAAAGGAACATGCTGCAGTGACTGTTCACTTCCGGTTGATGCCTTCGGGGTCCCTTTGTAAACGAGCTGTGAATAGAAATCAGGCTACAGTCTGAGATTTTTCTTTTGTTTAGTTCACCTGTGAAACTGACTAAATACCTTGCTTCCTTATAGTGTGGTTTCTTCAAGAGAAATAAGAAAGATCATTATGATGCCACATATCACAAGGCTGAGATCCATGCTCAGCCGTCTGATAAAGAAAGGCTCACTTCTGATGCATAGTAGTGACCTACTTCTGTAATTGGTAATTGATCCACGTTTTTTAATTGCTAGCTGTGGGACCTGCTGTGGTTGTGGTGGCTAACTTTAAGAGCAACAGCTTGCTGTCTGTGTCCCATTAACAGATGTTTCCAAATGTCCACACTGGCTTGCCCCGCTTGGAATTGTTTTATTTATGTCACTTGAGAGCTGTTTTGTTTGTTTTGTTTGAAAAGCACAGAGCCATTCGTTGCAGGTGAGTTACTTTGTGCTGTGGTTAACCATCACCCGTAGCGATGAGGAGACGGAAATCTATACGCACACAAAAGGAGGCTCAGTGGCCCGGTTTGCCACATGGTGTTAACTTAGTATGCAGCATCCCATGGGATTTCAAAGGCGCATGAGAAACCATTCCCGGTTTCTTGTCCATTTCGGAATTTCCTACAGATGGACGCTTGTGTTGACTGCCTAATTAACCTTTTTGCATGTTGGAAACACAGTGTTTCTCTGGGTTGAGAGGGCTTTCTCACTGTCATCCTTTGCATCTCCTTGCTGGAAAGATGGGGGCAGGTTTGGAATGCGTTGATCGTTGCTCGGAAATTGTTCTGTGCTAGCTAAGCATGCACCTTCCTTTCCCGCATACCTACCCCAGGTCAAAGACCATTGCAACGAACTGTGACTATTGGCATGGTAGACATTATGGCCAGTTTCAGAAGGCAGCTCTTTACCAAAGTGTTACCTTCAATATCCAAAATTTAGTATAAAAATGCTCTGGACAGTTTTTATTTCAATGGACTTTGACCTTGTTTCCTATTCTTGGGATTCGATTCCACTTTGGGTCTCAATTGATTTTAAGTTCATGTCTTATTTGTAAACCTATGGAAACAGGAATTGGTCATGATTCCTTTTTCCATTTCTGTGGGCGTGAGAGGATAGAATTACTCCGACAGCCCCTTTCCATGTGAATCCCAACATCTCCATTTAATTGTCGCCTATCACCCTCAATTTCCTTCTTTGTTTAAGTGGGGCAAGAGCACATTTTGTAATGGGTAGATCTTTTGGCTTTTTTGAACAGAGTAATGAAAGTAGTCCATGTTGAAATGGCTTTAGAACAAAGCTTCTTGCCCATTTTTCCTGTTTATTCAGTGATAACCATAGTTGTAATTTTATTTTGCCCCATGACATTCTTATAAATTAATTCAGTATTAACATTCTGTTCCTGTTGGGTTCATGTAATAAACAACTTAATCAATCATTCCAAGTATCTTCCTCATCCTATTATCTGCACTTTTTTAAAAATATATATTTTATTGATTTTTTACAGAAAGGAAGAGAGAGGGATAGAGAGAGTCAGAAACATCAATGAGAGAGAATCATCGATCAGCTGCCTCTTGCACACCCCCTACTGGGGATGTGCCCGAAACCAAGGTACATGCCCTCGACCGGAATCGAACCTGGAACCTTTTGGTCCGTAGGCCGATGCTCTATCCACTGAGCCAAACCGGTTTCGGCTATTATCTGCACTTTTTAAATTGAAAACATCCTTTTTTTAAAAAAATAAAATAAAAAAGGCATATATATTTTATTCATTTAAAATATTCAATTTGATTTTTATTTTATTTTATTTTTTATTTTAGTTTTAAAAAATATATTTTATTGATTTTTCACAGAGTGGAAGAGAGACGGATAGAGAGTTAGAAACATCGATGAAAGAGAATCATCGATCAGCTGCCTCTTGCACACCCCCTACTGGGGATGTGCCCGCAACCAAGGTACATGCCCTTGCCCCGAATCGAACCCGGGACCTTTCAGTCCGCAGGCCGACGCTCTATCCACTGAGCCAAACCGGTCCTGGCCAATTTGATTTTTAAATATCTAGATATGTTCTCAATAAAAATCTACTTGGAATCATATGGAATATTTTTTAAATTAATAAAATATACATTCATTAAAAAAGAAAAATTAGGCAGCGCTCTGAAATTCAGTCTGGTGATACTTTCCTGAAGCTCTCTGTTAGTACCTGGTTGATTTTATTGCAGGACAGAGTTAGTCCCCGATTTGTTAATGAAACGGCTTCACTTGGGAGCACAGCACCATGCCCAGGCTGTGTGGTTCTCCTTCCAGCTGGGGATGCGTCCCGGAGCCTCGGAGGAGAGAAGACTCTTACAAGGACCCATGTGAACACTCACATGTCCTGGTGTAACTTGTAAACTACATTATCTGTGACCTGAGTTTCATTTCGTTAGTGGAAGAGGGGCATGAGATAACCTTTGGCTTCTGGCCTCTAAAAAAATAGTTCTTCAAAATGATGTTTCTCTAATCTATAAGTGAGCTCTTTTACAGATAGTATTGGGATTCTAAAAAATGGAAGCACTGTTTCATAAACTTAAATGTCAGTAAGGACATAGCTTACCTTGTTTCTAAATATAAAGACAGTAAGGAAAAGGGGGCTCTTCTTGCAGTTTTATAGCTATTTTTCTCTTCCATGTATCCCCACTGGCTGCTAAGATCTTCACCCTATTAGTTATTTCTGAAAAGAAAACCATGTCTTTTTTCCTTAGTCCAGAGGTAGGCCCTATCTGAACAGAAAGCTTAGATATTCCCAGCTAGGGCACTTGCTTTCCTCGGGATTACTAAGTGTGCTTCTGTTTATCTCTCCCTCTTCTGCAGTGTGGATTCTTCAAACGCTCTAGGTACGATGAAAGCATTCCCCGATACCAAGCTGTCAAGATCCCGAAAGAAGAGCGAGAGATCAAAGATGAAAAGTACAACGATCACCCGGAGAAAAAGCAGTGGATCACAAGTTGGAATGAAAACGAAAGCTACTCCTAGGGGCCGGAGGAGTGTCCCCATCCCCAACTGCTGTTTCAGTCCCCGATGCAGAAATTCAAACGGTTTAGAAGCCTGGCACCTGACTATTGAGTTCAGACAGACTGCACCATAGTACGAACCGACAGTTTCAACTGCTGTGTGGGCATTGTTACGTAGCCTACGGCTCCTGCTTTGCAGAGCCCAGATGTCAGACTGTTGGCATGAATTTTTCGTTAACTGCCTTAATTTAACTCTCTGGGTTGCCTTTATTTTTGGTGTGGCCGACTCACAAGTGCCGGGGAAGGCCCCGCCCAGATGCGCTCATCTGACATCCTCCCGCTAGTGTCACTGGAAGAAGGCACACGTGGTCACCATGTCAGCAGAGTGACGGTCGGAGCTGCCTCCGCAAGCATTCTTCCCAGTAGGACTGGAGGACCTGCAAGTTGACGGTCCCCCATCACAAGACAGTGCCGTGGGGGTAGCTGCGTGTCCATCTAAAGTGCTATCTTAAATTAAATGTGCAATAGAAGGTGATGTCGCCATCCTGCCATCTTTTTCCATTTCCGAGGCGTGTGAATCCCTGTTCACACCAAAGGCGTCCAGGTTTCCTTCTCCCTTTTCACTAAAAACACACAGGTGCAACCGACTTGAATGCTAGTTATCCTTATTTGTATATGGTATTTATTTTTTTTCCTTTTTTACAAACCATTTTGTTATTGACTAACAGGCCAAAGATTCTCCAGTTTGTCCTTCAGGGTGGAGTAAGCAATCAGAATTAGAACATATGGGTCATTGGTTTGATCTAAAGTATTTACTGCAAAAAGAAAATAGTGCTTTATAAATGTACCAGAGATTGTTATAATTTACGGATAAGTTATTTAAAACATCTTCCTTCGTGACAACCCTTATCTTCACCCCCTCCTTCCAAACCCAAAAGGTTTGTTTAAGAAATGGGATTAACAGTTAGAAGTTTAATTCTGAACAGACAATGGATATTTTTGAGTTTGGAGCTCTGTGTGACAATTTTGAATTTTATGCTATAACTTTCAGGAACTCTTGGAAATATGGGGTTTGTTTCTTGACCTTTCACTGCTGTATAGATAGGACTTGAAAGAAATGGTGAGTGCCTATGGTGGATCCAATCCGATCCAGTGGAAGACTACTGAATACTCGATACCAAAAGTCAGATTAGAACATCATGGCTTTTATGTCTTAAATATTGTTGGAATCACATCATGTGAGTCAGTGTTCTGTGTTTTTGTTTTTTTTTTTCTGTGTTTCCTTTCCTATCTATATTCCCCAAATTCCTTTAAGACTACTCTAACAAGAACTTTATCTTGTTGTTTAATTGTAAAAGTGGAGGAGGAGAGAAAGATATTATTCTATACATTCAATAGAGATTGAATGGATATGAAAGCCAGATTTTAAAAAAATGACTGTGCTTCAAAATGTTAAGTTATATGGAGAGCAACAGCAAACCTGGTGCTAATTTCTTTGGATGTAGTGTAAGCTGTGTCTCGTTCTTTTAAAACAAAATACAGCTATGTACCATTGTTGCTTTGGAGTTTTAATTTCCTTTTCTTTTTGGAAATCTTATACCCTTAAGATACTAAGAACATTACTCTAATTGTACTTTAGAAATTTCATTCACAAATACTGTTTTCCAAATGATATTTTGTTTACAAAAATTTCTTGAGAACAGGTCATAACAGTGTTTAAAATCTCAGTTTCTTGCTTAGATAACTTGGAACCCAATGCACTGGCTTCACAGGTTGCTCAGAAGCTGACGTTTTGGACGCGTTTATAGGCCCTTGTTATAAAGACGAATGTCCTTGGAAAGGGGTGGGGAGCTGGGTGCAAGGGTGACTCAGTAACAAAGAAACAAGAATGTAGTTAGTGGTCTTTACGATTATAGTTGCGAAAACTGTCATCTCAAGTCAAGACACTGGTCTATTCGCATTTGATACATTTTTATACTAACCAGCATTGTAAAGTTATTTCATGATTAGAAAATACCTGTGGATATTTGTATAAAAGTGTGAAATAAATTTTTTTATGAAAGTGTTCATTGCTTAGTAACATAGCATTGTATATGTGAACAAACTGTAAGTATAAGTACCCTGAATTGTTTTTCTTTATTTCATTTAAGCCAAACTGAAGTTTCTGATGTTTTTATTTATTCTGAGTGTCTCATATAATCTCAGATCAGCAAAAGATAATCGTGTGTCCCCCGCCTTGGCTTCACTGTTCAGTGGATACTCAAAAGAAAATGATGTTAAAGATGGCTTATTCAAGACATCTGCACGTTGGGAGATGTCTGTTTGCATTGACTCATCTGCTTCAAAGGTTATGCCTGTAAAGGAAAGGGTATTATTTAGCAATGATGCCATAGCATGAAAAATCAGCGTTTTTATGGCTAAGTTGCTCTCTTACAACACATTTTGGATGTGAGAGCAGTCCAGCTGTGACATGTATCATTAAATTGACCACCAAGGACTTATAATAGCAGAATTGAATGGTCAGAAAAAAAGAAAAAACAAAACAAAAAACTTACCAAAGGAATTTATTTAGATTGAAGTGGTTTTATGAAACTTCTCTATCTGGGATATCACAATTTAATAAATGAAAATAAAGCATATAGCCCTGGGCGGTGGCTGGTGTGGCCCAGTTGTTTGGGCATCATCCTGTGCACTGCAAGGTTGCCAGTTTGATTCTCACTCAGGGCACATGCCCAAGTGGTGGGTCTGATCCATGCATGGGCTGCAGGCTCGGTCCCTGATAGGGGGTGTGCGTGGAATGCTCTCACATCCATGTTTCTCTCCCTCTCCCTTCCTCTCTCTAAAATCAATTACATTTTTTAAAGGAGCCTGAAAACAATGCTGATTTATACAATTTAAAAATCACTAAAAAAAAATTAATAAATAAAGCATGTTATAGTGCCCAGACGATACAGCATGCCCTACCTATCCTGAACACATTTCCAATCTAAAATGTGTTATCTGTCCAGGATATTAGGTAATAGTTTCCCATTAGACTTAGTATTATATGTTAAATTTTAGCCTTCTTAATTCTTTGAAGATCAAACAGGTGTTACCACCCAAAGAAATGTGTGATTTGTGCTTTTTAATGAAGGGCCAGAAGCTGTGAACCTTTTTTTTAGCCACAGTCCCATGGATATATCCAAATTAAATCTCTGAAATTATGTGTAATCACCATAACCATTAAGGATGTCCATACTGTGGTCTGGCTATGGCTCTGGCATGAGTGACCTGGGATGGAGGTCATGGCAGTGCTGTATGTGGTTCCTGTGACTTCACCTCTTTCTTGCTATTGGATGGGAGCATACAGGAATGCCTAGTCATGGTAATGGTATTATTAGTATGGGGCTAACCAACACTGACACTTTGCTGGGTGCAGAGCACTTGTTATCATCTCATATACGAGTCATGCACAGTCATGGCTTACTAGTATGTTGTGTCCTTGTGGTTGAGAATATTCTAGAATGTAGGGTAGAGGTAGATGGGGAATGCTTTTAATTGTCCAGACTTGGGAAGTAAGCATAAGATGGAAAATTCTATCCTAAATGAAAACATCTTAATGAGAAACTGATCTCTGGTACACAACCCACAAAAAGACAACGTGGGAAGATACTAGAGTTGTTGGGTTGTTTTGTTTTAAGGGAGGAAAAGAAGGAAATGCTGTAGGTGGCCGGGTGCCACATGTACGTCCTCGGGGCTGAGAAAACTGAATGTGGAGGAGTTACTTGATCAGCTTGTAGCATAAAGTAAGTGATTAAAGGCCGTTCCTGGAATCAAAGAGAGGATCCAACTGAGGGGAAGGCAAGGCTCAGTGAGATGAAGAAAGTGAACTTGAGAATGATTTCAAAGGAGTGGCTATTGCAAAGAAGCCAGTAGGCATCTGTTCTCCTGGGAGTTACTGATTATGGTTAAAGGGCAAGTGAGTATTTCTTGTTCCTAAAAAGAAAACACAGGTTTTGCTGACTCAGAAAGGCATCCTATTCAGCTGTTAGGATATGTGGGAGTGGGTGGGAGTGGTGTGTACTAGTGGCTGGAGCCAGTCTGCAGAGGTGTTGCCAACAGACCCATCTAGGAGGAAAGTTATAAAGGGAATTCAAGGATACATCCTCTCATGAAGGATAAGTGAATTGTAAACAAATCTGAGTAAGAAAACTGGTCCAGCGCAGTGCAGGGGTGGGCAGGTGCCCACAAAGGGCAAGCTAACCAGGTAATGGTTGATTACACTGGAGTGAAGGAGTCAAATGCAATTTTCGCAGCAAAGTTTAAATGCCTCAGTCTTCTCTTAGCCCTTGCCCTGGAGCCATTCCTCAGCCAGCCTGCCTGTGCCAGGGTCACTGAAATGGGCAGAGACAGACCTGTTGGAAGTCGGATAAAACTTCTCACACACTGTTCTAAAACATACACAGAAAATCTGAATGCTGCTCTCATTTTCTCATGGCCCAGCAGATAAATATTAATATTTAACTTCTCAATAACCAGTAGACAGGAGTTTTCTGTGAAGATCCTGTCATTGTGAGATGGAGATAGACATGGATCAGACATTTTCCCTCCAATGTCCACCTGACTCCATACATAGTTCTCTGAACTGTACTTTACATCTTTGTGACTATTTTGTAACTGCCAGTTTATATTTCTTTATACTTCCATTTTTTTCATCCAACCCTCCTCTTATCTGGCAATCATCAGTTTGTTCTCTGTATGAGTTTGTTTTTGTTTTGTTTGTTCATTTTTTTTTACACTCCATATATAAGTGAAATCATATGGTATTTGTTTTTTTTCTATCTGACTTATTTCATTTAGCATAATACTCTCTAGGTTCATCCATGTTGTCACGAATGTTAAGATTTCTTTCTTTTTATGGTCAAGTAATATTCCATTGTGTGTATGTACTGAATCTTTATCCATTCATCTTTTGATTAGAGCTTTTAATCCATTTACATTTAAAGTAATTATTGATATGGTTTTTTTTATTGTATTTGTTGTTCTTCTCTGTTCCTTATTCTCCTGCTATCTTCTCTTGTATGTTGATGATTTTCTATACTGTTATGTTTGTATTTCTTTCTCTCTATTTCTTATATATCTCTTATAGATTTTGGTATATGGTTACCATGTGCTTCATATATACCAAGCTATGTTTTTTGCAGTCTATTTTAAGCTGATGGTTGCTTAAGTTTGAATACATCCTAAATCACTATTATTTTTTTTTAACTTACACCATCCACATTTATGTTTTTGTCATTTTTTTATTTCTTTGGTGTACAATGTGAGTGTCTTCTGATTATCAGAGAATAGTTAACTAGAGGTGGTCTCTTGATCCCTTTGGATTGCAGCTAACAAGTATTTTCCTTCACCTCAGTTTCTAGTGACCGCCTCAGAGCTCCCTGGGAGGGTCATTATTCTAGAAGTTAAAGCACACTTCAGTCTATTTTGTATAGTTGTAGTCCCCTGAGTTAAATCCCTTGATGCCAGTAATACCTAGAGTGGTTTCTATTTTGAGTATTGGAACCTAACCAATATAGCTACTTACTCAAAGAAAATGCTAAAGGGAATTAAAAGAGAAAACAGGTAGAGAGGAGATAGCTTATTCCAGCTAATGCTAGATCCAGAATATTTTTATTGCTTTTAAGATCAACTTAACTCTCTAAGATAAAGGTGAATCTTGTTCTTTCTTTTTTCTAAATCTCCAAGAGAGGGTGGAAACATGTAAATATATTACCTGACTCAAAAAGCAGCAGTCAGAAAATAAAAATAGAGGGAAATGCGGAAAGTCATCATTAAGTTTGAGAAAATATCATATTTCATAGGCTGAATGTGTTAATTAAATCCCAGTAATGACTTTGCAAAAATGAAATAAAAATCTGTTAAATTTGTAAATAGACAGCAATATAAGAAAATATATTATCAGTCTGCAGAACATGGAAATAGACAATGAATGTGTGTTGTTTTTACCTGCCCAGCCTCCCTTCTTTGGGTGAAAGGATCTGCTGTATACTTTGGGGAACCTTTCCTAACTCGATCCATGAGAGTGTTTGTGTGTATGTGTGTGTGTGTGTGTACCACGTCTCCTCACATGTTTCCAGGAATGTAAACATCACTCAAGCCTGGCCAATCAGAGTCAACCTGGTGCTTTTTTTTAGAATGATAAGGGAGAGAGGTCTCATTCCTAAGATATTGCCCACCTAGACTACTGAAGTTGGCGGCTACTCTGCTATCTCTGTCATTTGAGGAAAGGGCCTTGTGAAGGACAAGCAGAATCGAAATATGGGAGGAATATGGGGAGGAAGAGAGATGATGAGGAGGAGGAAAAGGAGGAAGGCAAGAGGCACTCTGATGCTTTGTATCCACACAGTACCTGAAGAGTTTTTCAGGGACATGAGACGAAATAGTCTCTTTTTATTTAAGGATGTTTGAAATGGGTTTTCTGTACTTGAGTCTGCAAGAGTCCTGCCTAATATAAAGTAAAATCTGTCAACACATCCCATCTCTGAAGGGATTGTCATATTTGGCTTTATAAATTTCCTTTGGTTAGATGGTTTACCTATGGGTTACCCCACCTTCCTCTTAGCTTCAGCTGTATGCTGTCTCCTGCTAAACAAATATTGCAAATTATGTAAGGATTTTTTAAATTTCCTGCCTAGATTTGGGTCCTTGTCTCATTTACTTTAACACACATGTTCTCTACACTAGTCTACACAGCCCCAGCATTCTCCTCTGTAAAAAACGATTTCACTGGTTAGTGCCTGTCCCAGAGGTGTTTAATAAGAGAAATAGCTCTAATCATTGGAGAGACTGAGGGAATTAGTAAAGATTACATAGTTAGGAAGTGGAGGAGCCTTGATTCCAGCTCAACTCTGCCCACATCAACTCCACACATTGCTTAAACACACTGATAAAGCCTCCTAATCAGATACATGCCTCTCCTCCCATCTAAGGCAACCCTTCCAGTCGCTCAAGGCCTTCCTCAGGCATTTAACCTCTCCCTCTCATTACATCCAGTTGCCTTCATGGACCCCTCACTTCCCACAGTTAGACTACTCACACTTTTCCATTGTAAAAATCCATAAATTCAGCTCTATAACGCTTCCCAATTACTATTTACAGTCATCATCCTCATCACTGCTCATGAAATCACTTATTCCAAAGCCACCAACAAATGTTTAATTAAGCCTAAAGCTTTCTTTTCCGGACTCACTTTACATCACTGCTGAAGAATAGCTAACAGTATCACATGCCCCCTCATTTTTGAAGCCCTCCTTCATTGGCTTCTATTACTGGTTATCCCATAAATGTTGTTGCTGTGGGGGCTGATCTCTGGCTTCTTACCTTCCACAGGTGATCTCAACTCCAATTGCCATTGGCATTAGAGACCGTGAGCTGTCTCCCAGTGTCCATTTCCTCTCTCCTTCTCTCTCTTCTTAAATTAACTCTTTGTTGTTGAACATTTTCTCTTTTTACCATGATAATACAAATGTTAGCTGGACAAACAAACCACTCAGTACAAAACCCCTCTTTCTATTTTTGTTTCATCTTGGCATAGCCAGGTGGCATTAGTTCCATGGAAATGATTGGAAATAAAGGGAAGTCAGATGTTACAGGCTGCAGTGCTGTGTTCCTTGTTATGCGATGCAAAACATCGAATAATACCATCATCTGTGATATCTTGGAAGGTGACTCTAATCCAGCTGAGGAGAAAGGTTAAGCAGACTCAGGTACTGATGTATGTTGACAGCTTCTTTTAGCACAGTCCCATGAGAGCGATGAGCTCAGGCAGGAGGTATCCATTTGGAGGCAAAGATGGAAGCAGAGCTTTGAAAAGGGCGATATTTTCTACTTGCTACTTAAAATCTTAATCAACCCAACAACCTAATGGGGATCTTATAGAGTTAAACAAAGCCATGGCCTAGCCCTGGCCGGTGTCTTCAGTGGTTAGAGCATCAGGCTGCCCACCTAGGACTATGAAAAACTTCATTTATAATACTTTGGAGCACCTTTTCTTGTGTTAGGCAGGATGTTGCCTGATTCTGGAATCACTTAACAAAGCTAATTAGATCTTCACATTTATTCAGTTGAATTTTGTTCTTTAACATGCTGAATTATGAATGAATGAAGTTTAAGAATTTGTTTTGTTTTGTTCTTTAGAAGACGGATGCTTGGTTTTTTGAGGATCATGGTGGGAAGGGTCACATTAACACCTTTTCTCTTAGGGCCTCTGAAGGTGCTAATCTGAGGGGCCTTTGCTGACCTCCTAGTAAAGTGGCTTTCATAACACACACACACACAAGCTATTGCTCTGTCATATTATCTTTATAGCCTAGCATTCTCTGACATAATCTATATATTTATTTATTACTTGCTTCTTCCCCATAGGAGAGCAGGGACCTGGGAATCTTGCTCACTGCCGTATCTCCAGACGCTATGTCCAGCACACAGCATTTCTAAAGGGACACTTAATGAATGAGTGAGCCCCAGAAGTGGCAGCTAGGAACTCAAGAACAAACAACATGGAAAAAATAAAGGAAAATTGATGATGAAATAAACATGTGCACCTCCCCACCCAACAAACTTAAAAAAAAATATATATATATATATATATATATATATATATATATATATATATATATATAAAATTGATTTTTTACAGAGAGAAAGAGAGAGGGATAGAGAGTTAGAAACATCCATGAGAGAGAAACATATCAGCTGCTTCTTGCACACCCCCTACTGGGGATGTGCCCGCAACCAAGGCACATGCCCTTGACTGGAATCGAACCTGGGACCTTTCAGTCCGCAGGCTGACGCTCTATCCACTGAGTCAAACCAGTTTTGGCATCATGCAACAAACTTTTAAAGAAGGGACTTGAACTCTGCTGCGGGACTGTATAATTCAGAATCAGCAGGCGGCTTCTGGATCCTCAGGGACCTGGCTCAAACCACTAATTCCTGTCTAAGCCTGAGTTCTTCCTGCCCAGTCTATGTACTGAGGGGTTTGCACCTTCAGCACTGACCTAGGCTCTTCTCCTGCAACTGCTGGTCCCCACCAGCTACCATTCTCCAAAAGAATGCAGAATTCATTCTTTTCACCAACTTGCACAAAGGCATAGAAGATCCAGTTTCAACAGTCTTTTCCTTCTTTTTGGTAAACTTTACTGAAGGTTTCAGGGAGGGAGTGTCTCATTGGGAAACAGCCCTGGCGATCTTCCGCCACCCCTTCCCCTTTGCTCTGAAAAGGGAGTTCCTCCCTGGCTTCCTGCAGAGCTGGGTCTCTCAGCCCCTGCAGCCTATCAAAGCGCAGTACAGTACTTACGCCAGATAAATACGGTTTTCCCTAAAACAAATCCTGGTGAGTAGGACGGCCTCACATGGCAGGGCTCCTTAAAGAAAGAAGCCAAATGTTTGCAGGGGGAAATGCTGCTTCAGTGGAATACAGTGCACTGTTTCTGTTTGTGTGTGGAATATGTATCCCCACGTTTTCACAGGCTTGTGGTGGCTCATCTCCTCTAGGCAATCCACCGTTCCTGAGGTTAGATTGACAGACATCTTCCCTGTCACCCAACTTTACTGGACATGCATCTGTCTCCTCTTGTTGGGTCTCCTCCCCCAGTTATCTGTGGAAATGAGCCCGCGGTTCCCGGGGAGTGTGAAAGTGCAGCTTTCTGGTAAAGCTGCCAAATGGCAATGCCTATAATGTCTGGCCTCCCACTTCCTATTATTAATAACTAGCTAATTATAATGTGTCAAAGGAACTCGTCACAGAGGTAGGCAGCAAGAATGGTGAAGCACCCACCCCCATAAACAACAGAGGGAAACAGGCTTGCTGGTCAGAGGGAGGGAGCTGTGGCCACACTGAAGAGGGGCACAAATCACGGCCTGGCAAGAAGGGAGCGGCGGAATAGAAATCATGACTTTCTTCTCCTCTTGTCCTCCAGTTATAGAACAGAAGGTTTGTTCACCTGGCGCTAGCAGAGCCAAACACTAAAAGCAGAATTGCAGTGGAGAAATACTGGCTATTTTATTATAAGTGGCGCCATCCAGGAGAACGGGAAGCTAATGCTCAAAAGCCCGGCTTCTCCCATGGTGTGTAGGTTAAAGAGTATATAGGGCAAAATCAAAGACACCATGGGTTACGGGGTTCGGGGTTGTGATGGGAGCTGACTGGTGGGAGGTGACGTGAGGTAATGAATTATTTCTTCAGGTCTGGAAGACGGCTCGGAGGTCTTTTCCAGCTGCCCTCTGGTTTCATGGGAAAATAGGCAGAGGGTCATTCCAAATAAGGCTCAGAAACTGAAACACAACTTACGTCAAGACTAGGTCTCAGAAGGGGTGGGGTTGGGGGAGAGATAGAAAAAGAGAAAGAGATGATTTCTAGAGCTATGATTTAAAACTAAACTTAATCAAAATTACAAGGACCCTTGGTTTCACTCTGAGCTCTATGCAGCCAGAAGGTAATGGTTTCAGGGTGACACAGCTAGCTTGTTTTCCATTCTTCAGTCAAAGCAGCCCAACAAGGATGATAAATTATCATTAAACGAGGAGGACCTGTCCCAAGTATCCTATATAATAAAAGCCTAATATGCAAATTGTTCCTTCAACTGGGAGTTGGGAAGGGAGGCTCCAGAGGCCCTGACTGGCAACCAGCAGCTGCCAGGGGCCCTATCCGTGCACCAATTCCTTGCACTGGGCCTCTAGTGCTACATATAAAGATTTTTATTGTCTTAACATATATTTTATAGCTACATAATGAAATATAAATGTAACATAGCCCTTTAGTAAAGATAATATAAAAGAGATACCCTCCCCCAAAAAGGAGATACCACCCTTGGATTACTTTCTCTATGTCTCTTATGGTGTTTTGTCCTAGTGCTCCCTGTAAGACACTTTTATAGAAGTCTTAACGGCCGCCATGTTAACAGATATCTGAAAGAAAAAAAAATAAAAAAAAAATCCAATGTTCTCTCTAGTTTCTGGGCCCTAAGGCTTTGATAAAAAATAAATAAATAAATAAATAGCCGAAACCAGTTTGGCTGAGCGGATAGAGCTTCTGTCTGCGGACTGAAAGGTCCCAGGTTTGATTCCGGTCAAGGGCATGTACATTGGTTGCGGGCACATCCCCAGTAGGGGGTGTGCAAGAGGCAGCTGGTCCATGTTTCTCATTGATGTTTCTAGCTCTCTATCCCTCTCTTTCTCTCTGTAAAAAATCAATAAAATATATTAAAAATAAATAAATAAATAAATAGATGCCATATTATATATGTCCTTATATACCCATTCTCTATATGTTGGGTTGGAGTTTGTGAATATACTCTGGAGAAAAAGAAATGCATGTTATAAAACAGTTGGACCGGCTTCTAGGAGAATAACCTTCATTCTCCTAGAATAAAATAAAATTCAAGGTTTCTGTTGGGCTTTTGTGCTTCCACACAAGTTAATGTTTAGCTGAGCACCTGGACATGTTCAGGTGGAAAGCAAACAGGGTTGCTCAGAGATGTAAACAGAGGTTGAGGGAGTTGAATAATACTGTGCATCGCGGTGTGAGAAGCATGTGGAGCTCAGGGAGTGGTCTGGAAGGAAGGAAAGGAGAAAAGAGGCAGGCAGCATGAAGGAAGGCTGGGACAGAGTTGTGGGAATGGCTGAGGGAAGAATTTAAGGATGTCTAATAGTCAGTTTCACGTTTTCTCCCAAACCTTTGGTAAAGTTGGCTTCAGGCCAAACATGTGAGCAGTTCTGACAAGGAAAACCTAACAAGGAAATAATTTTAAAAACATACAGCATCCTGGCTGGTGTGACTCAGTTGACTGAGCATCATCCCATGTACCAAGAGGTGGCCAGTGCGATTCCCAGTCAGGGCACATGACCATGTTACGGGCTCAACCCCCAGTAGGAGGCATAAACGAGGCAGCCAATCAATGTTTCTTTCTCTCTGCCTCCCTTCCTCTCTCTAAAAATCAACAAAAACATATTTAAAAAAACATACAGCAATAATGATAAAAAATAGACACCCTTTATTAAGTAGCTCTAAAATGCCCTGGGCATTGTGCTAACACACATAGCCATACCATCTAGGTCACAGTCACCCTGTGAGACAGGTAGTGTGCTTCCTTTTTATTTTTTATTTATTTTGTTAATCCTCATCCAAGAATATTTTTTCCCATTGATTTTTAGAGAGAGTGGAAAGGGGAGGCAAGATGGTAGAAGGAGAGAGAGAGAGAGAGAGAGAGAGAGAGAGAGAGAGAGAGAGAGAGTGGTTGACTCCTGCAGGCATCTCATCTGAGCCTAGGGATAGAACCTGTGACCCTTTGTTGAGCAGGCTGATGCTCTAACCATTGAGACCACTGGCCAGGGCTATTCTGCCTTTTTAGGTAAGGAGACTAAGGCTCAAAGTAACACATTCAAGGTCACACAGCCACTTCATGGCAGAGCCAGGACCTAAAATCAGAAGCCAAGTTCTTTTCATTGTACAATATTGCTTCCCCATAATCCTCTCTGCACTGTTCTTACAGAACTGTTGTCCAGAGGCTAATGGTCATTGACAAGAACCCCTTCTCTCTCTGAAGCTGCCCATTTCACAGTCCATTGATGGTAACCATTGAATGTTTTCCCATGTGAGTCAGATCTATCTTTCTAAGTTTCCACCCACAAGTTCTCCATCTGCTGTCTGAATCACTAAGACCAAACTAACTCATTCTTTCACAGAGAAGGCTCTCTAATATTGGAAGATATGGTATAAAATTCTACCAGGTTGGTCCCTGTCGTATATGTTTGTAAGAGCAGGCATATCCAGAAGGGATTCCTATCTGAATTGCATGTGGCTTTATTCCCAACTATGTAGATACAAAACATTACTTAGTAATTACTTAGCATGTTAGTAGCATTCAACAAATATTCATAGAATGCATGAAAGCTGGCCAGAGTGGGGAGTTACAGAATATGGTTAGTGAGGCAGCAAACATATAAATGAGATAATTCCTCCTCCCTCATCACTTTCTCTACCTACCTATCAAAGTCTTGTGTTCACACTGCCTCCTCTAAGGATTTTTTTTTTTTTTATCAAAGTCTTAACTACCATGTTAACAGAAATCTGAAAAAGAAAAAATGGTTAGAGGCACCAAGACCAACCATAGAGAAATGAATTGCCATTCTATGCCATAAATACATACTACTGCTATTCTAGGCCATACATATAACAGCTGCTTTGTCTTACTCCTCAAACCTTTGGAATGTCTGAACTGGGCAAAAGAACCTTCAACGTGGGCCAGAGTAGCTCTGTTCTCCAAACAACTGTTTGTAAAGCTAACAGGAAAACAGGCTTCCGACAAAAACTGCTAATCAAAGCCATTCTTTGTAATCAGTGAAGAGCCATGTGTACCTGAAATGACTTAGCTTTATTAGTACCAATACGAATTCCTTCTACTCATGTATTTCCCATTTTTCTTCTCATAAACTCTCTGCCTTCACTCCCCAATCAGAACTCGGTTTGGGTTTCTGCCTGAATCAATGCTTCCAGAATATTTATTTTTTTGTGTGATCTCCAACGCTTGTTGCCTCTCACTTTGAATTTTTATTTCCATATATATATATATACATGGATACATTTCACACCCATGGAAAGGCAATTTTGTTGCCTCTAAGATACCATAAAGCCATGCAGGTGGATAAATGGGGAGAGGCAGCAGAGAGAAGGGACAGCAGTGCTTTTCACTGTATCCTTTGCAGCTCTGTCTATGCGGTTAAACCAATACGGGGAACTGTCCAGTCTCTAGTCACTTATATTTAGAAATCTGGAAAAGGTGGAGCAGCCCAACGGTGACCCTATGGCAGGCACAGAGAGGGGCAGCTGAGTGCAGGTACCCTTTAAACACACGCTGACGGTGCGGGGATGCCTACAGACAATGCTCCGGGCCGCCAGCCAGTGCCGTTCTTCGGGGCTGCAGTCACCGGTCTATTTAGGGCCACCCTCCCCGGCGCTGGCCACTCCTCTGGCCGTGCCCGACCCTCTCTGGGTCCCAGTTTCCTCTCCTGTCAAAGTGGGGCTGGCATCGCAGGGGAGTTTCAGGACCCCCCGCGGGCCCGACCCCGAGCCTTAGGGCCGAGGCAGGGGAGGCAGGAAGGTGGGATCTGTCCCCAAAGGGCGCGGGAAGGGGGCGCACCGTGCACACAGGCTCTCCCGGAGGCGCTGGGACCGGCCCGCCACGCCGAGGAGCCCAGCGGCCCCCCCGCCGCCCGCCCCGGCTCCGCCCCGCGCGCTCCCCGCGCCCCTCTCCTCCCCCACCCTCCTCTTCCCTCTTCCCCCCTCTCTACCTCCTCCCTCCTCCCTCCCGGACCCGGCCGGCGGCGCGGGGGGCGCGGCCGCGGGTGACAGTTGCCGGCAGAGCCCCGCCCCGCGGCCGCCACGTCCCGCACGTCCCGCCGCCCGAGCGCAGCGCAGGGCCCGGCGCGGCGGCTCCGGCTCGGCATGCGGCTGGCGCGGCTGCTGCGCGGAGCCGCCTCGGCCGGGGGCCCGGGCCCGCGCGCCCGCCGCAGCCTGGCCTCCGACTCGGCCTCCGCCTCCGGCCCGGCGCCCGAGCGCGGCGTCCCGGGCCAGGTGGACTTCTACGCGCGCTTCTCGCCGTCCCCGCTCTCCATGAAGCAGTTCCTGGACTTCGGTGAGCGAGCGAGCGAGCGCGGCCCCGGCCGGCCCGGGCCTGTGCGCGCGGCCCCGGCGCCCGGGCGCCCCGGTCCCCCTGCGCCCAGCCCCCTCCCCGGGGCCCCGGCGCCCTGGTCCGGTCCCGCCGGCGCCCCCGCCCCCTCCCCGGGGCCCTGGTCCCATCCCCCCTGCGCCCCGCCCCCTCCCCGGCGCCCTGGTCCGGTCCCGCCGGCGCCCCCGCCCCCTCCCCGGGGCCCTGGTCCCGTCCCCCCCTGCGCCCCCGCCCCCTCCCCGGCGCCCCCGGTGCTTCCGTCCTCCCTCTCTCGGGCCCGATCCGGATGCCCAGGTGCTGGGCCCGCCGGTCGGAGCCGTCCCGGGGCGGGTGCCTGGTGGTGGTTATTGTTGGAAACCCAAAGGCCCCGGCGGCGCACGTGTGCGGGTTCCCCCGCGGCGGGGCCTCTGCCGCGCCGGGCTCTGGGGGAGGCACCTCCGGGGGTCCTGGCAGACACCGCAGAGCGAGGAGAGATGCCCAGTTTGGTATGACGGTTGCATAGAATTGCCTGACGGCAGGGGAAGCAGGTTATAGCTGGCCCAGTGTCTCCCGGAATGTTTTCCTTGTCACCGGCTGCAGGGTTTCCGCCAATGGCATGCTCATCTCAGCAGCAGCGAGCAGGTCTTGAGCACGTGTCCAGTGCATGAGTGCAAGATGGACAGTTCACCCCCTGGAAGCGACTATCCATCCACCTTCCTCTTCCTGCTGTGTGTGTGTGTGTGTGTGTGTGTGTGTGTGTGTGTGTGCGCGCGCGCGCGCGCGCGTGCTTCTTTCTAAAACGGATACAGCAAATTCCAGAGGAATTGCAAAGTGAGGCTCTTTGACTTCTCACATGGGGTGTTGAGGGGAAAGGGGAGAACTCAGATACACTCAGTGTATGAAGTCATAACAGTTAAGTAGACAGTTACCTTCTGCATTGTGAGTGCTGTTAGGTAATGGACGGATCCCTAGTGGGCTTTTGAAAGATACCAGCATGGCTGGCAACTTTGTCTTAAAGTTGTGGTTGACAGAGGGCGAATTTTGGGGGCTCACATCCTCAGTTTTTGTTTTTATGTTAAAATGACTCTAGTGTGACTAAGGGGTCAGTGTGGCCTTGTTTACAAGTATACCTTTCAACTTTCACAAGGAAATGTCTTCCTTTAATACCGTCGTTCCTGCTGCTGATGATCTAATTTTTGCTTAGGTTGTCTTTTGCTGAAATAGCAGGATTACTAGTAAATTAGCGACTTCCAAATGCATTGCTGAAATGATCCGACTTTTCAGTTTCACTTAAAATGGAACTGCCAGCCAGAGGACGTTCTACAACGGGCCTGCTTAGTATCCTGATGCAGGAGTGGAGGGAGGAGCAGGCTGCTTTCCTGGAATTAGACAATTGAATAGGATGGAGGTTGGGGAGTGGAGAGGGGTGGTGGTGGTGGTGGTGGGAGATGGTTGCTGAACAGGCATTGGTATTTTTTGCTTTTTGTTGCCCGAAAGCCCTTCTCTGCACTTACGCTTTGGTTATAGTGATTAGAATAGTGGTTCCCATGCACATGGCAGGATTTCTCTAATTAGTATAGTGGTTCCTGTGCACCTGACAGCATTTTCTGTGTCTCTTTGACAGATGTTCACTTCTCATAAACCCAGACGTAGGAAACGTGTTGTAAGTGACGGCAGCAGCAGTTTATATGGGCTTTGCAGGTCCTGTTAATTAGACTCCTCACCTTGCTCAGACTTGCTCAGGTTGCATTCGTTCTAAGACAGGAAGTTACAGTAAGGATGCAAATAATGGAGACAGGAGAGTTTCTTCCTTGCTCTCCGGAGCAATTGGAATGTCAGGAGCTGGAAGGTTTATTCAGGATGCTCTGGAGACTGGGCTCTCCTCCCTCGCCCCTTCCCTCACCCTGTCATTAGGGTAATGCTACGCCTCTGGAGTTTCTGGCCCAGTGACTCCCTCTGTGCTTCCCCCTGCCTCGGCCTCTGCTGCCTTATGGCTTCCACTCACTGCTCTTCCCACCATGTCTGTTTTCAGGATCTGTGAATGCTTGTGAAAAGACCTCCTTTATGTTTCTGCGGCAAGAGTTGCCTGTTAGATTGGCAAATATAATGAAAGAAATAAGTCTCCTCCCAGATAATCTTCTCAGGACACCATCGGTTCAGTTGGTACAAAGCTGGTAAGATCGCCGTGTTTGCAGTTTCAATGGCAATGGGGCTGTGGACTAAACTCAAGTTAAAGCAAATAAATCTTTTTTTTTTTTACTCCCTAGTAGAATCTTAAGGTTGCTCTTTAGTAGAATCCTGGATGCTACCACTCTTTGGTTTTGAGAAAAACAACTGCACAGAAATGCAGACACTAAGCTCAAGATTTATTTTATTCAATCTGCAGGGATGTTATAATAATATATGGCATTTGTTGAAGTGAGGAATTTATATGCAGCACCTTTAATCCTTTCCACACCCTGCCCAGTAGTCATTATTATCTCCATTTTACATAATCTCTAGATCACATGTGTCAAACACAAGGCCCACGGGCCAAATCCGTCCCGCCAGGCCTTGCAATGTGGCCCGCACCTCGCTGTCATCACTGCACTCTGCTGCGTTTCCATCACAATGACAGTTTATGACTGTTCAGTAAACCATTCGGCCCGCGATTTAGGCTGGATTTTAGATTTTGGCCCCTTCTCTGATTGAGTTCGACACCCCTACTCTAGATGATCAAACAGGTTCCAACAAATGAAGTTTTTTGTTTTTTTTTTTTTTGCCTAGTACTGGCACTGGGATTCAAACCTGGATTTTTTTGTTTCTACTATACTATGCTACAGTCAGAAAGATGAAATGGATTAAAAGTGCATATATTATTATAAACTGAATTTATTTTATTGAAATATATCTTTATAAGTCACAAGTTAAAACCTTTTTTATTTAAAAACAATTAGAAGTTATTGGAATTGTATAGAAACTGATCTCTCGTCCAAAAAAGTGACAAAAAAATTATGAAGGGTGTACAGCATATGTGGCCACCTATATACATTCTTCCTTGTTAATGTTATTAACTTAATCGTTCTCTTAATCACTAAGCATTTCAAATGAAAGAGTCTGTCAAAGTTCAGTTTAAATGGACATAATTCAGCTGCAAGACATTTCCCAATAATGATTCATGGAGATCCTTGCTTTCCTTTTGTAGGCAGTATAGTTGGTGCAAGAAACTGATCTCATATCAATTTTAAATAATACATGAAAGAGAAGATACTTTTCTCTGGAAGCTTATGCCTGCTTTTTTAGAAATTCTTCATTAAAAATAGCATATGTTGCATTTAGAAATCCAATCTGTGCCTAACATGTTGTAAGTATTCAGATCTCTCTTGAATAAAAGAGCACAGTTTTTCTTGACAACGAAGAGCACATTAATAGTTAGAGACCTGTAGGTATCAGAGTCACTTAACTCTGGAATGTAGAGAGGCAGGTTGTCAACAACAGCTTTCTAAACTAACATGGATTTGCAAATTTTAAAAACACTTTAATTCCCTCCTCCCTCTCCCCTCCCCATGTCTGCTGAGTTAGGGCAGTTAGACCTTGTTCTCTTGAAGACCATTGAACCATAGTGGCGTGTTTTTAGCTCTGGCCCTGCACTGCCATTGTGCTTGGTGGTAAGACCTTGAGAAAGTAATTTGGACTTTATTTGGCTCCTTCCTTAACGGGTAATTTACTGCCTTGAGATGTTAGATAAACTAAAACCAACATTCCCATGACTTTTGTGTTTTTGTTCAGTTCTGTTTAAAACACATGTGTCAAAACCAAGGCCCGTGGGCCAAATCCGTCCCGCCAGGCCTTGCAATGTGGCCCACACCCCGCTATCATCACTGCACTCCGCTGCGTTTCCATCACAATGACAGTTTATGACTGTTCAGTAAACCATTCGGCCCGCGATTTAGGCTGGATTTTAGATTTTGGCCCCTTCTCTGATTGAGTTCGACACCCCTAGTTTAAAAGAACTAGGTAGTATAGATTGTAGGCTTTCAACAAATTTGTTGATTGGACATGAACATCTAAAATTAAGGTTTAAAACATAGACCTTTAAGTTAGACTCTTAGGCCAAGTAGGCTGGGCTTTACAGTTTTCTGAGACTAAGACAAGGCCCATGATCACATAGTTATTGGTTATAGGCACAGTACTCATGACAATCATCATTTATACTGTAATTTGCAGTGGTAAGTTTAGGAAGTTTAAAGGCTATTTTAGCCTGCTTGGTGTGGCTCACTGGTTGAATGTCAGCCCATGAACCAAGAGTCACTAGTTTGATTCCATGTCAGATGGCAGGCTCGATCCCCAGTAGGGGGCATGTAGGAGGCAGCTGATTGATGTTCCTCTCTCATTGCTATTTCTCTCTCTCTATTCCTCTCTGTCTTTCTCTAAAAATAAAATAAAATAAATAAATAAATAAATAAATAAATAAATAAATGTAAAAGCTACTTGGTAAAGATAACTATTTTAGAGTATAGAAGTTTAAAAAAATAGAAGAGGTAGGAAATCTTACAATTCTTCAGTCAAATTTAACCTATGCTTTTAGGAGAAAATATGCACATTCTGCTAGTTTGAACCAGGAACTTTGCTGAAATGTGATTATGTATAAAAATCCCACCTTAACCATACTGGTAATTTAGAGTACTATACTAAATTAAAAAATGAGAAATGTTAAAAATCCCTTTTGAGCATCTTCACAATATTGAACTCTCAAAGTGTGACAGAGCAAGCTTACCCTGTTGATTTGTATTTTAGGTATATCCAGAGTCTTCAGGAGCTTCTTGATTTTAAGGACAAAAGTGCTGAAGACGCTAAAGCTATTTATGAGTAAGTTTACTATTTTGACCTAATTCTGAACATAATTTTTGTACCCTTTAAACGTCATATAAAAATATAAATCGATTAACTTTTAGTTTCCCACTGTAGTGGAACATGTGGCAGTATATTTGTCTAAAGCAGCCCGAACGGGCCAGGCAAGTAACAGAAAGCAGGAAATGGTCCTGGGAACAAGAGATGCTTCATGCTCCTCGGGTCTCTGGTGTAAGAGTTGTGGTCTGCAGAGAGCTAGTGTGGCCGCAGAGCCCTGGATGGAAGCTGAGGACTTTTCTCCTGGAGAGTGCTTTCCTCTAAAGGACAGCCACCCTCAGCTCCAGCCAATCGTCGCCAAACTGTAACACCACCCAGATCATTAAAGTTTTTTGTGTGTTTAAAGAAAAGTCACAAGTTTAGATTTTTTGTTAATCCTACCCTGATTATATTTTTTCCACTGATTCTTAGAGAGAGTGGTGGAAGAGAGGGATGAAGGGGAGAGAGAGGGAGAGAAAGAGAGAGAGAGAGAGAGACAGAGAGAGAGAGAGAGAGAGAGAGAGAGAGGGAGAGGGAGAGGGAGAGGGAGAGGGAGAGGAAGAGGGAGAGGGAGAGGGAGAGGGAGAGAGGCAGGCATGCTGGGGATCGAACCTGCAACCCAGGTATGTGTCTTTGTCTGGGAATCGAACCAGCAACACTTCAGGGCATGGGCCAATGCTCTAACTACGGAGCTACACCAGGCACACATCTAGATTTTTAATGTAAAATCTCCCAATTTTGAATGATAGGGGCAATTAATTAAAAAATTTTAAAAACACTGAAGGCCTACAAAAATGTCTGTGGGTCTCTAGTTTATGACCTGTGGTCTGTAAGATAATGTAAGTAATATATCCACTTCAATGACCAACATATCAGAACTGGTGAACCCAAGTAGTGCCCTCAGGCAATTACCTGCTTATTCCGATGGATGTTGGTCAAAAGTTGGAGATCACATTTTTTGTTGTCCTCAGTCTTTAATAGTTTTTTTTTTGTTGTTGTTGTTGTTGTTTTTTGTTTTTTGTTTTTTTTTTTTTTTTTTTTTTTTTTTACTGTAAAGGTGATGGCAACACTTCATTTTTAAAACTTCAGTTTTATGATTTTGGTCTGAAAATAACATCAGGCTGTACTCTGTACCTGCTTATGGAGCACATTTTACGTGAATATTTAATCTTTAAAACAATTCAATTGAGATTCTACTTTCTGTACAAAAAGAGTAAGTAATTTAAAGTAGCATAAATAGCTAGCAAATGGTAGTGCCCAGATTTGGGCACAAGTATTCTTAAAAGTAAACTTTATGTTACGTGGATTATATTATTGAACCTTCTGGAAACAGTCATTCAGAGCAGATAAGCAGAATAATACTGTTTGGAATATTAAAAAAGGAGAGAAAGGTGATGCCCTGGTCAGTTTTCTTAGTGGTTAGAGCATTGGCCCATGGACTGAAGGGTCTCTGGTTCAGTTCCTGGCCAAGGACATAAACCTCTGTTGAAGTGTAATCCCCAGCCCCTATCTGGGCATGAGCAGAAGGCAACTAATCGCTGTGTTCTTTCACATCAGTGTTTCTCTCCTCTCTCCCTCTCCATCTTCTCTCTCTACTCTTTCTAAAAAAAATCAATGGAGAATGTATCCTTTGCTGAGGATCAAAAAAATAAAAAAAAGTAGGGAACGGTGAAATAAACTAATAAAGGGGTAACTAGAAATGATGAAATGTTTGCTGTTTTTTGAGGAGTTTTCTTATTTGGATTAACAGTATGGTTTTGAAACTAATTACAAACTAGGAATTTCAAAAATGTTTTGAGCTGTGAGAGCATCATTGGAATAAGTTAATAGTACTCCAGATGATGACTTTGAATGGAAAAGCACTCATTCGAAAGTGTAAAATCTGATGGGGATGTTACAAAATGGATTTTATTACTTCCTAATTAAGACTCCTTTTCTCTTTATTTCGTTCTTTAAATTATCCAAGCAAGAATGTCTTCTAAATGACAGAAATGGGAAGGCCAGATGATTTGAAAATTTTTTCTTTTCACACAACAGTTGACTTTCCCTCTCCCATTTTTAAACTTATAGGATGAGTGAAATTAGAATTCTCCCCTACTTTTCTGTTCTAAGTGGTTGTTTCTCTCTTGGAGCCCCAGGGAATAGTTCCAAAGCCGACAGTCTTTATAGGCTCATTCATCTTCATTCCTTACAGAGCATGTGTTCCCTGGAAGCCAGTGCTCCGTCTTCTGAGACCGAATGTCCCTGAATTCTGTCTCACAGTGCGGGCTCAGATGACCTCAGCTGACAATGGTTACAGAAAAAACCATAGCATGTTTAGGATCATCTTTTGTTGCAGCCTTCCTTTAAGACTTTCAAGAAAATAATTAAATTTCAAATGTTTTATTTTGAAGGTTCTTACACTGTCACAGACTCAGTATATTCAATGATCTGAAATATATTTACAGAGGTATAGGACAACATGCACTGAGGTTTCTTTAGCCGAATTAGGGATTGCTTGCCTAGTGTAGTTGGTTAAACTTAGATTTTAGTATTAGATTCACTTGTCAAAATACTTGGCTGTATTGAGAGACAGGTTTGTTTAGCTTCACAGATACCGTGATACGGATCAGGAACCGACACAATGACGTGATTCCCACCATGGCTCAGGGTGTGATTGAATACAAGGAGAGCTTCGGGGCGGATCCTGTCACCAGCCAGAATGTTCAGTACTTTTTGGATCGCTTCTTCATGAGTCGAATTTCAATTAGAATGTTACTCAATCAGCACTGTAAGTGTCTGGAAGTCAAGAAAAGAAGTTAAAGTGTATTGGTATATTTTAAATTTATTTAGAAAACTTCCCTTTAAGGAAAATGTTTAATTTTACTTTTTTTTAATGTATTAAGAAAAGTAAACAGACTTGGTTTATTTATTGAATATAAAATACTGTGTTTATATTTATGTTTAAGAAAAATGTTTGCTCTTTTGTTCAAATACCATTTAGAGAAAGAGTTTTCCAATCTGGAAATGGGCTTTGGATATTTTAGCATATTTGATTTGTCTCTGATGTTTCTTTTCTTAATAGCTTTGTTGTTTGGTGGGAAAGACAAAGGAAGCCCATCTCATCGAAAACACATTGGAAGCATAAACCCAAACTGCAATGTAGTTGAAGTTATTCAAGGTAAATACTTACATTTCTCCTTTCAGAAAAAATGTAGGAATCAAAATGGTTGAGTGTTAATCTTGCTATTAAAACAGCTATTTATATCCCGAGATAAAAATGTTAGGAGTGAATATGTGGGTTTGAAAATAACTTTCTAATGTTAATTGTGCCTTATGAATAGGATATTTGCTGATACAATGTTTGGATAGGTAAAGTATGGTGATGCTATGTGGGTATCTGTTTCATTTCAAAAATTTTAAGCCCCTTTTTCCTTTCTAATTCTCTGTCTAGAAGCCATAACTTATAATTGGCTTACATCTTTCCACACTTTTTTCTGTTTATATCATATACCAGAGGCTCGATGCATGGTTTGTGCACCGATGGGGTCTCTTGGCCTGGCCTGTGCCCTCTGGCAATCTGGGACCCCTCGGGGGATG
Source organism: Pipistrellus kuhlii (assembly GCF_014108245.1). Taxonomy (NCBI): domain Eukaryota; kingdom Metazoa; phylum Chordata; class Mammalia; order Chiroptera; family Vespertilionidae; genus Pipistrellus; species Pipistrellus kuhlii. The sequence goes on along the minus strand of NW_023425573.1, from coordinate 38,697,255 downwards.
TTGGAGAGCTGGTTTCAGCCTGATCCCCACCAGCTGGCCCGATTCAGACATGAGGGAACCTGATTCCTGCAAGCCCAATCCATTCTGGAGGGAGCCCGATCCTGTGCGTTGAGCGTCTGTCCCCTGGTGGCCAATGCACGTCATAGTGACCAATCAACCTGTCATTTGGTCTCTTAGGCTTTTATATAGATAGATAGATACACACACATATGATTGCTGGTCTTATGTTGTTTATTTAGAAAATGGGGTAATCTATTTCTACAAGTTTACAGACATTGTACCATGTTCAATATATATAGATTTTTGAATGGCTGTATGGATGTACCAGAATCTATTAGTCCATCCTCCCCCCCCCCCTTTTTTTTTAACTCTTTATTAATTTTTTTTCTCAGAGAGAGGAAGGGAGAGAGATAAAAAACTCATCAGTGATGAGAAACACTGATTGGTTGCCTATTGCATGCCCCTTACTGGGAATCAAGCATATAACCCCAGGCATGTGCCCTGACTGGAGTCAAACCTCTCCCTCCTGGTCATGGGTTGACACTCAACCATTGAACCACACTGGCTGGGCCATCCTTTGATGCATCTAGTTTGTTTTCATTTTTTTTCTAATCAACAATATTGCAGTGCACATCTTTAGATATCTGGTGACTTTTGCTATTATTTTACAAAGGAAGATTTACATTTAAAGTGCATTTAAAATTTTGATAAGTCCCATAAGGTAACAAACAGTGAATGAGAGTGTCTTTCCTAAACCCTCACCAACTCTAAATGTTTGTTTTATGTATTGTAAGTATTTTTCTAGCTTGCTGTTTTTCTTTACTTTGATGTGTGTTTTACCATATATATATATATATTATTGACTTCAGAGAGGAAGGGAGAGGAAGAGAGAAAGAGAAACCAGTGATATGAGAGAAAAATTGATTGGCTGTCTTCTGTACGCTCCCTACTAGAGATTGAGCCAGCAACCTGGGCATGGGCCCTAACCAGGAATCAAACCATGTCCTTCTGGTTCATAGATCAACACTCAACCTCTGAGCCACACCAGCTGGGTTATGGTGTCTTTTTCTATATAGATGTGGGTTTTGCTTGATTTTTTTTTTTGTATTATATCTGTCATTTTTCCTTTATGGCTATTAGGCTTTGTCATGTCATATTTAAACACTAAGATTTTTAAAGTATATTTTCTTCTATAAAAAGTTTGAAAATTTCATTTGTCAGTACTATTGCCATCTTAATGCATGAAACAGATGTAAATATATTTAATGCTTTTTTGTTGTTGTTTTGATTCACACTAGATGGCTATGAAAGTGCTAGGCGTCTTTGTGATCTATATTATATTAACTCTCCTGAACTAGAGCTTGAAGAACTGAATGGTAAGCCTGATGCTGTCTATTCCTCAGTGATCATTGTTTTGATGACTTGACAAGGGACTATAAGGATAATTTAGATTTGTTTTAATATAAAAGATCTTTTCATCAATTTCTTCATAGGAAAGCCGAGTGAGAGAAATCATGTTAAAACATATTTGTGTGTGTGTGTGTGTGTGTGTGTGTGTGTGTTGTGTGTGTGTATGTCTGTGTATTTAATGTAGCTGGATTCTTTCTGAAAGACATTTTGGTCTTTCCCATTAAAACAGTTTTACATTGATTATGTTGATTCTTTACTTATTTTTGGTTTTCTGGTTAGAAAAAGTGGAAAAGTGGTGCCAAGAAAATTCCATTTGACTTTTATATGCACTTCAATAATGTAAGGTTTACCCTAGAATATTTTTACTCTCTGAGTTATAAATCATTGTTTACTATTGAGGAAGTAGAAAGATTGGAGGTGTAAAGAAGAAATAAAGGTGGTCATTTATTTGAGAAACTGTTTATCTCTAATGGTCTTTTTTTCACCCTGCCAGTGCCTTTTGGACAAAATACTGTTTTTCCTAGAGGTAGGGTAGTTTAAAAGGGGGGGGGGGGGGAACATTTCCTAAGTTAACATGACCCTTTGAGAAGAATAAAATTAAACAGTTTTTACTAAGTTGTATTCTGGACAGCAGTGGATGTTACCCAATTGAAAATAGAATTGTTTGATGTTTTCCTAAAGCCGTTATTAATGCTTTTGGCCCATAATGGTACATTTAGTAACTACGAATCACAATACACCCGTGATAGTTTGGGGACCTGAACTACTCTGGGCTGTTTCCAGATGTCCCACCCATGTTTCCAGGGATTTTTTTATTCAGAGGGAATCCAGTTTGTTGGCTACATTAGGATCCCAGGGTATGGTGAACCTTATTCCTTTACTCTACCCGACGTTCTAATTTACACACTACCTGCCCACCAGGGCACCTATTAATGGTTGAATGTAAAGTCAGCATTCCTGGGTAAATTGATGCTAGCTTAATTTTTTTCTTCAGATCTATATCCATGGAAATGCCTGAAATAAAACAGAAAACATTCCACCTGGGAGAAACATTTTTTAAAATGGCATAAAAAAGAATGTATTTATGTAAGTTGGACCATGGGATTTATAGACTGTAACACTTTCTCTGGAGAGTAAAACCTGGACCTTAGGGTTGAGTGTCCTTTACAAAGACTGGCCGTCATAAAGAAGAATGGGCAGAAGGGTGGTTATTTGTTATGCAGGACTCGTGTTGTCACTGTCAGGTATTAATCTAAGTGAGCACGGGATTCAAACACGAATACAGTGAAGATCTGGTGTGGCATTTCTCCCCTAAATGATGCTATCCTCCGTAGTAAATGTTTTCTTTTCATCACCACACAATATATTCTTTAAATGCTTTAAGCATATCTCTCTGTACTTTTATATTTTTCTCTTCTGCTCTGTAGCAAAATCACCAGGACAGCCAATACAAGTGGTTTATGTACCATCCCATCTCTATCACATGGTGTTTGAACTTTTCAAGGTTTGTAAAATAGTATTACATAACCTCTATCAGACCTTTCCTGAGGCTAGGAGTCTGCTCTGAAAGTTAAATACAATACTCTACCGGGTTCTCTTCCGTTTAATTAAAAGACGTCATTTCAAATTCCGCTCTTGGAGATCAGCCTTTTGACAGCGTTGATGGGCCCCTCGGTGTGGTGGTAAGCTCAGCCTGAGGCCGAAGAAAGACTGGGTTTGCATTCCAGTTCTGCCACTTAATTATGTGGGTGACCTCGGCCAAGTTGCTCAACCTCTGAGCTGCTGTTTCCTCTTCAGGAAAAACAAGGGTAATACTCTCCAGATTATTATGAAGATTGGAGAATGTCTAATACAATTTCAGCACAGTGTAGGGGCTCCTTGAGGTTCTATTTTTTACAAAATAAACACTTTCCACCCCTAAAGGACCAGAGTCCTACCTGCTGTATGCTTTTTTTCCTTTTGAGAAAGTCATTTATATTAATGTATAGGGCTTCTGCTGGTATATTTGCTCTTTACAACGAGTTTTGAAAACTAATAAAATTATGATAGTAATGTTGAGAATACATCCCCCCCCCAAAAAAAAAAACAACAAAAAAAACAAAAACACTTGCTGGTGGACAGGAAAGTGGGTGATGAGAAGTGGTACAGGCCCCTGAGGCTGAAAATGGCACCCTAAGTCAAGCTGGAGTCTCTCTTCCCTGAGTTGCCTTGTCTTCAGCCAGAAGCACTTTAGAAGAGAGAAGATGTGGCTTTCAGCCTGATAAGGAAAATGAAAAATATTCTGAAACAGGAAAAATGATGCAATAATAATGATGACTTAGAACAGCAAGATTTCAAGAGTGCTTTTTTGTTCTAAGAAAGCAAGAAAATATCTAATCCTTCCAAAAATATTTCAAAGTGATTAAATAAATGATTGGCACTTAAAGGATTAAAACTGATTTTTCCCTTGAAATTTCAGAACATAAAGATCCTGTTCCCCATGATGCTTAATAAAAGAAATACTACCATGTTATATAAGCGATTTTGTATAACGTCAGTAGTAATAGGTTCCGTATGGAACCTGATCTAAAAGGGCCTTCAGTAGGGATGATACAATCTGCTCCTTAGGGAGACTGGTGTGCCCACACTTATTTCCAAAGTCAGTCCTGTCTTTTGCCTTTTTTGCTTTAGTGCTTATGACATGTTGGCAGTTTGTACGCTGTATCCTTTAGAAATTGTTCCAAAACAGTTTTACAAGTAAATGTCCTTAGTTTTAAACTAATGGTAAATTGGATTAGTTTATATTACTATAAGACCATTGCTGTAAATAGTATATGAAATTTTTTTTTCTTAATGAAAGTTTTCAAAAATAAGATTTGTCTGTTATCTACTAAATTGTAAAAACATTTGGATAAAATTTTCTGCTTTAATGTAAACTCGTTTAAAATGTTAAAACATCTGGTTTTGCAAAATATACAGAATTTAGTTGAAATCTTTAAATCAAAATGTCTCACAACTCCTCCACAATTGACGTCATAATTTTTTTAAAAAATAATTCTTTAAATATGGTTATAAGAATAATGATTCTTTAGCATATTTCCATCGACTTAAAACTTTTAAAATTTCAAGTAGTGCATATTAGTTGAAAATTATAATTATGTTCTCTCCTTTTTAAAAGTTGTATTTTTAATGTAAATCGAATGTATTTCAGAATGCAATGAGAGCAACCATGGAATATCATGCTGACAAAGGTGTTTATCCACCTATTCAAGTCCACGTCACACTGGGTACTGAGGATTTGACTGTGAAGGTAAATGCTTTTCTTTTTTAAGGTGATATTCAGGCATGCACGCACATAATTTCTAGAAGGCATAATTTATCATTAGGAGAAAGAAGTCCTATCTCTTATACCTATAATAATAAGCACATTCTTCATTTTTCTGACAGATTATGGAGTTTTCCCTTGAGTCTATTTCTATTCTGGTTTCTAATTCTGATGATTCAAGTTAAAGTCAGTCCTGGAGGCAGACACCTTAGCAGTGATCATGAATATTAACTTTGATAAATCTAAAATATTTGTGTATTTGCAGTGTTATGTAGATAGTAAATAATTTTTCATTTTTAAAAAATATGTTTTTATTGATTTCAAAGAGAGGAAGGAAAAGGGAAAGAGTCTTCTCCCCTTTTGGGAGTCAGTCTAGCTAACAGTTTTCAATTTTGTTAATTTTTTTCAAAAAGTAATTATTTTGTTGATTTTTCTCCACTGTTTTCAATTCTGTACTTCATTAATTGCAACTCTAATCTTTATTATTTTCTTCTTTTTCTTCCTTTGGAGTTAGTTTGCTCCTTTTTTAGTTTCTTAGGATGGAAGTTTACTAGGTTATTGATTTGAGACATTTTTCAGCTAAATATTTAATTTTAATATTTCTCTTGAAATTATCATGTTTTCTTTGATTACAAAATCTGCATTATTAACCAGTACACCTAGTATGTGAGACCTAGAGGCTCTGTGCATGAAATTTGTGAACGGTGGGGTTCCTAGACCTGGCGAGCAATCAGGGCTGATCGGGAGCCTTCTGGCTGCTGGCCGGGGCCTTCCTTCCCCAGCTGCCAGCTGCCAGCGGGGGCCTTTTTTCACTCCATGCCACCCCTTGTGGTCAGCACACGCCACAGTGAGTGATCAGACTCCCACTTGAACTCCTGTGGGGACACTTTGCATATTAGCCTTTTACAGTATATAGATAGATGTCTTAATTTTTCTTCATTTTTTAAGAATCATTTTGCTTGGCATAGACTTTTTAGTTAGTCTTTTGCTTTCAGCACTATGAATATGTTAATCCTACTTATCCTTAGATCCTGCTTATACAGAAACTCAAGGTCAGTCAGAGGTGAAAGCTTAGGGATCTGTTCTGGTTTTTCCTGAGTATGAGCATAGCCCTAGGCATTAACGTGACCTTCTGGGTTCTCAGGACATCTCTGCACTTTTTAAACCCCTTTACATATCTCATTCCCTAGCTTTTCTTATTAAGCTTTTTTGTTAGCCTATTGTTTGCCTTAATTGTTGTATACTGCCTCAGGTGGCCTTAAATTTTATTATCTCTAATTGTTTTTTATCCTCTCACTTTTTAATTTTTTTTTGTTTTTTTAAGTTAAATCTTGTTCAAAATATTACATTATGTTCCCTTATGTCCTCTTGTTTGGTGTTGGTGGACGGACAGACTTTGCTTAGGGAAAGAAAGGTTCATAATGACCTAGCATTTCCACCTCTAGATCTTTATATACTCTGAAGGTTTAAATACAGATATTCAAGCAAAATCGTATACATGGATGTTCATAGCAGTATTATTGACAATAGCCAAAATATGGAAAGAGCTCAAATGTCCATCAACTGATAAATGGATCAACAAAATGGGATACATATCCATATAATAGAATACATTGATGTTTCTATCTCTCTCTCCCTTCCTTGCTGAAGTCAATAAAAATACATACTTTTAAAAAGCTATAAAAATTTTTCATAAAGGTCTTGAACAGACTTATAAAAGCCCTACCTATATATTGGGCTCTGCTTCCTTACATCGAAAGTCACATGACTGTATCTACTCTTGTTGCTTATCTCTTTATGTGTTAAATCCTTGCTTTAATTTTCTTCAGTAGAGATTTCACCCCATTACTTATGCTAGACTTTTAGGATCAAGGTCTATTCCCTCCCCCTCCCCCAATGCTGCTCATTTTTTAAGTTTGTTTAGAAGGTGACATTTTTCACCTTTTATTCCTCTGCTGAAAATCCTGTGAAGGAATTAGTTTTTTCTGTCTCAGAACTCTAGCTGCTCTTTCAGATTTTATGTTTGGTCTATATTCAGTAAATAATGTAAGTGTTAAAGCCACATGTATTTAAAGTAAAAGTTCACTGTTGCTGATTTTATAAACTTGACATTAAAAAAGATGTTGAGTAAGAGATTTCAGGAGCTCTGGGTGAGAGTTTAGAGTTAATACATTTCCTGCCTTCAGAGCTGTCATCAAGTTAGCCACGGTTCATTTCCCTTGAACCTGGCATTCAGATGAGCTAACCCAGGGAGCCCAGGGTGAAGGGGAACAGGAAGTTAGGAACGGCAGCTCTTGGTTCGATGACATTGAGAAGTGGTGATTTCATGCGCTGAAGAGAAAACTTTAAAAATAATTGGCAAACTTCTCTTCCCTGGCCTTCCTGTTGACATTACTCCCTACCATGTTTCTCTTTCATAATATTTTGCCTTTCTCTTAGCATAGGCTTGTGTTCCCATGAGTCTATATTTTTTTCTTCAAATTATCTTAATCAGAGATTTTTTGTTTAATTTTAATATATCTTTCTCAGTATATTTGTCATCAGAGTGCCATTCTTCTTGTCTTAAATGTATATAGACCAAATATCTGTCTCTGTCTCTCTCCCATTATTTTCTCTCCCTCTTTTACCAAAGAACTCAGTCCATCTGGTATTCTTTTATCTCTTACAATTCTCTTGGAAACTCTTAAGGACCACTTAAAAATCTACCTCTTCCAGTTTGTTTCTTGACAGCAGAGCAAAGGAGGGCACCTTAATTTACCGGTGTCAGATTTTAACAGTATTCCTGTGGCTTCGTTTACCTCTTCACTGTAATCAGAAGGTGCCTCTCAGAGTCACCCATCCTTTCTGCTCTGTGCTCTGCTTTCCTCATACTCGCCTGTGGCTGGAAGTCACTTCCTGTTTTATACTTGTTGGATGCCAGAAGGTTAAGAAAAACCAGTTCATTGAATCTACCTTTAATCTTAATATCTATTCTAATATGTTGTTTACTTAGTTAATATTTATAGAACTCTCACGCTTCTTACCAACAAGTGTGCAACGGAGCATTATATTAAAGGATGAACAATTAACAAATTGATGGATCTCAGGAAATACTCAGAGCTCTTTATTCATCTTACTAAAATAAATCTCTTCACAGGGTTTGAATTCATGGCCAAGAATAATTTCAAGCTTAAGTTCTTAATGAAGTCCTTGTAATTTTTATACTGCAGTGCTCTAATTGTAGATATATCAGAGGCAACTCTTCAAATGGTATTTCAAAGTGAACTTTTATTTTTAAAATTAAAATAGCTATATGATTTTTATTGTGAAAGAAATATACATCAGATCCTCAAATAACATCATTTATTTAACATTGTTTAGTCAAACATTGATGAAAATAGGAATTTAGCTCTTGTTTATATTAACTAGCTTATCATTTCACCACAGTTTCAAGAACCTGGTGATGTTAATAGGTTGAGAACTTACAAAGATGAGAACTTACTGTGTAAACATGCTGTAAAAATTTTTAAAGACTATTCGAAAACTGGGAATACATTCTGATGCAGCCACTATAGAAAACAGTATGGAGTTTTCTCAAAAAATTAAAAATGGAACTGTCATTTGACCCACTGATCCTACTTAGAGGAATATATCCTAAGAATCCAAAAATACCAGTCAGAAAGAATATGTTCATAGCAATGCTATTTATACTAGCTAAAAATCTGGAAACAGCCCAAGTGCCCACCAGTAGATGAGTGGATAAAAAAGATGTGGTATGACACAATTGAATACTATGCAGCTGTAAAAAAGAAGGATATCTTGCCCTCTGAGACAGCATGGAGGGACCTAGAGATGCTAAGCAAAATAAACCAGTCAGAGAAAAACAAGTATCACATGATCTCACTTATATGTGGAATCTAATGAACAAAATAAACTGACAAAGTAGGTCGGAGACAATATACTGGTGAATTTCAGAGAGTAGGGGGTGGGAAGTGATTAACCAAAGAACTTATATGCATATATGCATAACCCATGGGCAGATAATAGTTTGGTGAAGGCCTGGGGAGGAGGCAGGAGCAGGGTGAAGGGGGTTAATGGGAAAAAGGGGACATCTGTAATATTTTCAACAATAGAGATAAATAAATAAAAAGACTATACAAAAACGTAACTAGAAGCCATCTAGCTTATTGACTTTTGAATATGTAGCACTCAGAACTATTTTTATGTCTGTGCATATCTATATACCTATGTTAAAAGCAGATTAGTTTATGACAACTATTTTAATATTATAGATAGTGGACTCAATTTAGATTTTGTAACAAAGGAAAATGACTGTATTAGATTAGAATGGAAGGTGTACAAGAGCTAGGAAAATAAGTCCATGATGACTGTGAAGGAATACAAAATGAAGACCATCTGTAAATACATCACTAAACCTACCAAATCATCTACCATATGATTTGAGTTGAAAAATGACATAAGCACAATATAAAAACCTATGTACCTTATAAATTGCCTAGAAAGTTGTCTGGAGTCTATTCTATGAAATGCCTAGTACATGAGATACTACACCACAATTAAGTGGCTCTGCTTTTTCCATCCTGAAAATGAAAATTATACTGTTGTTTCCCATAATAGAAGTAATTGCGAAAAATATTCAGAAACTAAAAACCCAAAAGAAGAAAACCACTCATAATTCAATAGACAAAAATATATCATTACAGGCTTTTCATAATTTAATTTTTATAAAATTAGAATATTATAAATACTTCTTCATAGCTTTGTGCTATTTAACAAGATTTTGTGAACATCTCTCCTGCTTATACATTCAATTCTATATAATATTTAATGGCTAAGTAGTGTTCTATTTTAGACTGTACATTAGTTTACTCAAATAGTTTTCTAATTAGTTTTAGCTGTTCTCTATAGTGCTGTAATGGATAGTATCCCACATTCTTTGCATACTTTTCTGCTTATTTTTTTAGGATAAACATTGTTGGGTCAGAGAGGATTTATGCATTTTTCACCTGGTTTTCAAACTGGCCACCAAAAAAGAATTATTTTTACATCCTAGATAGGCTTAGTTTATGCTGCATTCAGTGCTATACTGCAGTGTTAGTGTGACTTCAGTAATACACAAAGTCACCCCCTGAACTTGTATTATGATGGAGTTTATTTTGTATTAAAATTCTACCTGTTAGATGAGTTGTGTTAAGTCCAGCAGTGAAGGAATTGTTTACACTTGCAACTTGAATTGCATGATACTCGTTTTGAAAAGCCGGACTCTGCAGAGAGCAGTTAAACTGTGACACTGTGTGTCCTTATTTTGTTGTATAAAGGACTTGGTCATATTGCATGATCCTTTCTCATCTTAGATGAGTGACCGAGGAGGTGGTGTTCCTCTGAGGAAAATTGACAGGCTCTTCAACTACATGTACTCAACTGCACCGCGGCCGCGTGTGGAGACGTCCCGAGCAGCACCCCTGGTATGTGACCAAGAAATAATGAAGTGCGTCTTTGTAATTGCCAAAGAAAACAAATGGGTTACCAAATAAATCAGTTCAGCCATTGAGTAGGACACACCTCAAGGAAGAAGGGGAGCTATTAGAAAAAAAACCCACTTCCCTCTAAATTTAAATTGCAGTAGTTTTGGTTATTTTTTTTTCTTTTGACTGAGGAGCACGAGACAAAGAGTATTGTTTTGGAGGTCTCGTTGCCAAGCTTGATAGTGATATGTCAGTAGTTTTCCTGTGGTAAACTGCATTTGATGTACTATTTCTAATGTGAAGACTAAATTAGCAGTTTTACTGGTATTGGGTCAACACTGATTTTATCTTCAATGTTTTTCCCCTCCCCCTCTCAAGTACTTATAATAGAACTCATATTCTAGATTCAGAAATAAGACGTAGACTTCTGATCATTTTAATCATCAACCTGGAAATGGCTCCAATGATCATTTTGCTGGTATTTTTTATTCATCTTAATAGTCATCTATTTTCAGATTTATTAAATTAGCTTTTGAATTGACTCTATCCTTGTTCTCCAACTGCCAGAAGAGCGCTTTGCCAGATCTCTGACCTTTAATTCTGGAAGAACTGTTCTAGGCTTGGAGTCTTTTCTGGCACCGGCCCTGGAGTGTCATGATGAAACGCAGTATATGATGGATCTGTTTTAGACTCTAGGAAGTTACTAGAAGGACTTTGTTATAATAGTTTTACTTGTTAGGCAGCACAAATTCTGTAGCTACAACTGTAAGATGGTTCATGTAGTACAGTAATGAGCTTCTCAAAGGGAGATGCATGGTGTCTGGGGAAGGCATCCGTGTGCCATGGGACAGAGAGGTCAAATAATAAACATAAGCATTTCTTAGAGTCTAATTGTACTCTAAAAGCCAGACCCATGCTGGCTTTCTTATCTGACTTTTCTGGGGGAAGTCCCACATGTCTGTAGGTGTGGTTGAGGGCGAGGTCGGGGATAGCATCCTGAGCCACCTGCTTGTGCAGTCTCCTTGGGGCCATTTCTGGAACTAATTAATGTATTAGTCAGGGTCCCAACAGAAAAGAGAGCTCATTCAAATTATGATAATTAAGGGAGGCTTATTTACAGAAAGACAAATTATAGAGCTATGACTATAGATAGTACAGGATTCCAGGGCCAACAGCAGAACTGCCACCACCCAGAATCAAAGGGAGACGGAGGAGAAGCCAGAAGACCCAGAAAAGGGGAAGGTGGCAGAGCTGCTGCTTAGTAACAGGGAGCCCCTTCTGCCCAAAGGAAGCAACCTCTGGCAGAAGGAAGCAGGGGAGTGAATACCCTGACTTGACTCCGTCTGCACTCCTACTGGGTTCCCCATTGGCTGGACCCACTGGAGGAGGAGGGATGGGAATCCATTGCCATCACCATTCAGGTCAGCCTCCCAGGGCAAGGAGACGTGAATTTTTAAGAAAACAGATAATTGATTTGGAGAGGTGAATAGACACTCCAGTTTGTAAAATCAAGTAATAATGGTGGAGACAGATAAAGCTGGAGCCTGGGTTTATGAATAGCACTCTGATTGCTGAATCCACATGAGCTCTCAACTGAAGTGTTATATGGAATGCCATTGAACATCTCATTTGGTGATAAAAACTATTTGTGCATTTATCTAAAGATTTTGCTTATATTAAAGAATTGGTAGGATTTGTCCAGGCAAAGAAGGCCATTCGACAGTGGGAATAGGATGAACAAAGATACGAAAATAAAAAATAGCATATATTTGAAGAACTTGAGACCAGGAGATTTAGTTCAGCTGGACTGGAAAGTGGGAGACAGAGACCTGATCTTATCAGGTCTTGAAAGCTCTTTGTAGAAGCTTGGGTTTTTATTTCAAGCCAGTGGGTGGGTGGAAGGAGCTGTGCTTTGAAGATTTGTAAGCAGGGAAGTGACCTGTAAGTGAGAATGAAGAAAGATCCCTCCAGATTCAGAACACAGGCTGCAAATTCATGGTATGAAGTCACAAGATATATCTGTTAGGCCACAAAGGCTTTTTCTACTCTTGCTAAAAGAGAGAACATGTTTTATATGATATTGCCCAAAGCATATCCTCCTCTAGAGCAGGCCAACGAAGAAAAGCAACATGCTTTTTCAGATCCCCTCTCTCCCAAGTCATTTTATAGTAGAAAGAAGGAAGACTTCTAGTGACGGGAGGGGAGTAACCTAATGTGGTACTCAGCTGGCTCCAGCCTGATCTTTAGAAATACTTAGGCATTAGCGTTTCTGATAGCCTGGGATACTCAGTAGCATTTCCATTCATTAGATAAGCATTTCAGTGGGTGGTTTTCTGAATAGAATTTCAGAATTTCCTTTTCCTCACACAACAGGCTGGCTTTGGCTATGGATTGCCCATCTCCCGTCTTTACGCTCAGTACTTCCAAGGAGACCTGAAGCTGTATTCCCTCGAGGGCTATGGGACTGATGCAGTGATCTTCATTAAGGTAGGAACAATAGCTTTCTTGAGTGAATGAGACTTCTTCTGATAAGAGGAAGAGATGCCAATATTTAACAATAATGTAATGAAAATTTCCTCTAATTCATGCTATTTAAATAAACATATATAGTTTTTAGCATATGGCCTCATCTTTTTTGACAAATGATCTCCTTGACTCTAGGAAAAGAAATGCTTATATGTATGTAATGATCAGGACTATGGTTGTTAATAAAAAAAAAGTTGGGTAAAGTGGGGAATCATGAAAAGTTTTATGTCTTATAAATTTAATTTTAGCATAAAACTCATGAATGGGCATCGATCCACCGATCTTTTGATTTATTGCACAGGCCTTTCTTTGGGTCTGCAGTTTCAGTATCTTCCTTGTGGAAGGTGTACAATGCATTTTTTTGAGGTTTATTATATCGAAGAAACAACCAAGTGTATAATCCTTTTCTATTTGTATACAGTCCTTTAAAAATGTCTTCTGACTCTGATTTGACAGCAGTTTTTATGTGACTTTTCTTCATGAGTTTTTAAAAAATATATTAATTTTCAAAGAAGCCTTCCAATCTTTTCAACACTTTAAGTCACATGTGTCAAACACAAGGCCCGCGGGCCAAATCCGTCCCGCCAGGCCTTGCAATGTGGCCCGCACCTCGCTGTCATCACTGCACTCCGCTGCGTTTCCATCACAATGACAGTTTATGACTGTTCAGTAAACCATTCGGCCCACGATTTAGGCTGGATTTTAGATTTTGGCCCCTTCTCTGATTGAGTTCGACACCCCTGCTTTAAGTAATATCTGATTAGGTTATGTATTTACAATGACAGATAAAATTGCATAAACAGATTTGGGAACAAGCACAGTGACTCTTGGTAAGCGCACTTGGTGGGAGCAGAGGCACTGAGCCGATTGGCCTTGGATGTTCTATGTGTTTTTACGAAGATCAGTATATTTTACGGGATGGAGAACACAGCCCCCGCAACCCACTGAATTGGTTAAAAATGTTGGCATCTATTTAGTGGCTCTAGTTTCTTATTCTGGCCACTAGATGGCACCTATTTTACAGGAAATGCTGAAGACTATTGGAAAAATACATTTATCTGAAAAGGTTAAATTCTTTCAAGATAATAATTCTTTCTCTTTTCCTTTTTTAAACTGTCTCAATTGTAAGGAACTTAAAAAGGGCAACATGAAGGCAATATTTTTATCATTAAATGTAACATCTTTGATCCAGTCTATAAAATCAAGTGGTGCTAGCATTTCTGGCACATTCAAAAAGAATATATAGGTGTAAGGTTTTTAGTTCCATTTTGCAAAAAATAAATGACAGGAAGTCTTATAGAATTATTAAAATCATCAATGTTAAATACTTTCCTTTGCATTATTAGAATAGAATTTTAGTTCAGTATTTTTTTACATCTTGGGGAATGCCTGTGTAAAATTAACTGTGAAATTTTATTAAAGAAGAAAATGAGGAACAATAAACTATGTTCCAGTGATTTAAATGAAGGTAAAAAGAATAGTGAATTAATGGCAATGATATGTTAGAAACATGAAATTATGCATGATGCAGAAACACATGTGCTATAACTGAAATTGGTGGCTCTAATGGCGGGAAGAAAAGACAGAGGGTCAAACCCAGAGACAGGTATGGTTCATGCAACAGCCAAGAGGCCTTAGACCTAGTTTTATATTTATTGGTAATAATATGTTGAATTTTTAAAAGTACAGTAACTATACTGAAAATATGTATTTCTAATAAATAATTAAAATAGAGTACATTAAGTGATTGTACCATTGTATATTAAGGTACATATGTCAATTTTTGTACTTACACCACTTTTAAATGAATCAACTTCTGTTCTGGGTCATGTCTTACAAGAGGCATCTATTACACTTGTGTACAATTTCAATCCAGTGGCATCCAGGCTGGCTGGACAATTACTGCCAGCAACAAATTCAGTCAATGTGCACACCAGGCAGTGCCATAGACTCAGTCAATAATACGTTTCAAGTATGTACACTACTTAAAATATGAGGAGACATTGTTATGATTAATAAAATACATAGCTAATATGGTATTGTTTAGTTTGTAGTCATCTTTTTGCCACTGTATGTTTTCTTAAATATTGGATTCTAAAAACATGCCAGACTTAGGTCCTGCTTTTCTTTCAGGCTCTGTCTACAGAATCCATAGAAAGACTCCCGGTGTATAACAAAGCTGCCTGGAAGCATTATAAAACCATCCACGAAGCTGACGACTGGTGTGTCCCCAGCAGAGAACCAAAAGACATGACCACGTTCCGCAGTGCCTAGACATACTCGGACCCCTAGGGAACCCAGATGTGGCTCTTGTGTTAAATTTGGAGGGGATGGTGTTTAGAACTACAGTATACCAAATATTTTGTGTCCTTTTCACAACTACTTGGGTAGAATAAATGAAAACTGAATCCCATTTATGCCTATTAAACCTCCTCAAGGATAAAACTGTACCTATTTGACACTTATATTTTCACAGTTAATTGAACATATTTTTAAATAACCATAGTTTTGGTCAGATTCCCCCTCTATGGTAGACTTCTTTGGATTTCTACAGGAAGCTGAGTGGTTTCGTAAAGTACCTTTCATTTTTCATTTGTGTCTGCTGGAAACATTTTCTTAGTAATACTGACTAGCTAGTTAACCATTTTCCTGTTATTGGCAAAAGTTCTGCCATCCTTTACTTAGTGGTGACTGTAGTAAGATGGTCTTCATTTTTACCGTGAAGTGCTAACTACAAGGAAAGCAGAAACAGTTGTCCTGTTAACATAGATCCTCACACCTTAAAGCTTGAATGCATTATCTTAGCTCTGAAGTTATTTTAAAATTTTATTGCAAAAGATTATAATGACTAGTTCCCTATGGATCTGAGCCTAGATTGAGGGCAGTGTACTTTGAATGTGCTTGTGACTAGCACAGGGAGAAATCTTTATACTGAAAACAAACTAGCAGCTGCTAATATTCTAGAGAAGAAATTGTGGGCAAAACAGTGAGTTCCAAAAACCTGAAATATCGATTGTTGTGATTACTTGGGGGAGCTTGTGAGAAAGAGCTTTTTTTTCTGGTCCCTACTCCGGACATACCGAATTAGACTCTCCTAAAGTGCTGCCTCCGGGAGTCTGGTGCATCATCTACTTGGGGAACCATTCTTGTGAAGTGAGCAATGATGATACCACATTTACTAAAGGATCAGGGATCTTAGGTTTTAGTTTTCACCACTATAAGGTCAGACTTCCAGACTCTGGGAGACACAAACTGAATCTCAAGCCTGGTACACTTGGAAGCATAATTTGAAGCAGGAGACAGAATGACTACTGGAGAATAGTAGGTAATGGAAGGATCAGAACCATAAATGTGCAAAGAGCAAATACTTTATATAAGAGATATCTAGACTTTGTTACCAGGAAAAGGCCAATTGAGGCTTATGGCAGCAATCCTTTGCATTTGCATATAATTTATAGTCTACAGATACTTGGGAATATTATGGCAACTCTATTGGTTTTAAAACAGAGGGACACAGAGCAGGTGGTGTCACCCTTGTGTTGGGATTCAGAGTGTGGCTCAAGTTGCCCAGAATCGGAGCTGGGGCCCAGGCTATGTCTGCAGGCCACCAGTCAGCTGCCAGGTCGGGGAGACCAGGAAGTTAAGAGCCGGCTTAGTGATACCTCATCTTCTTTTAAGGTGACAAGGAAATAACACTGAAAATAAATGTTAAAGTAAGATTAAAAATGTTTGTAAGAACAGCTTTACTACTAAATTGGGGGCACTTTATTTGGAAAGTACTTTGAGTTGAAACATTTCATTCTCAAAAGCATTTTACAAGTTTAACAATTCTATATAAGTTTGTAAATTGGGAGATGCTGAAGGGCAGTTAGTCTAGAACCCTGATTTGAGAGAGGATGATTCTTGGAGGTATTTTACCAGGAGGCTATCTCACTAATCTGAGCAAATGTTTGAAAAAAAGACCTTTTGCCTAACCTATTGTTCCTTTATTATGGATTTTGTGAAAAATAATAGGATATGCTAATAGACGCTTTTATTAGTTGAATGTGCATGGGAGGCAGCAGTGGCTGTGGTGTCCCTGCTCTGGGGGAGCGGAGGGGAATGGGAGACTATCGCAGCTCAGCTCGAGGCGCCTCCTGAAGACCTTTTTGGCCTCCTTCCCTCAGACCCGGATCCCTCCGCTCTCTGGCTGCTTCCGGCCCACAGCTGTGTAGAGGCCTCTGCCAATCTTGTTTGGGGGAGCGAAAAGGTAGTTCAGGAGCCCCACCTACCAACCCACCATCATCCGCAAGGCGCCAGAAAAAAAAATTTACACGTTTCTTGTAATGACAAAATATTTTAGAATTTTTGAATCAAAATTTATACTTTCTTTCCTAAATGAGACATTTGTACAACTGACATAAACTTGATGTTTTTACTTATGACTCGTCTTCTCACCCACCCCAATTTAAACCCATATGTAAAGTTTTACCTCTTTATTTAATAGCTAAGAAATCGTGTTTGAAAGGAAAAGTGAAATCTTTTTCTTTAGCTTCTTTAAAAGTATAATAGCTCTTTGTTATTGTGGTAATTGACAAAGTTACATATAAAAATATTTGGAGGGAAGATTTTTGCTAGTTGGTTTTAAATCATTAAGAACTGAAATGTTTTTAGATTTTTTTTTTACACTCCTTTGCCCATTGACATTTAATGTGATGCTATGTAGATATGAAAATATACTGAAAGATAAGGATTGATAGTAAGTGATTTTTATAACATGGGCATTTAATGAATGTGCCAACATTTTTTAGGAAGAACTGCAGAAATATTCTGCCCTATACTCAAAATACTGGCTGGCTTTAGATATACGCAGTAGCAATCACTTTCTTGTACTGTGAAGATGTTGAAGTGGAAGTCTACCAGGTTATTTTATAAGATGTTTTGTGAATGGCAATAAACTGAAAACATGGAACAATTCTTATTTTGAAAATTAAATTGGGATAATTTGGGTTGTGAAAATATAATCATGTCTTTCAAATACTTCATCAAGGGTCAACATTCTGTAAAATTCAAAAAGTTGTAGCAAGGTGGCTTGCACTAAATCTCCCTATCTTCAGTTAGAGGAAGTGTTTGGAACTTAGCTTTCCCATGCATATTATTCTAATGGAGAAAGACAGGAAAGTTTGTATGATTTGACTTATACTCGATTTTCATGATCCAAACATCCCCTGATGATTTACTGCATGAATGAATATGTTGTGTGATTTTTGAAAGGTTGTATTCAAGTGCTCTTGGAGTAACTTTTCACTGTATAAGTAAGTAGAGGCTCGGTTCATGAATTCGTGCACAGGTGAGGTCTCTCT
Organism: Pipistrellus kuhlii; assembly: GCF_014108245.1. Classification (NCBI taxonomy): domain Eukaryota; kingdom Metazoa; phylum Chordata; class Mammalia; order Chiroptera; family Vespertilionidae; genus Pipistrellus; species Pipistrellus kuhlii. Next base: position 38,679,208 of record NW_023425573.1, on the reverse strand, counting down.
GCTTGGACGGTGATCAAGGCCTATCTGGGGGCCCAGCCAAGCCAGGGGGAGGGATATCGGGAGGGTGGCCAGCCATTGTGGGGAGGCGCCGTGGGAGGTTGGCCAGCCGATCCTCCCTATCAGGCTGATTGGGGGCTGGCTGGAGGGAGGGGCTACAGGAGGCTGGCTGTGGGAGTGCACTAACCACCAAGGGGAAGCTCCTGCATTGAGCATCTGCCCCCTGGTGGTCAGTGTGCATCATAGTGACTGGTTGTTCAGGCCTAACAGTCGCTTAGGCTTTTATATATGTAAGTTTTGAAAAGGTCTTAATTTAACAAGCATTACCCCTTTGCTTGTACCAGTTGAAAGATCTAAACTTCTCTAGTAAAAAATAGGTTCCTATCCTGTTTCTGGATGTGATAGGACTACCACACCCCTTCATTGTTAAAGGCAACAAGTTTTAAACAGAACATCACAGATAAAGAACTGGGGACACACACTCATAGTGGTATGGTCCTTCCATGGCCTGTGAAGAGCTAATCAGAGAGGAAGTCAGAAATCAGTCACCCAATTTCAGTTTATGTCTTCAATTGCTGTGACATGAAAGTGCCATTTTAACAGGTGAATAATCAGGATTGAGATAGCTCATTTGCAAACATGGTTTTTGCTGGAGGAACTTTTCATCATATATGATATGATTGACTTCTGGTCACAATAATTAACTTTCTTACAGTATAGCCAAATGCACTTGAAAAAATAATATGGGGCGTCAACAAAGAATACCCCACTGGTTTGCTTATTTCTAGCATTTTTAAACTATTTCACCTTTTGTTCCAGTTACATAGTTGAAACCCCCCCCCCCCTTTTTTTTAGAGTCTTCACGTTTCTTTAGTCAACACTAACCACTTTAACTGAAAAAGACAAGATTGGCAGTTTTTGCTACAAAACTTGTCTTTTTTTTCTTGTCTTAGAAAAGCTGTTGTTTATGTTGAAGAATAAGACAGCTATATTTTACTCCATTAAATTAGAGACTTTTGAGCAAAAATATACAATTTTTATTCCAGTAGATAAACCAGAGAAACTTCCATTTGAGTGTCTTCATTCAGGAGTCACTTTCTGAAAGTTTGGAAGTGTAATTCCTGTAGTTGTCACATCGTCTATTGCGAGAAATTTGGTAGTTTTTATTTGAAATGTTGACAAGTTTTTAAAAAGGTGAAAAATTCCTTTAGGGAACATTTGTGAAGCTGGGGCATTTTTAAATTGAACTCAAATATGAAAAGCCACAGTATGTTTGCCATGGTCTTATGGTTAGATGTCTTCCATTATGGTATTCAAACCCTGGGACTAAAAAGACAAAAAGATAAACAGCAGACTGAGACGGCTTTTCTAGATCATAGGATTAAATTTCTCTTTCCCCATATCATTTAAGAGTCACTCAATTGATTGGATTCCATTTTTAGAACGTTTGGAAGCTCCTTACATAACTGGCATTTTCATAAGCCGCATTAAGTGGTATCATTTTGAATTTCTATAATGAAAAACACATGTCAGTCCCAAATCATGGGAAGGTTATTGTGACTTAATTATAATAGGCAAAACTAATTTTTGTTTTTGCTTCAGACCTATGTTTTCTAAAGGAATAGAGTTAATAATGGATCTTTTTTTAGATAGCACACTGAATGCACTGCTAATTTCCACTCGGCAGAGAGCAGCACTTGGTTTCAATTCAAAGAGGAAGTGACGGGTGCTCTGTGTAATGCTATGACAAGTTCACCCAGAGCTCCCAGGAAACGATTCTCAAGTGAAAGCAGCACAGTCCGGTGGAACAGTCTCCGGTTGTCCTTAGAAGGGGGAGTGTTGTGGAACTATGGTCAAGAACCTCTAACAAGATAAAAGACAGCTTTTATTACCCGTCAGTGCAAACAACCAGCCTTTTTGTCCCGTTGGGTATCCTATTACACTCAGTCTGAAATTTTTTACTTGCTGTAAAGGAAATAAGATTTTATGTTTTTCTCTAACTTTACTCAGAAGCATTATAAATGAAGTGAATTTGATGTAGTGCAGTTTGCAGTGTTATTGCTGCAGACACTAAGCTAGCTACCCACTATACTCTACAAAACAAAGACCACAAAAAAAAGACATTCTTCCAAACAACCCAAAGACATAAAAGGAAATATTCCTGGATACGAGGTATGTAAAATGGGTATAGTATGCGTTTCCTTAAATGCTCATCATCTGAAGGCATGATTTATTCTGCTATTTCTATTTGCAATATTATTCCAAAAGTAACCTGAATTACCCAACCCACACATGTACCAGGCCCTGGGCTCAATCTGTAGTTTCCTGATGATGAGTATCAGTCACCATCTGCATTCACTTTTAAGTTGTAACTTTCCAGCTGAATTACCTCTTGTCCATCTATATCTTTGTTGTGAATTCTGTAATATGTTATTTCAGGTTTATGTCGTCAACAGTGGCTCTTGATGTCTTCTCTGAAATGGTTACTGCGCCACTGACTGCTTGTCCCTCTTGTTCTGTAGTTATCACTGGACAGATTGGTGTCCAGTGCACTCGGGCATTCCAGCCCCTAAAGCCCCCAGAACCCTGAGCACAGCCACACAACACTTCGGAGGTCCAGGCACCAGCCACGCATTCTCCTCGTCAACCAGGTTTTTCTAACATGTCTTCCCTCTTGTTCTGCAGCAGGATGGAATGGAGAAATTATTTTCTTGCGATTATTAATATTTGAATTACTTTATAATTGCCTCTCTGCCCTTTCCCTTTTTTTTTTTTTTTTTTTACTATTTCTATAATCAATTCCCTGCCCCAAATCTCCTATTCAAAATACTTAATTTGTGTCTTCCATATTATCCCTGACCAATTCAGCTATAAACATAAAAATACAAATTTGAAGTATTAAATACTTTATTGAAGAAGGTTTTTACTTTCTAGATTCCATATATGATTTCAAGTAAAACACTTGTTATAATCTTGGGATTTTGGTAGCATAAAAATTGAATCATTTACTTTAATCTGCAAATCTATATCTATCTATCTATATATAGAAACCCCTAATATGCAAATAGACTGGCAAACAACTGAATGACTATTCTATATGCTGACCAACAGGGTGTGTGTGTGGAACATGGCGGGCATCAGCTGCAGCGGGATGGTGGAGCAGGTGAGCAGGGGCGCCAGACCAAGGTGGGGTGCTGGTTGCTGTCATTGGGGCGAGCCTCTGGTGGTTACTGAAATTCTTTGCTCCTGTGTACCGTGGTCCTGCCCGGCACTTGCACCTGCTGCTGGTGCCAGCCCTGCTTTCACCCACTGCAGGCACCAGAGCCACAGCTTGCAACTGCTGCTGGCACCTTGCGCTGGTCCAGATGGCTTGGCGCCATCAATGGGTGCAAGCAATGGCTGTTGGCCCCGATCGCCCCTGAGGGCTTCTCCACCTTGCCCTGCTCCTAAGGGGCGATCAGGGCCAGCAGCTGCCTCTTGCATCTGCTGCTGGCGATTGCCCAGTTCGCACCTGCTGCTGGTGCCAGAGCCGCAGCCCGCACCTGCTGACGCTGACCATGCCAGCCCTGGTTGCATCCACTGCTGGTGCCAGCTCCAATTGCTCCATGCCATCAGTGTCAGCAGGTGGGAGCGGGGCCAGGGACTGTGGGGCTGCAGGCAGAGAGTGGTTCTGGGGACGGTGTTGGTAGGGGCCTGGACCTGCCCTTGTGCCCACAGCAACCTTGTGGCTTACCATCCCTTTCAAGGTACAGGAATTTGTGCACTGGGCCCCTAGTTTAACCAATAAAATCAGAGATTTAGGGTGGAAGAAGGAAAAACAAACCAACCTCCCCAACAGTGTATTCAGAAAAGGTTTAAATTCATGATTAACAAGTCTATAGTTAAATCCTGAGTATAAAATACTTTATACTCTGTAAATTTCTCAAAGAGGAAAACCATAAAACACCGAAAATGAGCTAGAAAATCTGATTAGTCTTTTAAAGAAACAGTTAAATCCAATTTGTAGTTTAAATTCTTCTAACAAAGAATCTCCAGGCCCAGATGATTTAATTGGAAATATCTACCAAACATTTAAGGAAATTAATGGCATTTTTACACAATCTCTTTCAGAAAATAGGAGAAGGAACACTTTACAGTTTATTTTATAAAACCAGTATTACTCTGACACCAAAACCAGACAAAAACAGCATAAAAATAAAACTACTGACCAAAATTTCTCAAGAATTTAGATGCAAAAATCTCTAAAAAAAAAAAATTAAACTTAATCTGACAATGTATAAAAAGAAGCATATGCCATGACCAAGTGGAATTTATTCTATATATGCAAGGCTGGTTCAACATTCAAATATCAATCAATGTAATCTACCATGTAAACAGGCTAATGAAGAAAAGTCCTATGACAGGTATCAGCTGGCATGGGAAAAGCATTTGACAAAATCCACCCCCATTGAAAAGGGCCAGGGCTCCCAACTTTGGGATCTGATAGTGTTGATTCCATTCTCAGGTAACTTTTCCCACCCCTGACACGCCCCCTGCATAACAATAATGCTTTTCATGTCTCATTTTGTGGAGGAGTCAAATTTTAAAAGAAATACATGAATGGAAATAGTATATCAGACAGATTTATTGTATCAGAATTTTCCAACCCACATTTAAAAGTGGGATTTTTTTTTTCACATAGAGAAAATTGTATTTTTCTAATTAAGTAATGTAATTGGAACTTCATAATCATGCCTATGATATATGCACTTCATGGGACTAAGCTAATAAACAATACAACATTTCTGTTTTCAAGAGCCACCATTATACATTAACATCTGAGTGAATACTTTCACTTTATAGCCAGGATATCCATTTCCAGATCCAGTGCTAATGTATTTCCTGGCTAAAGCTGAAACTCTTAAGACCAAAGAACTAATTCATAATTTAATATCGCTTAGACTACAGCCTCTAGAACTAAAATAATGTATGCAAAATGCTTAGCAAGTTTCCCGCCATGTAGTAAGTACTCAATAAATGATAGCCATTAGTATCAGTATTATAATGATGTCATAAGGTTTTTTTAAACACTGCTGTGGGCAATTTAAAAAAAAGTAAAGTGGTTCAAGCTATTGATAAACTTTTCAAATTCAAAGTCCTATGTGATGGGAACACATTTATGCTCTCCTAAGTTCAACCATTGCTCTATAAATCCAAGGTTCAATGAAAGATTTACCAATAGCTTTCCCCTGTAGTAGACTTCCGCCTCTACATGCTGCATATGCGCGTCAGTAAAAACAAACGCTGCAGCTAATGTTTTCATTAAGGCCTTCAGTACAGAAGAGTATCAGTTGGGTACCTGGGAAGCAGATGCTGTGACAGTTAGTGCTGTAGGGCAAAGCAATGATTGAGAGGAAACTAGAACACAATTTGGAGACGAACTGGGGAGGGAACAGAATTGGGCAGGGAGAGCCTCAGATCCTGATGCAGGTATGAGGGTCTTGGCTAAACATAAACATAAGGAGGAGTGGGGGGGGGGCGGGGGGAGGAAGGGGGGCAAAGATTGCCCCCGAGGATCCCATTCAGGGCAGAGATTCCCAGGCGCAGGCACTGGCTGGGCTGCTCTGGAAGAGTCTGGCTGGAAAGCTGGAGCAGAGCCTGAAGGCACCAACAGATGGAGCTTGTCAGCTAACTCACACTTGATAGCTAACCAGGAATCCTTTTTGTATTTTATTTTAACTTCCTATAATAATTTTTGTGTTTCAGGAGTACAGCATAGTGACTAGATATTCAAATACTTTACAAAGCGATTCCCCTGATATTTCCAGTGCCCTCAGTATTATTGACTACATTTTCTGTGCTGTACTTTATATCCTGATGCCGACTTTGTAACTACCAATCTGGGGGACTGGGTGAAAAGACGAAGGGGTTGAGAATTTCAGGTCGGTAGATTCTTTTTTGGAGAGAGACCTGAGGAGTACATGTCCATGACTTCCTCAGAAGAGATGCTGGTGAAGACTTAGAAAAGTTAAATTCCTCCTTGAGCTTGTCTACTGCCAATGACTGCTTCACCTATCCAGATTCCTTTGAGAAAGGTGATTTAAAAATCATACTTTTGTGGGACACCTATCAGCTGAAAGTATATAATAACCTAGATCTAATTTTGAAATATTTAGGAAAAATTATCATAAAATTTAAGGTGATAGGTAGACACAATCTTCTCAATATTAAGTTTTCTTTTATTTTCAAAAATTTGGTGCCTTGGTGACAGGAATAAACAGGGATTTCTGTTTATACTTTTTCTTGAACATAGTTCTGTGGATGTGATTTTATACTATTTACTTCCAGTGGCCACTTTCTGTTAGAAAAAAATACTTGTACTTTGTTTGTTGGAATTAGATCCAGTATTTCATGATTTTCTGAAAAATGCGTAGTATTCTGAAAACAACACTGTTTGCATTGTCCAACCACTAGAACAATATTGAGAACTAATTTATTGTATTTAAAACTAAATAATCAAAACAGAGTACCATTTCCTCAAAGATAACTAATCTGCAAAGTCATCTGTGGCTCAGTTGGTTGATCTTTGTCCCAGGCACTGAAGGGTTGCTGGTTCGATTCCTGATCAGGGCATATGCCCGGGTTGTGGGCTCCATCCCCAGTAGGGAGTGTGCAGGAGAATCTCACATTGATGTTTTTCTCTAAAAATCAATGAAAAATCTTTAAAAATTATGTAAAAACAAAACAAAAACAGTCATCAATCATTACACTGAATTGAATTGGCTACATAAGAGAAGTTATTAAATTATAATGTAAGGGAAGTTGGGCCAGTGTTTTCTGTGGTTAAACAACTGCCTTAAATTAACAAGTTCCTTTCTTAAGTCTGATTTTGCTATATGGAGATTCATTCATTTATTCAACAAACATTACGGAGTGCCTGTGAATGTAAGAGACACTGTAGGTGTGCAGCTAAGAGCAGGTGCTTTACAGAAGAAAAACATATGGCCAAATTTTGTGTGTGTGTGTGTGTGTGTGTGTGTGTGTGTGTGTGTATACGCTCAACCTCCTCAGTAATCACAGAAATGCAAATTAAGACCACATTGAGACAATATTTTATATTCCTTAGATTAAAAACCTAACAAAGCCAAGGGTGAAAATATGGGTCAACGTGAACTATCAGTGTATGTTATGATGATGTGCAAATTTATAGCTTACTTTCAAAACCAACGTGGCAGTTTCTTATAAAGTCGCACATATATATATATATATATCTAGGAGTGGAATTTTAAATCAATATATACTGGAGAAATGTGCACATGTATGGAATGCTTGCAGCAGCACTTTTGGTAATAACAGAAAAAAACTGGAAATATCCCCCAAATCAAATGCTAGGAAGTAAAATACATTTTGGTATATTCTATTTATTCAGTGAAGTAATATACAGCAGTGAAGATCAATGAACTACAACTGCATACATGGATGATTCTTAGGAACATAATTTGAGTGAAAAGCAATTCCCATAAGACTCCTACTCTATGATACCATCTTTATAAGCTCAAAAACAAATGAAACAAAACACTGTTGCTCAGGCCTATGTAAAACTATATTTTCTAAAAAAGTGAGAGGATGATAAATGCAAAATTCCTTGTGTTGGGTAGCAGGTTCATGAGATTTATTATATTCTGATACATAATTTGCATATATGGTATATATGTTCTTTTGTAATTTATAAATATTTTAAAATTATTTGGATAATTTAAAAAGCCATAAAATAATGCTCCGTCTTGGATGGCATATTTCTGCATAATGGCAGCACTAATTGTGGAACCCATCTTTCTGTCTCCCAGGTCATGGAAAGTCCACTTTAACATAAATAGAAAAACAGAACACAACAGCATACATTATACATTATCACTAAAGTGTTTTTTCTTCTTTTTAATTTATAAAAATAATGATTGGTTATTATACCAGTAAAATAGACAAACAGTACTTAAGACTTTAAATGAAAATAAATTCCCCCCCTCTGCAGTTCTCAACTTCCACAATCCTACTCCTTACACATGATTACTGTTACCACATTTGGGCATATGCATATTTGTATAAACATGCCAAACACATGTCCTTTTAAAAATAAAAACACAAAACCTATTTGCTTACATTAGTCAATACTTATTCTTTTACTTAAGAGTAACATTTTTCATATCATGATTTCACCCATAAATCACCATAATACTTTTAGAGGTTTAAATCATTTTCTATTGTAATGGATAGGTCAGAATCAAATTTAAACAGTGACAGGTATGTATTTAGGTTATTGCCGATGTGATATAACATTAAATGAGCTTCTTTCTATATCAGTTTTAGCTGAGGCTTTCTAGTCTGCAAATAAACCAAATGGTGCCAACTACCCTACATTCTAAAGGGAGATGCTAGACCACTTTAGGTAGGACTTGCAAAAGAGGTCTCTATACACTAGCTTGGGAGCCTAAAGTTGTCATTCATTATAAGATATACAATTACTGAAGTTTATAAATTTGAAAAAGAAAAGCTAAAACCTTATAATGAGATTTTGAAAAATGCTAAAAACAAAGCAAGGAGTTCATTTTAGTTTACTCAAAAGAAGATGGTCAAAAGGTGCGGGAAGCCATCCATTGTCAATACTATCATGAGAGTGCAACAAGGAACTTGGAAGGCCGATGGACCTTGAGCTTTGCCAGGGCCGAAGCTATGCACCAATTGTTCTGTGTTGAGATAGTGATGTCTTGAAGCAATTTCCTGACCTGATATCCTAAATAAATATTTACTGATCTTTTCTGACCTTTTAGGCTGTCTGTCTGCTACCTGTTTGCTGTACTTTACTGAGGGCAAGATGTGTGTCTAAACTGAATAAAAATGATCAAGGCCAGGTTTCAGTGTGCCTTTCCTAGAGACAGGTTATCACCTGGCCCCCACCCCTTAATAATTCATATTTCTTGTCTAGTCTTTTCATTTGTGCATTGGCCCCTTCTTCATATGCTGAACCCTAACCATGCTGATTGCGGTAAAAAGGTACAAACTTCCAGTTAAAAAATAAGTCATGGGGATGTAATATACAGCATGGCGACTATAGTTAATAATTCTGAATTGAATATCTGAAAGTTGCTAAGAGAGTAGAACTTTAAAGAAAGAAAAAGGCTAAAGATATATTGATCCAATGTTTGGACAATGATGGTAACAAGCAATACAGTAAAGGTTAAGACACCCAGTTCCTACCTTGCTTTATTTTCATAATTATTATTAGATAAAAGTAGAAGTAAAATTGGTATGAGAGAACTGAAGCCAAATATAAGTGAAGGAAAAAGTATAATAGTGCACCAAATCCTCTAAAATAATTTATTTCCAAACCTGGAAAAGGTATGCTTGAGACAGAATGATGAATTCTCAAGTTATGGCCTCAGGTGTGTAGATGTCTTAGATTCAATCCCCTGGAAACAGAATGAAATGGAGAAATGAGAGAATTTATTGGGGAGAGTTTTTGGTAGGAAGTGAGGGTGCCAAGAGTGGGCAGAATAGATAACTTTGCTGCAATGTGGTTGTCACTGAGATCTCAGTCAATCCTGGGAGCTCCTGGAGCCAGGATGATGCTTTAGAATTGTCCCTAGTTGAGGAGAGGGGCGGGCCATTCCATTCTTGTATCAGTCAGGTGTTGGACGCAGGTTATCCTTCTGGGAGGTGATAGCCTTAGGGGAAGCGGTTAAGGAGGGAATCTGAGTGAAATACCACAGTATCCGCTACAATAAATAATGCAGGTTTTTCCTTTCTAGTACTCAGCATTAATCTATTTTAAGGCTCCAGTTCAGCATGTCTTTCACCTCCTGTGCTACTCTCAGGCTCATGAGACATCATTCTGCCATTTTGAAAGACGCACAGAGGAAAGTAAGGATTGGTGAGGCGGTCTTAGGTTGCCTAGATACATCATTTAGAAACTGCCATTCATCCTGCCACTTCTGGACATGAGACAAACCTTACACCCGGCCTCTTTTCTAGGCTTAAGGGGTTTCTCTCGTCCAGAAGAAGCAGAATGTCCACAATAAAGTCTTTTCTTAGGTTTTCAAACATATTGAGTGTTTCTCTTCCCTCTTTTTCCAGGCTGAAGAAATTTAGGGAGCTCATAGGTGGAGATAACAGAAACCAAGGGGTATGACAGGATCAGACAAACCTGGTCTGACTGCAGGTAACAGTGTTTTCCCATCTAATTTTTATGACCTGAGTTCCCTCTGGGTCTAAGGTGTTTTTCTCTCGCCAAAGGCTTAAGCTTCAGAAGTTTAAAAGCCTTTTCTCCTTTTCTGCTGTAACAACCTTTTCCAGGAGCAATGAATGCATTGACTAAATGAATGGAGGGAAAAGAATAAAAGAAATTCAGAAAAGAAAATCTTAGGTAACATCTCAAAATATTATTTTGCCACATCTACATCCAAGGATCCTAGCAGGACCTGTGGATGAGATCAATGAAAGTTGTAATAGTCTTTGATGGTTCAGTCAGAAGGGGTGAAAAGCAGATGATCAAAGCCAGGGGGGACAATCCTTACCGAGGATTTTTTTCCCCCTTGATTTTTTTTTTTTTTTTTTGAGAGAGTCAGAGTGGAAGAAAGAGAGAGAGAGAGAGAGAGAGAGAGAGAGAGAGAGAGAGAGAGAGAGAGAGAGAGAGAGAGATGGGAGAGACACATCCAATGATTGCCTTTGAAATGCGCCCTGACCAGTAACCAAGCCTAACTGATGTGCCCTTGACTGGGAATAGAACCTGTGACACTTTGGTTCAAGGGCCGACACTCTAACCACTGAGCAAACTGGCTAGGACCATTTTTCTTTTCTTTTCTTTTTTTTTAAGTAGGAAGAAAGAGGATGCTGCAAACCATAGTAGACTGGTAATCTTAATGTTCCACATAGGGAAAATTCCAGACAAAACTCATCTCATTTTTCTTTTTCTTAGTTTGTCTTGGTCAGTCAAAAGTATTGAAATATGGTCTCCAGCAAATAATTTGTCAGTCTCCAGAGATGTCACTATGAATAACACCCAAAAATGGAAGTGTTGGTAGCTTTGTAGTACGATGAACCACTATCCCCAGTGAGATCCGGAACATGGCCAAAGTCAAGATGAGGGAGGCTATGGGAATTAGGACACATGAAGAAAGTGGACAGAAATGAGGGCACGAAGCCTGAAGAAGAGAAGCCCCAGGAACCCTAGATAATCTGAAAGCGACAAGGTCAGTGTCTGTGATGTACAGGCTAATTCTGGGGGACTCAAAGGAATAAAAATCAACTAGGGCAGATTTCTGATAATTAGAATTTGTCTCAAAAGCACACAAAGACAACAGCAGCTCAAAAGTTTCACAAAAACCTGTATGTTGTAAAGTTATAAGTTTACCAGTAGCATGACATCATGGAGAAGATTCATTCATTCACTGAATGTACAGACCGCCTACCCTCCACTCACAGAGAAAGAGAGACTAGATGACTTCGAAGAGCTTTTGTAGTTCTGAGCAGCAAGGATTCTACACTTTACAAAATGTGAGTGCTAAGCCAAAACCAAGTGAATTGTCACTTTCTTTTAACAAAAACGTCTTATATGATTTACAGAAAAACTAGTGATTCAGAACGAGTTTTATCAAAGCCCATGGATACACTCTGAGTCGAATTTATGGCTCATGACTGGCAATATTAATGGAAGCACTAATAAAAGTTATGATATGTAGTAATAAAACATCGAAGCATGGACTCATAAATCATATTCCAACAGGGTAAGGCAGGCCATCTTTCCTTTGTGATTTAATACAGAGTAGGTTTTACACTAACGTTAGCTTTCCACAAGAGACCTATAAACCTCAGCATGGGTAAAGATTGAGGCTAAACTGTGCTGTTTTAAAGATAAAATGCCAATAAACATATGGATATGAAAAAAATCTGACATTCTGGACTTACCAGTACAAGATGGAAATTGTTTCGTTACCACGCTTGGTAAGACCACAGGATGTTTCTCTTTGGGTCCTTCTAACTTAAGATTCACTAGGTTGGCTTTCTCCCTTTCAGCTGCACCAAGATTCTAAACCAAAGGCTGATGAGGAAATAAAAACTCATAATGCTTTTAGTGATAGCTGCTGCTTTTATAGCTTAACTACTTACTCCTGCTTTCTGGTGTCAGAGCAGCTGTGTTTCTCTCAGGAACTCCTCCCTTACCCGATGGAACCACCAATCACGACACCTCGGATGCCCTGCCACTGAGGTATGTTCAGGCTGGCCAAAGTTCCCCATCCACTTTGGGATGGTTCAGGTGCCAATCTGGGCTAAAGGATGCCCAGATAGATAGCTGGTCAAACATTATCTCTGTGTGTGTCTGTGAGGGTGTCTCTGAAACAGATTAGCATTTACATGGGAAGACTCAGTAAAGAAGAACGATCAGCATCACCAGTGCTGGTGAGCACCAGCCAGTCCACTGAGGACCCAGATAGATCAAAGAGGTGGAGAAAGGGCAAATTCTCTCTCTCCCCCTCCTCCTCCCCTCCAGGTCTCTGCTTCAGCTATGACATCCACCTTCTCCCGCCCATGGACATCAGTGCTCATAGCATCAGCCCCCCATTCTCAAGCCTTTGGACACGAACTGAGTTATACCACCAGCTTTCCTGGCTCTCCAGCTTGCAGACGCAGGGTGTGGGACATCTCACCCTCCAGAACAGCGTGAACCAGTTCCTATAAGAAGTCTTATCTATGTAGTGATTTATCTGCAGAACCCTGCCTAATAAACACAAGACAATGACTTGCCCAGTGAGCCCTCTCATTTGACCTAAACTGGTCCAGAATCCTATCAGGCATTATCCAGGAAGCTGAGAGAAGCTTATCTCCTGAGAGCCCTAGAGACTGTTTGGGTCTGGATATGCTGGATCCATTTTGGTCATCTCAAGGAAAGAGTCTCCTGGGAGTAAATTAATCCAGAGATCACCCTGTGATTGCTGGCTGCTATGGCTAACATCCTGGTAAGGGCTGAGATCAACTGTTCTCCTCCCACTGGCTCACAGCTAATCGAGCAGCTATCTTGTGGGTTTACCTTTCCCATAAATCCTCTTTTGCTATCCTTACAACATTACTGTAGTTCAGCTTTTGTTTGGATTCCGGACAGATTTAATTATTCCCCATGCTCACTCTGCAGGAAGAATGTTTCTGAATTTTCATCTAATGGTGTGATGCTTCTGTTTGTAACTCCCTTCAGCCCCCTCTGGTAGTCCCTGCCTTACCTCCCTGTGCCTGGAACACAGTCCTCTTGTTTCCGTAGGACCGAGTCTGGCTCATCTCTCAGGGCTCTGCTTACACATCCCTTTACTCAGTGAAGCCGACTTGACGCTCTAGTCTAGTCTACTCAGCTGTCTCTGCTCGGAGCTCCCACAGTGCGCTTTATTTATCTTAGGAAAGTACTTATGACTTCTTATTTAAATTGCTTAATTGCCTGTTTTCCCTTTCTGGATTGTAAACTCTGTAAAGGCTTGTGGGTATTGAATTCCCAGGACTTGGAGCAAGGGTGGGGGACCTTTTTGGATATTTGTAACGACATTTGAGGGCCATACAAAATTACCAACTTAAAATTCAGCCTTCTATATTTGCTCAAACATTTAATTAACTCACTCCTATTGACTTGACAAGGCCAGACCAAATGATTTCGAGGGCCTTATATGGCCTGTAGCCAGACATTCCCCATCCCTAGCCTAGAGCAACACCTAAGCACATAGAAAGAAATATAGATTTATGTCATATATACATATGTGTATATGTATATGTGTGTACATATAAGTCTTTAAAAAGTTTTCAATAGCCTAAGTCAGATACATGCTAAATTTCAGGGTTAGTTTTGGAGTTAGGGTGCCACTTGATAATAATGCGGATGATGAATGAAAATTAATTTATATACTTAACATTTTTGCTAACATCATTATTGCCCATTTTTGAGAGGCATGCTTATTTTGCAGAAGAGGAAATATTTATAAGGAATGAAATGAAGTAACTCCTCTTCTGGCTATAGTTTGGAAATCCATCTAGAGTCTAGACAATAATTTCCATCATTTTAAAGATTCAGTTTTTTGTTTTTAAAAATATATATTTTTTATTTATTTCAGAAAGGAAGAAAGAAGGAGAGAGAGAGATAGAAACATCAATGATGAGAGAGAATCATTGATCAGCTGCGTTCTGCACACCTCACACTGGGGATCCAGGCAGCAACCCGAGCATGTGCCCTTGACCAGAATCGATCGCGAGACCATTCAGTCCTCAGGCCGATGCTCTATGCATTGAGCCAAGTGGCTAGGGCTAAAGGTTCAGTTTTGTTATTGAAGAGCCACACATTATTTTTGGGGAGGCCATTCATTTATTTGAGAAGTCAATTTAGAAAAACACGAAGAGGTCAACTAATTTACAGAGAGACCATGATAAGTGCCTTAGGGAAGGTGCAGTAACATACTACAAGGTTCATTTACTTTCTTCTCAACTTATAAAAGATTCACAAGATCAGCTTCTAAATAATGAAAGAAAGAAAGAAAGAAAGAAAGAAAGAAAGAAAGAAAGAAAGAAAGAAAGAAAGGCCCACAATCCATTTCTTCAAAGTTCCAAAAGAGAGATGAAAAAGAGAGGAGAGGAGAGGAGAGAGAGAGAGAGAGACTCTGAAAAAGCTTCAAAGTTGCCATGGGAATCAAATCCCAGGCCCAGCCACGTGAGTATTCAAATCATTTCAGGTGCAAGGGATTAACTGATGCACTCGGCTGAGAACCTTGTCTGAAAGAATAGCATCTAAACCTGCACGCACAGCAGCCACCGAGAGCACCGTGAGTTGTCATGGGCTCTGTTCTGGCCCTTTCACTCTCCAGTTCTCACAGTTTCAATTGAATATTCAGGTAATGTCTGTAATACAGGTTTCACAAAGCCTTATGCTCTTTAGGGAGATACTGGAGCGGAACATAAAACAGTCTGTTGAGCAAAAGCAATTGCAGCTGGTGGATTTCATAGAAATCAGCAGAGCCCAGTAAAATAAATTATAACCATGCTTGTGTTTAAAGCAAGCACTGGCATAAAAGAGGCAACAGAACACAAAATGAGCTTCTATTTAGCTTAGAAAATATGCACAGTATAAAACAAAACAAAACAAAAACAAAAAAACCCCACCATAGGTAGTGATCAGAAGATTCAGGAAATTCAGGTACCAGGCCACATTTTTTTTTTTTTTTTTAATCCTCACCCAAGGGTATTTTTTTCCATCAATTTTTTAGAGAGAGTGGAAGGGAGGGAGGAGCAGAGGGAGAGAAATAGAGAGAGATAGAGATAGAGGGAGAGAGAAAGAGAGAGAGAGAGACATACACACATATTGATGTGAGAGACATATTGATTGGCTAGGGATTGAACCTGCAACCCAGGTACGTGCCCTTGACCAGGAATCGAAACTGAGAGCCTTTGGTATTTGGGCTGATACGCTAACCACTGAGAAACATTGGCCAGGGCCAGGCCTCATTTTGATCCCTTCACCTTTGGACATCAGATTCAGAGGGTTAAGATAATCATATTCTCTCAATGATGGTACATTATCATTGCTCTTCTTTGTAGCAGGACCCTCTCTTTACCCTCTTCATCCCTGCTCCTCAATTTCCTTCCCCCTTCCCGGAGAACATCAAAAGTGCGTTATTCAAAGTAATGTCCATCACTAGCTACACATTTCCCCATCTTTCAGGTAATTTGTGGATACCATCCCAATAGAACTTTTCTTGTTTTGAGGCAAACCAATTCAGAGACCCAATTTTCTACTTCTTCGTATGTTCTGAAGTGCTGCTCAGAAAGTGCATGTGCCATCGATCAGAACAAGTGGTAATCTGAAGGAGCAAGGTCTGGTGTATAGGGTGGGTGGGTTAATACTTCCCAGGTAAGATCTTTTAATGTGTCTTTAACTGGTTTTGAAGTGTGTGATGGTGTATTATCATGAAGCAAATTACTTTGCCGTGTCTTCTGGCATATTCTGGTCATTTCATGATCAAAGTGTGGTTCAAATTGATTATTTGTTGTCAGAAAGGATCAGTATTAGTGGGTTCACCTGGTTTTAGAAGCTCATAATATACTATACCTTCCTGATCTCACCAAATGCAGAGCATTGTCTTCTTTCCAAAGGATTTGACCTTGCAGTCAATGTTGATGGTTGACCTGGATCAAACCATGATTTTGTGCATTTGGGATTCTCAAAATAAATCCACTTTTTATTGCCAGTTGCAATTCAATGCAAAAAAACCCCTTTCTTTCGTGCCATTGAAGCAACGTTTTACTGATGGCTTTGCAGTTTTCCACTTGTCTTTCATTCAGTTGATGTGGCACCCATTTTCCTTCCTTGAAAATCTTTCCCATTGTTTATAAACAATCAGAAATTGTTTGCTGAGCAATGTTTAATCTTTCTGCAAGTTGTTTTTGAGTTTGACATGCATCTTCACCCAACAATGCCTGTAATTGTTGGTCTTCAAATTTTTTCAGTTGATCTGGATGTTCTTTGTCTTTCATATCGAAATTATCACTTTTAAAGCATTTAAACAAGTGTTCACAAGTGTTTTGAGATGGAGCATGTCTGTGTAAGCCCCTCCAGTAGGGTTTCCTGATATTTATAAATATATTTCTTACTGATACAGCCTTCCTTTCCCCTTCTTTTCCAAATTTGCTTTACTGATACTTTTATTTACTTAATATAAACTTTATTTTTTTAAGAATTTTATTTTATTTTTAAAATGTATTTTATTGATTTTTTACAGAGAGGGAGGGACAGGGATAGAGGAGGATGAGCTGTCTCCTCCTGGGGATGTGCCTGCAACCAAGGTACATGCCCTTGACCGGAATCGAACCTGGAACCCTTCAGTCTGCAGTAAGACACTCTACTGATTAGGGCTAAACTTTAAAATAAGTTTCTTGAAAGCCTTCCCTGGAATTTTAATTGGAATTGCATTATATTTCTATATTAATATGGGGAGAAGTAGAATTTCTGCAATTGGAAGTCATTCCAATCACCATTTATTTAGTTCTTCTTTCATGAAAGAGTTTTAACTAGTTTTAATAACATTTCCCTGTAGAGGTCTTGTGCATTCTTTATTGGGTTAATTTGGGATGGGAGATCCAGACCATTAGCTTGTGACATTTTGCCAAATCTAAGAAGCACTTTGTTTTGTTTTGCTTTACACTTTACATTTACATAATTGCAATCTGAATCCATTTTTAGGCTGATGACATCTATCAGCTATAATTGGCAATATTCCCCTCCACCTTGCCCTCTTATTGGTGCATAAAATAATGGTATACCGAACCATGGTTGGTTTCTCATTCAAAGAAATACAGTATATTTTGTATTTGTTGATTCTCTTTCCCTTTGGTTTTCTTTTTCCACTCCCCTGGAACTTCCAATTAATCAAAATAAAAACTGAGCACTGCTTAGAAATACTCATTAACTTTCCAAATTATTACATGCACTATTTATTCTAATAATTTATAACACTAAGGGCATTTTTACATTTTTTTTTTTTTTGCATACAGAGCCAATCCATTTTCTTGTTTTGCTTGTGGAATTTTTAATGAAAAATTGGAGAAGTATCATAGATAATATAACAAACTTCCATAAGCCAGCCTCCAAAGTGAGCAAATGCTGACATTTTACATTTGCTTCAATTCTTTCCTTTTTAGGAATACAATTTATTTTTATTTATTAAATTAATGTATTTTATTTAGTAACAAAAATCATTTTTACAAACAAAGGAAAAGTTCTCTCCTTTTCCCTTCCCATGCTTATTTGCACCCTCCCCTGAGGCAACCACTCTCTTGACTTTGGAGTGCAGACCATATATGTTTTATGTACTTTTGCTGCATACAACTGGATCCATAGGTAATATATGGTGTTGTTTCTAGATTTAAAATGATCACCTATATAACATCTGTGCTACATATAATACTATTTCTTCAATTTTCATTCAACACTTTTTCAGTTCTTGACGTGTTAGTACATAAAGATTTAACCTATTTAGTTTTAGTTCTGTATAGTATTTTATAAATTCCTTTGTTGAGAGACATTAGGGTTATTTCTATTAATTCATTACTACAATCAAGTGAGGCAATGAACTTTGAATCTATTTCCTTGTTCATGTTCAGGTGCAAAGAATTCCTTATCCACAGCTTCTATTTCCTCAATAAATGCTATCTGTATTTTAAAAGAAAAAAATAAGTGTTATTTTATGTCTTTTCATGAAGAAAATATGATTGATAAAAGCTCTAAGGATGACTTTCCCCCTCTTTGAATGACATAATTGCAGTGTGTTAGTTTAATGAAAAGTTGGTCTAAGTAATTACTGTCCATGAAAGAGTTCTTATCATAATGTCAATTTTATTTCATTGGAAATTGTTTTTAAAACACTTCTTAGATGCTTTCCCCACCAAAAAAGCACAACCTAGTCATTTTGTTCCATATACTTCTTTTGGCAAATATAGACATGCAAAACTGTATTATCAGAAATATTGAAATTCTTGTTATATATGCTTAAGTTTACAAAATGACTGCTTTGTTCGATATGTAAATCTACTATTTATATGCACACACACACATATATATATGAGCATTTATATTATAGTTGTTTCTATAGTAATGGGGTAGATTAACAAAATTGTGCATATATTTCATAGTAATGTTAAATTATAACTAAAATTATTGCATGTCTATCATTTACAGAAGGTGTAATTCAGTATCCTCTCATCCATCTTCCTTCCATTTTTAAATTTAAAAATAAAAATGCATATAGAAAAATAATCAAACTGTGCCAAAAGGTAAACAGTGAAAAGTAAGTCTCCTCCCCTGTTCCGGATCTGTTTCTCAGAATCTACAGCTCAGTGTATTATATGTTTACATAACAGTTTATGATATTCAATAACAGGAACTAAATAATGACTATTATTTAAACAATGTTTATTTAAAGTATGTTTATTTGCATCCGTTCTGGAGCATGCTAAATATATCACCATTGTGTTGGGGCATGCATGGTCTCACCCCGAACATCCATTCTGTTCACTTATTCTGCCAACTTCCCTTTATAATAAAATCTTATTTTATTTATTAATTTAACTTATTTTATTTAAAAACAAAATTATCATTACAAAGTTAAAGTTCTCTGCTTTTCTCTTTCCATGCTCATTTGTCACCTTTCCCTGAGCAACCACTCTCTTGAATCTTTACTTTTCTTTCATCTTCACTAGTACTTAGAATGACATTAAATAGCAAATTAAAAAAACATCATGACAAGTGGAGAGATTATGGAAGAAAAACAGCTTTATATTTTAGAATCTATAACAACACTTTTAAACTGTTGTTTTGTTTTTGTTTTTTAAAGTTTTTTTTTTTTTAGCTGTTTGTTGAGCAAAGGGCTTCATATTCAGTTTGCACTGGGGCCCTGCAATTATAGAGCCGACAGCATGGTTACAGGTGTAAGTACCCTGAATGACACCCTGGTCCAATCTCCACAAGACCTGGCTGACCGAGCCCCATTCTTCCTGAGGCTTCGGAACTTCATTTCCCATGTCCCCTTGTGTCCTAGCCGTGTGCCTGGTATCTCTGTTTCCTAATTGGGGCAACAAGCCTTGCAATAGACTTCCCTAAACAGAGACAACTAGTCATCTTGATTCTTTGCATTAAAAGCATTGAACACACACAAAAAGCACAAAATAGGCTATGATTTTTATTTAATAAATTATGTACAATGATTATCACTCACAAAATAAGAGGTAGTAATTTAAATGCTGTATTGGTAAACAAAATAAATTTTTATTTAAAAATCAAAACAATTTAGTTTGGAAACTATGAATGAAAAACTGTGTGAGTGAAATATATGTGGACTGAAATCCTCTAAAAATCGGCAAAATGAATGAAGGATCTGTTTTGTGTGTTTTTTCATCAGATTTTACCCTGAGGGACTCCCACCCTTAAGTGTATGTTAGGGACACATCAGGCATTGCATGATCACGGGGCTTTAGTCCAAGAAAAGGGCATGGCCAGCAATGCAGGCTGAGTCGGTGATGATGCCTTAGCAACAGATTCATAAGTAGAAGGAGAACAAATGTGCAGAATATGAGTCAGGAGCGGAAAGTGAAATCAGCGAGCATCCTGAGAAATATCGAAAGTTTATAATGTGATAGAGGCCATGAACTGTCACAGAAGATTCGTTTTATTTCTAAAATTTATTTCTAGATGGTTTTTCTTTTCCCTTGAAGAAGGGTTAAAAGGTACTGGATAATTTAAACACATTAGTACAGTGTAAGTTATGAGCTGTCTCTGTCTAGTGCACAGTGTACAGAAATTGAGAGTAACTGGAAACCATGCCTTTGATGTATGTGTAAATATGTACTCAGGGTTGATGTGAATAAAAACACTATGTCTCACTTTGGGTCGTGGCTCACTTTCTGCAGGGAGACACTCCAACCAAAACTGCCTGGGAAGCTTGGGCTGTCCATTGACAGATGTGGTCGAAAAGCAAATGGCTACACAGGAGCCACGAACAGATTGGGGGACAGAAAAGAATATATGTGGTTAGACTGATAGATGGTGTGGTTCTGGAGCTTGACAATTCTTTAGAAATTTAACAGGTGCCAGGTCTCTGGTCTGCCTAGCTTGTTTAGTGTGCTTCCCTTAAACACCCTAGGTCTGTGTGTGGAACACGTGTCCTGCTCAAGGCCAGTCACATAGGCAGGCACTAGTCTTTTACACAGAGAGGGAACCTATTTTTGTTAGAGTAATAACATGCTGAAAGTAGAACCAGGAAGGGATTAGGTAACATCTCAAGTAACAAATTCAGAAGAAACGTGTTCTGGTTATTTAGAACAATGATTGAAAGTCAGCATTCTTGGAGATTAGATTCTCATAAAACATCCTCTAGTGCTACTGCTGTTGGACAAGTTTACAGGCTGGAATGGAGTGGCCATGGTTGTGTTTGTAGCACAAAAAGATAAGAAGCAAGATGTGCCCTAGTTGGTTTGGCTCAGTGGATAGAGAGAATTGGACTGCGGACTGAAGGGTTTTGGGTTTGATTCCAGTCACAGGTACACGCCTGGGGTGTGGGCTTAATCTCCAGTTGACAGCATGTAGGAGGCAGCCGATCAATGATTTTTCTCTCATCACAGATGTTTCTATCTCTCTTTCCCTCTCCCTTCCTCTCTGAAATCAACAACAATATATTTTTTTAAAAAGAAGCAAAATATTATTATCATTATGACCTTTAGAAGTGACCATTAACTTGAAAAACTATGTGATCGGCAACTTTTTCTTTTCTGGTGTGCAAATTGCTTACATCGTTGATTTGAATCTCTCAGTGTGAAGATGGTCTATCAATTGTGTGATTAAGTAGGTGGGAGGGGGATAGTTATAGATTGAAGCCAAGCAGGTTCTCAAAGTAGGGTCCCTAGACCAGCAGCATCAGCACCCCCCTTTGGACCTTCTAGAAATGCAGACTCTCAGGCCCAACCCTAGACCTACTAAATCAGAAACTCTCAGGGTAGGGCCCAGCATTCTGCTGCATTTTGATAAGTCTTCCAGTTGAGTCTGATGCACAAGAGAGTTTGAGAGCTTCCAGGCAGGAGAGCAGTGGAAGTTGGGCCTGCTGAGCTTCATTGAGACCCCCCAATCCAGCAACCATCCCAACCATGGGCATTCGGCATCTGTGTCAAGGTACTGGCTTTATCAATTGTTAAGCCACTAGGTAGCTTGAAATTAGCCATGGTGGGAGTATTTCTGCCACAAGGTCAGCAAATGCTAGAAATCTGGCTCTCTTCCCTCCGGAGAGCATTCACTAGCACAGCTCTGATTACATTGAATAAACATTTAAAAGCCTTAGCACTGTACACGCCACAAAAGATGAACTAAATTAAATAAAATATTTTTAATTTAATTTTCTGAGCTCTTAATATGTATCTATGTCTATTTTAGGCCCTGCATGTGTACTACTAGCAGAGGGTAGATTGTACACATCTGCTAAGAGAGGACGACTTAGACTGTGTCTAGAGGACAGGGCGCTGTGTTGTTGCAGCATCAAAACTGGAGCAGTGGTTCCTGCAACTGTCTCCATCTCCATCAGGCCTCTTTATTCATCTTTATTTACCCCCAGTTTTTGCACAATTCCTGGCAGAATGGATGTTTATTGGCTAAATGATTGAATAAATCAGTTTGATCATGCAGTAATAAAATAATATGTATAATTGGGTATATATCACATAAAAGTGATTTTTAAAGGGTTTAACTGACTGGTTGAGTCAGGCTATTGTGGGTAGACTTTGCCAAATACCCATTGTCCTTTCCTTTCTCTTTAAGTGTGTACCTTTCACAATAAAATACGTAACACCCAATTATAAAACACTAGATAAAACACCATAACTGCATAGTGGGAACTGTTTTGATTGGATTATTATAATTTATTACAGGGTTTTCCAAGGACAGATAATAATGTACACAATTGATAATTTAAGACACAACAGGAAAGAAGCCTTCTTATATATGTCTATCAGAGAGTGATTCTCATTGTACATAAAAGAGTTTAAATGACAACTTAATTCCCATATACTCTGTGCTGTTGTTTTTGGCATTGTTTCTTCTGTGAGAAGGATGTTGGAAATCAAAGGAAAAAGGAAGTGGTGCTCTGTGTTGGAATATCTGTATCTCTCTTTGCAAACAAAGATATACTTTTTCCCTTTAATTTGACAGCTTTATAGGGGCACAGAGTCATATGTTTGGAATAGTTTGGAAGATACCCAAGAAAAAGACAGCACTGGATTGTGGGAATCTTTAGGTAAACACATCCAGGAAGTGTGTGTAGTTAACTTGGAGCAGTTGCTTTAGGTGCGATGTAGGCCAGAGGGTTGAATTGTGTTTGCCTGCCTACAATCTATATGTATAAAACCCTAATATGCAAATAGACCAAAGGCTGAACAATTGAATAAATGAACAACCAGTCGTTATGATGTGCGCTGACCACCAGGGGGTGCACATGGAACATGGTGGCACTGGCAACAGGTGGCAGAGCATAGAACATGGCGGGCGTCGACTGTGGTGGGATGGTGGAGCAAGTGAGTGAGGGCATCTGACCAAGGCAGGGGCTAAGGCGTTGGTCGCTGTCATCGGGGTGAGCCTCTGGTGGTTACTAAAGATTCTTTGCTCCCGTGCACCATGGTTCTACCTGGCACTCGCATCTGCTGCTGGTGCCAGTCCTGCTCATACCCACAGCCAGTGCCTGAGATGCTGCTCTCATCCACTGCTGGCGCCTGGCACCAGTCTGGATTGCTCAGCACCATCAGCAGGTGTGAGTGGCGGCTACCACCCTGATCACCTCTAAGGGCTTCTCCACCTCCCCCTGCTCATTAGGGGTGATTAGGGCAGCAGCCACCTCTTACATCCACTGCCAGCACTGGCCCCAATTGCTCCGTGTCTTCAGCAGGTGTGAATGGGGCCAGCGCCACCAGTGTATGGGAGTGGCAGTAGAAGTGGGGCTGCTGACATACACGGGATCGGAAGCCATGGTGCCGCTGCTTGCACCCACTGCTGGCCCCACTAACACCCGCAGCCGGTGCCAGAACCGCCGCCCGCACCTGCTGACCACTGGCTGTTGGCACCAGCCCCAATAGCTCCATGCCTTAACATCAGCAGGTGGGAGCAGGGTCAGGGACCATGAAGCTGCAGGCTGTGGTGGGAGGGGCCTGGTGGGGGTGCAGAGGATGGGTGGAGACCTATGTGAACCACAGCCTCGTGGCCCATAGCTCCTTTCAAGGTGCATGAATTCATGCACTGGGCCCCTAATATAATATACTTGCAGTGCTTCTCACACTTCAGGATGCAAAAGAATCCCCTGAAGAGCTTATTAAAATGTTTATATCTAGGCCCCACCCCAGTGCTTCCTGAAGTCTGAGAGGGGCACAATAGCTTGCATTTCTAACATGCAAGTGATGCTGATGCTGTGAGTCTGTGGACCACACTTTGAGTAACACATTAGAGGCCAATAGCAGAACAGTGTGCCCTTTGTTTTCCTTAGGAGGAACGTCTAGATCAAAGGCATGCTCACTAGTAAGCCTTAAAAAACATTTCCCCTGATGCACTGGAAGCTCCATGTGGATATAACTGTGTCAGCAAGTGTATCCCTACAGCTTTAAATCCTTGGCCCCGTGTCTGACATGGGTACACAGTCAGTGCATATTTGCTGAACTTAAGAAGAAAAGAGGTGCGGTTGCTATGTTAGTGTGCTAGGGCTGCCATCACAAAGTGCCACAGGCTGGGTGGCTTCACAGAAATCCATTGTCTCACAGTTTTGGAGGCTGGAAGTCTGAGATCAAGGTTTCAGCCAGTTGGTTTCTTCTGGGGCTTCTCTTTTTGGCTTGTAGATGGCTGTCTTCTTCATCTCTCTGCCTGTGTCCAAATTTCCTCTTCTTACAGGGACATCAGTGGTATTAGAGTAGAACCCCCCACCCCCATGGCCTCATTTTAATTTAATTCCCCACTTAAAGGCCCTATCTCTAACTTCAGTCACATTCTAAAGTGTTGGGGGTTAGGACTTCAATATAAAATTTTTTGGGGGTGGGGTGGGGTGGGGACGTGTAAAAACCATAATATTTGGGTTGATTGCATGTAGGCTGGCGGTTAGAGCCAAAATGGATGGATGTCTTTGGAGACTAGAATAAAAGATATTTAAGGAAAGATGCTGATAATGGGTTGGTAAGAGTGGAGGTTAGTGCAGGAAGAGAAGAGTTATACCATTTTATCTGAGTGGAAAATTAAGTCTTTATGTCAGAGTGTAGTTTAATTAAGAAGAAAAACCCTCCTAGCATTAAAAAGCACAGTCTTAAAGGTCTTATAAGGTCAAGGTTTGTCCCCAGCTCTGTGGATTAATTGTCATGTTTCTAAGAGCAAGCAAAGTGCTTTAGTTTTACATAAACCATCCTCACCTCTAAAATAGAAATCATACCATCTGCCCCACCACCCTCAAAAGCTTCCTGTGAATCAAAATGAAATAATTGATATGAAAGTGTCCTATAGAATGCCATAAGTGTCACAATTTTATAGACTTTGATAAATTCTGTGTTTATTTCTAATGTGAATCTTTTCCCTTTAATAGCAAAACAAAAACAACCATACCATGAACACTCATTATTTTTTTTATTTTATATTTACAGAATTAAATCTAATATATTTGATAATGCTAGTTACACACACTTAAATGGTTTATAACTGGAATAGTGTCTTGTAATTGAGTAATGTACAAGAAGCTATCTGTATTGAGAGGATGGTCAACTAAGAGTTATGCTACTTTAATAGTAGTGATTTAAAATAATTCTGTTTTCTGACATTAGCCTGGATGGTTGCTAGTCAATGAAACAATCTTCACCAAGGTTGGTCAGCATTTGTTTACAGCCTGCAGAGCAACTATCCAATGAGGCCATAATTTCCTATGAAGTGAGAGTAAGAAGAGAGACTAAAATAATTATTAAACTGACATTTTAGACACATTAATATCCAAGGTTCTATCTGTAGCTAAGCAGCAAGAGTAGGCCACTTGAGTTCAAAATTAAATCATGAAGGGTGTATACAGTTTATTTAGTTGGAGAAAAATAGTAATCACAGAACTGAATCACAAGGTTTATGACTCACAGATAATTACTGTTTTGTTGTTGTTCTAGAAAGTTAGAGGTATAAATGGCACATCTGGGAACTAATACGGATATGATCTTGATGATTTACATGGGTCTCTCCAATTTTGTTTTATTGCTAAAAAGTAGAGAGACCATCAGCTCAGGGGGTTGGGATTTTCCTAATTGCTCTAGCAGCAGATGGTTTGCAGTCATTATTGGCGCTTAGGAGACTACCAAGTGTCTATATTTCCATCAGGCTTGCCATAATTCATCTTTGGGAAAGAATTCAATAGGATACTACAAGTCCAGAAAGCAGGAGTGGATAAAACTCTTCCAGAAACTTCCCTCAAATTCCCTAATGTCTGTCTTTTTGAATAGGCTCCTTATTTCTGAGCAGCAGTGAGATGAATTTTTTCCTAAAATTTATTATTTAGATTTGTGCAAGAACAGCTGCATAGACTTATGCTCTGGTCAAAGAATGATCTTATCAAGCATTTGGAAAACTTGTTGCTTACACATTTCCTAGCTCTGTTAAAGCATTTTGAGGGAAAAAGTACAAAAAATTAAGCAAATTTTAAAAAGAGGCAATTATCAACTCCAGAGGAATAAAAGGTTATACAAGAAAGCAAACAACATCACAGTGCAGTACTTGGCTTAGTAATGAATAATACTTAAAACAAAGGCTTGATCAGTAACCAACTTAGAGAATTTGCAGTATAAATAGGGCCAACAGCTCCTGGATTTGCAGCTTATTGTCGCTCAACATATTTGTCCTCTAAACTGAAAAATTAGGGAGAAAAAATGGGGAGAAGGAGAAAATTGAGACTGGAGGCAAAAAAGAAACCCGAAGGAAAAAAAAAATAAAGAGGATAATAACACAGATGTGTCTATTGGACACCAGGTTGAACTCAGCTTCTCTAATCTGATCTGATTGTTTTAAAAGGAGAATTCTCTGCCCAAAACAAACAACAACAAATAGCAAAAAACACCCTCTTTCATCTGAAACCATTTCCCCCCCCTCAATGATCAAGAAAGCATTTATATCAGGTCCATTCCACCAGCAGAGTTATCTGGAAGGTTAGGGCTGGAGCTGGGGGCCAGGGGCTTCTCCCTGGGCACAACCTGTAACAGCCACGTGTCCTTGTCGGCTTATTTGTCAGTATCTCTGACTGAATCCCAGGCTTTGGGAAAGGGCCATTCTGTTTTGCTCATTGTTTCATGTGCTCAGTGCTTGGCACACACTGATGCTCAATCAACATTTGCTGAATAAGTGAATAAATGAATTGTGCTGCTCCTTTTTACTTTGTAGCTACAGGAGCCACTGTCTGTGGAAACAAGGAAGGCTCCTGTGGTCTTGACTCTGACAATAAGTTTGTGAATTTGTTAACCATCAAAGCTCTCCAGCCAGAGGACATGGGACAGTGAGTATTTTGACAGTTTGCAGGCATTTCTCATAGCTTAGGAGGGTTTAAGGCAGGTCTCAGGAGCAACTACAGAGGACCCCAGGCCAACTGGACAAAGGAAGAACCTAGGATTAACTTCAGGCATTGACTGGTCTCTTTCTTTTCAGTGACCGTTAGCTCATTCTCATTGCCTAAGCTCTGAAGCAACTCAGGGGAGATACGTATATAAATTACAGCAAGATATTGTGCCATGTTCTTCACCTGGCAACAGGCTTAGAGAGTCTGGCTTATTTCCGAGCTGGTATGTGCTGCCTGGATACCGTACTCTCTATTGTTTCAGACCATAATGGCTCTGAGAGGTTTTCATTCTCTTGGTGAGAGTTCAGCAGCAATCATTTAGGTAAGCTGCTGTATTTAACTTATTGGGGGAAGAGGTGGTGGCCACAGAAAAGGTTAAGTGATGTTCTGAACCAGGGACAATGTCCTTATTATTACATAATGTGCCCCAAACCCAGTGAAGGTGACAACTCTGATTACTAGGTGTCCTAGTAATGATATAACATTTTATTTTATATTATTTAATTTTGATTGTTTTTGTTTTTGGAATGGCAAACGTGCTTATACAAGTTGTTATAGAACAGTAGCACATACATTATTCTCCTTCTGAAAAATTATCTTTAGTTTAAAAACTACTGCATTTTCAACCTAAGTCTCTGGTTTTAAAGTTGATATCTAAGACAGAGGTTCTGTGATTAGATTATAATGTCTAGGTTAGCTGTTTACAATTGCAAGTTTTATTTGGATCATGATAGACAGACAGATAGATAAATTTAGATCAAAAGACATTGGTGAAGTTACCCTTTGGATTATTCTTAAATGGATAACTAGATTTCTCACCTCAACACACACACACACACACACACACACACACACACACACACACCAAACATTGGCAAAGATTCTGCCTTGGGGCACTGAAAGGAGTCAATGACGCTTCATGACTAGCCATCCATGCTTGAAGGTGACCTATACTGGCATTCAAGATTTTGTGACCTTTGGTCGGGTGGAGAGGGATGTGCCTGAGGATAATCATACAGGGGGGTTAAGGCACTGAAAATATTCTATGTCTTAATCTGTTTGTAGAGGTATAAAAATTGGTTTTATTCTTCTTACCTTATGTAAGTTGTATATTTTCATACTTATGAGGAAACATATCATAAAAACAATTTTTTGAAAAAGACCCACTGCAAGGCACTGGTAGCTCTGGAATTTTATAATAGTCATCCATTGTCTCATTGCTTTCCACATGCTTTCAAAATTTAGAACTGTTTTGCCGTCCATTTGAAGGTTATCAAAAGGCACTAACCAAGCCTTCCAGACTCACAACACAATCACTGCTTCAGGGTGACTGCCTCACAGAGTCTGCAAAGGCATCCACAGTGTCCCCTGTCCTCTGGATCGCCCCCACTGGGATGTCAGCACCCACTGGGTGGTGTCTGATGGAGCTCTCTGCTGTCCCCACTGGGTCCTTGCCTCAAGCAACCCAGGACCTTCCTTGAGGACCAGCTGACATCACAGTGAGCCTCTTACCTTCCTCTAAGTCCTACTCTGCCCTCCTTCAACCTTACCCGACACATCCCTGTGGTAGGAGGGAGATTACTTTTTACACATGGTCAGAATGTGGGTATACCTGGCACACTGGCTGGAAGTTACTGTCTCATCGATTCACCAGTCATTGCATCAGTGCATGTGCAGAAAGGCTGTGAGTGGAGTGCTTAGGGGTACCTGCCTTGGATGGCACTACCTAAGTTTAAACCCAGTCTTTGCCATTGGGTTACCTTGGGTAAGATTCTTGAAGGTGCCTCAGTTGTGTAAAGTGGGAATACTATTAGTATATCTACCTCGTAGGGTTATCATGAGAATGAATGAGTCAATGCTTAGAAGGAACCTGGCCCATGCTGCCAGATGTGCTAGATTTTTAAAAAATATATATTTTATTGATTTTTTACAGAGAGGAATGGAGAGAGATAGTTAGAAACGTCGATGAGAGAGAAACATCTACCAGTTGCCTCTTGCACACCTTCTACCAGGGATGTGCCTGCAACCAAGGTACATGCCCTTGACCGGAATCAAACCCGGGACCCTTCAGTCCACAGACCAACGTTCTACCACTGAGTCAAACCGGTTTTGGCAAGTGCTAGATTTTTTATGCTTCTATAGCATAGAGCACCATGATTGTGCTCCCGCTGTGTTCAAGTTTTTGTGTAATCCCTGCTCCTTGAGTGTGGACAGTATCTGGGACTTGCTTATAACCAACAGAATATGGCAAAAGTGATGGATGTCACTCCTGTAATTATCTTATGCCATATCAAACTCTAGCTTGTTAGCTGATTTACTCTAGAGACTTCCTTGCTGGCTCAATGAAGAATGCAGCAACATCAGGAGAGCCGAGGTGGTAATGACCTACAGGGAGTGTAGATAGACAGGTTAATTAACTCTGGCAATTAAATTAGGTTCTCCCCAAGATTGGGGAATCCATTTAAAAATAAGTAATGTGACCTTAATTTTCCAACAAATATATACAATCCTTGTCTTGAGGTGAAGGAAGAAGTGTCCCTATGTCCAAGATCCTGGCTCCACTCAATAGAAATCAAATTGCTTTTATCTTGTTCCTATTGTATGTTGCCACAGTTATCATTTTAGCAAACCTTGCATAGTAGGACCTCACTATGTGCTACTTTGTACATAGGAAAATTTATGGTAAAATACTCTCCAACGGGTCTTACCAACTTGGAAACTATCGGAGTGCCTCATTGGAAAGTGGGACTCTATAGAATGATCAGAGCTTCAGCATTTATTCATTCTGAAAATACAGTCTACACATGAGACAAATGACCCATCTCCGCCTCAAGGGACTCCAGCCAACTGTGTAAATTTTTATGGTAGAGAAAAATAAGTCATTTGGGTCTCCCTCAGACATCTAGATGAACTACTGCCTTAAACCAGCCAATTTAAGTTTCCAATCTGTTTATGTGTAGCTACACGCAGGTGTGGATGGAGGCTCCCCACTTTGTCCTAACAAACATTTAGGTTCCCGAGTTTCATGCTCACCAGTCATCTGATCATTTTCCTGCTCCTTCCTTTTCTCTCTCCCAATAATCTTCCTCACCTCCTGACTATGTTCTCCCTCACTCCTTATCTCCATTATCCCGACAATTTCTGTTTTACTTACTTATTTATTTATTTAATTTTATTGATTTTTTTTTTTTTAACAGAGAGGAAGGGAGAGAGAGAGAGAGTTAGAAACATCGATGAGAGAGAAACATCCATCAGCTGCCTCCTGCACACCCCCCACCGGGGATGTGCTCACAACCAAGGTACGTGCCCTTGACCAGAATTGAACCTGGGACACTTGAGTCCACAGGCTGACGCTCTATCCACTTAGCCAACCGGTTTGGGCCAATTTCTGTTTTATATTATTTTAAGTCTAATCGTTTGAACTTTAGTGTATATCTGTCACCTGCAGGGCTTGCTAAAATGCAGATTTTTGGGCTCTACCCAGAGAGTTTTAGATTCATTGGGGTGGGCTGAGGGCTTTCACTGCTAACAAACCCCCAGAAGATGCTGATGCCGCTGGTCCAGGGACTGCCCCTTGAGAATCACTGCCTGCACGTTAGAACCCCCTGTGGACACATTAAACAACATATGTGACCAAGTAAATCAGACCCTTTTGGGGTGGGTCCCAGGGACTTTTTTTTAAAAGAGAAGCTCCCAGGTGATTCCAATGTGGGGCCCGGTGAGAACAGATGCCATAAGGGAAGTTCGTGCTAAATAGAGATGTGAGTTGGAATGAGATTTCAAGAGAAGGCTTTGACTCCAAACCTTCATTTTTTTTTTAATGTGAGTATTGCATATTTTGATATTTTTAGGAATATTTAGAATAATTTAAAGGCCATTACACCTTAGGATATATTTCACACTCCCAGAATTTGCTGGCATTAAGTATAAAAAATTGTAGTAGTTGTAATAATAGAAACAGTTAATTTCTGGTTGCTGCAATTCGATGGCTAGACATTTAAAAATGCATTTTTTTTATGGCAAGAAAATGTACCATTTTTTTCTATGTTAGAATAAGAAGCAGGATCTGAGTACAGTAAGCACTGAATAAATGGCATGAAAAACTTACTCGTTATTGAGGGTCATTATCAGGAGATTCAGTTGAGTAAAACAACAGCTTCTCAGTGAACCTGAGTTATAAATGAATTTGGGCTTGGAAACACATCCTTTAATTCCTGTAAAGAGTCAACATTTGTGTGTCGAAGACCCTACTAAAAAACTGTCATGATAGAAAACTCATCTATTTAGATTTAAAAAGTAAAATAAAAAAGCTGAATTTAGTAGAAACTTGTCAGGAAGGTGAGGAGTGTCCAAATGAATTCAGTCAAATGAGTGTTTGAGGCTGAATACCAGGTCCTCAAATAACTTCATTTCATTCAATATTACTTGGTTGTATTATTGTTGAGGCCACCATCTATGCGGAGTTTGCGTGTTCTCCCCATGTGTGTGTGAGTTTTCATCGATTTCCTCCCACATCCCAAAGATGTGCATGTGAGATGAATGGCCATGTCTATATTGTCCCAGTTTGACTGTGTGTGTGTGCACGCACCCTGCAATGGAGGGCTGTCCTGTCCGGGGTGGGGTCCCGCCTGGTGCCCAGAGTTGCTGGGGGGGGGGGGGGGGCGGCTCTGGCGGGCAGTGACCCTGAACTGCCAATAAGTGTGTTGGATCTTACTTGCTTTTATTAATATTCCTTAAATGTATGCATAGCTCACATTTATTTCCATGTTTAATATTAGAAGTGTTTAGGGTCTTTATTTAGGTGTTTGGTGATTTTTTTTTTTTTTTTTTGTGACCAGAAATATGCCCTAGAACTTTAACTCTTGTTTCTATCTATTAGCCTATGGTGAAATTGGTTGGTGATTTTTTTGTGTGTGTGTGACCAGAAATATGCCCTAGAATAGGGGTGTCGAACTCAATCAGAGAAGGGGCCAAAATCTAAAATCCAGCCTAAATCGCGGGCCAAATGGTTTACTGAACAGTCATAAACTGTCATTGTGATGGAAACGCAGCGGAGTGCAGTGATGACAGCGCGGTGCAGGCCACATTGCAAGGCCTGGCTGGACGGATTTGGCCCGCGGGCCTTGTGTTTGACACATGTGCCCTAGAACTTTAACTCTTGTTTCTATCAATTAGCCTACGGTGAAATTGGTTTGTTATACGTCATTTTGCTTAAAATCGGTTTCCAAGAACCTATCCACGAGGTTAAGTGAGGACTTACTGTCTAAGGTTGCTGTGGGGGAGTTAGTCAGGGGGTGACTTAGGGAGGAGCTAGCAGGTGGTCTGGGTGGGGATTTGTAAATCCATGAATATCTGGGGTAATTGCTTTGGTACCCGAGGAAGCTAATGTGTGGTGTATTCTAGAGCACAAGTCCCAAAGAGCGCCTGTTCAGGGACCTCTTGGGTGTGCTGACACTGAAAGTGCAAAGGATAACATGTTGGAAGCAGATCTACATTTCAGAATTAGCCAAGGCATAAAAAAGACACTTGTTTCCTATTGTAAGTTCTACCAAGAGAAGATGGCAAGGACTGTTCAAAGTACTCTTGATATTTAAAAAATATATATATATATATTTTATTGATTTTCTACAAAGAGGAGGAGATAGGGATAGAGAGTTAGAATCATCGATGAGAGAGAATCATTAATCAGCTGCCTCCTGCAACACCCCACTGGGGATGTGCCCGCAACCAAGGTATATGCCCTTGACCGGAATCGAACCTGGGACCTTTTAGTCCGCAGGCCGACGCTCTATCCACTGAGCTAAACCAGTTTTGGCACTCTTGATATTTTTTAAACATAGAAATAAAACACTTTAACTCTTAATGTTTCAAATTATAATGTACCAAATCAGTTCTATTTTTTCTATTATTTTCTTTCCCCACACACATATAACTGACAGTAGAAGTTTTTAAATTTTGACAAAACGTTTTGAAGATCATGGAGCAATCATACTAGTAATTTCCCCACCAATTATTAAGATTGGCTTGGGGTTCAACTTGCACAGCCATTGTTATGGTCCTTCAGGACTGTTCAAAGCAAGGACTGTCTGTAAACGAAATTGAGAAACGCTCATTTCCTCTCTATTCCCTATACCCTCCCCCGCTCTGCTGGAGGTATCCAAAGAGATATTGTCCAAAGACTTCACACTACACGTAAGTGGTTCTCAATCTTTTATTCCGCCCTGCACTATCCTTTAAGGGCAAAAACGTTGAGCAACAAAAACCTTGGGCAACAAAAAGCATTCCCACCAGCAGCAAGAATGTTCTAATTCTCAGTGGTTTAGTTGTTACTGCCAGATTGTGGAGGAGACTCTGGAGACATTAAGCAATTCTCATCAGCTAACTAAACTCTCTTAATTTCATTCTGTGCTTGGAGTGTAACCTTCTGATACAAGCCTGTTGTTGGAAGAGATACTGGAAATTAATTAGTCCAAGTGCTGGCTAAAGCCAACTGAAATGTTTACTTTTACTGCTTAACTAAAAATTTCCCCTGTTATAACGGTCAGCTCAGAGATCAAGATCTTTAGGCCTAGACTGGATTTGTTTACTGCCAAATTCCACTTGATGTTTTCTTTTCATGTTCAATCTCTGCAACTGTCTTCTACTCCCAGGAATGTTTAGAATTAATAGCTGCCTAACGATGTCTCTTGTGACTGACATAAAGACCTAGATAGTCTTTCAGTTTCTTTTCAGAACTTCTAGATCTGCTTCCAGACTATTTAGTTCCAAGAAACTGCAATAACCTCATCTGTCTCCCCCACCCTACACCCCACCTCCACAGCTGACATTCCCACATACGGCAACACAAACCACAAACAATAGTTCCGTACAGATAGGCCCACAGGAAATGCTGAATAAATTTTTTGTTAAATGTGTGACTAAATGAATATATCTCATGCTCTTAATGAAGAAACCAAAGTTAATGTCACTGAGTCATAGAATAAAAATTAAGGTTCAGGCATATTAGGTATCTGTACATTTATAAAAGGCTTTATAAAATGTATAGATAACCTTTTTTTTTAGTCAAAAGAAAGAAGAGAGCTCTTAGAAGCTTTAGGAAAAAATGTCTAAAATAAAAATTCTTCACTGCCTATCTTATGTTTTTGTTGTTGAAAGAAAATATGTTTATTTATGTAAAATATAGGCATATTAGTACAGTAAAGGGAATAGGTGTAAAAAAATAAAGTTAGAAGCTATTGTCTCCAAGCTCTGAGATTATCTCTTTTTATTAGAACCCTTGGACAGTGGCTGGTCATTTGTTCTTAGATTCCTCCGTAATAAATTATAACAAATACAAAATGAACAAGGTAGTATGTTGTCATTTCCAACCCATCAGTTTACATGTAACAGCATACAACTCGGCTTACTATTACCCATTTTAGATTGTGGGATTTTTTGCTCTCTTCTTTCTTGAAATGATACAGCTGAGACACAAGCCAGGGCTTTGATCAGGGCAGCTTCCCTGTAGGCACTTGCCCCCTGGGGCCAGGCCCCACAGCAGGGTTCCAGATTAGTGAGCGTCTGCCTTTTTGTTAGGACGAACAGTGAAGGTGACTAGGAGTGAGGAGCTGGAAAGGAGATCAGGCTCAGCGCCTTGGTGAAGCACGTGTTTTCAGGCAGATCAGATTTAGGCATGAATAATATGGAATTTGAGGACCTGGAAATTAATCCCCTTTAAACTAGCTAACATATTCAACTCCCACACCAAGCCAAGTTTAAAGACCAGTTCATAATCAACTTAAAATTATATTTGTTCAGGCAGTTCATAGTCCACTTAAAATTGCATTTGTCTTAAGACCCATTGAAAGGTTGTTACAGGGGCATTATTTTTTATCAATCTAGAAATAAAATAAATAAAACTATCATGCTGTTTTCTAAGGTATTTAATAAATACGTATATTATAATCTAGAGTGTCATAATTGTGATTAATAACTTTAAGGCATTAGAGAACATTGAATTATAATGATTTTTAGCTTCTACTTAAACATTGCAACAAAGTTATGAAGTATTTATGTTTTTTTAAAAAAAATTAAATCAAATAACAAAATGATAAAAATTGACAATCTGCCCTTGACATTTAGAAAATGTAGAAAGATGGATGTATAGACAACACCCTCATTAATAAGAAGGTGGAACTATATTAGAAATATGGCTTTGATTTTGAAGTGTTTATTTGGCCTACACATTCACTTTCATTTTTCTCATTCTACCTCTTTTCTATATGCTTGGCTAAAATATGCACTTATAACTTGAATATCTGATTAGATTGGCCTCATCTTCTGATTTAAAAACAATTTTCATATTGATAGAATTTACAGAGAGTGTGCTTTTCAGATTTACTTCTCACCTGTGATAATGTTAAATGAGCCTTTATTCACATTCATCAGTTGAATAAATCTAAAATCAAGAGGTAAAATAGACATTGTTCTGATATTTTCATGTTGCTAAGAAACAGGCCTGGGGCAAGGGTTGGGGATGGGCTAGAAGGGATCAATGGGGGCAAAAGGAGAACATATGCAAACTGTCAAAAATAAAGATTAAAAAAGAAAAGAAACCATTTTCTATTTAGTTGGAATAAAACATCAGTGTTTTCTGTTCTTCTCAGATCTATAAAATAATTCTTTATAGTTCAATAAAATTATAGCCTGAATATGGGTTGGAATACTTGTGTGTGTGTGTGTGTGTGTGTGTGTATTGCAAATAGACTGAACGGGGAACAACCACTCAACAGAACAACCAGTCACTATGACATGCACTGACCACCAAGGGGTGTGTGTGGAACATGGTGGGCATTGGCCGTGGCAGGATGGTGGAACATGTGAGCAGGGGCGCCAGACCAAGGTGGGGTGCTGATCACTGTCATCAGAGTGAACCTCTGGTGGTTGCTGAAAATTCTTTGCTCCCGCATTTCCTGGTCTCACCTGGCACTTGCACCTGCTGCCAGCGCCCAACACTAGCCCTGGTTGCTTAGTGCCATCAGTGGATTCTAGGGGTGGCTGCCGGCCCTTATCTTCCCTCAGGGCTTCTCCACCTCCACCTGCTCCTGAGGGGCAATCAGGGAATTAACTGCCGCTCTCACCTGCTCACACCCACTGCTTGCGCTGGCCCCAATTGCTCCACGCTGTCAGTGAGTGGGAGTGGTGGCAGTGGGAGTGGGCTGCTGGCAGACAGAGGACTGGGGGCCATGGTGGGAGGGGCCACGTGAGGGCACAGAGGATGGGTCCAGACATGCCCTTGTGCCCACTGTAGCCTTGCAGCCCACAGTTCCTTTCAAGGTGCACAAATTCATGCCCTGAGCCCCTAGTTTATTTATAAATGATGCAGAGATCCCTGCCTGTGTAGCCAGCATCTGAGATGGCACCCAATGATCTGTAGTAAGTGACTGCTCTAATGTTCCTCCTTTTATTTAGCATAATGCACTTGAGATTTATTCAAGTTGCTGAGCATATCAGTACTTTGTCTTAATAGTATACTACTGAGTATTTTCCCATTGTATGGATATACCACACTTTCCTTATCCACTCACTGATGGGTGCTTTGACAGCTGGTTGTTTCCAGATTTTGGGATAGTGATGTCACTATAAATATTCACATGCAGACTTTTGAGTGAACATAGATTTTTTACTTCTCTTGGGTAAATACCTAGAAAAGGATAGGTTTAAGAAAACTGATGATTTTGTATTTTATGTGTAGTTTTTCTTATTTTTCGGGTGAGAATAATGTTCTTGTTTGTTTTCTACATTCTAGGTAGAAGTGGAAGTCTTAGGGTATCTTAAAGATATCCTAGAAAATAAAATTCCATAGATTTTCCAGTAACACGTTGTAGGGTTAATAATTCCCACTATCATCAGTTTTATCTTCACATTTGGCTGAGTCATAAACCAAATGGGAACATGACAAGGCTCAGACTCTAGTGCTATCACCATTCGCCTGTCCTATCAGAAGCCATGCTTTTGAAGAAAAAGTCCTTCTTTGTGGGCAGAGATGGCTGGCTGACCACCAAACATTTCTGCTCCCTTCTATGGGACAGTGCCACTGGGGAGAGTTTTCTCTGCCATAAGCTACTCTCTAGATACAGCCCTGTAACTAGGTTCAGGCCGATAAAAACATTGCAGCATTGTTGCGAGCCACTTTCAGGCCTAACTATTGAAAGCCTGTCACATGACCTTCCTCCACACTTCTACACCAGCTGGACACAAATGACCTGGGAAATAAGGTGTTTAAGATGGCAGAGGCTCCCTCAGCTTGGAATTCTAGGCTGTGTAGAACGGAATTCACTACTCCTGTCCCACTAACCTGGAACCAGTTGGATTATTTCATGAGCAATCAATAAACTTCTATTACCTTTTAGCTATGATATAGATTGGGATCAATTTGGCACAGCAAATAACCAACCCTAATGAACACATTCTCCTTTCCTTCCCTTATCCAGCAACCTTTTCAACATTCTGTGATTATGCTACTTTTTTTTTTTTTTTTTTTTAAAGCTGGTTTACTAGTTATCTGTAGGTCATTCATAAGAAATACCGTTCTAGGCCCCTGTCATTCACGTGCAGGGAAAGACGAGAAACTAAAAACCAGATGAGATTTAGAAAATAATCCTTTTTCTAGTTAAGTGTTATAAAAATCTCTGGTGCACTGACTACAAATGATTAGCAGCTGCCTGTAGTGCCGTGTTGGGAAAATTTCCAAGGCAATGTCCAGGCCAATAGAAAAGAACACTGTGATTAATTAGCAATAACTGTTCTGGGCAAGTGAGGTAAGAATGATGGCTTGATTTAAAAAACTCCATCATTCCTGGGGTTAAGCCAATGGCCTTGGATACACTGAGTAGGCTGTTCCTAGAGATCTAACCCAGATTTGCAAGTCTCAGATAAGAGGCACTTACCATTCAGGCAGCATCTTCATCGCGGCTTTTATTTATATGAACTGTTGTGATTTATTGGCAGCTTTGATGGGCTTAGATTTCCCTCTGCTTGTTAATTCAGAAATCAGGTATTCAGAACTCACAAGTTCTAGTGAAACAATTTTGAAGGCACACATGTGGCTGCTACGAGAGCAGTGGCTAAGCAGATGATTTTTACCCTGCAGGCGTCTTCAAACTACGGCCCGAGGGCCACATGCGGCCCGCAGAGGAGTCTGATCCGGCCCGCCAGGTTTTTTGGGCAGTGAGCGCAGCCGAGGTGTTACAGTAGGAATTAGTAGTTCATATAGTCCGGCCCTCCAGCTCTCTGAGGGACCGTGATCTGGCCCCCACTTTAAAAAGTTTGAGGACCCCTGCCTAGGGTTGTGACCTAGTATCTTTATGACCAACTACCTCCTTGTTTGGCTGACAGACAAAACTAACAAATAAAACTAATCAAAGAACAGGAAACATCCCTTGGCATAAACTAACCATAGGTGGTTAAAAAGCAGAGAGACCCCTATTTTATGCTGTGGGAATGCATTATTTACAGTGGCTCACAAGTGATTGAATTTCTTTTTTTAAAATATATTTTTATTGATTTTTTACAGAAAGGAAGGGAGAGGGATAAAAAGTTAGAAACATCGATGAGAGAGAAACATCGATCAGCTGCCTCCTGCAAACTCCCCACTGGGGATGTGCCCACAACCAAGGTACATGTCCTTGACCAGAATTGAACCCGGGACCATTCAGTCCACAGACCGACGCTCTACCACTGAGCCAAACCGGTTTCGGCAGTGCTTGAATTTCTTAAGCTACATATTCTCCATTACTATTTTCTAGATGACCAAATGATTCAGTTCAGAGACACATACCTGAGTCCAGCTAATACTGCACCCAAACAAAATGCCATATTAATCTTTTTAACAAAACCATCGAAAACTTTCTGGTTTTATAAGATATAGAAAAGAGTAACATCTTTTCAACACAAAATAAGATTGATAAATTAGCCAAGAAATCCAAGTAATTTCTAAGCATGTGAAAGCAGATACATTTAAACTAAAGAACATTCTAAAAAATAACTGTCCTTGAGTCTTTAAAAAATATCAACACTGTGAAGGAGTTAAAGAGACTAAAGGGGCATAACAACCAAATGCAATGCACAATTTTTGATTGAATCTTGGATAAAACCAACCAAACCAGAGGGAAAAAATATTTTTTTAGTCTATTAGAGAAATGAATATAAACTTTATATTATAGGATTATATCAATGCTAAGTTTCTTGAGTGTGATAATTATAGGAAATGATAGAAGAATGTCCTTGTTCTTAGAAGATATGTGCTGTAGTATATAAGACCACATTGTCCAATGTCTGCCACTTACTCTTAGTTCAGAATAAAAACATATCTATGTATTATACACAGAGAAAGAAAACAAATTGGCAACAATGGTGAATATAGGTGAAAGATATACAGGCATTTGTTCTAGTTATAGCTTTTCTGTAGGTTTGAAAATTTTCAAATAAAAAAGTTGAGAAAAAATGAATGGAGAAAAATTAAGATAATTTAAATTTTCTATTTTATCAAGTTCAGTATCTAAGGTAGGGATGGCAATTGGCAAGTTTTTAATTAGAAAATTTGGGAAATAGGAAGGGAATTTACCTATTACCCTATTATTTTTAATTCAGATATTATGCTTTTCCTTTAAAAATAGTCTCCTCTGTACATCATAAATGACACTACATTGTAATGTTTTTATCTAGTTTTTCACGTAATATTATGCTCTAAGCAATTCCTGTGATATTCTATCTTAAACAATCATAATGACTACTTTTAATAATTTCATAGTATTCATTTGAGAGACTATGCATTTTCTTTAGCAGTTTCATAATTTAGATTTCTAGTCTTCAAGGAGCATCTTTGTATGTAGCTTTCTCCATGTTGTGGATTCTGATCTCGGTATAGATTCTGCAGGTGAGGTTGCTGGCTCAGGTGACCATTTGTGGAGGAGTAGAAACACACTGCCATGCTCTATTCCTTTAAACTGCGAGTGCAGTAGTGGGAGCTTAATAAAAGGGAGCCATTTCAAAGTTACATTTCTTTAGCCTGAATATTTTTAGATTTCTAACAGCCCTTCCTTGTCCCCTCCTCCTAGCCCGCCGACAAGTAGTTGTGGGACCTTGATTTTCTCTTTGCTACCATCTCTTCCTTTAGAAGGGTTTTTTTCAAACTGAGATCCTGGGCACCAAGAGGTCAGTGAGAGTGGTAGGGGGTCTTTGATCTTTTCAATATTTCACCAGCCTAACAAAAATCATACATGAATAAGCTTCATCAATGAAGCGTGTGTGAGGACTTAGAAGTGCAGTCTCTGGCCCCAGTGGAGCGACGCTGCGACTACAGCCCTGCAACCTGAGGCCTTGAGCTGGAACCCAACTAAGCGGCTCTCCGGTTCCTGACCCTCAGAGGTCCTGTGAGATATTGAAGATTTGTTTTGTTTAGCTGTTTAAGTTTTAGAGTAATTTGTTAGGCTGCAATGGGTAACTAATGCAGATTTTGGAAATGGGATGTGGTCTTAACAAAAACATAAAGTGTGGATGAAAGACTTGAATAAGTTCTTTATATAAAGACATCTAAATGACCAGATAACTAATGTTGAGCATATGAGAAGGAAAATGCATATTAAAACCATAATGAAATACCAGTACCGCCCCCCCCCCCCCCCCCGAAAAGGTAACATTAAAAAGATTGACAATTTCAAGTGTTGGTGAGGATGTGGGGTAACTACGACTCTCATACATTGCTAACAGGGGTATACAATGGTGCAATCACATGAACTTAGCCCTATTTACAGAAAGCATACGTCTAGGTTTGTACTAAGAGAAATTATTGCATATATCCCAAAAGAGAAGGGTGTATAAATGTTCTTTGCAGTTTCACATATTGTAGGCTTAAACTACTCAAATATTCATCAGCAGAAGAGTGGATAAACAAAAAGTGCTCTCTCCAGGCAATGGAATACTATGTAGCAACAAAAATAAGTGAAGTATGTTTACAGCATCTTGGATGAATCTCAGAAGCATTATTTCAAGCAAAAGCAGTAGATAACATATGGGTCAATTTATATGATATTCAAAAACAGGTAGGCCTGGCCAGGTGGTTCAGTTGGTTGGAGAGCTGTCCCATACACCAAAAGTCTGTGGTTTGATTCCTGGTCAGGGTGCATATAAGAGGCAACCCATCAATGTTTCTCTCTCACACCAATGTTTCTCTTTCTCTGCCTCTCCCTTCCTCTCTAAAAATCAATAAACATATCCTCAGGTGAAGGTAAAAAAACAGATAAAACAAATCTATGGTGATAAAAGTGAGAGCAGCAGTCATCTCAGGATTGGTACGTTGTACTGAGTGGAAGATCTGAGGGAATTCTCTGGGGGGATGGAAATGTTCTATATTTGACCAGAATGGTAGTCACACTGGGCTACACATATGTATCCTAGTCCATTTAGGTTGCTATAACAAAATACTGAGACTGGGTAGCTTGTTAAAAACACAGAAGTTTATTTCTCACAGTTCTGGTGGCTGGAAATCTCAGATCAGGGTGCCAGCATGACAAGGGCCTCTTCTGGGTCAGACTTCTACCTTCACATGGCACAGAGGGCCGGGGAGAGGTCTTTTAGCCTCTCCTGTAAAGGCCCAACGGTGAAATATCCACCCTGGTGCCCGAATCACCTCCCCAAAGTCTCTCCTAATAGCATTACTTTGGGGATTAGATTTTAACACATGCATTTTGGGGTTCACATTCAAACTACAGCAATAGGTAAAATTTTAAAATAAAACCATCCCCTTAAGATTTGTTCATTGAACTACTACCATATATATCAATAGATGACATCTCAACAATATATTGTTAAAAACACCCGAAGTTCTTTCTGTGGCCTATAACGTGTCTTTGGCTCCCTCTGTGACTTCACTTCTTGTCTTTCTCCCCCTTACATGCTGGCTTTCTTCCTGTTCCTCTAACACCGCAAGCATGCTGCCACCTCAGGGCCTTCACATGGACCCTTCCCTCTGTAACCTCTGTCCTCAGACATCATCCTTCACTCTATTCAGGTCTCTGGTTGTCACAGTTCTCTGGAAAATGAAGCCTTGGGCCAGGACTGTTCGTGCTTTACTGGGGGAGGTACAATCCACCATAGCCGGTCACTCAGCATATTCGTTTTCTAGGACTGTTGTAACCAAGTGTCGCAAACGGGGCTGCTTAAAGCAGTAGACATGTATTGTCTCACAGTTCTGGAGACTAGAAGTCTGAAGTCAGGGTGTTGGAAGAGACATGTGCCTGAGGGAAGGGGTCCTTCCTTGCCTCTTCCAGCTTCTGGAGTTTGCTGGCAGTCTGTGGTGTTCCTCAGCTGGTAGATGCAGCACTCTAGTCTCTTCCCCATCACATGGCCATCTTCTCCCTGGGGGTCTCTGTCGCCTCTTTTTTTATAAGGACCATCCTGATAACCTCATTTAAATTTGATTACAGACAAAGACCCTATTTCCAAGTAAAGTCACATTCACAGGGTCAGGCCTTCAAAAAGTTTTTGGGGAACACAATCCAAACCTTAACACTCAGTAAGCACACAGGCTTGGTCACGTTGGTCAACTCCAGACAGGCCGCACGGAGAAAACTTGTGCCAGAACAGTCCATCAGAGGGAAAAAAGAGAGAGGAAGTTTATCTGCCCAGTATCCTCCAATCTCCTGTCTCCCACTGGTCCGAGTTCATTTAGGGGGAATTCAATCCTCTGCATTTCTGGATCGTGTCCTTCAGCCCCACTGGCAGTGGCCCAGGAAACATGGCCTGTAGTTGGGCATTTTAGCTGAGTTTGGGGAGATGGGTAGAGAAAGGAGCCAGATGTTCAAGGCTTGGGCTGGTGAACCACCGTCAGGGAAACCACAGGGCTGGGGCATGGAGTCTGCGAGCAAACAAGGAGGAGCCAGCGGCCTGGAGGAGACAGGTGGTATGTCCTGTGCTCGGCTAAAATGCCACTTTATCACAGAAGCCTTTTCTGACTACCTTCTACCAAACAGAAGCACCCCTCACTTCCATCTTTGTATTCCTTTAACTGGCTTAATTGTTCTTCAAAGCATTTACCCCTACTGGACAAATGCTATATATATAATAGCTTTACAGTTGTGGGCATACAAAACAGAGTTTATTCTTGCATTATTTATTAATTATTGCATTATTTTTCATTTGCCCCACACTGGACTAATGTGCTATTTATTTATCTCTCATGCCACTGCAGCCATGTTCCCTGCAGGTAGGAATTCTGTTCTCTGCTCTTTCCTCAGTGTCTAGCACCGTGCCTGGCATGTGGTAGGAGCTTACGTATTTCCTGAATTGAATTACCAGATGAATTGATACGGGGGTGAAGAAAAAGAAAAAGGCCGAATCTCCACAGTCTGCTCTGGGCTTAGCTGCGCAGATGGCAATGGAAGTATTTTAAGCTGAGGCCGTCCTGACGTAGCGGGTCAGGGCCTGGGCTCACCGAGGGGAGGCTCCATTTTGAGGGTCTGAATTGTGCAGTGACTAGAAGAGGGGAGGGGCTGCCAGAATCAGTAACCCTGGATATCTGCCCTCCTGGGCCTGCTTCACAGACTGTTCTGAAGATTACATGAGGTAACAGGTAGAGAACTCCACATGGAGCCTGGCACTCACTGAATGTCCAATAAATGGTGACTATTATTAGCATCATGGCCAAAAAACTATGGTAACGCCGAGGTTCTGGCAAATGACAGGTCAAGTGCAGTCCTTTCCCTCTCTTGCTCTTTACCTAGAAGCATTCTCTGGGAAAAGGAATCTTGAGAAAGCATTGGGTGACCTTGAAACATTCGTAAGCGTTCTTTGATGCCTTCATGAATGAATCTTAATAAATATAGGAGACTCATTTCCTCTCTGTCATAGAAAAGGAGCCACATAAATGCCTTTGATAGTCTTTATCTAGTATAACATTTTAAATTTGTTTACCTTGAACATGATGGAAATTAACCAGATGGAGGTCAACTGGAGGACAAGCACTGAGCAGGGAGGAGGTTGCTGCTGAAGGAAAGATGGTGGTCTGAAACCAGGTCCTGGCCGTGGAGCGGAGGGAAAATGGGGAATTCTTCCGAGGAGTTTTATTAGGGTCAAACCATGCCAGGACATACCTCCTGTTTCACGCTCTCCAGTCTCCTTAACCTCCTGTAAGAAGGAGAGTGAGGGAA
This sequence comes from Pipistrellus kuhlii, assembly GCF_014108245.1. Lineage (NCBI taxonomy): Eukaryota > Metazoa > Chordata > Mammalia > Chiroptera > Vespertilionidae > Pipistrellus > Pipistrellus kuhlii. The sequence goes on along the minus strand of NW_023425573.1, from coordinate 38,634,894 downwards.
GGAGAGATAAAACAAAATAAAAACAAACAAAACAAAGTGAGGAGAGTAATGCTGTGTCTCTATCCCCATTGTGTATCCCTAAATGAACACTCATAATTACCAAAAACATCGTCGTTATCGTCCAAAAGATTTAACTTGACCCGAATTCTTGAACAACTGTCAGAGCATAATTTGATTCTTGCATGAGTGTCACCACTTGTTGTGTACTCCGACCTGAGCCAGACAGCAGACAAACACTCAGCACTCCAGGCCTGGAGAGAATGGCATGTGGGGCCAACCATCCAAGTTCCTAGTAACAACCCACGTGCCTTGGGACCCTGGCCCCCAATCCCTGAACCTCAGTTCTGCTGCGGCCCCACTTCTTCCCCCACCTGCCCCCCTCCTTTCGTGTTTCTTTTCATCCTGCAGGGGATGGAAGCCCAAGCTGGTCTCAGGTACAAGGTCCTAGACCGGGTTGTCACCCACCCAGACACCACTGCTCACCCTCCTGGCCCACCAGTCCCCGCTCCCCGCTTGCAGCCACGCCGGTGCCCCCTCTGCCCCCCACGCCGCCCTCCCTCGCCCTTCAGGAGGAAGTGTCGCCTGCATCCCGCCTTAGGGACCACTGTGGGCGTGCCCATCCCAAGCCACCCCAGCCCTCCTCTCCGTCCCCGTTTTAAAGGGGAAACAGGAAAGGTGAGCGCGAACCCGCCAGCAAGTTTAGACAAGCTGCAGAGGAAGACTCCCGGGTTTCTAAGGAAACGGAACGGCAGCAGCCATTTTAGTGGCATTTGCTGGATGAAAAATATATAGACCCTGACCGCCTTCCCCCCCTCCCCGCACACACGCTCGTGGGGTTCTCTCTTTCCCGTTTCAGGGGCCCGGAGGGGAGGGGTGTGGCCCAGGTGTCCCTGCGCTGCAGCGGGCCCACCTGTCGCAGGTGCTCCGCCCCGGGGTCCCCGCGAGCGCCCCCCCGCGGCGCCGGGACGCGGGGCTCCCCACCCCCGGGCGCCGCAGTGCGGTGCGGAGGGCGGGCGCCGGCCCTCCAGTCCCCGCGGCCCGCCCCTCGGCCCCCTCCCTCCTCCCCCCTCTCCCTCCTCCCCTCCCGCCGCTCCAGGCCGGAGCCGCCACCCGCCGGAGGGAGGCGGGCCGGGCCGGGCGCGGAGGGAGAGCCAGCGCGGAGCCCGCAGCCGGGGACCGGCCGCTGCCCAACATGGTCGCTGCGCACGCTGCCCATGCCTCGTCCTCCGCCGAGTGGATCGCCTGCCTGGATAAGAGGTGACGGAAGGGCCCCGCCCGCCAGGCTCTGCGGTGCTGCCCGGCCCGAGCTCCCCACGGGGGCAGCTGCCCGCCCGGAGCCGCAGCCCGCACCTGGCCCAGCGCCGCTGCGGGAGGGGGGCCGGGCGGGGGAGGGGCCAGGGGCCGCGTCCGGGATGCTCGGGCACACAGACCCCTGCCTGGGGCACACAGACCCCTGCCTGGGGCACAGACCCCTGCCTGGGGCGCACAGACCCCTGCCTGGGGCGCACAGACCCCTGCCTGGGGCACTCAGACCCCTGCCTGGGGCACGCAGACCCCTGCCTGGGGCGCAGACCCCTGCCTGGGGCACACAGACCTCTGCCTGGGGCGCAGACCCCTGCCTGGGGCACACAGATCCCTGCCTGGGGCGCAGACCCGTGCCTGGGGCGCAGACCCCTGCCTGGGGCGCACAGACCCCTGCCTGGGGCGCACAGACCCCTGCCTGGGGCGCAGACCCCTGCCTGGGGCACACAGACCCCTGCCTGGGGCGCACAGACCCCTGCCTGGGGTGCAGACCCCTGCCTGGGGCACACAGACCCCTGCCTGGGGCGCACAGACCCCTGCCTGGGGCGCACAGACCCCTGCCTGGGGCGCACAGACCCCTGCCTGGGGCGCGCAGACCCCTGCCTGGGGCGCAGACCCCTGCCTGGGGCGCAGACCCCTGCCTGGGGCGCAGACCCCGCAGGAGATTTTCACGTGAGGTGGAGAAAATGCAGTGCAGGGCGGAGGGGGCGGGGGAGGGCGCCGGCAGCTCTGGTCCATCCGCCCCCCCACCCCCACCCCATCCCTCCCTCCTCCTGTTCTCGCCCCCTCCCCTCTGACTCCAGGCTCCGCTCTCCTGTGGGAGGGTATTTCCTCTGGGCATCACCAGACAGGCCAATAGATTCCTATCTTCTTCCAGCTGCTCAGACCGCTGGGAGGAAAGGTCATCTAAGTTTTAAGCAGGGGAGGGGGAGAGGCAGGTGCAGAGGAACATGCGTTTTTGTTCCGGGAAGCAAAGTGTGAGCTGCTCAGTGGAGCTGTCCGGTGCCTTCGAGCCTGTGCCTCCCTCTGCTCAAGGTCTGTCTGTGCCGGGAAGGTCACGCCAGGCGGGGACTGCTTTCATCTCAGTGCTTGCTCCTGGTGGGGGAAAAGACCCTTACTCTAAACAAATTAAAACAATAAAGCACCTCAGCTCCCGGCGCCTTCTAGCTCTGTGGAAGGAGTTGTTGTGGGTCACAGCGGACTGCGGTTGTTTCCAGGCTCCGAGAGCGTAATTTCCCGATTGTTCACATTGTGGGGTTAGCAGTGACCATGAAACGTGTATGAGCGATGGTAGTTTATGACCCTGATTGCGAGGTGATGCCTCCGAACTTTTAAAACCCGAGCAAGAAAGCGTGCGGCGGGAGCGGCCTCTGCATTCCCGAGTTTGCTGCAGCAGGGCAGTGATTCACGTTTTGCAGCTATCTGCATGGTATCTCTATTTGCATTTGCGTGGAATATGTTTTTGCTCTGCCATGTTGTGATTTTTCTTTTTTACAATGAGCAGATTCGTAACCAGCTCAAACATGAAAATCTGAAGTGTGACATACTCTGCATACTTCACGGTTATAGGCCTTGGTTGAAAAAAAATTAATTTGAGAACAGCTCACTGTGGCTCATTTGAATAAATTAATATGTCTGAAAATAATTTTTGCTTTCAGTTACCACACAGCAGCAAGATTTTCTTTTTGGCAGGCAGTGCCCTATTTATGTCTAAAATGATATGTACTAATATTAGAAGAGTTACATACAATAAATAGTAAGAGAATCGAAGTGGTAGTTAAATTATACAGAATTGTGTAGAGGAACTAAAAGCATGTTTGAAGGAAGAGCCTGCCAATATGATAAGTAATCTAAATTTAATAGTTTAAGAAAGATGAATTATAAAAGAAGAGAAAATCAAGCCTCTTGCACTTAACCTATAAATAATAATACTTCCTCATGAGTGAATTTTCAACATAATGGATTATATATTATATTTCTCTTTGAAGGAACGCATGGCAGGCCAGTGTTTGGAACAGTCAGTAATTCAGTGGAAACCCTTTAGTCAATAAGTACTTATGGCAGAATCATAGAGCAATACTAACACAAGTGGCGTATTTGACTCTATCTTTTCATAATGTGTATCTGCCTAAGTGATCTTACTTGGAGTGGATTTTTAGAACATAGTGCCACAATCTAATACCGCCATCCGTAATGGGGAAGAAGTCTACCAGAGGGACCTGGCCTCGCCTTCGTGGACGGTGGGAGAGTGGACAGATCAGTGTTTTAAGGCTTTTAGGCTCAGAGCTATCACCAGCACTGATCTTGGACATGCCACTTTTATTTACTGAAGTGTCTAAGAAATGAGGATAGGACTATCTATCTTACTAAGGATTAGTGGACCAAATGGGGAAAAAATGGTGAAAGTTCTTTGAAAACTGTTAGGTACCATTGAGTTTTCTGCAGCGTTGATGGTGGGATTCCTTTGAAGAAGGGTTTAGAACTGGCAATCTCATTGTCAGAGCGCCTTATTTTGAAGTTGCATTTTTATCTAGATTGTCTATGTGTTTTTTAGGGGAGAAGGAAGATTGAGGGTGCTGATGGATGTGGGCTGGAAAAGCCCCTGAAATACTTCTTCGTGGCACACTGCCCTCAATATTTCTGACACCCTAGTCCAGGCACCGCATTGGGCATTGGGGATGCAGGAAAAGAATAAAGGAAGTTACTCATTCAGTTGTGTATAGGGGCATGGGTCGGGGTGGGACAGCTACATAAACAACTATCCACAATTCAATGAAAGTGCTTTAACAGAGATGTATGAAGTGCTTTGGGAATGTAGAAGAGAGTATTGGCAGCTCTGCTAAGGATACTTCCCACAGGTGCTGCCTGGACCTTGTAGGTTGAGGGGAATTTTATCAGGCAGAGAATGTGGGGAGGGCATGCCAGGCAGAGTGGGGAATGTGAACAAAGCCACTCAGAAGTGGCCTATAAATACACTAATTTCTTTCCAACCACAAATTCCTCTTGTGACCTAGTCTAGACCTAGGGTGTAGGAAAACATGCTCTATTTCTCTCAAACTTTTGATTATGTATATTTTCAGGCATACACACACATAAAAGAGGGAGAGTACATTGAATCCCTCTGTACTACTCGGGATATGATGCTAGGACCTTTTCCATAGCTGGGAAATGCAGTGTAGATATATGCACCATGCAAGCAGCTACTGTTGGTGATGGCCAGAAAAAGAGGGCCCTGGGGTTGGAAATAAAAAGGGGAATCACAATAGAAAGGCTGCTGGAGTAGAGAAGTATGCGATGAAAGGTGAAACTAATAAAACAAGGAAAATAAAGCCTTAGAAATGTTTGTTAGGCATGCCTACAAAGTTATTATAGACAGGAAAATAATCTATAAACTCACACATCAGAGAAGGGAGTGAAGAAAGAACACCCAAAGCTGCTTATAGGTCAGGCGTCGAAGTTCTTGGACTACAATGCTGCTGAGGAGATGAGAGTATATAAATATTAATCTTAAAATGAGAAAGGTGTTGAAAATTTGGATAAAATGACATTGGAAAAAGTCTCATCAGAAACATGTTAAAGCAAAAAATATCTCATATTTTTCTGAGCAGGGATAGTAACTAGAGACGAATAGCATAGTATCCACTATTTGGGATTTAAAATATGTAAAATGTATTTTTTTTGTTTAACCTGTGCTGACTAATTTTAGTGAAAATATTTTTTATCGTAAGATTTTAGATTTGTCACCAGTGAATTTAAGAAGCATCAGGAAGTCAACATTCTCAAGGTTGATACGGGAGTATAATGAAGGGACCACACATATTCACATATGTGTGGTGAATCATGGCCAGTATCATCTTCTCATGGCTGTAAAGCAGGAGTTGGCAGACTACATGCTGTGGATCAGATCAGATGGCAACTCCTGAGCTAAGAATGCTTTTTACATTTTTGAATGGTTGGAAATAAAGCCAGACTCAGATTTCATGATCCCTGAAATTTATATGAAATTCAAATTCCAACACAGCCACACTCATTTGGTTATATATTGCCTACAGCTGCTTTCATGCTACAGCGGTAGGGTTGGGTAGTGGCAATCAATGGAGACTCGTCCACAGAATTTAAAGTGCTTACTTATATAGGTCTTTGAAGAAAAATTTTGTTAGTCCCTGTTATGGGTGAAAGAATCTTCCTAAGTGATTGAAAGAGAAACCACTGGAGATGAAAGAAATGGTCTTTGTCTGGGGAGTTCACCATAGTTGGCTCCTTGTTCTTCAGGTAGAGGATAGATTGGAGGGAGGTCCTCATGTGATTAGCTTATGTGAAGACCCGTATTGATCACAGGCCTAAGCAGAAAAAGAAGTTAACATGGCACGGAACCTAAAAAAGGTTGACATTTTCCAAAACATCTAAGGAATTTAAAAATTTATTCCTATTTCACTTTAAAATGCCTCTAACCTATGTTGTTGCATCTGACTTAATCCCCAAATAGATTAGCTATTTTGATGTGATTGAATGAAAGTCAAAGAAATCAAGGGACAAATGTGTTAAAAAAACAAAACACACAAAATCACAAAATGCTTAGTCGCAGGCATGGTGAGAGAGGATGACTCGGATATCAAAGGAGCATCAGACACGATCCCACCCTTGAGGAATGGAGAAGATCAAAGAAGCACGCAGAGCAGAAGGAAGGCTGGTGTCTCCCCAGGGAGGTCCTGAGGGATGGCATTACCCTGGTGGAGTCTCAGAGTTCAGGGCTGGTCTTGCAGTCTCAGAATCCTGATTTGTCAGCGCGTCACGAATTAATTCATTATTCAGATAAAGAACACAGGCACTGAACTCTCAGAGACTGTAAAAACAGAAACGACAGTTCATGAATTTGAAAATAACATCAGAGAAGTGAACGCACATTATTTGGCTAATGTATTTCTCCTCTAGGCAAGATGTATGAGAAGCCCAATTATTATGAGAAGTCAGTGGTGTGCATTTACAATGAGAGGCAAAGCTGCCGGACCAGGACACTTACAACTTCTGGCCAGCTCATTCTGTTCCTAGAGCGACAGAGCCCAGGAATTGAATGATAATCAGAAGATAGTTCTGGGAATCCATCAGGATGACTTGGCTGCCACCTCTTCCAATTAGATCGCCATGGCATGTACTCACATAGCACACCTCCCCCAAACATTGTAATAACATGTCAGACTCCACTGCAATCCTGGCTTACTTTTCTTTTTGCATCATTTGATGTTAGTCTCTGTATTTTATTCATCATTTTATTTCCAGCTCCAGTGCAGAGCCCTGACTGTAGAAGGTGCTTATGGGATCAGGGTGAGAGGGCCGAGTGCATCCTTCCCCTCAGGGATGGAGGCATCAGTGACTCTGTAGGCAGGTCTTTTCACTGGTCCCCTTGGGAAAGGCTTGGGCAGCACCATCAGCATCTGCCTCTGCTGCTCCATCTGTGTTTCCTTGGCGGACATGAATACTTAAAAAAAAAAAAATGACATTGCACAGCTCTAGTCTAATGTATTATTAAAAACTAGAGGCCTGGTTAACAAAATTTGTGCATGGGGGGGCGCGGCAGGGGGGCTGTCCCCTCAGCCCAGCCTGCACCCTCTCCAATCCAGGAGCCCTCGGGGAATGCTCGACTGTCAGTTTAGGCCCGATCCTGGTTTAGGGGTGATCAGGCTGCCCCCCTGCCAACCTGATCACCCTGAACTGCTTCTGCCTTCCAGTCTTGTTGCCCCTCACTGCCCCCCTCTGCCAGCCTGGTTGCCCCTCACTGCCCCTCCTGCTGGCCTGGTCGCCCCTCACAGCCCCCTCTGCCAGCCTGGTTGCCCCTCACTGCCCCTCCTGCTGGCCTGGTCGCCCCTCACAGCCCCCTCTGTCAGCCTGGTTGCCCCTCACTGCCCCTCCTGCTGGCCTGGTTGCCCCTTGCAGGCTGCTGTTCAGTTGTTTGGAGGTCCCTCACTAACCCCCTGCCAGCCTTGTCACCTCACTCAGCCTGCTGTTCAGTTGTTACTGTGAGGGCTTCCTGACCAATTTGCATATTACCCTTTTATTAGTATAGATACTTTTAGCCCTAGCTGGTTTGGTGCAGTAGATAGAGTGTGAGTCTGTGGACTGAAGGGTCTGGGTTTGATTCTGGTCAAGGGCATGTACCTTGGTTGCAGGCTCCCAGCTCTGGTTGGGAACTTGCTGGAGGCAACCAATCAATGTGTCTCTCTCACATCGGTGTTTGTCTCTGCCTCTCCCTCTCCTTTCCACTCTCTCTAAAAATCAATGGGGAAAAAATATCTTCAAGTGAGGATTAAAAAACAAAACAAACCAACTTTTATTACAGAAAATTTCAAAATATACAAAAATAAGAGAAAACAGTATGATAATTCTGTCGTACTTTTCCCTTTCCCCTCCAATAATCATCAACTCAGCCAATCTTGTTTTATTTATATCCCAATTCACCCTACTACCCTCAGGATGATTTTGATGCTAATCACAGCCATAGTATTATTTCATTTATTTATTTATTTATTTATTTATTTATTTTAAAATATATTTTATTGATTTTTTACAGAGAGGAAGGGAGAGAGATAGCTAGAAACGTCGATGAGAGAGAAACATCGACCAGCTGCCTCTTGCACACCCCCCACCGGGGATGTACCCGCAACCAATGAACATGCCCTTGACCGGAATTGAACCCGGGACCTTTCAGTCCGCAGACCGACGCTCTACCGCTGAGCCAAACCAGTTTCGGCTTATTTCATTTATTTTTAAATATTTCCAAATGCAGTATATCTCTAAAAGATAAGGACTCTTTATAAAGAAAGCAATATCATTTTCACGCATTAAAAATTTGACATTAGTTTCCTAATATAATCAAATATCCAGTCAATGTTCAAATTTCTTCATTTATCTCATAACTTTTCCTTTTTTAAAATTTTAAATGATTTCAGAGAGAGTGTGTAAGAGAGAGATGTGAGAGAGGGACAGCAATCAGCTGCCCCCTGCATGTGTCCACTGGATCGAACCTACAACCTGCGTTATGTGCCCAGACCAGGAATTGAACCAGAAACCTTCCAGTGTATGGGACGACGCTCCAACCAACTAAGCCACAACAGCCAGAGATCATAAATTTTTCTTTTCTATAGTTTGTTTGTATCAGGATTCAAATAAGTTAAGTTTTTAAAATCTCTAAGTTCTCCTTCATCTCTCTCCTTTTCTTCTTGTAATAAATTTGTTAAAGAAACAGGTATTTTTTTACAGTCTGAATTTTAATTTTACCCTATGGTGTCTCTTAATATGTTCCTTTGTCGCCCATATTTTCTGTACATTGATACTTGGATTTAGAGCTTGATCAGATTTAGATATGATTTCTGGGGCAACAGTACTTCATTGAAGTGTTGTATACTTCCATCATGAGGCACATAACATCAAGCGATCTCTTTTTATGATTTTAAAAATTTATCTGCAACTTTTTGGGGAACATCTCATTGTAGCCACAAATACATGGGAGCACGAAGCATATATTTGAGGAGCAATTAGAAGACAATGCAAACTAATAAGTAATCAAGGTTAAAACCTGTGGTGCTGACTCTACCTGCCCTGAGATTTTGGGAAAGGAGTGTTTCAGTCAGAGCTGGACTCCCTCAAACTGGAGGTTCATGAAGATAGTGCCTCTGGAGCTCAGGGCCTGAGAGAGGCTGCCTCAGCCCTGCAGAACACAGCCTCCGATCCTGAAGGACTCATCAGAGGAAGGGTAGTACACAGCAAAGCAGATTCCGCCTCCTTAGTCTAGTTGGGTTTTCTCCAATGGACCTTTGTCCCCTCTAAGGAGGTGGCTGGGACTGGCAGATCCCTTTCAGTTCCAATTTCCTATGAATTTGTAAGATTTCATAGCTGCTTATTCTCCTGGACCACCTTCCCAACTTCAGGGCAGCTAGTTTTTCCTTAGTCACATTTAAATCCATCTTCATGCATCCTGGACAGTGGCAGTGAAGAATGAGCTTTTTCTTCAGTAATTCACAGTTGAGGGAGAAGGAGAGCAGAGTCTGCCTAAGAAGTACTGAGAGATGGAACCAAGTTCTTTCAACCTCATGGAAGATACTGTGCAATGTGATGGACACTATCTCAGCAGTGAATTCAGCAGTGGGTTTCATAGGGCTCTCAATATATCTTGATAGCTCAATGCCAAAGGGGCATTAAAGGAGTAAGGGGGCCAGTGTAATGGACAACTTTCTGATGGTCTGATTTAATCCTAAAATATATTTTAGGAGTCAGTGGATTAGTTCTCTTTCAAGAAATCCTCCATAAGTATTGTTTTCCACATCTGAGCTATTGGAAAGTATTAAAATTGGGCAACAAGGACTTTGAAGTAATATTTCTCAATAGATACCAAGAGTGTTGCTCTTTCTGTGTTGTTGGTTAAAATGACCTGGCAAACAAAATATAATAGATCAGGAGACACTGAAGCATGCAATAGACTGACGTATTTCAGAGGGAAGGGGTGGCGGGAGGAATGGATGAACAAAAGAATTTATATGTATTTATACATAACCCATGGAAAGACAATAATGTGGTGAAGGCCTGGGATGGGGCCAGGAGTAGGGTGGAGAGGGCCAATGGGAGGGAAAAGGGGGACTTTTTTTGTAATACTTTCAACAATCAGATAAGTAAATAAAAATAGATCAAAGACCTGAATGTAAGAGCTAAAACTGTAAAATTCTTAGAAAGAAATACATTTTAGTGACCTTGAATTAGTCAAAGATTTCTTAGATGTCTAAATCTCAAGCCACCAAAAATACATTAAGTAAATAAATTTGTCTTTATCAAAATTCAAAATGTTTCTGTTTCAGAAAAGGATACTATCAAGAAGTAAAAAGATAACCTACAGAATATTTTCAAATTATATAGCTGATATGAGTTTAGTATCAAGAATGTATAAAGAACCATTACAACTCAACAATTAAAAGCCAAGAGAGAAACAATTAAAAATTATTCTAAGTATTTGAACATTTCTCCAAAAACACACAAATGGCCAAAGAGCACAGGAAAAGATGCCCGACATCGTTAGTCATTAGGAAAATGCAAATAAAAACTACCGTGAGATACACTTCACATCCTCTAGGTTGGCTATTGTAAAAAAATACCAAGTGTTTTAAAACAGAAAATAACAATGTTGGGATTATGTAGAAAAATTGGAACCCTCACACACTGCTGGAAGAAATATAAAATGCTACATACAGTCTCATATAGAAAACAGTTTGGCAGTTTCTCAAAAAGTTAAACATAGAGTAACTAAATGACCCAGCAATTCCATTCCTTGATATACATTTAAAAGAAATGAAAACATACAGTCACATAAAAATTTGTATATGAACGCCATTAAAAGGAATGGAACGGACCCAGAGAAAGAAAAGCAGCGATCAGACTCTCAAATCTGAGAGGGAAAGTAGGGGAGAGTAGGGGTAAGGGGAAGAGATCAACCAAAGGATTTGTGTGCATGCATATGGGCCTAGCCAGTGGCCATGGAGAGCAGGGGAGTGGGGGCATATGTGGGGAGGGGTTTGGGATGAGAATGGGGGGATGTGATACCATAATCAATAAAATAAAAAAAAAAGGAATGAAGTACTGATACATGCTACAATATGGATGAGCCTTGAAGACATTATGCTAAGTGAAAGAAGTCTGACACAGAAGGTCACATGTTGTATGATTTTACTTATGTGAAATGTCCAAAACAGGCAAATTTAATTAGCAAGTATGTTAATAGTTTCCAGAAATCGGGGAAAGTATAAAATGGTGAGGGACTACTAATGGGCATGGCATTTCTTTAAGGAGTGATGAGAATGTTCTGAAATTAGTAATAGTGATAGTTGCACAACTTGGTGGATATATAAAGAAACACTGAATTTTGTGCTTTAAAATGATAAATTGTATGGTGTGTGAAACATATCTCAATAAAAAACAAGCAGAAAAAAAAGTCATTTGACTTTGGATTCAGCTGAACTGGGGGAAAATTACACTCTCACTTGATAGCCAAGGAAAGATATATGTCTTAGTGGTGGATTAGCCCTTCTTTGTGAGGAGGTGGGGGGCAAGAGTTTATCTTCAAGGAGTAATGATGGGGCCACTCTGACGAATGACGGCCAGGAGTCCACAGGTTATGTCACAGAATGGGGCCCTATGATTGTTACCAAGGAAACCAAGCAACTTGTGTTGCTTGCACTGAAACATTAAAATGCCTATCTTTGTGTAACATAATTTTTCTGAAAATCTTTTCATGGAATAAAATTGTAAGATATAAGCATATGATAATAAAATTGTAAGATGTAAGCATATGATAAAAACAATAGGGTGATTTGTGCTATAGGAGTATACAATTTGGTTAAAAGATCAAGAACCTCTCTTTTATTTAAATAAATGGGGAAATAATTTTTAAAGGCCCTAGAAACACTTGTTAGAGATGTTGAAAACAAAGACCTTTGATGGGAAGCAGACATTACTTGGAACTTAATAATTTGATTCTTTATATTGTATGTGAAATTGCAATTCTGCTTAAATGTCTTATCTAGTATTCAGGCTTGGACAATTTTATCCTTCTAATCATTGATGGGCTACTTGTTGGACATGTTGCAGAAAAAGTCAAGTTCTTGAATTGTACACATTTTCTTTATCAACTCTTTAAACAAACTTTTGGGATATAAGAAAGCCCTATTTTCAGTGTCCCTTGCCACTTCATCCGTATCCTGTTTCCCTCTCCCTGTCTCATGTTCTTTTTCTCCTTCCTCAGCCCAAATGTGCTGTGGGAAAAGGGTATGATCTTAATCCTCTATTTTCCACCAGTTCCTTCTTTCAGAGATTTTACACTCTGTTTTGCATGCGCCAGATGTGCTTGCTGGGGATAGGTTAGTGAAAAGACTTGTCAGGAACCTTGGCCTCATGAATTTAAATACTAGTTGTGAAGACATACGTTATTTCAGTTAGTCGTTCCAAAAACTATTTACCAGTATTGAGTAACCGGTGGGTGTTGGATATTGTTCCAGGTGGCAAGGAATAAAGGGGCGAACAAGGAAAAGTTAGGTGGTAATAAATAATACGAGGCCGAGGTAAGAGGATATAGAGTGATGGAGTAGTGGGACAGACAGGTCTGTGCTACAGTGTCCGGGAGTGGTTTTAGAGAAGGTGGGCAGGCCTTTCTGGAAGTAACATTTGATCAAAGACCTTGAATTAACTGAGAGGCCACCCACTATGAACTTAAATCAGTGTCATCCATGCTTTACTAAGTGGTTTTTTAGAGAACAAGGGTTGGGTAGTGCCTGCTATGAGGACACAGGCTGAATAAATATGGCACCACCGTTTTTTCTTTGGTAACAAGGCCTCATTGGGAGCCAGTGCCCACAATATATTATTGCTTTTGTGGTGGTAGCAGACAAAGGTAATTTCAGAGAACAGTTGAAAGGGATAAATTTTGAAATTTTGGATTTTAAATTTCAAATTATATCTTTTTTTTTTAATTAAATATATTTTATTGATTTTACACAGAGAGGAATTGAGAGGGACAGAGAGTTAGAAACGTCGATGAGAGAGAAACATCGACCAGCTGCCTCTTGCACACCCCCCACTGGGGATGTGCCCGCAACCAAGGTACATGCCCTTGACCGGAATCGAACCCGGGACCTTTCAGTCCGCAGGCCGACGCTCTATCCACTGAGCCAAACCGGTCCTGGCTCAAATTATATCTTTGAAAAATATTTAGAATACTGTTTAGTTTTTCATTACTGTAATTTTTGAAGAAAAAGAAAGCTATTCCTAGAGAGTGGCATGCGGATTTGGAAGAGTACTATTATTTAATGAGGTTCTGAGATATTGAGCCTGTGCTTTTGACTGTGGATGCTGATGGTGGTGTCACCATCCCATCCTACTGGTGGACTTAAGGTTTTATATTTAACCACTGTAGTTTTACCAATGACAAATTTGTCTGGCACCCCTGTAGGGTCAGTATTCCCTAAGACCGACCTCGCAGACAAATGCAGCAGAGCAAGAAAATGGTCCGAGATACCTAGAAACTCCAACCATGTTTCATTTTGAGGACTTGTTCATTATCTTAAACAATTTTCTATCATTATTTTACCATCTGTCTTTTGATGATGTTTTTATAGTGAATTCTTATCATATTCTCCTCAACAACTAATTAAGTGTTATGCCAATATGTTTGTAAATTTTTATGTTAAAAATTGAAGATAGTTTGAGAATCATAAGTTTCCGTGGTAATGCAGGTAGGTACCCTGCATGCAGCAGACTCGTTTTAAATATTCCCTGGTGGTACTTAACGATCTGATTTGTAGAATTGGGACCGTTCTAGTCAGTAACCAGGTTTTACTTTTTATTTACTGAAAAGCATTTACATATGTAGACCAGGGGACCCTGCACAATTATTCAGATCATCAGAGCATAGATAGGGGAGCCCTTACTACCAACAGGACCATGTAAGAAGGCTGCTTCAGCCAAGAAGGCAGATCTCTGAAGCATGGACAGGCTTGGCTGCCCACCGGTTGGATGGAGTAGAGTTTTATTGTGCTCTTTCACCTCCCCGAGCTGTCCCCGCACATTATCAGCTTGTGACGGCACCTTATCTTTCCCTCAATTGAATTTTGCATTATCTCTGTTGCTTTGCTTCCTACCTTTTCAGCACTTTGCTGGATATTTGTCTGAGCAATTTTAGAGGTTCATTTTAGAACTCAATGTTCAACAGATGATGGATATCAAAGCAATGCTCATTTTTTTTTTTTAAAAAGACTTCGTGTTTAGATGATTAATATTTCTTTGTCTCTGTCAATAGAAGTCCTAGCCTTAAATTGCCAAATGAGTCATGAAGCTTCTCAGAGGAGCTTACAGAAATCTGAAGTGGACATCACATAAGCCTGGTGTTATTAAGTAGCCAAATTACAAAATGGAAATAATTTAAAAATAAGTGTATTTTATTCATCACTTTTAGGGAACAAGAGGCTGTAATGCCTTTTAGAAGGTTGAAACGCTATCTAAAAGGGAGTGTCTCCTTTCCACTTTAATTGCATTTACATTGATTTTCTTTTATTTATTGGTTTTTCTTTAATTTACCACCTACTATTGATTTTTAGCTGCCTGTAAAGAGTTTTTGCAGTCAAATGCTGCCACATCCGAATGCCTCTACAAACAGAATGGCATTTGAATCTGGACAAGCGACCAAGGCCTACAGTTGATTTTATGTGCTGAAATCTACTTATTTCTATAGTCAGATAGCATTGAACTTTATTGATGGGAGTTTGATCTCAGAGGATTTATATGGGGGGAATTTATAAAGGTTTTTAAAATGAAAAATGAGTAATGAAGGCACTGACAAGGGAAAAGAAAAACACTTTTAGAAAAGCCCACTGACGTTTACTTCTAAAAACAGTTACAGGGCACCGCAGCACGGGTCCTTGGCGTGGCACGTGGCGTGGTTGCTATCCCCGCATGCCTGTCTCTTCCCCGGGTTTGTGAGAGCAGTTGCAGGTTTGCAGCTGAGGGGTGACACTATGCACACCCCCTGCTTCTTTCTGAACTTGTCATGTTACAAGTTGACATACATTGACATGTCTTTCTCCTTCCCAGAAGGAAATGACAGGAGCTTATGAAAGGTAATGGACTATGATTTAAATTATATTTTAATTGCAGCCAAACCAAAGAATTTCTGGTTTATAATTATTGCATTTCTATGAATCTTACCACTGGGCATAAAAGGTTATACGTTTTTAGTATATTTTCCAACAGCATTTTTTCTATGAGTTTTTTTTTTTCCTGTTTGATCTCATACTTTAAGACTTCCTGCCTGTTAAAACTAACATTGTAGGATGATCATCCTCCTAGGTTATTAAAAATTATTTGTAAACATAATTTTATTGGCTGAAATCATATGGGTCATATGGCTTAAGTTTTTCTTCAGTTGGACAACTAAGACCTTTAAAATGATTGTTGCTCTTATCTATACTGTTAAGCATTGTATTAAGTTTTTACTGTGTTTTAAATTACTCCCTTGGGATAGAGATATTCATAGAACTAAAATTAGTTAATATTTGTGAAGAGATTTAGGATTTTGACACATATCTTGAAATAACCTTTCATCAATACAGCAAGATAGATGCTATTATTTATATTTTACAAATAAGGGAACTGAGGTTTGAAAAAGTTAAATTATTTGTCTAGTATCACATAGCTGTTAATGCTAGAAACCAACCCGGGGTGAAACACCATTCCCTTTTCATGATAACAGCATTTCAAATATATTCCTGGGGGTGTTAATAGAGAGTGCAAGGCAAAAAGGGCTCACGATAAAAAAAAAAAAAAATTGGGGAAATGTCAAGTTAAAATTCAGTAAGAACTTTTCAAAAGTGCTCAGAGCCCTAGAAATTACCATAATTTCTGTGGCTGCAGAACCCTGGAGAACCGTGTGCTGCAGCCCACCTCCTGCAGCTCTCCTCTCTCACTGCCCTCAACCTCACCCCTGCGTGCTCTTTGGATACCTGAGTGCCCCGGGGTTGCCAGGATGGCAGTCTCCTCTAGCTCTTACCTCAACACTGAGTGAGCTCCCAGGGGCCATGGAAGGAGTCATTGTTACCTCATTATTTTGCCAGAAATCACAAGTTGATCTTATATATCTCTCTCTCAGACAAGTAGGACAGACACACCTGGAGGTGGACACAGATTGGTAGGGAGGGCACTGCCCTGTACTTCTCTGTCTTGTATCCTTTCCTTCCTTCCTTCCTTCCTTCCTTCCTTCCTTCCTTCCTTCCTTCCTTCCTTCCTTCCTTCCTTCCTTCCTTCCTTCCTTCCTCCCTCTCCTCCCTCTCTCCCTCCCTTCCTCCCCTCCCTCCCTCCTTTAAAGGGAGAGAGATAGTTAGAAACATCGATGAGAGAGAAACATTGATCAGCTGCCTCCTGCACATCCCCTACTGGGGATGTGCCCACAACCAAGGTACATGCCCTTGACCAGAATCAACCTGGGACCTTTCAGTCCTCAGGCCAAAGCTCTATCCACTGAGCCAATCTGGACTTGGCTTGCACCTGTTTTAGAGCTCTATAGTCAAAACTTCCTAACCATTGATAAAGTAATTTGAGCTGATGTATTAAAGAGTTTATCCTTTGGGGGAACTGTTTGCATTTTAATAAAGGATTCCTAGAGATGTCAAAGTGTTAACCCAAAGGAAATCAGGGTGAAATGCACACAATAATAATATCTGCTTGGGGGCTGGGGCTCTTTCGAGTCAAATGGTCCAAAAGTTTGCTTCTAACCAAGCTCTCAGACTCCCACACCTACCCAGGCCATACCATTTCCCAAGCATTCCTGTACATCGTTTCTAAATTATAAGAACCTCAAGTTACCCGCAATACTGAAAGCCTGCTGAAATCTTAAAGCTGCTCAGGCTGCTCTGGTTTAGAACACAAGATTAATTTCTGGATACACAACAAACCAAGCAGCATGGTTATTTACAGTGAGTCCTTAGTTATCCAGTATCATAAAGAAATTAGTTTCATGCACACTTATCCCAGTGAATCTTCCAAACTTGGCATGATTTAGTAATTCTAGTAGAAGTTATATTTTAAAAGTGTATTTCATATGACTGCTTTTCTAAAGCATATACCGAATATAAATTTTATTTGGTGATTGGGGCTCAGCGTAGTGAACATAAATTAGTACCCGGTGTTATCATATGGTAATTTTGAAGTATGTGGATTATCTGTTTCAACACCAAATGCCCTCAGCGTTGTGTTTTTAAAATATACACGGGTTCTGCCTGTTTTTGTTTAATTTGCCGGACTCTTCCCTCCTGCCCAGAACCTGTCGCTCCTGGTTTGCGCCCCTCCAGGTGTCTGTTCTGTGTCCTTCCTTCGCACAAACATATCTGCTTCTAATGCTTTGGATTTAGAAACCAGGTTAGCCAAGTGGGTTGGAGCTTTATCTATAATATGTGTGCATGGATTTTTGCCCCTGAGGATTTCTCTCCTGAGCAAAGTGTATGGATTTCAGAGTTTTCGTATTTAAAGGCCTTCATTTTGGTTGCACAAAGCCTTTTAAATTTACTTGCTGCATGATCTTACTTCTGTATTTTCTTCTTAATAACTGAGATTCCAAGATAAATATCCTCTAAATAATTGAGGCATTTCTGTCATGAGATTAACGTTTTTATTCCACAAATATTCACTGGTTGCTTCTGGTGCTTAGGATTCTTCAACGAGCAAAACAGAAGATCCCTGCTTTCCTAGAGCTTGCATTTAGCAGAGGAATTAGATAAAAGACAATAGACATAATAAACGGGTACGTTACATGTTATGTTTGAAAATAGTACGTGTTGTGGGGAGGAGGGAAGTACAATCAATAGAAGTAGAGCTCAGGAGTGGTAGTGGGAATGGTGAAACGTGTAACATAGGTCAGTCAGAATATGGTTCATGGGAAAATGATTTAAGAAAAAGTTGAGGGGAGTTAACTAAGCATATGTTTGTGATAAGAACATCCTAGTAATGGGAATAGCCAGTGCAAAGGCCCTGGGGTTAGTGTATATATATATATATGGTTGAAGGAATAGTAAGGAGGCTACTGTCTCCAGAGTGAAGTTACCAACTGAAAGATTAGGGAATTCAGAGAATGAGGGCAGATCATATAGAAAGTAGACTGCTATTATAAAGGCCTTGATTTTTACTCTGAATGAAGCAGAGAGTCACTGAAGGAATTTGAGAAAAGCAATGGCATAACCTGACTTGCAGTTTTATGAGATCACTGTGATAGCAATGTTGAGAAGATGCTATGGTGAGGCGGTAATGGCAGAGAAAGGGAGACCTATTGCAGTAATCAGGTAAAAGATGATGGTGGCTTGATCAGAGTGACAGCAGTGGAGACAGTGAGAAGAAGTGGAATGCAATTTGGAGAACCAAATTGAATGAATTAAATGTGGGAATGTGTGAGAAAGAAAAGTCAGGGATAATTCTAAGGTTTTGGAGCCTGGGCAATTGGAAGGATTGTGAGACTATTTGTTATGATGGGGAAGGCTGAAGATAGGGAATGAGGAATTCAGTTCTGGACATGTTGAATTTGAGATGTCTATTAGAAACCCATTTGGAGATGTGGAATAGAAAGTCAATATGTGACTCTGAAGTTTGGAAGAGCAGTCTAAGCTGGAGATTATAAATTTGGAAATAATTAATACATCGATGATATTTAAAGCCATGAGGTTGGAGAGCATCAATGAAGTGGGTATTAAAGAGACCACTTTAAGCCCTGTCGTCCTCTAATAAGAGTTCATGGTAGGGGGAGTAACCAGCAAAATAGCTATGTAGGAGTGAGTTATAAGGTAGGGGGAAACAGGAATGTGGAATGTGTCTTGAAAAGCAAGTGAAGATGTTTCTGAATATTCAGATAAATCATATCCTGTTGAAATGTTGGTGGCGGAGGGGAGCAGATCTCCCCCTTACAGGGTTCTTGTCTCAAAGAGTTTGAAGAATAAAATTCTCAGGCTAAAAGGACTTGTTAGTAAAAGGGTAGAAATTTATTGGAAGCAAATACACACACCCAGGTAGGGAGGAGTTCCCAAGTGAGAAACCCACTAAGCTCCTTTCCCTAAGGCTTATGAATGCTGTAGTTCTTTGTCTCTTCATGGTCCCTTATAATTGGACCCCTTCCTGATTTTATGACTCTGTGCTTTTCTAATTGGTTAGTCTCCCAAAGAATATCATCTTCAAGGTCCAATACCCATGTGGTGTCCCCTTCTCTCTCTCCCCCTTATCTTGTAACATCTCTCTATCTCCTGTGAACATGTTTCCCTTTCCCCAGCACTTGTCAACATTTCTCTATCCTCTGTGAAGGTATGTTTCTTTCTTGTCCATACTCTCTGATTTTTCTTTATCTTCTGTGAATATATATCTTCTTCTCCCCTTATCCTGTGACATCTTTCCATTCTCTATGAATGTATGCCTTCTGGCAGCTCCAAGGCCTCACCTGTGCATTCCTCCCCCATGGACCCTCTTTATTCCTAAGACTCGCTAAACCTGCCTATTTTATTCCTAAAATTCCTTTCACTACTGACAAAACATTGGAAAGAAGAAAGACCACAATCTGGACTTGCATTTGAAGTTTCATATCTTACAGATGACACTGCTAACAGGTGGAGTTATCCAGCATGGTCGGCAGTTGGGTGGGTTGTTGACTCTGTGCCAGGTCTTGGAATGTTGTTGTGAAGAAGACGGCAACAATGAACACAAAAATAAAATTCCTCACTGACAAGGTACAGGGCAGATGCATCACCTGCGGCTTAACTAGAATGAGATCATCCACCTGAAATGTTGGGTACATGGGAAAGCTCGGGTATAGAAAGATGAAAAATGAAGGTATAGAGGTGCAGAGGACAAGAGAGAGGATAACATGAATACAACCATGAACACATAGGGTGCTGTTTCTCTGTAACAGATGGAGAAAAGTACAGGGAGTCATTATCACCGTGATAAATACTGAGCAGCAAGGAAGCAAACTATCACAGCTGAGGCATGCAGACTGCTGTGAAACTCAGAAGTGATATTATCAATAAAGCCAGAGTTGGCAAATGATTAACAAATAAACAACATATGGCTCACTGGCTGCCATGTCCCTGGGAACGTCTCTCTAGTATGTCTCCGGGAATGAGTTTCTGGTCAGTGCACATTTGCTTCTGGTACATATGGCAGTAGTGAAATTGTAACTACCCAGTTTACCTAAGGAAAAATGCTGCTAAAAAGACAACTAGAGAGCTCTGTTTCTGGACAAATGGACTTAATTCTCCTGATTTCTCCCTCTAAATGCAACTGTACACCATGGTTATTCTACATAAAACAAGCAGAAAAGACTCTGAAAGGTGGATTGGGACTTCTGTCTCTGAAGAGTGACAGAGTGGTGAGTTCCTTGAGTTTTCTCTTAGCCTCAGCTGTCCCAGGTTGGGTGCTGGAGTAGATGGCAACCCAGAAATGCCAACAGACAGAAACAAATAAGACGCCTCAAGAAAAGCCTAGCAGGATGGAAAAACGTTTAGATGATAACCGTTCTGCTTTAATCAAACACCACAGAAAACACTTACGGCTCAACTCTACCTCCATCAGTGAAGGCCAAGAGTGGAACCTAAACTTTCCCCCTTGCCTGACTGTAATGAAGCAGCCTTCCCACCTTGATGTTGAAGCAGCCCTCATAGAAATGCTTCAAGGAGCAGTTCATCCAGATGATGAATTCCCTGCTCTTGAAAGCTCCCATTTATCCAGGAATACATAAATTGTGAATTGATGACATTGGCTCAGTGATATATGGATTAGGAAAAAATGACCCAGACCTTTTTTTTTTTCTTTTTCTTTTTCTTTACTGGATATTACAAGCAGATCTTCTGAAGGAATCCTATTAAAAAAAAGAGTAATATGCATATAGACTGAATGGCAGAACAACTGAATAACCAATCCAAGCATAATGTGCTAATGATATGCTAAGGCTGCTCAACCACTTGCTATGACATGCACTGACCACTAGGATGCAGACAGTCAACTGGTTGTCCAGTCGCTATGATGTGCATTACCATCAGGGGGCAGATGCTCCAACTGGTAGGTTAGCTTGCTGCTGAGGTCCAGCCGATCGGGACTGAGAGACATGGGCCAGACATGCCCTGGAGCCCTCCTGTGGTCCCTCTTCAACCTGATAGTGCACTGGTGGGCCTAGCCTGCACCCTCTCACCATCTGGGACCCCTTGGGGAATGTCAGAGAGCCAGTTTCGACCTGATCCCACAGGCCACGCCCCTTAGGAGGGTGCCAGACAAAAGGTTCATGGCTGGCAAGTGCTTCTGCAGCAGTGTGAGCCTCTCCCTATCTGGACTGATTGGGCACGAGCTTGCAGGCAGGCACAGAGGGGCCGGGATGAACGGAGCAGCAGGTAGGAGCTGTGGGTTTCAGCCCAATCCCTGCAGGCCACCCAGAGGGACTCCACTTGTGCACAAATTCATGCACTGGGCCTCTAGTTAGTTATAGATAATTAATGTTGACTTTTCCACTTTTTTAAAAAAATATATTTTATTGATTTTTTACAGAGAGTAGGAGAGAGTGATAGAGAGCCAGAAATGTCGACCAGCTGCCTCCTGCACACCCCCCAAGGGGGATGTGCTCGCAACCAAGGCACAAGCCCCCGACCGGAATCGAACCTGGGACCCTTCAGTCCGCAGACCGACGCTCTACCACTGAGCCAAACCGGTTTCGGCTGACATTTCCACTTTTATGTAAGGAAAAATATTGTCTAGTCTGTTCTTTAATTTTATTTTTTAAAATATATTTTTATTGATTTCAGAGAAGAAGAGAAAGGGACAGAAAAAGAATCATTGATTGGCTGCCTCCTGCAGGCCCCACACTGGGAATTAAACCTGGAACTGTGACCTCCTTGTTCATAGGTCAATGCTTAACCACTGAGCCACAGCAGCCAGGATAGACTGTCCTTTAAAAAAAAAAAAAAAAACCTTGGTGTGTTGGCATATGTTATAAAATTTTAAATATCTACATATTCATCTTTCCTTTTTTTTTTTTTTTTTTGGTAGTTTTGGTCAAGAAAGAAACTGTATATTAATCAATGGAAATACTATTCAACTTATAAAAAGTATTATTACCATTTCATGATTCACATCTTTCTTATTAACCAGTAAGCACACTTTACCTCTTTACCTGCTTCCTACACAAAGTTGGTGCCAAGTAAAATTTTATTTGATGATTGAATAAACGTGGTACCTGCAGAAGTACCATCCAAAAATCCTGCAGCTTGGGTTCTGGGTTGTGAGCCTCGTGGGAGGATTTGAAGTAGCTGTTAGTTCTGAACCCTGAGTGTAGTCAGACTTGAGAAGGTGGGAATTTGCCTGGACTGTGATCTGAAAGTCTTTTTTTTTTTTTTTCAGTACCATATGCAAATTAGAGTTCTTGACTCTTAATAATGGGCTTATTATTTCTAATTAAACAAAATATCTTACAAAATTCATATATCCTATAATTTTTTAGTTCAGTTGAGGACCTGAAATTCTTACTTTTATTTAATCTGAGTTTATAAAAAAAATGCTTTATTGAGGTAGACAGTCATACAATAAAGTGCAAAATTATACAATTTGGTAAGTTGTGGCTTATGCATACACTTATGAAGTCATCACCATAACCAACTTTGAGAACTACCCATAGCCCCTAAATTCTTCAGGGCCTTTTTATATTCTCTGGTTGCAGCCTCTCCCTACCCTGTCTCATTCCTAAGCAACATCTCTTCTGCTTTTGTCACTAGAGGTTAGTTTGCATTTTCTAGAATTTCACATAAGTGGAATCATTCAATAGAAAGAAAAAGGAAAGTTGACAACGTGACCACTATTGTCTTTGTTTTCTGAAGAAGAAAAAAAAAAGTATTTCATGGGGTTCCATTTTCAGCTTGTTTTTCTGATTAGGCAAATTTTCCTTTCTGAATAATCTCATGCTCCTCATGGATTCAGCTGACAGGTATTTCTGATGATTCTCAAGTCTGAATCTCTAGCCCAGCTCTGCTGACCTTCAGGCTTCCTGATAGTTCTGTCATTTCTTGTTAAGATATATACTATTAGAGAACAGACTGATAATTCTGGGGGCTGGGTGAAAAGGTGAAGGGGTTAAGCAAAAAGACCCCACAAAACCCTTCACAGACACAGACAACTATTCGATATATGGTGATTACCAGAGGGAAAGGGGGGCAGGGATAGACAAGATAAAGAGAGGATGAATGGTGACAGAAAAAGATATGACTTTGAGTGGTGAACACACAATACAATATACAGATGATTTATTATAAAATTGAACACCTGAAACCTATATCATTTTATTAACCAATGTCAGCCCAATAAATTCAATAAAAAGACTTTTTAAAGGTAGCAGGAAAAAAGATATATGCTATTGAAGATTCACGAACAAGTTGTATTTGTGTTTAACCCTCAGTTCCTGTCCATGTGAGTATGTTTGATGTATCTGTATATATAAAGGCCTAATATGCAAATTGTCTCCATGGAAGTTTGACTGGGAGACTGACCACTTGCTATGATGTGTGCTGATCACCAGGGGGTGGCACAGAATGAAGGAAGGCCCTGGTCAGCAGCCAGAAGACCCCGGCCAGCCCTGATTGCTGGCCAGGCCTAGGGACCCTGTCTGTGCATGAATTTTATGCACCAGGTCTCTAGTACCATTATAGTGTGGAGGGGATAATTTCTCTTCCTGCTTTTATCTAGCCGCTTGATAGTCTTTCAGCCAGTTCATCCATGCTTCCTGAGCACAGTACAATTTGTTGTTGGATGGAATTATTTGATAAGACCATTTTTTTTTTATTTTTTTTTTTAGCTTGTCTGCCTCTTTTTTGGCCAAAAGATTTGGACATAGCTATTGGGTGGTGTTTCTTCTCCCCCCCCCCCCCCCCCCCCCACACACACACACATTTTCTCTTAGTCTATGAGTTTCACCTCCAAGGAAAGCTACAAGCAATTTCTGCATTTTCTTTCTAATTGCCCTGCTTGGAGCCAAGTCTATAGTCTTTAGCTACAAAAAAAAAAAAAAAAAAAAAAAAAAAAAAAAAAGTTCTGGCACCTTTACTTCAAGATGTGCATAATTGCCTTTTGGATATTGTTAGAAGAATCACAGTTTTGTATTGTTATATAGTTCAGGATTTCCCCACTCAAGATATAAAAAGATTTGGGCTCATTTCTATCTCCACATAGATAAAACTTCTATCTGAAATAAACATAGAAACACATTCAATACTTTTTAAATCCACTTTTGTGTGTACCACCAAACAACTGTCCCTGGTCTGGCTTTGCCAGCATCTTCAGCTGTTAGTTCATTGTAGGTGGATTACAGGCTGACTTCAGATGCTATGTTCTTCAGTGATTCATGTTGTTTTGATGCAGGAGTTTTTTTTATTGACTTGGACAAAATGTGTGCACTGATGTGCACAGACAGGCCCAAATCTCTATCAGATGAAAACTTGGGAGCTATTAAAGTCAGGGAGCTCAATGAAAGGAATGAATGAATTAGCAGACAGTCATTCATACAGGACGTGCATTGCTATTTTAAAATGCAAAGAGGAAAAATACATCTATCATTTTAAAAAACTCCTCTTAGTTTTGATTGGTGTTTGTTATAGAGATTTTCACTAAAACAGAAAATGGAACTATTTATATAGTCTCATGCTTGTAAACAAACCACTTGATTTATCACTTATTTATTTATCTATTTATTTATTTTTTTTAGCAATTTTAATAGGAAATAGTTTGTGGGAGCCAGTAGATTTTCTTTCTTTTTTGTCCAAAAAGAAAAAAGAAAAAGCTTCTATTGATTTATCGAGAAATCACACTTTCTGGTGTGAACACTCAGGCGGAAAAGTGCCAGCTGGACACTCTGGTGACGTTAGCATAACCAGTTCTCGCCAAAGACGCTGCTCACTGTTCCACACTGCAGTGCTGAGGGTGGGGGTTCCCATCTAACTCCAAATCAGCCAATGCGCAGCATTTTTACTGCACATAAAAATATTTATGACCTACTGGTTTGCATGCAAAAACTGGACGTGGGCCAAGATGGAAACCAGAATATTCATGTGATAAATTCTTTTAAAAAGTAAAATGGCAAAATTTTTCTTCTCAAAAATCTTTCTGTAAAAGTGATGCTCTGGGCAGCTCTCCTGCATTCTCTCACAGTGCTGAATGCCGGCCAGGGATTAAAAATATAAGTATGTCCTGATTATTGCAATGGGACATACTTATACTACAAAATTCTTTGTCCTTCACCCGAAATTCAAATTTAAATGCTGTCCTGTATTTATATTTGCAAAATCTGGCAACTCTGAGCTTTCCACGGTTTTCACATAAAGAATGATCTTTAAGGAGATCCACTTTAATAAGATGCTCTGAGAGTGGATTAATAAGGTGCTTAGGGCTAACTACAGGTAGTTGAACTCTCTTAAAAAGGATGGCACTAATTAAAATGCAAGCTTAGTTTTTGTTGGCATTGGTGGTGGTGGCGGAACACAGGTGTGTATGTACTGCTACTTTTGTTTGCTTGTTGAGTAGGGCATGCAAATCTGGCTATGGCTGAGCAGCTGGAGGGAAGAGTAGCTGAGGGCTGCTAATGGCTGGTCTTCCCCTTCTGCCTTCCCTGAGGCTGTGTTCCGCCTCTTTGCTAAACAAACAGTGAACCAACAGAAAACATTCAGAGTGGCTCTCAATTATCAGCCTGCCTAGGGCAGTCACACTTCTCTAGGTGGCCCCTGATTAACTATGTTGGGTAAGAGTCCAGTTCTCAGCCACCCCCACTGACCTTGAGGTTGGGTGGAAGTTACTAAACACCTCTAAGCTCCGTTTCCCCATCTGGCAATACCTATCTTATAAGGCTTTTGTAGGAGTAAATGAGTTAATATGTGAAAAGCAAGTACATTGATTGGCTACTAATAAATCCAAAATAAACGCCAGCTGCGATTTTTGCTATAATTCCCTAAACATAGTGCTTGCTGGGTTATGTCATAGTTGTTTACCTAAGGGAATTTATTTGAATGCACACGGCTTGAGAAAGGGATCCCTCCAGCTCACGTTTTACCCACAGCGTATGGCATGTGGCATTCAGTAGGCACTGCACTGGATGAATGTTTGTTGAGGTGAAGAATGTTGACATCTATTGTCCCATGGATTTAGGAAATAAACTCTGGTTGGGTCCTGAGCAGTCACACTTAGAGAACCAGTACTCTGGGTCAGAACTTTCCAGCTGAAGTGCAGTGCTGTTAAACCTGAGAGACGGGGTCCCATAGCCTTTGGCGGCCTGAGCTTCCGTGGTGGCTTGGGGATGAGACTTAGTTTATCCCCAGGAATTTTCTATGAGTGCCATGACTTTAAAAGATTGGGAGGCACTGCTCTAGGCTGAAATGTAAAGTGTTTGGTTGTCACTAAATAGTACATACAGTTTGCTTTTGAAAAAGCAACAAAAACAAAAACACACCATAGGTTTTAGCTAAAGATTGGAAAGATATACATGAATTGAGTGTATTTGAGGAGATTGTAATTGTGGGTGATTTTTTGCCCTAATGTTTTCCTAAGTACATTTCTATAATTAAGAGGGGATAAACTTTCATAAGTGTTATTTAAAAACTATTTTAGCCCTAGTTGATTTGGCTCAGTGGATAGAGCGTTGGCTTGCAGACTGAAGGGTCCTGGGTTCGATTCCAGTCAAGGGCACATACCTGGGTTCTGGGCTTGACCCCCAGTAGGGAGCATGCAGGAGGCAGCCGATTAGTGATTTTTCTCTCATCCTTGATGTTGTTATCTTTCTCTCCCTCTCCTTTTCTCTCTGAAATCAATAAAATATATTTAAAATATATTTTAATGTTACTTTTAAATGTTAATTTATATGCAACTGTAAGTAAACCCCTAACAATGATGTAAAATAGATACAGTTGTTATATTGTGAACAATAGAGCAGACTCAATGAAGGTTAAATAAAAGTTCACATTTAGTCTGTGAAGAAAAATGTCATTTCTCCAGGGGTAATAAAAAGCTGTCCATCTAGAAGTTAAAAACTGTTGAAATTTGAACACTTATATAAAGGAAACTTTTGAATTCAGGGAATAAAAATAAATACATTTTAAACAGAGCAAAAGGTTATTTTAAAATTTATTTATGAAATGAATGCCATGAATCAGTGATTCACTAAAGGCTTAATATGTTTCTTGAATAAATATGTGATTAACCAAGTATCTACTATGTGCTAGGCACTGTATTAGGCAACCAAAAATGTCAGATGTAGTCTCTGGGCTAATGTTGCCCAGGGTCTGGGGGAAGAGTCAAATTTGTTTTCTTATCAAACATTTTTTTTTGTACTGGTTATGTTACAAACCCAGGATTACTAATTCATCATAAGTACCTGCTTTCTGAATCTGCTCAGGACCCATGTCTTCCAGGATGTCAGTATCCATTCTGATCCCTTTCTTGGATTTAAATTCATGTTGACTTCCATCTGGGTGGATAGACTGTTTTCCCTTTCATTTAGTAGTTTTGGTCTACTCAGAAATGTAGTGCCACTTCTTGCACATTTACATCGCTTTAAAAAATTATATATATAAATATAAATATAAATATAAATATAAATATAAATATAAATATAAATATATTGTGTGTATATATATATATATTGATTTTTACAGAGAAGAAGGGAGAGGGAGAGAGAGAAACATCAATGAGAGAGAGAAACATCAATCAGCTACCTTCTGCACACCCCCTACTTGGGCTGTGCCCACAACCAAGGTACCTGCACTTGACCGGAATCAAAACCTGGGACCCTTCAGTCTGCAGGCCAAAGCTCTATCCACTGACCGAAACTGGCCAGAGCTACATTGATTTTGAAAGATCATCCCTGGCACCCCATAATTTGGATGTTGGTACACTTGAAGTTATCCCAGAGGCTCCTTTCACTATCTTCATATTTTTGAATTATTTTTTCTTTTTGCTCTTCCGGTTGGTGTTTTTTGTTTCCTCCTATTTTAAATCTTTGACTTGATTATAGAGATCCTCCAGTGTACTGTTGAATCTCTGTATATTATTCTTTATTTCCACCAGTGTATGCTTAATTTCTGACTGGTCCTTTTCCATTTTATTTTGATGTTCTCACTGTTTCTTGAAGGTCTCACTAAGTTTCTCGGAGGTTTCTAGAAGATTCTTGAGTAACCTTAAAACTGTGGTTTTGAACTCTATATTCCGTAGTTTGCTTTCATCCATTTCTTTCATTTGTGACATGTTTTTTTGTCTCCAGATTTTGGCTGCTTCCCTGTGATTGTTTCTATGTATTGGGTAGCTGCTAAGTCTGCTTGAGTTGATAGAGTGGCCTTGTATATTAGGTGTCCTATAGGGTCCAGTAACCTGAGGTGGACACTCTTGGTGCACCCCTTTGTGGGCTGTGTGCACAGTCTTGTATTAATAGTTAAGCCTTGATTGCTATTGGTATCACTAGGAGGAATTGACCTCCAGGCCAGTTGGCTATGAGAACCAGCTGTGTCTATAATGGAAGAGCTGCTGTGCAGAAGATACCCTTATGGGGCAGGATTTGCTTCAGTGGGGCTTTAGTGCTCACTGTGTCTGCCCCTTGAGTGTGTCCCTTATGTATGTGAAGAGTTGTAATCTGGTATGGTCTCACACTGACCATTGGGTACACTGGCTCTTGGATCTCCAAGGAGGTGCAAAGTCAGCCACTTCCTTGGGCTGGCCAGCAGGAGCTACAGAGAGATCTGCAGATTCCTCCTCTTTGTATTGGTTTGGAAGTGCCCAGACAAGGCCCAGCTGTGTAACAAGGCAGGCTGCTGCTGCCGGATTGATTGCTTTGGGGCTCCCTGACCCAATTGCTGCCTGTTTGACAGGTTTTAGGCTGAGAAAGGACAGGCCATTCATATACTAAAGCCGCTGCACAAAGCTTGGGTGGGGTTGTAAGAAGAAGAGAGAGAGCAAGATATTGAAAACCTTTTTGAAGAAATAATGATATAAAACTTTCCTTACCTGATGAAAAAAATAGACTTACAAGTCCAGGAAGTGCAGAGACCCCCAAACAAGAGGAATCCAAAGAGGACCACACCAATACCCATCATAATTAAAATGCCAAGGGCAAAAGACAAAGAGAATCTTAAAAGCAGCAAGAGAAAAAGAGTTAGTTACCTACAAGCAAGTACCCATATGACTGTCAGCTAATTTCTCAACAGAAACTATGCAGGCCAGACAGGAATGGCAAGAAATATTCAAAGTAATGAATAGCAAGAACCTACAACCAAGATTACTTTCTACCCAACAAAGCTATCATTTAGAATTGATAGTCTTATAAAGAGCTTCACAGACAAGAATAAGCTAAGGGAGTTCATCACCACCAAACCAGTATTATATGAAATGATGAAGGATATACTTTAAGAAGAGGAGGAAGAAGAAAAAGGTAAAGATGAAAAATTATCTTTATATCTATCAACAAGTGAATCTAAAAATCAAAAGAATAAAAAGTTATCTTTATATCTATCAACAAGTGAATCTAAAAATCAAATGAATAAAAAAAATCTGATGAACAAAACAAACTGGTGAATGTAATAGAATCATGGGCATGGAAAGGGAATGGACTCACAATTCTCGGGAGGAAGTGGGTGTGGGGGGTGCAGGAAGAGATTGGACAAAGAGCTTACACCTATGGATCAGGACAGTTGGGGGCGGGGGTGTGAGGGCCTGGGGTGGGGTGGGAACCTGGTAGAGGGGAGCTATGGGGGGAAAAAGTAACATCTGTAATAATCTGAACAATAAAGATTAAAAAAAAATAAATCATTCCTGTTGGCTTGGCTTTTTCTTTCCCATAAATATTTACAGGTGCCTGAAAAATCCACATCAGATGATTTGTTAATATTAGAAGAAATCAGTAATGTAAACAAGTGATCATGCCACATGAGTAAGATACCATAATTATGAACACACATAGGGCGTTTACTATTATAATTAAAGCTATAATAAAATGGATCTGGCACCTTTCATAATTTACATATTTGTTATTGGACAGCATTGTAATTAGGGACAAATGCTTCCTAGGATGTTCAAATAAACCACTATAATTAGTATTACTTTAGTGCCATCAAGCCACATTTTTCAGTTGTTCTGATTCCATGTACCCTTTCATCATCTTCACACACCCACTGAGGCTTGCAGATGAGAAAAGACAAAGGTCAGGAATCTTACTTATTAAGAGCTGGAGAGCCCTTGTCCTCCCTCTCTCCCTGCTCCAGCCTTGAGATCCCTGTGTCCTCTTCCTGTGCCTCCGCTGCCATCCCAGCCCCCCTCTCTCCAGCACCAACACTTTTTCCATGGGAGCTGCATCCTGCTCGGCCTCTCCGTTCTGGAGCTGGGGACGAAGGCAGCAGAACTCTAAACCCAGAAGAATGGGGATTGCCTGGTGACATGGGGAGGGAGACAAACTGACCGCATAATCACCATGCAGTGAGTGAGGGAGTGGGCAGTGAATTGTACAAATTGGCTATCCAAATAAGGTACGTGTGTAATTTATGGTCTAAGTCAGAATACTGTGAGTCAAGGGTGGCACTGTTACTGATTTCAGTGGGACTGTCAAATAAGCAGTGGCTGTCCTGGACTTAGTGTCTCCTTACTTCTAAGTGGGCACTGGGTGGAGAAGAAGAGAGTGATGGTTATTGTCACACCTACGGATGAGCATATGGATGTGATTGTGTAAGTGTTAATGGAAATGAAGGCTACATGATATTGTGAAAAGTATGATATATGGAGCCCTAATGCTCTGTTCTAATTAATCTCCATACCTTTTGCCCCTTTCTCTTTTAGTTCATTCCTTGCTAGAAGATGAGTTTTCTAAAATAATGACTCTAATTTTTTTTATTCTCCTGCTAATCACACGGATCTCTGCTGACCCGTGTGATTAGCAGAATGTAGTCTGTCCACTCCCTGGCTGGCATTCCAGTCTTGTCTCAGTCTCATTGCTCAGTTTTCCCCTTGGAGAAACCATTAGCGTTTCAGACCTTTGGAACTACTGGCTTCTCCTGGCCTATAATTTCCTACTTCTGTCTTCTTCTTGCCTGGTAATCTTCTACCCTTTGTTTGTGCTTATACAATTTCTGCCCACTCTTCATGGCCCAGTTCAAATTTCAACTAAAATGCTGTGGAAAGTAGAAAATTTGAAGAAAAATGTCCTCTGTAAAGATTTTTCTACTCATTCTTGCTTCCTCTAGCTCTGAACTCCCTGGAGTCTTTATATAGACCTCTGTGTACAGTTCTATGGCCCTATATGACTGCTTTCACCCTGGCATTACCGTTATCTAGACAGAGGTCATAGATCCCGTTATTGGTCAGAATCAAAGTCCTTCCTGTGACTCTCAAACAACCTCTTAATTGTACTTTGCATGTGGTAGACATCCAACAGATTTGTTGAATGACAGAGGCTAGAGACTAAAATTCAGGATTGTGGTGGCTCTTTATCTCTGCTCACGTGAGAAAATGGTGGGGCAAAGGTATTTCCTGTTTTGTTTGCTAGGAGACTTGAGACTGGGATGGGTGTGAAGATCTGAATCTTGCTGGCCCTGAGGAGCGGCTTCCTGTTCCTCACAGCAGGACTAAGAGGTGGACCAGCTTCTGGCGTGTAGGAAGTCGGTTACACGCTCTCAAATTGGAGCGGTCTCCGGCACAGATGGAAAGTCACAGTATCTGTTTACCAAGCGGACCATACGTGACAGTAACAAGGTTCCCTTCCTGATATCGACTCTGGCCAGCCACTGCCCCTTAGGGAACTGTCTGTAGGTATCCTATTGCTGGGGTAGGCATAATTGCTGGATGTAATAATTCAAACCTTGCCTGAAATTATATGCAAGGCCAGCTTTCTTTTTATAGCATTCTATACTTCAGCCTACCGAGCCTGGACTATTAATTCTGATAATTTTGAAAACCAAAATGACTAACAGTAAAAAGAAAGACTGTCAAATTGAATCTTCATCCCTAACTAATCACAATCCCTGCCATATGTCCTTGGCACAAATCATGTTGCTGCCTGGGGCCTTTCATTCTCTGCAGTGAGGCGTGCTGGAAATCTGTGTTGGTGAGGACTGCTCTTGCCATTTTACACCCTGAAGGGGCATAAGAATGAAATTTAGGGCATCTGTTTTCGTTGGCATTTGTAGTGCTGGAATTATGGAAATGAGAGGTCTTAGTGGGTGGGTCTGACAAAAGATTTTAGTGTACCAAAAATTTACCAAAAATCATATTTTCAATTAGCCAACTCTAGTTTTATTTAACAATCTACTCACTATTAAAGCCGGGGCACTGTGAAGGAAAAAATGCATCCTACTGTGCCCTACCTAATTTTTATTTTATCAATAATTTTTAGCTGATAAGGCTTTATACTATATAATCTTTAATTTATAGGCCATACCCAGTTATACTGTACAGAAAACATCATTCCAACCAAATTCCTGAGTGCATTTTGACTTAGCAATAGATCTGGAAAATCCTGTCCCATTTTGGTTAAGATATTCAGGTTCTCAACTAACTGACATAAAACCCTGATTTACTTTTATTTATTTTTTGGCTCAACATATAACTCCTCTTTTGGACTTTTCTAACGATGGACAGAATTTAAAGATGGACTTGGACAGAATCTCGAGGATAATGTAGCTCCATGGCTTCCTTTCTGATATGAGGAAGCCAGTCCCCATATTGATCAGTAGTTGTTTTAAGGAAGAACCTCTGGAGATTAAGCAGCTTGCTTGTTAGTGATAGTGCCAAACGTAAGTCACACCCTATCACTTCTATCATATTCTGTTGATCACAAGGCTGACCTAGATTCATGAAGAGTGAATAAGTCCTATTTCTTGATGGTGATAATGACAAAACACTTGTGGCCATTTTTAATCAACCATACTCAAAGCATAAGTTTTATTTCATAACATTTTAATTGCATCAACAATTAAACAACAATCTTTGGGATGTTAGCTGCCTTTTCTTCAAACATTTGTTTCTTCCTCATTTTGTTTCTCTCCTCCATATGGGACTTTAATTTTATGTAGTTTAAGTCCTTTTGATATTGTCTCACAGGTCACTGAATTTCTGTTTATTGTTATTTTTATTATAAAATTATTATTAATATTATTGTATTTCTTCTGTTCATGCTATAGTTTAGATAATTTTTTACTGCCTGTACTAAGGTTCATTGATCTTTTTTTCTGCAGTGCACAGTCTATCTTAAGCCCATTCAATGAATTTTTTTCTTTTTATATTTTGTCTTTTTCAGCTTTAGAATTTCCATTTGCTTCCTTTTTAAAGTATCCATTCTTATTATGCTAATCTTTTAAAATCTTTAAACACATTTATAATAACTGTTTTTAAAGTTCTTGTTTGATATTTTTAACATCTGTCATCACTGAGTCTGTTTCTATTTACTTTTTTCTGTTCATGAGCCACATTTCCCTGTTTCATTGCTTATCTAGCAATTTCTGATTGTATGCTTGACATTGTGATGCTGTGATATTGAGAATCTGTATTTTGTTTCTTTCTTTAAAGAATGTCAGCTACTATTTCTTTCTTTCTTTTTTTTTTTTTAATATGTTTTATTGATTTTGTACAGAGAGAAAGGGAGAGAGATAGAGAGTTAGAAACATCGATGAGAGAGAGTCATCGATCAGCTGCCTCTCGCACACCCCCTACTGGGGATATGCCCGCAACCAAGGTACATGCCCTTGCCCGGAATCGAATCCGGGACCCTTCAGTCCCCAAGCCGACGCTCTATTCATTGAGCCAAACCGGCTTCGACGTCAGCTACTATTTCATAGGCAGTTAGCTTACTGGCCAGTCAGCTTACTTTTTACTGAAGCTTATTTGTAAAGCTTTTTTTAGGGTAGGTCTAGATCTTGGGCTAACATGGCATTTTGGAGTCTTAGTTGAATGTCCAGTGTGGTCAGGGCAGTCTGTGTACTCTGGCTGTCAGAGATGCTATGTATTGTGTGACCTTTAGAATTTCAGTTCAGCTTACATTCCCCTAGAACTCTCCATGAAACCTTTGTGAAGTCTTTGTAGACTTCATGGGTGATGTCTGTTCTTCCTCTGAATTCCCATTTCCTTTATCCTGTCTTAACTGTGCTTCTTACCACATTTCTGCTTGATAATTGCCGTACATATACAATTCTTTCTGATTCAATTTTAACTTCCTGGGTTCAGGGATCATGCCTTGTTGTTTTTGTTGTTGTTGTTTGTTTGTTTTTGTTTTTTTAATCACTGGAGGGTTTTATTCTCCTCTCATATAGATACTCAGTAAATATTTACAGATTGAATGAATATATTTTCAATACCTTTTTTTTAATGTTGCTGACATTGTTAGGAAAACTTGTAATTAGTAAAGAGTAAACATTTCAGTATTCAAAATGGTTATAATAATCATAATATAACATGGTAAATGGTAAACATCTTGAGTTACAAAGACTTTTGATAGATCCATGACATCATTGGTGTTATAAGTACACATGACTTTAGTATACTAATATTTATGTAACCTCTGTATCAAATGTTTCTGCATGTAAAATTAGGTTCATAAAACATTCTTCATTTAACAGGTTGATCAAAAATTTCAAAGCCCTTTGAAAACGTAATAGTGTTACAAAAAGGCCAAGATTGTCAAATACATAGAGTTTGAGATCTTACTGTTGTTATAATAGAGAAAAACATCCATCCACACCTATCTATAAAGCCTTTAAAAGGCACATGAGAATTCTAGTATGTTTAGAAGAACTTTAGTCATTGCTTTTATTAGATACTTATTTTAAAATTTCTTTGTGGCTAATGATGATGATGATGATGATGATGAAGATGATGGTACTAGTAATAATTTTTCTAGCCTTTTATAATTTATAGAGTTCACATGTATTATCCCAGATTCAACTGTTCATTAGGGGAAGGGACCCGCTCTTTATTATACTAAGTTACTGCTAAAACAAAATGAACAAACTTGCGGGTTCTATCGCTGGTCAGGGCACATACAAGAATCAACCAATAAATACATAAATAAATCAAATCTCTCTTTCTCTCCTATCTCTTTCTCAAATTAAAAAAAAAAAAGAAGAAAGAAAATGAACAAACTGTGAAGTCATTTTAATGTAAATATAGTTAACATGACACCCAATAGTCTGAAATTAATTTACTGATCTTCAAAAGACATACTGAAATTTATAAAATATATTCTTAACTAAATTAATGTTATCTGTCAGCTACAATTGAAATTAAAGTTTAAAAATGACAAGGGAAGTAGTTGAGGAAATTGAGCATTATATACATTCCTCAGGAAGACAGTGCTGTTAAGTCTGTTCTTGTTGTCCACTTCTTGGCCTAGTTCATGATCATGGAGAGGCATCTGGACAGAGAACAGTCCGATTCCCACTTTCCCTTTCCTTTTTGCCTACTTCCTGCACCCTCATAGGTCTGATTGTTGGGTGTTGGCATCTATTGTCCCATGAGGACCCTCAGAGCTTCTACAGGAATTAACATTCAGTAATAACAGAACACAAAATAACATGTAAGCATGGGGAAAATATACAATAACCATAAAATCAACAGAAATATCTCCCCTTAGAAGACCTGCTGTTTAGGTATATGATGATCAATATTTGCAAGCACTTTGCTGTGGGAAGGGCCACCCCCTCCTCCGTCAGCTGAGTGAAAGAGCTAAAGAGCCCTGAGGAAAAAAACTAAAAGCAGGAAAACAGTGGTGGCTAAAAAATAAAACCCAATAGTATTTACTGAATTAATGAATAGAATAGATGAATAAGAGTATCTCCCAGAAAACAATACAGGGTGTCCCCCAAAAATGTACGTACACTTTAACAGCTGATATCTCAAATTTGAGAAAATGAAGTGTATTTTAAACACCGCCTTTATAATTATTCAAAGTGTGTGTACACATCTTTTGGGACACCTTATATTGGCATGCATGAAATGTGAAATAATAATAAAATTGATGCCAAAAAAATGCTATCACATAATGAAATTGATGCCAAAAAATGCTATCAGTTGGATTTCAGAGATGGGAGAGAATGTTGTGAGGAAAAGTTCCAGGAGGACAGTGAACACACAAATGAGTGAGTCAGTATGAGAAAATAACTTCATGTCTGTATTAGTTTCCTATTGCTGCGTAACATATGACCACAACCTGAGTGGCCCAGAGCAGCATACACTTATCCTTCCCATGGGCAGGTGCCTGAGCATGGCCAGTCTGAGTCTTCTGCTCAGAGTCTAAAGGACTGAAATTAAGGCATTGACTTGGTGTTCCTTTCTGGGGCTTGGAGTCCTTTTCCAAGCTCACATGATTGGTGGTAGAATTCAGTTTCTTGAAGTTTTAGACCTGAGATGTGGAGGGTCGCCTGGGAAGACACATGGGCAATTTTCTTTAATTATTGCCAGTTGAACTCAAGGCGTAGGCAGAGCCACACCCTGGGAACATGTTTTCCCAAGATGGCGGACGTGTTGTCAGCTTGGCCTTCATATCAGCCCAGGTGTTGGCAGGGGCAGGACCAGGCATGCTAGGGCCTACTTAAGAAGTGATAACTTCCTGGTATTGGGGTATAAAATAAATGCACTGGGAGGAGTTGTCGTCTTCTTCCTGCCTCTCCAGCAGGCAGGATGGCAGCCCACCCAACTCCCAGCTTAAAATCTATCTCTGTGTCTTCTCTCTTTATTTCTAATATTTCTCAATCCCTGGCCGCCTCCACTTAGAACTGGTTCATTCATCTCTCTTTCCGTGTTGGACACGGAAAAGGGAGACCCCCGCCATGTCTGGCCCCTGCCGCGTCAGGTCCCCGCACTGAGGGCCCTGTTTTCTTGCTGGCTGCCAGCCAGGGACCTCACACATTCTTGCTCTGTGGCCTCCTTACAACATGGCAGCTTCCTTCTTCAAGACCAGCAAAGGAACCTCCCACTTCTTCCATTCCCTTTTAAAGGACTCACTGGATTAGGTCAGGCTTACCAAGAAAAAAGTTTCCCTTTGATTCACTAAGGTCAACTGATTTGGGATCTTATACAATTAAAACAATTTTTATATTTTTTCAATTACAGTTTATATTCAGAATTATTTCCGTATTAATTTCAAGTGTGCAGCATAGTAGTTAGATAATTATTTACTTTACAACGTGTTCCCCTTAATATTTCCAGTACCCATCTGTCACCAGACATAGTTATTACAGTATTATCCTATATAATAAAAAGGTAATGTGCAAATTGACCCTAACAGCAGAACACAGGACTTGTCACTGTGAGACACTTTGACTACCTCTTGGTCTCTTTACCTGGCTGGCAGGCTCAGATCACCTAATGGCCAACCACTGCGGCGGCAGGGCCAGCCAGTGGGCAGGAACAGCTGACCTGTAGGCCCCCTCCCCGGGCCGTTAGGCACTGATCACCGGGTGGTGAACAGGGAACTGGGGCTGGCTGCGGGCAGCTGGGAAGAGGCTCCTGATCACAGGCCAGGCCTAAGGGCTATACCCACGCATGAATTCCGTGTGCCGGGCCTCTCATTTACTATATTTCCCGTGCTGTACAAGGAGTCTTAATTACACCTATGAAGTCTCTTTACCTTTGTCATATACCTAACATAACCACGGGAGTGATATAGCTCTACTTTTTCCATGTTCTTCTGACTAAAAGCAAATCATAGCTTCTGTCCATGTTCTAGGGGAATATACAAGGGGGTGGGCATTGCTGGTCACCTTTGAGTCCTGCCTACCAGTATCTTCTTTTGTAAATGATTCTTTTTTTCTTTTTAAATTGTCTGAACATGTTTAAAAGTGAAGTTTTTAAAAAGTGATTTTAAAAAGTGTATCAAATGTCAGGCTAAGGAAAATAACTTCTCTGACAGAGCTTTTACTTGCGTTTACTTAGGGGACCAGCTGTGGAAGGGGAGTGGAAAGGAGTGAGTTATAATTAGAGAAACCTACCTCATCATTCTGATACACTGCGAGAGCTTCCTAACTGGCCTCTTGGTGGCTGGCCTTTCCTTCTCCCACTTGCCTCTACTTGCAGTCAAGGTGATCTTTCCAAAGTGCACACCCAATCATGTCACTACTGCTAAAAATACTTCTGCTGACTATTAAGTGGAACCCCGCTCTCTAGCCTCCTGGAAAGGACTGCCATACTGGTCAGCTCCATTTCCCAATACAGGCTTCACATGCCCTTCATTCACATGCAGCTGAGGCAGTGATGGCAGGGCTAGGAGGAAGGGGCAGATTTGAGAGACACTGAGCAGGTAGAATTACCTGGACGTGATGAGGAAGGTTGAGTCTGCTTCATGCATGGAAATAAGGAGTGCAGGGGCAGTAGCAGATGTGGGAGAGAAGATGAGTTCAGTTTGAGGTCACGGTAAAAAAAATCACATCAATAGACATGCTTGGCCCTCTACTGGGCACTGTGGGATCTGCAAAGAAGTGCCAGGCATAACCTCTATGGAGATAAGAATCTATGTGGCATTCAGAAATTATGGACTCACAAGAGAAGAAGGGCAATAGAAGGATTATCCCCAGGGTTATATTATAGAGGTTGGATAGGTAATATATTAATAGCTGAGTAGAATTTTCCCTACTCCCTGAAATACCTAATAAAAGCAATGACAGATAACATTGCTTTTCATTGTGTCTATGGCTTCAATGTTTAGACACCACATGAGGAATTCTGTAACACCAGCTAGGTGTCCTGCAATTTAACTCACTCAAGTCAATTCTGACTCTGTCAAACTGAAGGTAGCCTTAGATCCCACAGATAAAGGGCTCAGTCCCACAAAAGTACCCCCAGCTCTCACTCTGTAGATGCCAATCATAAGACCAGGCTGTCACGTGCGCTTCCGACCAATAGGCCATAAATCAAACAGGTTTCCACCACGTCCTTCTCGGGTTTGATTAATTTGCTACAGTGGCTCACAAGCTTAGGAAAAACAGTTTACTTTTTATTTTATTTTAAAAATTTACCAGTTTTTTAATAAAAGAATATAATTCAGGAAAATCCAGATGGAAGAGGTGCATAAAGCAAGGTCTGAGGAAGGGCATGGAGCTTCCTTGTTCTCTTTGTGTGCACCACTGTCCCCAAATTTCCACATGTCCAGCGAGCTGGAAGTTCTCCAAACCCCGTAGTTCAGGGATTTTTATGGAGGCTATATTATATAGGCTTGGTTGATAGAATCATTTCCTTTGGTGATTTCAGAGAGGAATGGAGAGAGAGAGATAGAAACATCAATGATGAAAGAGAATCATTGATTGGCTGCCTCCTGCATGCACACCCCCCTCCCAACCACAGCCTCCTGATTCATAGGTTGATGCTCAACCAATGAGATACACCAGCGGGGCAAATATATATACATTTTATCATAAATTGCAATGCCACACCATCTGCAATAAACATGATTTAAGGTGAATAGTTGAGGAAAACTTGGAAATACCTGTGATGGGGATAGGTTAAACATTTGCAGTGAAAAAATTGTAATTAGGGTAGTTGGGTAAACTTTAATATAACAAAAATAATGCACATTGACTTAAGTAAATCCTTGCTAACACAGGTTTTTGTGCACTGTTTCCCCTTTATAGACCGTTGGAGCGATCCAGTGAAGATGTGGATATAATCTTCACACGGCTGAAAGAAGTTAAAGCTTTTGAGAAATTTCACCCAAATCTCCTTCATCAGATTTGTTTATGTGGTTATTATGAGAATCTGGAAAAAGGAATAACATGTAAGAAACTCAACTCCAATAGTATACTTTTATGTCCAGTTTGTGCTCATTTGTGGTTATTCTGTAGGGAGAGATAGCACATGGGGTATTTATGTGCCAAATATTTGAGCTTCAACCAAAGGTATTAGATTGACATTTCCATCTACTTTGTTTATTCAGTTTCATGTAGGCATTTCCTTAACTCCTTTGTTCACAGCATGTAAATGGCTCTTCCAGGTCAGCCCACATCCAGATGGAGCTGGAAAAATATTTTATCTGTATCCTTAGAAATTCAAATAATTATTTCTCTAACCCCAAAATATGATTGTCTGTAGGATCTCACATAAAGATAAAAAGGTCACTTAACTAATAGTAATGTTTTGAAATAACTTCAGTGATACTGTATTTCACATGTGAATAAGGGGCAGGGAGAATAAAACGATGGTTAGCTGCATTTGTATAAAAGTATTTTCTTGTTAAAACATTAATGCTTTTCTATTTATTGGATTCTTTATGATGCTATAACAAAGCACTCCCATCCTACTGGCTTGAATAATCAATTACTTATGTAATAGGAAAAATCAGTTACTCACATACCAGAATTCTTGAGCTAGGATGGCTTCAGGGTTGGCTCAATGACATTATTAAAGTCCCAGGTCTTTCCCACTTTCTGTTTGTTGCGTTTTGCTATATATCCCAGGTGTTGGCCTCTGTCCTTAGACTTGTCCCAGTGGATCTAAGACAGCTGGTGCTGTTGGAAGCATTACATGCTGATGCAAATCATCCTGCTAAAGGACTATTTCTTGTGACTCTTTTT
This sequence comes from Pipistrellus kuhlii, assembly GCF_014108245.1. Classification (NCBI taxonomy): domain Eukaryota; kingdom Metazoa; phylum Chordata; class Mammalia; order Chiroptera; family Vespertilionidae; genus Pipistrellus; species Pipistrellus kuhlii. Next base: position 38,594,491 of record NW_023425573.1, on the reverse strand, counting down.
CACAAGTCCCACAGAAGACTTCCTGTATTGGCTAGAATTGTATCACAAGCCCATATCTAAACCAATCACCTAAAAGATAATGGAACCGCCATGATTGAATTAGACCTATCTCCTTATTACCCATTGGAGCTAGGAAAGAAACTCTTGTTCTGAGCACTTGGCCCTTGAAGGAGGATGGAAACTTATATATAACTCTTATATATATATGATGTTCAGTTAGATAAAAGAAAGGGAGGGCATGGTTCTGGATGGGAAACCAACAGAGTCTGTCACATCATTCTGGAAAATGTAGAAGACTAACAAAATAAAAATCACCTGCAATTCCCAAACCCAGAGATTACTGTTAACACTTTGTGTGTATCCTTCAAGATGTTTTCCCATGTGCATATGCACACACACACACACACACACACACACGCACACACACCCCACAGTCACACTTCTATTAAAACAATCATTCAAACATATTATTACTATTGATATCAGAAATTTCATTCTCTTGGGAATGAAACTATTTTCTGTTTCTTAAAGCCATTTTCAATATGTTTTTAAAAATTGATTTCAGAAAAAGGAAGGAAGAAGGGGAGAGAGAAACATCAATGATGAGAGAGAATCATTGATTGGCTACCTCCTGCATGCTCTCTATCGGGGATCAAGCCTGCAACCCAGACATATGCCTTGACCAGGAATCGAACTGTAAGCTCTTGGTTCATGGGTCTGTCAATGCTCAACCACTGAGCCCCACCAGCCAGGCTTAAAGCCATTTTCAAAATGAATCTAATATGATATATAATGTGAATTTGATTGGCAACTGATAATGTCTTTTGGAGCCATAAGTTAAAGCTCTAACTCTAAATCAAGTCACTTGCAAAAGCTAGGAATAGCAGTTATTGGAGAGGCCAGCTATAAACTCATCAATTCCCCATCTGAAGCTTATCATTGCACTTGGTGGGATGCCATTGTCATTCCTCTCCTTTCCACAGCATGCCTTAGTCAGGGAGTTTAGAGCAGCTTGTCACATTAAGTATGGCTCCCAGGGCCTTGCTGTTATGCCAGGAGCACTGGCCTTGCCAGAATCCAGCTGTCCTACGGAGTCCTCATGTGATTTCTCATTGAGTCATTAGACCTCTGACTTTAACTATGAAAAGAATGTTAAAATGTCAGATCATTCCATCTGATTATTTAGGTAGGATATTTAAAAGGATTGTTGGGTTTGTATGAAATTAAAAAAAAAAGAACTTTATTGATTTTTATCTTATTTATTTTAGAGGGAGGGAAGGAGGGAAGGAGAAAGAGAGAGGGAGAGGAAGAGGGAGAGGGAGAGGGAGAGGGAGAGGGAGAGGGAGTGAGGGAGAGAGAGAGAGAGAGAGAGAGAGAGAGAGAGAGAGAGAGAGAGACATCCATTAGCTGCCTCCCATACACACCCCAACCGAGGATCAAACCCAAAACCTAGGTATGTGCTCTGACTGGGAATAAAAAACCAGCAACCTTCTGGTGCAAGGATGGTGCTCCAATCAACTGAGCCACACTGGCTAGAACTGTATGGAATTTTTGAACCAGTATTTCAGAATGACTTTCCCACATACTGGTGTTAACATGATATGGGAAGTAAGGTTCTATCTAAAATCTGAAGGTTTCCTCTCGGAGAGTACAAAAGTAAAGCAAAATTAGGTTTAGAAATTCCTGATGAGAGAGTCATTTTCAAGGAGCAGTTAACTCCTAATGCCTAAAGCAGTGAATTTATTTAAACAAAAAACAAACAAAATAAAAACAAAAACAAGGAAACAGACAGTGATAATACACTCATTAAAACTTTTAAAGCAGATTTTAATTTTTTAAATCATTCATTGTTTAGCTTCAAAGGAGACATTCAGTCCTAGAAAACACTTTGCTTTTAATAGAAATAGACTTAAGAAATTGGGGTAGTGGTCTGGTTTTATTGAGTCAAATAACCTTGTTAATATGTGCTCTATCTATAATAATAATTTTCCAAGAATCATAATATAATAAAATGTCTTTAAGATAAATTGCATAGAACATCATTCTTCTTAAATTCAAAAAGTCATATGGTATTTGGTTTATCATTCCTTATTACTGCTCTATAAACATGATTTATGTTTAAATAGAATTCCATTTCATAGAATATTGAATAAATATGATATAGCTTTGTTGATAGATGAGAAAAAGAAAAATATGTCACGTTCTTGTGGGAACAAGCAGAGAAGGAGTCATAAGCTCAGCTAAGTTTAAGTCTCACTTGCAATATCAGTAAGAAACTATCAGGTCATATGGTAAAACCCTCATAGTTACATTACTGTTTCTTTTTCAGTATTTCGTCAAGGTGATATTGGCACAAACTGGTATGCTGTCCTGGCAGGGTCTCTGGATGTAAAAGTATCTGAGACCAGCAGTCACCAGGTAAGATGCCTTATTCCCCTCCCCTTTTAAAAGTAGGACTTATTATTATTTTTAAATAACACATTATCCCTATGTCTTCTATGCCATCAAAATTACATTTCAAACCTCTTTCCTCTTTCCTCTAGTTTGAAGTTCAAGTGTTTGATTTCCTTTATTAAATTACTCAAGAACCATACACATTGAATGTTTTCTGTGATTTGAGTATGGTGCCAGGTGTTGGAGCATGAAATTCAGGAGCCCTTACCTGCCTTCCAGAAGCTTGCTGTCTGTTGGGAAATGCAAACAATTCATTTGCAGTGTGATAAATTGCCTTTGTGTAAGGTGAAATGTGAGCAAAGAGGGAAGGAGAAGCAAGTCTTACTAGGTTTCTCCTTAGAGCCTTTCTTTATCTGGTGTCCTGACTTTTCTGTGTCCTAGAAGTGACCGCCCTGTGGCCTTTTAGGTGCTCCAGCAATTCGGGAAAATGTGATCTATGCAGCCCTCTTACAATTTCTCGCTATTTTTCTACCTCATCTTTCAAATGTAGGAGGGCCAGTAATGACATTTCCCCTTAGTGTACAGCGCTGGCTTCCTTTATCTTCCTTAGTCACCTCTGAGGAGCTTGGCATCCTAAAAGATAAAACTCATGTTCTCCCCTCCCCACGTGACAATATTTGTGAGTATTTAAAATTGGACACAGAGCCTCCTTTCACATCTGCACTGACTCTTACTCCATCGTTGACCCATGTGGCCAACATGTACAGAACCTTCCCATTTGGAGCCACAGACATTAACTCTCAAAAGAATGGCCCCCAGAAGCCATTGTCAAGCTTCAGTATGAAAATGGTCCAAGTTTTCTATCCATATAGTTGGGACTTAAGTTAAACACAGAGGAAAGAGAACTGGCTAATTGTAAAATCAGAACGAACTATCAAGAAAAATCAAAGAAACAATTAAAGGGACAAACAGCCTGTCGCGGAGTACCATGTGTAAGACCGTGCCTGAGCCTTGTTCACATGTAGCACACTTCAACTGTGAGAAACGTTCATGACGTACTAAATCTGAGATTTAAATTTCATAGTAACTTACATACCTATTGCAGACACCCATGTTATGCCTATCTAAAAGCCCAAAAGGTGGACATTTAGAGTTTGGAATATAGGTGCCTGTGTTACACCCATTGTTAGATTGTTATAGTCTCAGGCCAGGGCCAAAGTCCTGTTTAACCCATAGCATACTTTTTCTATGCATCAAAGCATTGAAAGTTCCATTAAAGATTGCCTGGAACCTGTACCCCCAACCCCCGGCCTTGAGGGTACTTCCCTCTTGCCCTCTCTCACAGGGCCAGGTTTCTCTTGGATTTTAGCGAGGGCCAAGGTGAGAGGTAGGTTTTGATTCTTATAAGCTGCCTCAGTTTCCCAGTAACGCTGAGAAGAGCTAGCTAGCATTTCTTGGATATCTGCCATGTTCTAAGCACCTAACAGGTTTTGTTTTCCCCCCCACTTTAATCCTCACAGTAACGCTATGAGATAGGTCATATTACTGTTTTCATGTTATAGATGAGGACACGAAGGCCCTAAGTAGTTAAATAACCTGCCCCAAGTAACGTATCTAGAAATCAGGGGAACTAAGATTAAAACCCAAGCAGTCCAGCATCACGATATATACTCTTAGCCACTGCTCTGCACTGATTGACTCAGAAGAAGTATGCCAAAGCGCCCACCTTCTACCAGCAGACTGCTGTTTTGGTGGGCGCCCTCTGGCCTTTTGCTCAGAGCTGCTCCTGATGCTTACCTTCACCCCGGCTCACCTGTGTGGTTGTACGGAGGGGACAAGGCCTGGGGGAGGATGAGTCTCCTTGCTTCTCCAGGTGGTCCTGAATGCATAATGATGGAGATAGGGGAGAAGCTGAAAAGGGAAAGGCGAGGAAAGAGAGGAAAAGGAAAGAATATGAGAATTAAAGAGGATATGGGTGAAAAGGAGAGGAAAACAGGGAAGAGAGATGAGGAAAGAATAATAATAATAATTTAAAAAAGGCAAGGCAGATGTACCTAAGGGATGATTAATCACCAGAAGTGATGAGTTGACACAGCAGATGTTAAAAGCTGTGTGAGATTTTGATGGTATTAAAATAGTATTTGGCCAGGGGCTCTTGGACTATTGCCCTGGACCAATTATCTCTCACCATGTGGTCCCAGCAAAGAATAGCTGAGTAACATTTTATTAGCTGTGGCTTTAAAAAAAATAACAATTTTTAACAAACTTTTAATTCTAGATCTTAGCTGTGGTTTTAACCTCAAACCTGAGAACTTTCCTAAGCTGGGCTTGGCCATCTCTTCAGTTGTTTGGAATCATTAGCTTTGTATCAAAGCTGGCTTCCTGCCTCCCAGAGTACGTCACCCCCCGGGCTTTCTGGATTGATTTGTATAGTCACTAAGACATAAGGATGATAGAACACATTGCCCTCTAGTCCTCCAGCACTCCGGAGAGCGGCTGGAGGTAGACAGAAGGCCCAGCCTTTTAATCAGCTCTGAGGGGCGGGACGTGGTGTCAGCCACGTGGGAGGAAGAAGCTAAGGAGAATGAGCAAGACGGATGTACCCTATTCCAGGACAAATTGCTTGAAAAGGAGAAACAAAAAAGTGATTTCTACCAGAGCTGGCCTTTTCATGGGTTCTGGGTCTCTGCCCTCTAGTGACGTGGCCAAGTCAGAGTAGTACATCATATTAGGGTTCTCCAGAGAAGTGAGACCAAGAGGGAATAGACATATGAAGATTTATTTTAAGGAATTGGCTTATGGGGCTGGGAAATTCCACATTTGTAGAGTAAGCTGACTGGCGGGAGATTCATGTAAAAGGTGATGCTGTAGCCGTAACTCTAAAAGCTAGAAACTCAGGTAGAGTTTCTGTGTTGCGGTCCAGAAGCAGAATAACTTCTTCTTTGGGAAACCTCGGGGAAATCTGTTTGCTCTTAAGGCTTTCACCCACACTATGGAGGGCAATCTGCTTTACTTCAAGTCTTACTGATGATAAATGTCCATCACATCGAAATTATTTTTGTGACAGAATTAGACCGTCTGAGGAACTGGTTTCTATAGTTGGCATATAAAATTAACCATCATATTCCCCAATGGGAGAAAAATGGGGTTGGGTGATGGACCGTGGGAGGAGAAGCAAAAAAAGACCTGGAATTTCTATTCCTAGAGACCAGTAACAACATTGCTAAGCACCTTCATTGTGTCACGCTGTGCTAGGGGTTCAGTGAACATTTACTGACTTCATCTTTAGGCATTTATGTCCTATTTTATAACTGAGCTTGAAAATAGAGTTCAGCAACATAGGTATAATTTTTTCCTGGACCAAATTAAAATTTGAATTAAGACCTGACATACTCCAAATTTTATGTTATTTCTACTGTTCACACATTTTAAATGGTGGGGATGGGCAGTTAAAAAAATGCGAAGGAGGAAGAGGAGAAGAAAAGTTAAAAGAGTCTAAGAATTAAGGAAAGAGATAGGACAGAGAGTCTTGCTAGCTTACCTCTTCATTTTCATTCCTCAAGTCTCTACCTGCCCTGCATGTCTGTCTTATCTGAGTCAGACAGAGCTCAGAGGAAGGAGATGGTGGTGATAAATTCTCACACTTAACTCTGAGTTTCAGCCCCTCTTTGGGGTATTAGCTGAGCCAGAACGGTGAGAAGAGAGCAGGAATAGATAATGGTAGTGGAGCGCCCACTACAGGCAGCTTTGCTTAGAGCACTTTGCAAGCATTATTTCACTCCACTGCCTGCTCCCGTTTAGTGCTATCATTAGTTTCATTTTACTTGTAAGATGCTAAATGACTTGCCCAAGGTTACACAGCCATTAGGTATCAGAGCCAATTCTTTGTGATCCTAGAGCTCAAGTTCTTGACCAGTTTGGCTGTACAGTTGCCATCCAGAAGGAATCAGGATGTGGGGAGAAGGAGCTTTTCCTCTACAGCTCCTGCAGCCACCCTCCTGCATTTCTGCTTCCAGCTCAGAGCTCCACACCTTCTCACCTCAAGCGCACCTCACAGGGGCTTCCTCCATCGGAGGCATGCTATGGGGGCTGGCCCACTTCTCACACTCTGCAGAAACCCGTGGGATGAGCGCCCTCCTTCCACCGCCTTTCAGATTAGGAGATACATGGTGAAATGAGCATGTTCCATTCCCTCATAAGGCTTCTGGTTAGAGCGTGGGGTAGGTAAGTATGGATGATAAGGGAGGGAGATTGAGGTACGGTATGTACAAGGTAAAGGTGAAATGTTAGAATTGGTGTTGATAGGATTTATGGGGAGTTGAGAGATAGGGAGGATCCTGCCATGAATAAAGAGGTGGATGGCTATGCCATTCATTGAAATAAGGAACACATAATGAAGAAGGATTCTGGCACACTGGTTTTATATTATATATTTATTAGGTGATATTGATTTGATGGGATTTTTTTTTCTTCTGAACCAAATCATTCTATTTCTTTTATATAGTTATAGGAAAACATGACTAAATATACCTTTCAAAAATTCATAGAACATAAATATCTTATTTATCTCAGAAAATTCATATTACCTTCCCATCTGTTTCAATGCAATATTACTTTTTTGTCCCTTCCCATCATTCCCTTGTCCGTTTTTGCTCACTGGGTTAAGAAAACACAGCTTTTTGCTCTCTGTATGGTTGGATTGGCATGCTCTTTTTGAATTCTTTGGGCTCTTAGGTTGAGGGTTACATACTTCTTATTGATAATATCATCCAAGCAAGTAACTCTTATAATTTACAAAGCATTTCACTTGCATGCTTTTGTCTGAGCCACTCTTTTGGGAGGTCTCAACTCTGCTAGATTTTGCTCAAGTCACAGGCCAGTGAGTGGTCTGCTCAAGATGGCTAGTGTGACCCAAAGAGCTGAAAATCACCATGATTTTTGTACCCAATCAGGCCCTGCGTTGCTACCCTTAGCATGTGCTTCGTTTGCCTGGCGCATCTATAAGGGGCCTACAAAGGGAGCTTGTCACAAGCACCTCAGTACCATGGGCGGTGGGTGTGGTGTTGACCCTTCTTTGCCCTCTTAAATTACTGATGCCTACGATTCTAACAGAGAAAGCCACCGGTTCCCCACTCGGAAGAAGTATTACAATACAAACGCCCTGGTGACTGATAATATAAACTTGAGGCTCTTTCCTGGAAGGGGAGGATGGAGAAAAAAGCTGATGGGCTGTGGAGAGCCAGCGGGTTCACCTCCCAGTTCTGTTTTGGGCCACCACCCAGTCAGTCTAGGAACACAAGCCTGCCAGCGGGAGGCAGACCTGGCAGGCTGAGCCTGCCTCCCCTGTGGGTCCGCCTCTGCTCCAGCAGGCCCGCAGTGGTATGAAATCCTGCAGAGCTGAGTTAGAGCCATCTTCCTGCCACTCAGTCCGGCCAACTCTGTGCTGCTTCCCGCTCTTCTCTTTGCCTGAATCTTCTACCCCAGCCCCAGGCTTCCAGTGTGGCCTGGTGTTAGGAACACCAAAGCCCCTGATGAGGAGGGGGACAGGGGGCCCTGCCTCTTGGAAGCCCACCCTGAGGAGCAGGTGCGATGTGCTCTTTTTCTTTTGTTATGGCCTAGAAACCATGTTTGTAATAAGAATTTTGAGAAATTATACATAGACTATTCTGCTATGATTTTGATGAAATTTTATTAATTTATTTTTTAAATCCTCATGAGAATATGTTTTTATTGATTTTTAGAGAGAGTGAGGGAAAGAGAGAAATTGATATGAGAAAGAAACTTCAATCGGTTGCCTCCCGTATATGGCCTATCCAGGGATTGAGCTTGCAACCTTTCAGTGTATGGGACAACGCTCCAACCAACTGAGCCAGGGAAATTTTGATGGAAGTTTAAAGATTACTACCTTGCAAATATCTTCCTTCAAATCATATTGACTCCACTACTCATGAAACAAAATCTACCTCAGAAACACTCTCACTCCGATCCTGTGTAATTGTCAGAGACGCCTCCCCCAACTTCCCACACACTGCTCCCGCCTTGGCCAGTCTCTGTCTTACCCCCTGAGACTTAGAGTGCCCAGCAGAGGACCTGTTCACACACATTCCCCACCCCCAAGTGTCCCCACCTGGCTCAGGTAACTTGCATTTGGCAGCACAGATCCTATTAAGGGTTAATCTTTCCAGTTCCCAGAGACACTTGGCCCTGTCCGCAGTCTCTTACCTAAGCTTAGCCAGGTCACGTACACCTTCCAGTGCCCACAGGGAATTCTTGCTCTCAAGGACCTGCCTGTTTGGGTGTCTGAGATTTTACATTTCCACGAGGATGAATACTATGGGTATACTTCCCCCCCCCCCCCCATTGATATGTGAATATATTTAGGGTGAAAAGTGAAAATTGGTACAAATTATAAACAATAAACTTAAAAATAATAAATAGGCTTATAAACTGCACTATATCAAGCAACAATATCCAACTAACTCTCTCTCTCTCTCTCTCTCTCTCTCTCTCTCTCTCTCTCTCTCTCTCTCTCTCTCAGAGAAAGAGAGAAAAGGTCCTGCTCTTTGCAGATTTTAGAGGTGAGGGGCCTTTTGGGCATGGTAAATGTTGAAGTCCTGGATACACACAAGGCTTTAAATTGATCTTCACATCAAAGAAGTTATAATATGTTTCCAGTCATAGCAAAATAGAATTTCGGATGGCTGTTTGGTGCATACAGGTTCATGCTGCAAAATAGAGAGTGAGCTGATGTATTAATTCATTAAAACATCTATATCTCTTTAACAGATCTCGTTTGAATTGCAATTAAATACCTAATTTATTTACTGTGCAAAACACAGTGGTTAATATCAGACGTTTGAAGTCTTCCCTGTGCCTCTTAATTACTGTGACCTTAGGCAAGTTAGATTACCTTTAAATTGGGGATAGCAGTTCTATCTTAAATGAGTTAGTGTATATGAAGCACGTAGCACAAAACTTGGCATAGAGCAGGGGTTCTGGTGCTTTTTTCCCCCTTCCATTTCCAGAAAGAAAAATTAATTGCCCAGAGTGGGAAATGCTGGTGCTGGCTATGCCTGCAATCTGTAATTTTACCACAAGAGGGAAGTGCTAGCATATAAAATGGACTCCGTGTTGGAAATGGCCAGAAATTTAACAATGTTGTTCAGCCATTTCTTGGGATCAGAGAACCTGAGCAGCACTTGGCCTTGGCCATCATTTTATACCTCCTCCCATCTGTCTCTGTGAAATCCTCTGGCCATGTTTAGCCCGATTTTGGGGAAGGATCTTTTACTGTCCCCCCCCCCCCCCCCCAAGTAAAATGTGCTTTTATTTACCCTCTATCTCTCCATCAAAGATGTTTTTAAGCATTAGTCTTGTTTATAAAATGTAAAGGTCAGGCAGGTTTCTCTTTTAGATGGGCCTGTCTTTCTCTGTCTTTCTGCCTGTTTCTTCCATTCACTCTCATTTCACCCCATTATTTTTAGACAGAGAACATTATAACTACCAGGAAACATTTTCTGAACACATTTATGGAGCCAATAAAACTTGGATGGTGCCAAGCCCACAGTGGTAGTTGATAATCTCTTGCTACTTGTCTATGCCCAGGTCATATTATTTGTTCAAAACCGATCAGGTTTATGTAGCATCCTGCACCATATGTCCACATACAATATTCGTGTTTTTGCCATGTAATTCTTTGTTTGGGTGGATGCAAGATTGAGCTACAGTGCAGCACAGACTGGCCCTCTGCTGACAAGGATTGGCTTCCCTTGTTCAATGATCACAAGGCCAGTGCTGGTCCATCTGAGGGCACCTTTCCGCAGCCAGCGTGCCTGGTCCTGCTATGCTGTGTCGAACACTCCGATTCCAGGGAAGTGCTCGAGAAGTAACAGATCTTGTCTTTCCTACTTGTTAGAAAATCCACATTTGACTTAGAACTATTTTGCTTTTGTGCTTGGCGATAAATCCTTTAGATGGCAAATGCTCTCTAATGTCTTGACAAAATCAGAGATTAGGTTCCATTAAATTTTTACTTTTTAAAATAACTTGGAGCATTCAATAAATTTCAATACTAAACTCAAATCTATGAAACAAACACAGACACTACCAAACTTAATGGCAAGAGTTGCTTATAGTCCTAAAATAAAATTTGTAAAAACATTTGCCTTGTAAAAATTTGTGTTTTGAGGTCTACACACTTGAAGGACCGATTTGTTCCTCAATGTTAACACATCATGTATCCAAAATAATAAATGTGCTGTGAGGTGAACTCTTCTCGAATAATATGGGAATGAGGTAAATATGCATAAGTGCACAGCAAAAGAAACCATCAATAAAGTAAAAAGTCAACCTATGGAGTGGGAAAAATATTTACAAACCACATATCTGATAAGGAGGTAATATAAAAAAATATAAGGCACTCATACAGCTCACTCACAAAAAAACAAGCCAATTATAAAATGGTCAAAGGACTGACTAGACATGTCTCCTGAGAAGATATATGAAAGGCCAACAGGTTCATGAAAAGATGCCTGGCATCACTAGGGAAATGCGAATTAAAGCCACAATGAGAGGCATCTCATGCCTGATAGGGTGCTTGTCATCCAAAAGATAAGACATACTGGTGTGCATGTGGGGAACAGGGAGCCCTTGTGAGCTGTTGGTGGGATTGCAGCCACTGTGGAGAACAGTACAGGGATACCTAAAAAAAAAAAAAAAAAAAAAAAGAATAGAACTACTGTGTGATCCAACAAATTGAATTCTGGGAACAATGAAAACACTAAATGGAAATGATATCTACACCCCCAGGTTCATAGCAGCATTGTTTACCATAGCCACAACATAAAACAACGTGCCATCTATAGATGAGTGGGTACAGAGATGTGATGTATATACAAGGGAATACTACTCAGCGATAAACAGTGAGGACTCCTACCATTCAGAACAACATGGATGGACCTTGAAGGTGTTATGCTAAGTAAAATATGTCAGACAGAGAAAGACAAATACCATGTGCTCTCACTAAGATGTGGAATCTTAAAAAAACAAAACAAAACAAAACAAAACAAACAAAAACATAATAAAAAGATCAGATATCCCTTGAAGTTATAGGACAATTAAAAAATCTTAATGTACTGATCACTGAGGATTCTTGTGTTTATTTGATTGATTGTTATTTTAAGTTTCATCAGGCTGTCTATAACTTGTGTCAGCTGGATTTTAGTAGACGTTTATAGACATTATTTACAAGGCACATGTTTATTAGCTTGGATATCAGTGGCATATAATCACTGGCTTTCTTAGCACCATTCCCATTTTCATACCATAGCTGTGCTTTATAATGAAACAAGCAAATAAAATGCCTCATATGAGAATGCTGCCTTATGAAATCTCAGTATACCATAATTCTGACATACAAAGCAGATAAATTAAGGGGTGATTAGTAGCAGAACGAAAGGATTTTTTGATTTCCAGCAGGATTCATCAGAAGGGTTTCTTTGAATACAAGCTCCCCCAGAGAGCTGAAGTGTTTTGCAGATCATTCAAACCACTTGACATCCAAACTGGGCGTCAGAGAAACTTGGAATTTAAGCGTTGAAAAGCCACTGTTAATGGAAGATTAACAGGAAATGAATATAGAGCTTCTCTGTTACTTAAATAATAGAAAAATACAGGGTGTCCCTAAAAAATGTATACACACTTCAACAGCTGATGACTCAGTTTTGAAAATGAAATGTATTTTAGTAAACAATTCCTTTATAATTATTCAAAGTGTGTATACATTTTTGGGGACATCTCATATAATATGCTCTTTAGAAATTTTGATAGCTTAAATATGGCTGTCAGAAATAATACTTCCTTTTATTTATGGAGCGCCTACCATATGCCAGGAACCATACAGAACTCAGTGTATATATTATTTTATTTTTATTGAATCCTGCTAATAATCTTATAAGAAAGACTCTTTCCATCCCACAAATGAGGTACTGTGCAAAGCATTTTAAATACATCTCACTTAACTGTTGTGAGGAATAAATGAGGCACCATAGTCAAGTGCATGGCACATAGTAGGATACTCACCCCCGTGGAGATCTGTATGGGTATCGATGTACAGTAGGGTGAGTGCTAATAAGGCTAAGCGGGTAATTGAGTGTTGTAGAGGGTAGGGGAAGGAGTGATCACGTGGACTGGTGAATAAGAGAGAGCTGGATCAGATCGGGAGAAGAACCCAGGTGATCTATCAGTGACGTACGATTTTTTTGAGAGCCCACATCCCTAGTTATGTAGAAGAAGGCCTGAGACCCACTACTCTTTACTAATACAGTGAAGTCGTCCCATGTGTCACCCAAGGGATACTGCACATACAATGTGTCTGATGCAAAGCAGTAAGCAACGAGCTGGTCTCTGTGTCCCTGTTACACAAGTCTCTTTGGCAATGCTGTTCGACCAGTGCCTCCCCAGAGGCCTCAGTGTAACTTGGGACTCAGCCATGTTTGGCTAACCCGCACTTTGTTTTGGGTTTCTCCAGATGCTGAGCTGGAGATAATGATGGGTCCTAAGTGGGTTTTTTTGTCTTTTTTTTTTTTTTTTTGACATGACCCTGGGGAGCATTATAAAGGAGTAGGGAAGTGAGATAAGTGAAGGAAAGTCAAATAAAATTGTTGATAGGAGGATTTCCACTGTGGGCAACTGAGTTCACTCCCCAGGGACCTTCTAAGAAACCAGGTAGGGTTAGAAAGCTCGGGTACTTCCCTTTCCTAGTCTCATGCTTCTTGGGGGAGGGTGTACTGTCCAGGCATTAACTGCCCAGCATTCTGCCCTCAGGTGGAGCTTTGCAGAGGTGTGAAAGGCAACCACCCAGAAAGCTAAGTGATGGGGGAGGGAGGGGACAGGCACAGGGGTGGGGACATCTGGCAGGACTCCAGCAGTATCTGCTAAATCCACCTTTGTATATTATAGACATTCAAGGTTTTTAAATCTTTATTTCACATTTGAAAGACCTTAAAATAAATTGCCATCTTTTCCCAAAATAGGACATTTCTTTACTATTGTTAATATATATTTTTAAAAAGTATGTTTTTGTTGATTTCAGAGAGAGGAAGGGAGAGAGAGATAGAAAGATTAATGATGAGAGAGAAACATTGATTGGCTGCCTCCTGCACACCCCCTGCTAGGGATCGAGCCTGCAACCTAGAGCTGTAACCCCAAAATCAACCTGTAACCCGGAAATCAACCCTGAGCTCCTGGTTCAATGGTCGGCTCTCAACCAGCTGGGCAATGTTGTTAATATTTTATATTTCCTGAGTAGGTGCTGCTTCCTTTCTCAGTCTCTGTGTCACTGTAAATATTTTCTTTCAGGTGGCCTTTATTGTACTTTTGCATTAGATTTTGCGGACGACTTTAGAAATTTGTTATGTGGATAGTGGCAGGAGTAATATTATAATAACCCACCCCTGTCAAGTCTTTAAATAAAATTTAACCCTGGGACGTACAGATTAGGCAACAGAATTCTTTACGAAGGGTTCAGAAGATAAAAATGAAGTAAGCTAATGGCATTCTCAAAGGAACCTGACACGTTAGGATTCATGAAGGTCTGTGATTTATCATAATCCATCTTGTGCTTTCATTAGAATTTGAAAATCACTCCAACGTACCATGCTATTGCTAACTATTGACATGTCAGTTCTCAGGATATGTTTCTGGCTGAATTTGTTTGCAACTGACTTTCTGGAAAATTTATTAGCAGGCTGTTCTTAATTTCTCCCCTAATCTTTTATTCTTTTCTGAGATGTTATTGATTTCATTTTCCTGAACACAATTTTACATGGTAATATCTGTGCAGAAGCAATTTGCTATGGTTCAAGGAACTGGATTCTATGGGCATTTGCCTTAGTAATGTGATTATGGAGTCACTAAGCTGATCTTAACAACATTTGCCCATTATGGTGTATCAGATGCATGAAAGGAAAGCTGTGCTTCTAACTCAGGATTACCCTTGTGTGTCTCCCTTGGTCGGTAATGCCTGGCAAAATTAATGTCCAGGTGATTTTGAGCGGCTGTTTGTATTATTCAAAACCAGTTAGGATTAAATCCTAATATTATCACTGATGTTGCATGCAGAGAGTAAATTACTTTTTTGGGGTACACCTTAAGAAACCTTTAAATCATTAATTCACAACATCTCATAAACTAGCCATCCTGCACTTCATCAGATGCTGTTTTTGCTCTGCTGTGGCTGCAGGAGGCAGCACGGTACAAAAAGCTTAGGATCTATCATCAGAGAGCAGTGGTTAGGACCTGACTGCTTTACTCGTTATACCTGCGTGAACTAGGGCTGTGTGAATGAACCACTCCGATCCTCAGTTTCCTCATCTTTTCAAGACAGACGACAAAACAGCATCCCTCTTCCAGTTTCCTACTTAAGTATTGTCACTGCTTCTCATTTAAGACTTTAGTTTGTTTTGAAAAGATTTCCCCTCCCTTCTTAAAGCAGATAGTAGTCATTTACAAAGGTAGTCTTGTCCACAAAAACACTTGTGTGGGATTATTACTAGTAGCTTTATTGATAACATCCCCACACTAGAAACAAGGTAAATATCCACCAGGTGGAAAACGAATAAGCCAATTAATTGTAGCATCTCTAGCCAATAGAGAAGTACACATCAGTAAAAGGGAAAATAAACTATGGGTCCATGCGACAACCTGAATGAATCTTACAGACATTATGTTGAGCAAAAGAAGCCAGACATCAAAGAGGGCATATTGTCTGATCCCTTTCACATGTGTTTCTAACACCAGCAAAACTCCTTTATGGTGACAGGAATAAACCCATCGCCTCTGAAAGGAGGGTTTTGAAGGAAAGAAGCATGGTGAGACTTTCTTGGGTGATAGAAATGTTGCTATGTCTTGCTTTGGGTCAAAACTTATTGAACTGCGCCATTAAATCAAGTGTTTTACTGTATACAAATTATACTTCAATTCAAATAGAAGACAACTCACCCATCCGGTAAATGTTTCATTTTCTAATGACCAGTTTTGGGGATTCTCAGGATGCAGTGACCATCTGTACGCTGGGGATTGGAACAGCCTTTGGAGAGTCCATTCTGGACAACACTCCCCGCCATGCGACCATCGTCACCAGGGAGAGCAGCGAGCTGCTCCGCATCGAGCAGAAGGACTTCAAGGCACTCTGGGAGGTGAGCCCCAAGGCCTCTCTGTCCATTAATGTGGTTGGGGTGGGGGGAAGGGGGCTGCCACGTGGATAATGGCATACAGTCGGGCCTTAATGTGTTCTGTTCTGAGCTGGCAGGTGGAATTTAATTTCAAAACTGGTGTTTGAAATAAGGGAGTGAAAAAGCCATTTTGACACAAGGGATCTTTTCTTTCTTTCTTTCTTTCTTTTTAATTTAGTGCTTGCTCAATTTTCTGTAGTTTGACATACCTTATAATTATTTCTTGAATGACCATAGAGCGTTTTGTGTATTTCTCCCCTCCTCTCCTACAGATGTGCCCTTAAGCAGGGAACAAAATACTTTGACATTTCCTTTTGCATTTTAAAAATCATCATTGACATGTTCCCTGGTAAAGTGGGATGAATGGGGTTAACATCTGCTTCATCTAAATGCTTAAAAAAAAAAAACCCGATGTGCCCCATAATAAGATATGAGAAATGAGGGACATAAAGATGTCTGGTGAGTTGCCAACTTCAAAATGCTTAGGTGGCACAGCGGTGGATGGATGCAACCGGTCCTGGTGGCGTTAGCATTTACTGCTGCTTACCAGTGCCCCTGAGGGTATTGCACTCATTTCTAAGAAGTGCGGGGGATAAATCATCACGTACAGCAATGGCAGGCAGAGCACTTAGAAAGGCCCAGCTAAGCCTTGCATCTTTTACGCTCATTCCTTTTCAGTTCTTCAAGCTTCTGATTTGAACCTGCGGTTGTTCCTTATCTTTGTCCTGGGCTCAGTGTGTCCAAGTGTTAACCCATTGAGCTGGCAGGCTTCGCCACTTGTGGCTAAGATTTTAAAATTGATCTAAAAAGAATTTTGTGTAATCAAATCGTTTCCTCCAGAGCCAAACAAATGACAGATGCATTCAGGGAGCAAGCCTGCCGGCGAATGAGTGATGCTTTGCCTTAAAAGTCCTGCAAAGCCTTGGAGGGCCTTGGTGGTGAAACCTGTTACTTTTATTCTTGGCAGTAGTGAATAAATTGCGGGGTTACTTGTTTGAAATGCTTCCCTTAGAAAATATTAAAGAGCTCCCACCGCTCTGTAAAGTTCAGAGACAAAAGCTAGTTTTAGGAAGGCAAGGCTGAAGTAGGTTTGCATGAGGTGTGTGTGGAGAGGTTTTTCTGTCAATTAAAATGGACCGAGCTTGAGGCAAACAAGCCATGTTTTGGATCTTTCGCTTTAAAAGGTAAACTGAAAAAGTCCATTCCCAAAAGGAAATTCAGAAAACCGGCTTAAGAACAAAAAATGCGTCCCACCTGTGATGTGTGTCATTATAGCTGCTTTCTGTCTGTGATGATGGATTCAAACTGCTGATGGTGATTTGGAGAAATATTAAAAACTTACTGTAATTAGGAGCCCTCAGGCTGTGAAGGCAGTTCCTGAGAAGTTGCTACCTGGGAAGATTGAAAATATATAGTTAAAACATTTTAAAACCTAACAGAAAATAAAAAAGAATAATACAGTCAACACCTGTATACCTGTACTTAGTTCAACAAATGTTAACATACAGCCATATTTGGTTCATATTTGTTTTTTGTTTTTGTTTTTGGAGCCACTCTAATGTAAATGACAGACATTGTGACATTTCATCCTAAAGATTCAACATGTATATCTGAGAAATTAGAATATTCTGCTACATACCTTTACCATTATTTCACCTGTAAAAGCAACAATATCCTAATATCATCTCACACCCACTCTAGAGTTCAAATTTCCTCAGTTGTTCCATAAACATCTTTACAGTTGCCCAAATCAGGCTCTCTCTCTCTTTGTCTCTCTCTCTCTTTCTTTTTTAATCCTCACCTAAAGATATATTTTTCCATTGCTTTTCAGAGGAGTGGAAGGGAGGGGGAGAGAGAAACAGAGAGAGGGAGGGAGGGAGGGAGGGAGGGAGAGAGAGAGAGAGAGAGAGAGAGAGAGAGAGAGAGAGAGAGAGAGAGAGAGAAACATCTATGTAAGAGACGTGCATTGAGTGGTTGCCTCCTGCACTCATCCTGAGCAGAGCCTGGGATTGAACCTGAAACCCAGGTATGTGCCCTTGCCCTGGAATCAAACTCATGACCCTTCGCTGCGTGGGCCAACACTCTTACCGCTGAGCCACATCAGTCAGGGCTCCTTTTTCCTTTCTCTTTTTTTCCTTCATGGCATTGACTAGTTTGTAATTCAGCTATTTATTACACTGGTAAAAAAAAAAAAAAATATATATATATATATATATATATATATATATATATATATATATATATATATGTATATCTGTTAGCAAATCTGTCAGTCAAATACCAAAAGGGAAAGATTATGAATGGAGGGATTACATAGCTTCAGAATTCAGGTAGAAGCCTCACCAAACTGGGAGAAGGCAGGAAGAAGGCAGTAGACAGGTGAGCTGGACACTGCCTCTCCTGTCAGCAAGGGAGGGAGCTCAGTGTTAGGCCATCGGGTGTGAATAGTAAATATCAGATAACCTGCCTCATGGGTCTGAATTATTTACTTCTGAGGAATGCCATGGTCGACCCATTATATGGCAGCAACCTTATATTTAGCTGTATCCTTGTCTATGTCCTTGATGTCACCTACTTTTATCAAACGCGAGAATCAGGAATCCTGTGACTTCTTCTAACTCTGAAAATTGTGGTCCCTACTACTAACAGGTAGCACAGCCTAAAAATAGCTCTTTAATAGGCTGAACAAGTAGTCTATTTTAAATCTTACACTTGGACTTGAATGGCAGCACAGAACTGGGGAATCCTGCCTCCTTTCCTGACCAAAGGCCAATTTCCCGGGCACTGGTAGACATACACTCATGTGAGATTTTGGCTTCTATTCAATTTCAGCCCGAATACCTCTTAGTTTATATTGTCTATTATGTTCTAAGTCAAATTGGTAGCACCCAGATTATTAAAAAAAAAAAAAAATCGTAATCTGATTGGAAGAATTATTCAATAGTTTCTACAAATGCACAAAATTAAATAAATACTCCCCCAAATATAACTGAGGTAGCAGCTTCATGCTTTTCTTGGTATCCTACACCTTTTCTAATGAAAACTCCTTTCTTTTTTCCTCCAAGTTTCAATTGCCAATTTGCGGTCAGATCTGAGGGTGCTGGGTTGTTCCATCGTAAAGTTAGCTCATATTTTCTTAGCTTAAGTGAATCATAGGAAATTTATTGAGTTGTTCAATAATGCTTCCCTCTTCACATCTCTTTGATATTAGTACTTAATAAAATATTAATATATTAACCAGGGTATAAAATATGTCATTTTCAGTAGCATCTCAAAAGAGAGAGGGAGAGGGAGGGACGGTGGAAGGGGAGGGAAGAAGAGAGTAAGGGAAGAGACAGTTATGTTTATGTTCACTCAGAAGAAAATTAGTTCAAAAGTCTTGGAATATCACTTTTAGTTCTTGAGGCAATTATAATTCAAACTCTTTGGCACTGGTGACATTGTATACCCTTAGGAAGGAGGTTAAATGGCAAAGTAGTGAAGTGCAGGCTTGGGAGTTTTAAACCACTTATTAATATTTGATCCAAGATTGTGGGTATTTATGATTGTTATTGGCATTTGGAATAAGTAAAAGACTGATTTGTTGTCCAATTTCATGAATTTCTTCTCAGCACATATAATATAAGAAGGTTTTCAATGGTTAGAACAACAACTGAGGAATTTTTTGGTTTTCTTCCTGGCTTTCTGTCCAATACTGTGTCCGCATAAAGATGCTTTCAGCTTTGCAGCATGCTTGGGCTTCCTGATAGGGACCATTCCAAATACAGGACATGGAACGAGGAGATGAGTCCAGTGTGCTCAGAGAAGTAGATAGAGGGGCACGCTCGAACAAATCCATAAAAGATACAACCAAGAGGCCCTTGAGCTAGTGGTCTACCACCTGCTTACCTGTGCTTTAATGGCATAAACATCATTCTGGACAAAAGCTTTCCTTTGCTGTGAACCCTGTTTGAGCATGTTCAAAATAATTACATATTAGATTTGTTTGTGAATAAATTATTTGGACGTTTAAAGACAGCAATAAAACTGCAGCCTTTAAAAGTAAAAGCAATATTTTAAATTTGTAATCTGACCCATGTCACAATAAAAGCTGTAATTGTCCCCCAGAAACTTCTTATCACACTATTGTGATTTGATTTTAACCAGGGCAAACCATGTCACAGAGAATCATTGCTCAGGTATAATGATTCTTTTAAATGTTTATTTTTTATTTTTTAAAATCTATAACATTTAAATCTATAACATTTTTTGACTATAACATTATATTAGTTTCAGTTGTACAACATGATGATTTGATGCTTGTGTATACTGAGACATAATCACTACAATGAGTCTAGTTAGTATCCATCATTATACATAGTTACAATTTTTTTTTCTTGTGATGAGAACTTTTAAGATTTTCTCTCTTAGCAGTGTTGAAATATACAATGCAGTATCATAATTAACCATAGTCATCAAGCTTTACATTATATGTCACCGTTCATTTTATAATTGGAAGTTGGTACCTTCTGACCTCCTTTTCCCATTTGATCCACCCCCCACCTTACCACTAGCAACCACCAGTTTATTCTCTGTAACAAAAGTAATGCTTGATAAAGTATGTTTGTTGCCCAAATGTGTCTGTGGCCTCAGTAAATATTGTTGACTGAGAAAAAAAATCTGCTTTATGGAATATAAAATTGAATGGGAAAAATAAGAGGTAAGTTCATGTTTCTGTCTTAGGAAAAGAAAGCAATTTGTAAGCAAGGATATTTCTAAGATTTATATCTTAGAAATAAACACCACACACATATTTTGTCCTCACCTGAGGATTTTTAAAAAATATTTTTATTGATTTTTTACAGAGAGGAAGGAAGAGAGATAGAGAGTTAGAAACATCGATAAGAGAGAAACGTCAATCAGCTGCCTCCTGCACACTCTCTACTGGATATGTGCCTGAAACCAAGGTACATGCCTTTGACTGGAATCAACCCTGGGACCCTTGAGTCTGCAGGCCGATGCTCTATCCACTGAGCCAAACCAGTTAGGGCCCAGGGATATGTTTTTATTGAGAGGAAGGAGAGAGAGAGAGAGAGAGAGAGAGAGAGAGAGAGAGAGAGAGAGAGAGAGAGAGAGAGAGAGAGAGAGAGATAAACATAGATGTGAGATAGAAACATCAATTGGTTTCTATCATACATCATACATACCCCATCCAGTGATCGAACCTGCAACCTAAGTACTAGTATGTGCCTTGATTGGGAATCGAACCTGCAACCTTTCTGGTGCACCAACCAGCTAAGCTACCAGCTAGAGCAGTAAATATTCTTGAACAAACGTTTTACATCTCTAGTCCCTCATTTTCAGAGTTCTTTTTTTGTCTCGATTCTCCCAGATGTGTTGGCAGTTGTGGGACTGTAAAGCTTTTTAATTATTTCTATTTACTGCCTCTTTTGGATTATATAAGGAGGAAAGAAAAAGCCCCTTTCCATTAATAATTTTTAAGCTACTATGAGAATAGGAATTATTGAGATGACAGCAGCTTCGCCTTTGCTGATGTGCTTTAAAAACCGCATTAGAATAATACATCTTTCAGAGGCATCTGCTCCTGCTTGAATAGGCTTGATGTTCCTATCTGTCTTGGGCTGTCAGAAAAATTAAAGGCAAACACTTAACACATAATATCACAGAATACCAAAAGCTCAGAAGTCCTCTGGGTGAGTATTATCGCTTCCTTGAGCATGCAACCTTTCACTGTGACATTACTGCTAGGCTTTGCAGGTGGGCTGGCATTTTAGGTGCCTGTTTGGTGGTCCCGGGTACCGAGGCAGGCCTGCAGGATCCATCCTCACACTGGCAGTCACCTGCCTGCCTGCCTGCGAGTGCACAGGGACCCACCCCCTCCGGCGAGGATTCCTGGGGCCCAGAAGCCCAGGGGCCTGTGCTCTCCCAAGGCAGAAGCCTGTGCTTACTTTTGGCCACTTAGGATCTCGTCCTGCAGGGTTACTTCCCAGGCCAGAAACTTGCATCAAAAGGCCAAGAAAAATACATCCAAAAATAAACATGAAAGCCAAGACTTTGTGCCAGGAACTCCAGCCACACACATCCTGTTGGCTGCCTCTCTCGCCTCTCTCCTCGCAGTTCGGATTCTTTTAAAACGGAGCGGAAACCTGCGTCCATGAGTAGGACCTACGTGTCTGCGCCTCTGCCCTCACGCTTTTCCGTGAAGTGACAAAGTGGTTCAAATCCAGAAAGGAAGGGAGTGAAGTTATTAGGAGGAAACTAAAATTGAAAAAAAAAAAGTATATAGAGGAAGTCTTTTCCGATTGCCTTTGCTGCCCGAATTTCCCTGGAGAAGCAGCAGCACCGGCTTCCTCTCCACGGTCTGAGGTCCTCTGAGCAGGAACAGATACGGTCAGGGACTCATCGGCGATGGAGGTGCGCTCTGCTGTCCACACACAGGGCAGACCCTCCCTGGATGTCTGAGAGCTCTGAGAGACAGAAAAAGAAGGACGCATGCCCTACCAGGTCAGAACGGGCTTTTTACAGAATTCTTTAGTGGGGAGGCGTTCCGTGTCACCATCTGCATTTGGGCCTGAGGAGTTACACTCGAAAGCATCTCTGGCTTCTCTCATTATGTTCCACCGGATCTGAATATGTTGCACAGCCCCGACATAATTGGATTTCATTTTTATCTGTGGTGTGCATGTGTGTGTGGGGACGGGAGGGGGCAGTGGGCAGCTCACTTTTTTTCTTGTTGTGAAGGATGTTTGCTTAGCCTGATTATCTTAAATATGTTTCTGGAAGATAAACAGAGATAGTTGTTCATACCTAGGCAGAGTCACATTTACCACATTTACATGAAGTCGATGTATTTAGCTGGTGACCTATTTGAATGGCGTGTATTAAAAATGAATTTTGGGCAGGGAAACAGATTGAGAGCGATGGTATTTCACCCTCTGAGCGCCCAGTAGGTGTCTTGCCTGCCGCTTTCAGACTATATGAAGTCCTTACTGTGTGTGGGAATTCTGCTACATTATTGATGACTTGCCGTTCCCCCCGGCTCCGCAGCTATGACCTCACTGTTCCTCAGAAGACGACCAGGGGGTCTGAGCAGATCAAGGCCAGGCTGGCAGGTGCCAGCGATGCCCAAATGCTGCCGGGAGGCCTGCTGGTGGGGTGCTGTGAGCAGCGCTCACTCCTCAGCTGATGCTCATTTGGGTGTTTGTTCCAAGAACGTGTGGTGGATACCCTGGCCTTCTAGGAGGTTCTGTTCACAGAGAGTCTGAAATCCCGTCCATGGCTGTGCATGCGCCAGCACTCTGTTGACGCCTCGCTCCCACCCTCTCCCCTGCTTCTGCCTGGCAGTGGCCCTCCTCAGTGTCTCAGCTGACATTCTGGGTGGGCTCTGCCTGCTAAGGGGCCGCTCCACTCAACGTTAATTAATGGATGCCGCTTTGACCATGTCATCTCTGAGGAGCTTCTGTCATAGTCAGCAATCATACTTGGCTCCCACCGTGTGGAGGTGCAAGATGCACCCTGTCTGTCTGTCTGGTTCACAGTCTAGTGAAGACAGACAGGCATCCATGCACCTCACCCTGACCGAAGGTGACCGGGAGAGCACCGGGGGGAAGGTCAGTGTGCTGAAGGACATGTGGTGGCGGGCAGGGAGAGATTCATTTCCACCGGGGGAGAGCATGCCACCCCAAGAGATCTGGTTCTGAATTCTTGTGTGGCTAACAAGGCTGTTTTTCAGCTTCCCTAGAGGATTGGGGTCAGTTAACCAAGTTATAACGCTGGCACAGCCTCATCCCAAGGGACTGACCACACAGAAGAGGCTCGGCTTTCTCTCTGCATTCGCCTTTGCCTCCTGGATTGTGGGGGTGGGGGAGAGGAGGGTTGGATGTCCTGGGGGGTTTGGTTAGGGGTCCGTCCGCCTGCCCTCTGAGGGAGTCATGTGCTGTGTTTCCAAATGCCTGGCTTTGTGATTTGTTTGCTGTTCAGTCATCATCTGGAGAAATCCTCTCTCAGATTTAATGGGTCCCTCAGGCAAAGCAGTTCTAGTTGAGAAAACTTTTAAGAACTTGAGACTTTCGGAAGGAACTCGTGGTGTGGACTGGGGATATTGTTAAGCTCTTTCTGTGTAGGAAGCTTTGTGGTCATGGGACTTTCCTGCTCTCAGCAGGCGAAATTCCATCCCTGCCAGGCCTCTGGCTGCCAAGGAGGAGAGGTTAGGGCACAGTCACTGGGGCAGGGCGTTTGACACCAAGGAAGGAGCAGCAGGAAATCCTGTCACAGAGGCAGCCCTCCGGAATTCCTGCAGTCTTGCCTGGATTGATCTCTCTGACCCCTCTGTTTCGAGCTGTCTAGCCCGAACAGTAAATGCAAGACAGGCCCCTCTAAAGGTTATTGATGTGGTCAGTGGTCCGGCCTGAAAGTCTGATCTATTCTTGGTTTAACCCAGCGTTTCTGGAGTGCTCTTTGGAAAGCTCTCCAGCTTCCTGGGCCATCTGTCTGTGAAATAAAGGCACCGTTGTTTCAATCTTGCTTTTCTGACCACAGCGGTCCACGGGTCCACGTTAACATCGATCAATTACTTAGGTGCCTGATGAATTGAAAAGTTTAGCGCCTCCCCCCTCCCTGTTTTTGGTTTGCAAATTCAGGAAGGAAGAGACACAAGTTAGGTGAATGAAAAGGAAATGTATAGGGCAACAGGTCATATTGTATCAACATATATTATTTGAAAGGCAAGGCAAGAAGAACTTTTTGGTATCTTTCATTATTTATAGTGATAGTTCCCAAAACGAATTCCACATTAGAATGAACTGGGAAGCTATTTAAAATTCCCATCTGTGGGCCCTCCCTAGTCCAATGGAACCAGAATGGGGCCTGGGCATCAGTAGTTTCTTTAAAAAAATTTCCCCCCCATTATAGTTGATATACAATGTTATATTAGTTTTAGATGTACGATATACTGATTAGATATTTATATGTCTTATGAGATGATCACCCCTAAAGGTATATGGAACTACCAACGACCCCAAGTAGCCAAAGTAATATCGAGAAAGAAGAACAAAGTTGGAGGTATTACACTACCTGATATCAAACTATACTATAAGGCAATAGTAATCAAAGCAGCATGAAACAGGCATAAAAACAGACATGTAGATCAATGGAACAGAATAGAGAGCTCAGAAATAAACCCACATTTATATGGTCAAGTATATTCAATGTGATGATAGTCTCTTTAATAAATGGTTGGGAAAAGTAGGAAAAAATGAAACTAGACCACGTTCTTACACCCTATGCAAGAATAAACTCAAAATGGAGTCAAGACTTAAATGTAAGAACTGAAACCATAAAACGCTTAGAAGAAAACCAGGGCAGTAAACTCTTTGGCATTGCTCTTAGCAATGTTTTTTTTTTTTTTTTTTTTTTGGGGGGGGAGGGGGGATATGTCTCATTAGTAGCTTCTTAGGGCTCCCCAGATGGGCCTACTGGGCAGCCGGGTCTGAGAACTCCTGTCTCGGGGCAGTGGGCCTTGGCAATCCTCGGGGTCTCTGCACTTGCTGCTTCTGCATACACCTGGTTGGCATCTTTGCCTGTGTTAAGGTTCTATGGCTGAGCAATATGTTTGTTCCTTACTAGTCTGTATTACATTTCTTAGTATAATTTTCTTTTTCTCATATAGACATTCTGTTTCCGAATTGGGGTCTCTGCCAGATATGAGTGATAATGGCAATCAGTGCTCTAGAGACGGAGTGAATGTGGTTTATTTGTAGCTTTGTGATTTGAGGTTGCTCATGTGGTCTGCTTATTGAAAGTATGAGAATAAGGTACAAAATCACCCCCAAAACTCACCATCCTACAAGCCCACATTCTCTTATCTGTCATAGCAATGGTGTCGCCACACATCATGCAGCTCCTGGAAAACACCACTGTGCCCCGTGACAGAATGAGAGGGAATGTAGAGGGTCATATCTTAAGTGTTATAACGAAAGAGCACTGAACTCAGGCCCTCTGGGTTGAGAGCCCACAGCTGCCCCTCAACTATACTTTGAGAATCACTTCTGGGGATAAATTCCCAGAAAAAGAATGACTAATTTGAAAAGAATTAAAATTTTGATGACTCTTGATAAATCTGATCACATTTATCGTCTATAGCTTTTATTAAACCTTAAATAGTATCAGAGAATACCTATTATATCTAATGGTAGCCAACATAATCATTGAATAGTTTTTTCATTGTAATAGGCACCATGATTGTCATTGTGTTTCTTTGATTACTGCTGGGTGGTTGATATTTTCTTATATATTTCTTTGCTGATTATATTTCCTCTATTAGTACATGCTATACATACGTTGGCATTTATTGACTGATCTGTTTGAATGCTTTATTTGATCAGACAGTAACCCTTGGTTATAATTTCTGCAAATATTTTATCTTGGTCTATCTCTTTTTATTTTTTATAATATTTAATGTACATACATTCTAAATGCATTAACTTCACCATAAATATGGCTATTTTGTGATTTAAAAAATTTTAAGTTTGTTTTATAAAGATATCATCTTACTTTTCTTTGTGGCCGATTTGAAAAATATGATATGAGTGATAATGCGCCCTGAAATAATAGTATAACTTGTTGAGTCCATTGGTGGATAGGTCTACGTGTGGAGTCAGAAAAGAGGAATGGGATTAGACAGGTGCTTCAAATCCAGACCCATGAGCCTAAGGGGGTTCATGGATCAGCTACTGAGAAACCCGCAAACTTCTGATTTTTTATTATGTTTGTCATTTTTCTGGAAAGAGGGTCTATGGCTTTCATCCCCATATGAAAGGGGTATGTTACCTCCCAAAAGAATGAGGCCCATTTTTTATGGAATAATAATAATAATAAAAATACAGACCAACCCCTTTACATGGGAGAATACTGGGGAATATGGAGCATTTTCTCTCAGTTTAATGCATCTTTATAGATTTCTGATGGTGAGAATAGAAATGGGAAAATAATTTTCATTGTGGCTTTAAGGCTTTGGCATTGGTGTTCAGAAAATCTTTTTGTAGCAACAAAGAAATTACTAAAAAAAAAAAAAAATGCTAAGTTCTAGATTCAAAACAGAAATGCTTTGCAGAAAAATTTTTACCAAAGCCTGTTTTAAAATAAGTGTTTCTAATTTATGGATCCACTGCCTTTCTAAACAGAGAAAATTTTAATATTTTGTATTCAGTTCCACAATGATTGAAGTTTAATAACAGGTTTTCATGGAAGTGTGGCTTTGTGTTCTGAGTTCCATATGTCCCCCGAAAGGTCCACATTTAATCAGCCCATAAAGCTAACTGGACAACTTTAGACAATAGTATTTTTGAAAATTAGTTATTGAATGGCTCATTATGCAGAGCAAGAATTGTCTTCATTTTTTGTTTTTAAAGAAATTTAATTTATTGAGATTATGCATTTAGTTAAAAAAAATTGGACAGTACATCTGGGTATATAGAATGAAAAGCATACTTTTCTCCCACCTCAGCCCCCAACCCTCAGCTCCCCTCAGCTCACTGTTACCGCCTTCTTCTGTGGAATATTTTATGCAGAGCATCCTCTTGGTTATTAGGCAAGACTTCTGGAGTTTACATTAACTTTTTTTCACAACCCTTTGAGAAAGAAAAAAAAAGATTTTAAAATTCTAAAAGAACCACAGTCTTCACACAAATTGGCTCCAGCAGACCAACTAGTACTAGGATTTAGTTTACCTTCTCCTTTTGCTTTGATATTGCATTAAATATCAACAACTTGAATCTCCGATTAGCATTTTTAATTTATTTTATTTTTTAATTTTTAAAATTTATTTATTTATTTTTTACATATGTGTCTTTATTCCATTACTCCCCAACCCCCACTCATGCCCCACCCCCCTATTGTTTGTGTCCATTGATTAGGCTCATATGCATGCACACAAGTCCCTTGGTTAATCTCTCTCCCTTACTCCCACCGACCCCCACCTTCCCTGGGGTTTGACGTTCTGCAATAAGCCAGGCAGAGAAAGATAAACATCACGTGATCTCACTCATTTGTGGGATATAATGAATGGCATAGACTGATGAACAAGAATAGATCCAGAGACTGAGAAACATCGATCAGAACGTCCTATTAACATTTAAATCTGAGAAACTATTGCAAAATGTGACAATAGAAAAATTTCACTAAGCATATACTATCTTTAGTGTATAATTAATTTTAATTTTTAGTTAAGAACTAGTAAGTCTATTTAAAATTCAAAGAATTTCACATGATTAGTAATATTAAAAATATAAGAGGTAAAAATAAAAACTACCGCCTTCAGCTTGAATAGAGATGTTTTAGTTATTGTAAGCTATGGGTTGTCATGTGGATACCATGCTAGTTAATAAAACATGGGTAGTTCTTTTGGCATTAATTTTCCAAGAAGTTATCCCTGTAAATAACCCTAGATGCCTTCCACATCTCCTGGGTTGATTTATATGTATGCTAACCGAGGCAAGCATCCCTGGTGGTGCAGATGACCTTGTATCCACTGCCCTTGAGAGTATAAATAGTTACGTTGACAGTGCAGCTGTTGTGAACTGAGTTCATAAAATTGGGTTTGGGGTTTTTAATCTGGCATATTATTCTTGTTTAATTTCATTGTGGTCTACTGCTATAAATCAAGAAGAACGTTTGCCCACAAAAGAAAACGAGCTGGAATAATAATAGAGATATTGCCTTTGCTTATTAAACATATTTCTTCATTTGGGTACCTGTCTTCTTTCAGCTGTTATTTCCTTGGATCTTATCATTATTTTTATGCTCTTTTTTTTAAAAACAAACAAACAAACAAACAGATTTTAGATGATTTAAGTAAGAGATAGCATAAAGCTTCCTTTCCTGAAATACAAGAATGAAAGGGGTGTGATAAAAAAAGAAACCAATTTTTCTAATGCACAAACGTGGCACATGTGTATTCAAATTCAAGCAGTACAGACAAGGCTGACTCCGTAATTTGTGGGGCCTGATGGGAAATAGAAATGTAAGGCCTCTTGTTCCCCCCAGAGAGGAGTGTTATTAGCAGCACTAAACTGCAAAGCCTTTCCCTTTTTTCTGCATTCTCTATCTCAACTCATGTTTCTTATTCAAGGAGCAAATAAGAATCATGAGTTGAAACAGAGAATACTTCCTACCTTTAGCTTCCAGTTGAATAAGGAAGGACTGAAAGGAAAAGGGCTGTGGGTGGCCCTGGCTTTCTTTGTTCTTTATGTCATTATGTTCGGTGTAAGTGGTTGGTTAATCCAGGGAAGTCACATTAATAAGACAGACTCTGATAGAGTTCCTTTGCCAACACCATGCAGTTCTCTGCATGTTCATGCCAGTTCTGATTAGTACAGAATGCGGGGCCCCTGTGGCTGCCAGCACCTGGACTAACTCACTGGAAGGTGTACTTGCTTGGAGTCGTGCTGAACTCCCATCATCAAGAGTCCACCAGGATTTTGTCCTCACGTGGCGATGTGGCTGCCATGTGTAAATGGGTGTCAGGGAACGTGGCTGTTGTCCTGTCTCCTCCACTCACACACCCTCAATGTCCACATGGACTTTATGTAAAAAACACTAGTTCAAAGATAATATTGTTAAGAATTTCTAGATAGTGACAGCAGAGCATTAAACGCAGTGCCCAGGGCACAGGTTTCATGCCCACAAAGCCAGCCCTGAGGATGGAAATGCATGTGGTCTATTCCGGTCGTTGTAACCACATCAGCTGAATCCCCAGAGAAGTGACTCCATCTCACCTCAACCAACCTCCCATCTGACTACAGCTACCTGAGTAAGTCCAGGTGTTAACAGAAGAACTAACATGGACACCCAGAACTGACATATTATTCTTGTTTAATTTCACTGTGAGAAATAAAACATAGCTGTTGTTTTAAGCTATGACATTTTGGGATAGTTTGTAATAAGCAATAACAATATAGCTGCATATATATTATGTCCTCTCACAAATGGAATTATGTTATTCTTGTTTTCTGTATCTTGTCTTCCCCACCCCCATTTAGTGTGTCTTAGAGGTCCTTCCTTCTCAGTTCATTCAGATTAACCACACGATCTAGCAGTGTTTTCCGTTGGCTGGATGGCTATAATTCATTCAGCCTATTCCCTGACTGACAAACAAGGGTTGATTTTTATTATCAACAGTGCTGCAGTGGATATTCTTGTACACATATCTTAATGCACTTTTATGGAGTAAGTTCTTACCTATTGCATTATATGAACATTGTCTGAAATTTGAAGTTTGATGAATATTTTTTAATTATGCTCCAGAAAGTCTGCACCAATGTACACTCCCCAACAGTGTGAATACAGCTGTATTGACACGTCTTCAACAGTGGGCAATTTCAAACTTTGCAAATTTTGCCAGGAAGAAAAGACATCTTATTGTTACTTTGCTTCTCCAATCATGAGTGAGGTTGAGCATCTTTTATACTGTTTCCGGGCAGTTGTATTTGTTTTTGTCTGTGACTCAGGCTGGTTCATATCCTTTGTCCAGTGGTGCATTAAATTGTAGCTACAGTTTATAAGGTTACAGGAGCACTTTGTAAATTAAAGGCACATGTCATTTTGCCAGAGGTATGAAAATATCTTTCCACGTTTACTCTTTGAGATATATTTTGTGTTTAGGCACTTAGGACTGGAGAGACATTTTCCTGACTTGCCTTATGCTTTTTCTTTCTCAAGACTTCCATCCACTAACCTTTCCCCTCTCATCTCTTTTCCGTGAACTGTGCCCCAGTCCCAAATCCCTAAGGACCTATTACTCTAAGCAAACCTTTAAAAAGGTGTTGTCTTGTCTACTGTGGCTCCGGGAAACTCCTTTTGCTTCCGGGGAGATGCTACTTCAGGAGGCTAGTCCCAAATGAGTTAGCTTCTGGGTCTGTTTGCTACAAAGTACAGTTCCCAGCAATAATTCATTCTTATCTATTTGGGAAAAACTAAAAGGAAGAATGCATTTTAAAATTATGTCTCATGCTGTTTTTCTTGGCCAGATCAATGGCCCACCATTCAGGCTCCTTACAGATCAGAGCCTTTTAGCGAGATGTCTTGCGGGTTGAAGCTAAAAACCCTGGATGCAGAGATGAAGTAATTCTATGTTTGTGCCTGGATCTCATCATTCCCAGGTGCTCCAAGCATTGCCCTTCAGTGGTTCTAGAAAAACAGGATATAACCACGTGTGAGAAAGAGCAGAGGCAGTGCAGAAAGCCTCGGGGAAGGAGACTGACAGACGTGTCTAAGATTGGGTACTAGTATGGAAGTAGAGGAAGGGAGCTACTCTGAATCAAAACCTTAATTTGGGGGCTTAGGCTAACGAGGTGGGGAACAGTGCTGGTAAGCAGCCAAACAGAGTAGGCAAGATCCTCTTCCAGGAAAGCTCGGAAACCTCTTTACATGCACAGCATTCCCCTTGGAAATGGATGTTTATTTGTAAAAAAACAAAACAAAACAAAAAACAGAAACAAAAACACACCAAAAACCCAGACAAACAGCTCTAACCTCTACGAGAAATAAGAAGCTTTTCCAAAGACTGGCTTTCAATAAAGGGAAATACTCTTGTTTTAAATGCTAGAAATTTCTTTTGGAAGAAATTTTAAAATTGACATCCCATTTTTTCTTAGGGAAAGTGTTGTTTTTGTTTTCCTCTGTGTCATCCTACAGGGTTCTGACTATTCTGGGCTTAGGTAGCTGGTTTCCTCAGAGGCTCCTGAGTTGTGTGCCAGTTTTGCTCCAGCAATACCTAGCACCAATATGTTCCAGGGCCTATAGCTCTCTGCTCCCCCTCGCTCCAGATGCCAGCTCTGACGGTTCATTGAAGGCAGTGCTCTTCTCTCCTCAAACCCCTCCTTTCTGCCTTCTCCTGGGGCTTCTTCTCTGTCAAAGGCTGGGGAAATGTAGCTGTGCTTTCTAGCTAAGAGTAAAAGGTGCTAGGCGTGAGCATGCACACTGGGAGCTGTGTCACCCACCAGCTGTGCTGTGTCAAGTTCATTTGGTGGCTTAGGTGACCTATCGGCAGCACTTAAGTATGGTCAGACTGATGAGAAGATTGACACAAGACACCTCTGGATTAATGGTTCGCAGCAGCAGCGATTTTTATCTTTATAAAACGTTACTTCTAAATTGTTCGTCAAGCTGCAAGCATATTTCAAAATTTGCAAGTTCATTAATAAATAGAGGAGGCATTTTCTAGGGTGGAAAGTGTATGGCCTGGTTGTCAGACATGCTTGTGGCTAAATAAGATTTTACTGCATCCTGGCTGTGTAGTATTAGGCCAGATGTTCATACCCCGGGTATCTCACCTATAAAATGAGATAAAATATAGCTTGCATGGTAGTATAGTGTCTGAGATATGATAATTAGGTATCATATCTAACTTAAACATGTTTTATAAATGTAAATAATTAGAATGCATTATCAATAATCATGGTAAACTAATCTTTTACCATTATTGAGATATAAATAAATATACAATTATAAATTTCTAAGAAAAAAAACATGCAATCATATAATAAAATCTCTTGGTTATCCATCGCCAGTTCAGACCTTAGATTCTTAGCAGCAGTGGAAGATTGGGGTCATTAAAGAGCTGGCCAGTTTTTCATTCCTCTAAAATTTTCATTTTCTGATTGAAATGCGGGTTCAGGGGTGGAGAGAATGAGATTGAGCATCTCTTTGCTAAACTCTCCCTGGTCTTGAATAAGGGTGATATTTCTGGTCACTCCAGAACTTCTGAATAGAAGTGGGAGATGAGGTAACTCCTCATCCATCGATTATAATGGAAATATACTCTCCATGCACTAAAAGATGTCACATCTTGGCATAGATTCAGGCTTATTTTAAAAACATGCAAATTGATAAAGAGCAGACAATCTTGGCAACAGTAGACTTTTCATAGTAGTATCCTTTGGGTGCCAAAAACTTCTCACATATGGGTGCGTACACCCACTTCTGCCTACATACATTTAGTTCAATGTGAGTGAATATCATGTCCAAGCAATATACCGGAGTAAACTGAAGGAAGGCTTAGGTCTCCGTACTCTGAAGTGAGAGGTTCAGTCAACTACCCAGTTAGCTCTTTTTTCCATGATGTCTCCGATGGGAGATACAGTGTAAACTCAGCCCAGATCTTCCTTTCTGATGGTGTGATTAAACGTGCTCTGTTTGGGTGTTGCTAGGTAGACGAGAATAATAACACTGCTTGGGTAAGAAGGGTATTGTCCTGAGGTGTGGCGTCCTTTTGACTTCCTCCCCCAAACGCGCTTCCTGCTTTCCGGCTGAACGGTGAGTCATGTGAACAGACGTGAGGATGTGACACAGGACATCAGTCAGGCCATAATTATTTGGATGACAAATCTGCATTCTGCACGTATCCCATCCAGGTAAAGCCAGGAAAAGCAAGAAGGACTGGAAATAGCTCATGGCTATACGGCAGCATCTTTGGTGCTAGTCACTTAGTGCTTTCAACATCTACTAGTAACACTGTCACATTAAAGTAGCAATGCTTACCAACATTCTCACTGCAAAGCTGAACGTTCAGATGCTTATTTCTATTTTTTTTTTTTGTGTGTGTGTGTGATTTCTGGCAACTGGGAAGCATTTTTAGAGTTAATTCTGAGTGAGAGTTTCATAATATATGCTTGAGATAGACCTGTGTATGGCACATAGAAACATGTACTGGGGAAATCACCATGTGGGAAACCTCCCTGGGGAAGGAGAACATGAGCATTAGCCTCCATTATGTGTCAAGAACCATGGTAAGTACTTATGTGTCTTTGTTTAATCCTAACCATTACCTCTGTGAGGTAATAATAATAAATATAAAATTAGCCGTATGCCTAATGTTTACTGTAGGCTTGTCATTATGTTAAGTAAGCACCATATATACCTTGTCTCATTTGATCTTCCTAACAACACTGGCCAGTGAGGATTATTATCCTAAGTAAAAACTCTGAGATTTGTAGAGATTAAGGAACTTGCCTATGGGTGGATGGCTAGTAAAAAAGTGAAGCAGTTTGGATTGAAAGTAGTCTTGCCTGACTTGAAACCTCATAATATGTACCATGCTATTTCTCTCTCTTACTGTCCGAAGATCAAGCACTGTCAGCATAAACCAGCCAACCAATCAACTAAACAAACCAATAGACAAATAAAGCAACAACAACAACAACAACAACAAAACAAAAAACAACAAATCCCAATTTCAACCTCCTTTAATGGAATGTATGTGAGAAAACTTTTACTATTCACTTGGAGAACAATAGCCTAAATATGGATTAGTGCTCCATTCTCACCAACACTTAGGAAAAAATTAGAACCTGTAATGAGTTACATTCAACAAACATGTAATGCCTACTGTGTTAGTCATGCCTCTTATGACACCCTGAGGTGGAAATCAAGAGATACTCAAGAAAAGAATACCTTGATGAAACTGGTTTGGCTCAGTGGATAGAGCGTCAGCCTGCGGACTGAAAGGTCCCAGGTTCGATTCCGGTCAAGGGCACGTGCCTTGGTTGTGGGCACATACCCAATAGTAGGTGTGCAGGTGGCAGCTGACCGATGTTTCTCTCTCATCAAAGTTTCTAACTCTCTATCCCTCTCTCTTCCCCTCTGTAAAAAATCAATAAAATATATTTTTAAAAAAAGAAAAGAATACCCTCTTATACAAAAAAGCTATTGTTCTTATTTTAGCCCCTCATGCTATTCCAATCATTTTTTTTTTTTTTATAAGAAGGGCCTGTTGGAGGGTTTTTCCTCTAGTTTTCTGAGAGGTGAGATGTATTTTTTTCTCTGTACCAATCATGATATGAAAGAACATCCTCCTAAAAAGTCTTTCTTCCCCATGTCAACCTCAGTACACTGCATAGGGAGATCATGGTAATGGCCCCTCATATCAAGATGATGAAGTGATTCAACCTCTGAATGCCCTGGGAGATCAGGGTGAAAGATAACCTACCATTTCCCACTTTTGTTTCCACTGCAATTTGTTTTCATTCCAAAGTGATTGACTTAGATAAAATGAAGTAAGATAATATTATATGAGTCAGCTCTTGGGTATTTGACTTATAACCAAAAGGAAAAAATAACCCTGAGACAACTTTGTTTAAGGATATCTCATGTGTGGTAGACAGTGAACATTTTAAACTTAAACCTTTTTGAGCATGTTTAGCTCTCTTTACCACATAGATCTCTCTTGGTCTGGAGGTGATTCCAGAAACTTTGTATATACATTTTTAATACAATTTTAAGATATTGTGCAACCTAACACTTTTGCTGCTCCAGACATTTTGTTCACACATGTGCAAATTTATCTGAAGTCCAGAATAGTGTAGCACATATACAATACATCGAAGACACAGTCATGGGGGAGGTCAAGAGGAAGAATTGCATGAAAGAAATATTGGAGAAAAACAAATCCCATTTTCTTGTATGCTGTTCTTTAGTGAACTCATTTTATTTTTTTCTTAAGAAGCACACAATAACTTAGCCACAATCTCCAAAGGTGGGTAATAAATAAGGTTGTCTCCAAACCTTAACCATGTTCTCCACCTACCAAACAGAGAACAGCCTCCATGTCCCCACCCCAGACTATCAGCAACAAGTGGAGGTTCTCCATTTATACTTCTAATGAAAGAAAGTAAAATGATATATACTTTTAGATATTGTGGATATTAATTATGGTGAGTTAGAAGAAATTATTCAGTTTCCTTATAAAGCTACCTCATTGGTTTTACCACCAACTTAGGTTTTAAGGAGAAACTTCCATTTATTCATTCATAGACTATTTATTGACTACTTATTTGGGGCACATCATCATTCAAATGACATCCAAAAATATAGTGTATGGATTTTGGGCCCAAGTAGGTGACTTTGTAATTCAAGAGGTAAGTCATATACATAGGGAAGACTGAGTATTCATATATATTAATAAATACTAATATTAAGGGGGAAATTATTGGACCAAGGAATAATAAAATGACCAATGTTATGCTTTTCATCCTCTTAAGTGCTGAAAATCTGTTTTCTCTTTAGTACTCTGTCTTGCATTTACTCTCTAATACAAAGCTTTCATAAAACCTTACTTCCTGCATTGAAACATTTGAGCATGAGGAGAATTATAGTCAGATTATATTTGGTTTCAAATTATTCATTATGTCTTACCTGTGTGTGTTCACTTTTGTTTGTTTATGACTCTATTGCTGAGAACTGGCTCAGAGGTTCTGAGCCATAGTGTAGCTACTCAGTGTCTTCAAAGAAAGTTTTCCTCTAGATGGGGGAGCTGTTCTCTTAACTGAGCATGCAATTCTGGATGATGAAGGAGCAGTGGACAGCCACCTAATAGGACAAATCAGCCAAATCAGTCTTGGTATCAGTGGAGTACTATATTTTTATTTGTTCACCCGTACAACCCCTATTCTACCCACTTCATGATAAATCACTTGTTCTTTTAGCCTCTGTGCCATTCTCTTAGTTTTTAAAATTTTGAAAACATACATTTTTATTGATTTCAGAGAGGAAGGGAGGGAGGGAGGGAAGGAGGGAGAGAGAGGGAGAGAGAGAGAGAGAGAGAGAGAGAGAGAGAGAGAGAGAGAGAGAGAGAGAAACATCAATGGTGAGAGAAAATTATTGATCATCTGCCTCGTGCACATTTCCCACTGGGATTGAGCCCTCAAGCTGGGAATGTGACCGCCTTT
Organism: Pipistrellus kuhlii; assembly: GCF_014108245.1. NCBI lineage: Eukaryota > Metazoa > Chordata > Mammalia > Chiroptera > Vespertilionidae > Pipistrellus > Pipistrellus kuhlii. Next base: position 38,558,145 of record NW_023425573.1, on the reverse strand, counting down.
TTCATTGGTCTATGTTCAACCACTGAGCCATGCCAGCTGGGCAGTTTTTGATATTTTTTACTGTCTCCTTTATCTTCTAAAAATATGTGCAGTTTTGGGGTGGACTACTCAGGATGGCCAAGTGTTAAAGGACTGAGTGGAAAGTCCATGATTAGTGACTATAACAGATATTGAGTGTGTGCACTCAATATCTGTTATCTACACAATTGTAAACACCTAGATATAGGTTTTAACCAAAATTAAAATTATAATTCTTTTATAGGAAAGAAAGGCCAGTGGAAAAACACCAAGTGAGGTAGCTTTCTCCTTCCTCTTCAAGGCCCTTCTCAGGAAAATGGTCTGGAGATGTCTTGGTAGCACTAGTGCATCCCCTGTTTTTACAGTCGAGAGTCCAGAAGCAGATCCAGAGAGCTTGCAAGGATCTCCCCAAGGCCACCATACAAGACAGAGGCAGAGCCATATCAGCCTCCATATTTTCTCATTGCTGGCCCTGGGCTGCCCCTTCAGCAGAATCTCTGGGAGTTAAAAGCAAATGTGATAAGGAACTATGTTTCCAAAACTATTTTGAGAATAAAATAAAAGTCACAAATCCTCTTAGAAAAATCCACATATACACAAAATTTTGTGATTTGGGGCATGAAGCTCACACAATGCCAACCATGTAGGGTCCATAATTCCCATTTTAAGAAGTCCTGATAGAGATGGTATTTGGCAGGAAGCATTCTGCCTATTTCTAAATCCTTCCATATTATAATTACACTTGAGTAATTATAAGACCAGAAGTGGTTACTGCCACTTCTCAAAATGCTCATTTAGATTTCAAATATTAACAAGGGAACAATTCCCAACATCTAAATCCACAAGTTGGTTCAACAAATACCACACACACACACACACACACACACACACACACACACACACAACTGAACATAAGCTGTTAATTAAAAAAGCAGCTACTTTATTCAATCTAAAGATAGTTTGGAGAGTTGAAAAGTTTAAATTTCCTACAAGTACCTAAACTTCCATTCAAAATCATTTTTGTCCCTCTTTTTTTAATCATATATTCTTTTATATTATACACATATCATAGTATATGTCATTAATTCAATACCTATTATGTACAGTTTACTCTGGAGGCTAGACCATTAGTGGAGTAGCAAGTATTTGTAGACCATCTGTTATGTGTAAGATGGTGAAAAGGGTTCCCAAAAAGATATAGGCATGTTTTTACATTTCTCTTGAGAGCTATTCAAGCTTCAAACAAGAGCGAGAAACAGAAATCACTTTGTTTTAACATCATGAGGAAGGTAAGTCTATGCTGGGTTTTTAAAGGCAGGTGGGATTGGAGAAAGACCTGAAACAAGTGGAGGGTATCTTAGTCTATTCTATCTATTACTACCTAACAAACTACCCTAAAATTAGTCACTTTAAGCAGCCAACTCTTTTCATTTTGCTCACAAATCTGTAATTTGGATAAAGCATGGCAGGGGGTGGGGTTGTGGGGAGAGAAGGGCATGTCTGTGCTCCACTTGTGATCATTGGGGGCAGCCCAGGGAATAACTAGGGAAGGGCTGGAATCAGTTGAAGACTCGCTACGAACATGTCTGGCAGTTCTTGCTGGCTGTCAGTTGGGACCAGCTAGAGCTAGTGACCAGAACTTCTGCACGTGGCCTTTCTGGGTGGCTGCTTGGCTTCCTCTGAGCAGAGAGGCTGGGTAACAAGAGCTAGTGTCCCAAGAGAACCACGCAGAAGCTTCTTCAGTTGTATGACCTGCCTTGTTAGCCATCCATTGCCACTTTGGTCACAGTCACCAGTGCACCCAGATCTATGAAGAGGGAACATTGGCTAATCCCTAACACATTAAAGTCATGCTGTAGGGTTAGCATGTGGGATGGGAGATATTGTGGCCAGTTTGTAAACAACCTGCCACACAGGCATGGAATTTATAGGAGAGAGGTTGCAGAAGTGGTAAAATTAAAAGGGGGTAAAGTTTGGGTGGAGTATATTATTTTTTCTCTCTCTTTATTGATTGAGGTATTACATATGTGTCCTTATCCCCCCATTAACCCCTTACAACCAGCCCCCACTCATGCCCTCAACCCCTGGTGTCTGTGTCCATGGTTAAGCTTATATGCATGCATACAAGTCCTTTGGTTGATCTCTGGAGTGGATTATTAACAAGAATGACCTGGCTGTAGAGTGAAGGATAGTTTGAGGGAGAGGTTGGAGGTGGTACATTACCTGGGAAGTTATTACAGTAGTCTAGACATGCCATGATGAGGCTTTGTATAGGGTGACTACAGACTGGAAAAAAGTGGCAGGTATGAGAGACATTGCCAGAAAGTATGGGATGTTGAAAGATAAGAGAAGTAAAGGAAAAGAATGAGAGGGATAATGTCACTTTGTTGAGCCAAGTACAAATGACGATTCTTAAGAACATGAGGTGCTTATAGTCTCTATTTGTCCCACATAGTGTGAATATTCATATAATTCATTGCAGGCATTTTATGTTTGAGTGAGATTGTGGACCAGAATCCCCATTTTAAGATGAGAACACTGATGCTCAGAAAATTAGTTTACCCAAGGCTCCTACACTAGCACCTCTTATCTCTAAAGGCCAATCTATGGCCGTAACCAGTTTGGCTCAGTGGATAGAGCGTCGGCCTGCAGACTGAAAGGTCCCAGATTCAATTCCGGTCAAGGGCATGTACCTTGTTGTGGTTCCATCCCCAGTAGGAGGTGTGCAGGAAGCTGTTTCTAACTCTATCCCTCTCCCTCTGTGTAGAAAATCAATAAAATATATTTAAAAAAATAAAAATACAGGCCAATCTATGAAGGCCTCCTCGGTGACACCAACTCAATCTCAAAATCTGTACACATGAAATGCTTACAGAAGTAGTCCTTGCTTTGACAAAAGGTGGTTGGCCAGCGTATCTCTGACAAGTACTAATATTTTTGCCACTAAATTATACATCCTTTTAAGGGAGGGTCAGTGTGGCATTTATGTTATTTGCTCTACACGTGGAAGCTTAATCTTTGAGGTTGAATGCAATGGATATACGTTATATGTAATACGTAAGGCAAAAGCTCTTTCTTGCACACACCCTAAGTCAGGCTGTATTTTATGGTTGGTCCGTATGCCCCACTGGGTAATTCTGTGCTCTGCACCCAACAACCTGAGAGAGTTGAAGTGAGCTCAGTCTCCCAAGGGCAGAATGGCTGTGGCCTCACCCAGTCCTCTCTCGGAAACCTCATCTCAATCTCTTGCCCCAGGCTCCGAGGCCTTAGGCAGAGGCCTAGGTTAGATCTCTGATGCCCATTGATGGTTTCAGGGGCCACATGGGAGAACGGGCCCCCGAAGAGTGAGGCACTCAGGAAATGAGGATACACTTCCAAGCTGGCATTTCTACTCTGAGGGCAAGCTCTGCTCTTCGTGGAGGGAAGATGACTTCTGCACATCTCACCTCTCATGGGACTCCTTCTCCTCCTACACCCGTGAATCAGCTGTGTGCTCCCAAGCTTGAGGTTCAATTACTTTTATTATTAGGCTTGGCTGTGATTGTCTTTAATGGTCAGAAAGTTACCCAGCATCTAAAAAGCACAATTAAAAAATTCGGCCTCAGTGTGTCCCTGGGATTTGGGGCTGGCAATAAAGAAAAATCTCCTCTGAGGGGTTCTTTCTAAACATTTGGCATTTGGTTCTTGCTTTCCACATTCTATTTCACACATGGAAACCTGAGGCTTTTTTATTTAGTCTATTCAATATGAACCATATTGTAAGCAATTTCAAAATGAAAGTACCAGTTTAATGTCTTCTTTGAGGCAGAAAATATTTTATAGCGGATAATACTTGCTTTCTGTGTACAACATCCATCAGATATATGAACACTAAGGATGTTCTGATGCTGGTTCTAGCCCTAAATGAATTGATGTCCTTGGGCAACTTACTACATTCTTTAGCATCTTGTCTTCTTATTGGGAAAAAGCAAAGACTATTATAAGCAATCTTACAGATAGTCTGATAGAAATACGGATGCAGCCCTAGCTGGTTTGACTCTGGATAGAGCATCGGCTTGCAGACTGAAAGGTCCTGGGTTTGATTCTGGTCAAGGGCATGTGCCCGGGTTGCAGGCTTGATCCCCAGTAGGGGGCATGCAGGAGGAAGCCAGTCAATGATTCTCTCTCATCATTGATGTTTCTATCTCTCTCTCTCCCCGTCTCCTTTCCTCTCTGAAACCAATGAAAATATATTGGAAAAAAAAAAATACAGATGTGAATAACATTGGCAAAATGAAGTCCTCCAGGAGTCATTGTTGATGGTAGCGACCTAGGGCGTTTGCAGTAGGGATCATGTGGGAATGATTCCAGGCCAGGCTGGAGCTACATTGGATTCGTGGAAACAGGGAGTCCCTGAGCTTTATCAACCTGTATTATTTATGATTGAGCAGCAAGTGTTTCATAATATGCCCTGGCTAAACACAGAGCAGGAGAAGTTACCACCTCCTACACCGTCAGGGAGCTGGGAAGCCACATAGCAATACTGACTGAGATGCCTGATAGCTCAGGGAAATCCCTGTGTGTGTTGTTTGGATGTTGCCAGTCGGTTTCAAGTGGGCAGGATTAAAATGCAAGCCAAGCCCCAGTTTCTTAAAATGAATGTCTGATGGTTTGCCAACCAGGGAGGTGGTGACAGAGTGCAGCAAACAAATCACCTAGAGCTGTGTTGTCACCTGGACTGAGACGTCCTGACATGAGTTGGCTGGGGACAGCAGCCAGTCTCTCGGCAGCTACCATGGAATGGATTTGACAGATGAAAGGGAAATATGAAAATATTCCTAAAACATGGCCTTTTTTATTCTATTTTTTTTAAAGCAGACTTAAAAGTTATGGTAAAAAAAAAATATATATATATATATACACACACACACACACACACACACACACACACATATATATATATATATATATATATATATATATATATATAGTGAAATTTACCATTTAATCATGTTAAGTAAGTAATTCAGTGGCATTGAGCTCATTCATACTGTCTGCAACCATCACCACTATCTAGTAAGCGGTCGCTCCCCCGCTCCTCTCATTCAGCCCTGATAACCACTGATCTGCTTTCCATCTATAAGCAGACTTTCAGGAAGAAGAATGGAAAGCCCTGTGGTTGGGGAAGTAGGAGATGGTGGGAAGGGGGTAGCATCTTTTTAAATTTGGGTTCCTGTCTTTTTTTTTTTCTTTTTCTTTCAACAATATAGCAACCTCCTTATAGCAGCATGAAAGTAGAACTGTAACTTTTGACTCCCTTCGCAAAAATTTTAAAGCATCTTTACTGAGGTCTATTTTATGTATTATAAAATTTACCCATTTCAAGCGTATAATTCAGTGAGTAGTTGCAAGGTGGTGCAACTGTTACCATAGTCCAGCCTGAGAGCAGCTTCTGCCTCCCAGAAAGATCCCTCATGCCTGTGTTCACTATCCCATCCCACCCCGCCACAGGCAGCACTCATCTACTTCCTGCCTCTATACATTTGCCTTTTCTGAGCATTTCCTACTGGTGTAATCATATGATATGTGGTCTCTGTGTCTGACTCCTTTCACTGAGCATAATTTTTTTGAAATTCACGCAGAGTGTAGTAATGTCAATCAATATTTCTTTTATTCTTTTTTAAAAAATAACTGCCAAATAGTATTCCATTGACTGGCTATCCCACATTTTATCTACCCATTCACCTGCAAATATTTTATGGGTCCAGCACTCTTGCTCTGGACAATTCTACTACCTATTCTGTGCCACCATTTTAGAAGTTTCTTGTCTTTAAATTCTAGAGGATTGGATTGTCAGATGGCCTCCAAGATTCTTTCTGAAAACAGTCTCAGGGGCAGAAATGAGTTCTTAGGTCGTGCATTCATTCAACAGTATTTGCTGAGCCCTCACGGCGCACCAAGCTCTGTGAGAGAGGGCCAGCACTCGGGATTTCCGAGACGAAGCTCTTTTCACCCGGTGCACAGCTCCCCTTCAGGTGGGTCAGGGAAGTAGACATTCTGGTGGGACCTATGTTCAACCGCATGCAGCTTTCTCCTCCCCTGACCTTCTCACTGCTCACATGCTCTGTGCTCCTCTCAGGTGCTCCCATTCCATTCTGAATTTCCTACACATTTTTTTTATGGGTAATTGCTTGTTTGCATGACTCTCCTATCTCTGGAATGTGAACAACTTAAGGACAGAAATGGTGTCTGCTTATAGGCACTGAGCCTAGTACAGGGTGAGGCATCTTAAAAGTGCCCAGAGGTTTTCTGATCAATGAGTGAATGAACAAACGAATGAATGAATTCTGGCAAGTGTCAGGAGCAAATGGAGGAATGAGGGCCACCCTGGCTTCAGGCCTCTTGAGTTCTAGACACAGTTGTTCTTCCCTCTGTAGTTTCACAGTCAGCAAAAAAAGGCATGGTTGCCTCTCCACAGTGAAGGGAGGCACAAGAACAGATGAGAAAATACAGTTCTCTGAAGTTCTCTCTGCTCTTGGAATATGGCCCAGACACAAACTTCTTACTACTGTCATTCGCATTTTAATAGTATCCCTAAGGTCACTCTGAGGGCAGACTATTTAGGGAAACAATGTAAAATGGTCTTACGTGGCAGGGTGGCTGGCCCAGATGCCAGAGGTAGTGACTTAGAATGGCTTCCCCGGCCCATTTGCAGGCCCCTCCCTGCCCTGTCCTGCCACCACCCGGCTCTGCTCTTAGCTTCCTTCTTGACTCCTGCTCCGGGCCGTCCTGCCTGACCAGAGAGCCAAGAGCGCAGGGGACAGGACGCCTCCTGCGTGTATTCCTGTGTGACTCTGGGCCGAAGGCAGAAGAGGGAAGAAGACCCAGGAGGCCAAACCAGGCGAGGAGCTTCATGTGGAGAAGAAAACAGGTGGTTCTGTGAGGGCTTTACTGCTTGCCTGTGCTGGTGGCTGGGGTCTACGCAGAGTCCCATGAAAAGGACAGGGACAAAACATTAACAAGGGGAGGGACGTGGACATGTCTGGTCTCAGAGGTTACTTGAAGCTTTTCAAAATAGACTGTAATTATTTTTAAGATTATGTTATTCTGCAGAACTGAATACATACGTGTGATCTACTTTAATAGGATCATGCTTTAATTGTGTCCATCTCAACTCTGGAGATTTTTATTCCTCCCTGAGTGCCTTTGTTCCCATGGTTACTCATTGGGACCTATGGGGTTGGTCCATCATACACATGTATTTTAGGGGTGATTGGCCATCATGCTTCAGGGGAGGTTCTGCTATGGATCCCTATGTGCCCCTCCCCCACCAACAGGAGGACTCCTAATCCCTGGGTGGGCGACAGCCTGCTGGGTTCTATTTCCTGATGGTTGAGGAGTGAGGTGCTGGTTGGAATGAAATTGCCTTGGGTTTGGGTTGGTTGATTCTATTTTTCCTTAGCATCCTTACCATGTAAAATATGCTCATTCTTGAGGCACCTCATACACATCCTATCAATTCTCAATGCACATACAGATGTTCTTCTCTCTGAGCCAACATCCAATGAAAATGCAGTGATACCTGGTCCTAATCTTGTGACTCAAAAGTCAGAGTATACTTTTTCCCCTCCTTCTTCACACTGCCTTTTTTTTTTTTTTTTTTTTTTAATTCACACAGAATCTTTTTTGTTGAGTTAGTTTCATTTTTAGTATAGAAGTCAAGTTTAATTCAGGCTTACTTGCCATTTAAAATATTAATTTGTTTGAGTTAGCATTCTTAATTACCTTGAGTAAATTGTCTATAGAGGCTTACCCAATTCCTATGTTTGTTTAAATTATTGCTGTCATTTGCATACTTTGAACGACACCATTTTAATGAGACACTGGGATGGAGGAGTGAGGGCACTTGATACTTTCTGTGGCAAATGCTAAGGAGACGGTCTCCCCACCCTAGTCTGTTTGTTCAGCTGGAGATTTTAATCATCCTCAGGAGTTTTCACAAATGATCAAAGTTTTATAAAGCTTCAGTGTTGGCAAATCTGTAATGAAGTGTCTGGGAGGGAGACATGTGAAAAATGTGGGTAGCATTCATGTCCAGCCAACGGCTGCTCCTTATGTCCTGCTTTAGCTTCTTATAGTGAATATAGGTATACCTGCCCTTAACCCCAATATATTCTCCTGCAGATGTGAGGGCACAAGTTATGGGATCAGATTTCTAATGCACTTGAGGATCTTACAATAATTTGTTGGGAGGCTTGTCTGTTTTTAGTGGGAAAATGTGGTGTTGAATAAAGGCAATGATTTTGTTATTTTGAGTGTATTATTGTCATTAATCAGAGCTAGTAAGTAACCATCTAGAGGAGAGGATTTTAGACAACTTACGTTGATAAATAGGTAGGAATGATTTCTTATTTGCATATCAGTTATTATAGGTTTTGTGTATGGGGTTTAGCTCAGAACCTGGGAGTGCTGCATGGACTCTTCTTTGAGAATTTCTGTTTTATCAGAGGAGTGAGGGATTTCCTTTTGGTTCTGGACAAATTGCAGGGACAACTTGATTAAATCCATCTCTGATTTGTTGATTTTAAGTAATTGCAGAGCTTAATCATTGCTTTACTTCCTAAACTTTTTAATCTGATTTATGTCCTCCATATAAAAATATGATGAAACATAACAGAACACATTACATTAATTTAAATATTTCCTATTGCCTATAACCAAAATGTGGAAAACATTTTACCAAGAGCCCTTCATTAGTGCTAGTTATATTCTAAAAGCATCTCTGAATGATGTAGCCAGAAGGCATATCTCAAACAGAAAACATTCTCTGTTTTAAACTAATGGATTATTTGCAGAGGAAGTGTATATGGGTCTTATGGAACACTAATAATGAAAGTAAATGAGTAGCAGTCAGTTTTTCATGTTTGCACTTCAATTTGGAACTCTAAGGTAAAGGCAGATTGCTGCCTTCCTTGCCTGGTCGAGCCTGCATCCTAATGTACTCTCTTTGTTCATGAAGGCACATTCCTGGTCCGGTATCAATAGGGCATGCGCTTTCAGTCTCTCTTTTGTTGTGATGGAAAGGATGCTATCCTGAGGCTCCAGAGACTCGCTGTGTCACTTAGTAACCCTGTAACCTTGGACAAGTCACTTCTCCGAACTTCAGTTCCTTACCTGGAAAGTGGTTGTCTGAATTAGATATTTTCTAAGGTCATTCTCATTGACATTCTGTGCCTCTGATGGTAATGATTGATCTGATCCAGGTTCCACTCTGTGATCTCCATGCAGCAGACAGGAGGAGGAGAAATCTGGGGTAGAGCTTCAGGCAGAAGGCATGAATGAGAATGAAAAAGATAGGCTTGCAGGGGCACCCAACCCTCTGTCTTGTAGGTGCTCTGGATTCTGATGAGCCGGTACCCGATGAAAGCCTGGACGTGACCTGGGTTTTTGTTTGTTTTGTTTTTTAGTTAATCAAGGATGTTTTCCCATTGATTTTTAGAGAGAGTGGAAGGGGTGGAGGTGAGGGAGTGGAGAAAGGGGGAGATAGAGATAAAGATAGAGATAAATGGAGATGGAGAGAGAGATAAAGATGGAGATAGAGATAGATAGATAGATAGATAGATAGATAGATAGGCAGGCCGGAATGGAATGTGCAACCCAGGTGTGTGCCCTTGATGGGGAATCAAACCCGTGACCCTTCAGTGCATGAGCCAAAGCTTTAACCATGCAGCTACACCAGCCAGGTCCTGGCCTGGGCTTTTAATTCTCCTCACTTAGGGTAGGGGAAGGTAGGGATGCTGAGAATGAGCTTAGAGGCAAAAAACACCTGGAACATGCTCTTGATGTCTAAAATAAAACTCTACCTTTGTTTAAAGAACACAAAGGAAGAATTCATTTCATCTTATTTGACTTATAAAAAGACTCTAAGCATTATGACTTTCAAATGTTGATGCACCTTTTGCATTAGGGACTTTTTCTTTATTTTATTTTTAAGTTGCAATGTAAAAACCTTAATAAATATCAAAAATTCAAACTATATTAAAAAAATATTAAGAAAAAAAGGGAAGTTCTTTCCACTACCACTATCTGGGGCTATCTGCTATTAACATTTTTCTAAGTATATTTCCATATATTTTTCTATGCACATATCAATGCATTTATCATAAATGCATATCTTTTTGCCCTAAAATTACATATTATACTGTAAATATAATTATGCCAATGTTCTTGTTTTTTAAAATGCCTGTCATGAGATCATAGCAAGGTATGAGTTCATTAAAAACAACAACTAGGTGTGTTTGCATAACTATATAAACATGTTAGATCTAACTATATAAACATATTAGATCTAACTATATAAACATAAAGCAGGGACTCTGTAGACAGTACCACATTAACACACTTCATCCACACACTTCATTGTTCTGCTTTAGGAATGGCAGCGAGAATTGGCCATTTCCTAGGCACCCCAGTGTTGCCTACTTGACTTTAATTTCATCTTTTATCAGTTTTCTGAATTCTTTCAGAACTTGGGCCCCAGAATGAATATAATCTTATTCCTAAAGGTGACCTTTATTAGCTATCCTAACTAATAAATTTATATTATTTTCAATAAACTAATATAAAACCTTTGCAGATTTTATATTTAGATTTTTAAAAAACTTTACTTAATGCTTATATAGTGCTTACTGTGTATCAGAGTTCTAAATACATTTCAAATTTGAAGTCATTTGATCCTTAGAATAACTGTATGAGTTAGGTAATATTATTACATTTTAGATTTCTTATGTTTTTTTTTCTGTATGAATAAGAATGTGATATGCAAATAATAGGAGTCTTCTTTCTTTCTAATCTTTATGCCTTTTATTTATTTTTCCTGCCTTGTTGTACTGGTTAGAACTGTTAGCACAGGATGAATAGAAGTGAGAGTTAACATGCTTTCCTTGTTATGGATTTTAGAGGAAAAGCATTCAATATATAACTTAAATATTATTTTAAGTGAAGATTGATTAAATTTCCTATTTTAATTTGCTGAGAGCTTTATTTAATCATGAATTGTTGTTGAATGTTGTCAGATGCTTTCTGGGAGTGTTTTAAAATTCTACATGGTTTTCCTTTTATTCGGGTACTATAGCAAATTTTAATGATTCATTTTGAGTGTTAAAACTGCATTATATTCCAGGAATAACTTTTATTTGGTCATGATATTAAAAGGGTGATTCTCCTCTTTATATATTGGATTTTATTTTATAATATTTGTTGAGGATTTTTGTGTTGAGAGATATATATATATATATTGAGGTATAATTTTCTTATAGTATCTTTGTCAGATTTTGGTATCAGGGTTGTGTTGGCCTCGTAAAATGAGTTGGAGAGTGTTCCACCTGTTTCTGAAAATATTTGTGTGGGGATTGATATTGTTTCTACCTTAAATGTTTGATAGAATGCACCACAAAGCTAATTTGGGTCAAAGCTTTTTTGTTTTTATGGGAAGGATTTTGATAATATATCCAATGACTTTAATAGATGTTGAGCTATTAAAATCTTTAATTTCATCTTTTATCAGATTTGGTAAATTCTATTTTTGAGGAAATGTGTCCATTATTGTTACTTGTTATTGTTTCAGTGTATTAGGATCTCTAAAGATATCTTATTTCCCATTCCTGATACTGGTAATTTGTATTCCCTCTTTTTATTTTTATTTTCTTTTCAGTTTAGCTAGCAATTTATCCATTTTGTTGATTGTTCAAATAACCAAAATTTGGTTTTCTTAATTTAAAAAAATATATATTTTATTGATTTTTTTTTACAGAGAGAAAGAGAGAGGAATAGAGAGTTAGAAACATTGATGAGAGAGAAACATCAATCAGCTGACTCTTATACATCCCCCACAGGGGATGTGCCCGCAACCAAGGTACATGCCCTTGACCGGAATCGAACCTGGGACCTTTCAATCCAAATTCTGATGCTCTATCCACTGAGCCAAACCAGTTTTGGCGGTTTTCTTAATTTTTTTGCTATTGTTTTCCTATTTTCTGTTTCATCAATCTCTGCTCTTTTAAAAAATTAATATTTCCTTTTTTCCACCCATTTTATATTTAATTGCTCTTTTTTCATAACTTCTTAGGTGGAAAATTTGATTATTACCTTTATACCTTTATTCATTTCTACTATAAGCATTGAAAGTTATAAATTTCCCTCTAAGAACTGTTTTAACTGTATCATATACATTTTGATATGTTGTGTTTTTATTTTATTTACCTCACAATATATTTTTTAAAAATCTTAGCTGAGCTTATTTTTTAAAATAAATTTTATTGATTTTTTTACATAGAGGAAAGGAGAGAGATAGTTAAAAACATCGATGAGAGAGAAACATCAATCATCTGCCTCCTACACATCCCTTACTGGGGATGTGCCTGCAACCAGGTGCATGCCCTTGACCGGAATCGAACCTAGGATCTTTCAGTCCGCAGAGCCAAACCAATTAGGGCTGAGCCTGTTTTTTTAAAAAAAAGTGTTTTTATTAATTTTTAGAGAGGGAGGAAGGGTAGGGTTAGAAAGATAGAAAAATTGATGAGAAAGGAACATCATTGTTTGACTGCCTCCTGCACCCCTTGACCCCCTATACTGGGGATAGAGCCTACAGCCCGAGTGTGTGCCCTGATGGGGAATTGAACTGTAACCTTTTGGTTCATGGGTTGAGGCTCAATCATAATATTTTTATGGGCTACTTCATAATATTTTTATGTTTTGTCTGTGATTTTTTTTTTTGGCCAATGGATTCCTTAGAAGTGTGCTGTCAGTTTCCATATATTTGTGATTTTCTAGTATCTTGTTATTATTTTTAGTTTAATTGAATTATGATCAGGAACATATTTTTTACGATTTCAGTCTCTTGAAATTTATTGAGGCTTGTTTATAGTACAACAGATTATCTGTCTTGGAAATGTACCATGTACACTTGAAAATAATGAGAATTCTGCATTACTGGGGGCAGTGTTCTATAAACTTATAGTCAATTAAGTCAACTAGTTGATGATGATTTTCAGGTCTTCTATGTCTTCATTATTTGTTTTTTGGCTTATTCTTTCAATTATTGAAATAACAGAGAAACTCTTCAACTAAAATTGTGGGTTTGTCTATTCAATAATTCTGTCACTTTTTGCTTCAAAATGTTCTACTACAGGCACATATGCATTTAATATTTTATATTTTCAGATAAATTGACTCCTCTCTTATCATTATAAAACATCTCTCTTTATGTCTGGTAATACTCTTTCTTTGCCTTGAAACCTAGTTTATTCGATATTAATATAGCCATTTCGGCTTTGTTCATTTTTTAGTTACTTTTCCCTCCTCTTCAGATTGGATAGATTACATTGTTCTAACTTTAAGTTCACTCATACTCCTCCCTGTCTCAATCTGTTAGGTTCATCCAGTGAATTTTTTTTTCATATATTTTTACTTTTAAAATTTCAAGTTGGTTCTTTTTATAGTTTCCCTTTCTCTGCTCAGATTTTTTTAATATCATTTAGCACAGTTATAATAGCTAGTTTAAAATCTTTGTCTGCTAATTCCAATATCTGTATCATCTCAGAGTTGTTTTCTATGAATTTCTTTTTCTTTGGAGGATGGGTTACATTTTTTATTTCTTTGAATATCTAGTAATTTTGGAATGAACCTCAGACATTGTCAGTCATATGTTACAGAGTTTCTGAATTCTGTCATATACCTTTGAAGAGTATTGATTTTCTCCTTTAGCAGGTGGTTAACTTGGCAGAAGTCAAATCCCAATTTTGTCTTCCCTGTGACAGATAGCAGCAGAAATATATTTTTATTTTTTGCTTTATCTGGCTGCTTGGAGTCTATTCTATATACGTACTATAATATTGGAATCAGTGAGAGATTTGACCAGATTTTCAAATGACTATTTTTTCTCTGGGGTTTCCATTCTCATTTTCTAGTTGTTATCATTTCTCTGACCCCTATCCTCTGATTTCTCAACCAGGATGATAATAGGTTTCTATCTGAGGTCTAGCAACACTGTGGAACTGACTGATGGGCCTATCCTTAGGTAAGAAGATGTACAAAAACGGGTAATTTATCACCTGGCAAGTATGGCTCAATGATTGAGCCTCGACCCATAAACCAAGAGGTCAATGATTGGATCTCCAGTCAGGCCACAGGCCCAGGTTACAGACTTGATTCCCAGCAGAGGGCATGCAAGAGGCAGCTGATCGATGACATTTCTCTCACTGATGTTTCTATTTTTCTATCCCTCTCATTCCTCTTTCTCTAAAAATCAATAAAACATATATATTTTTTAAATGAGTAATTTATCAAGAGCCATTCTTCCAAGAATCAACCCCTTATTAGATTCTGCCTGTTCTTGGTCACTCTCAATCAATTTCTTCAGATAGTTGTTTTTTCCCCCCTTTAATATTTTATCCAGAGTTTATAATTATCTGTGAGACAAGTTGGTCTAATGTGAGGTCTACTGTGAATACTTTTATGACTTAAAACAGAACTATATTAGCCTACTATACAGATGAAACAGAACTATATTAGCCTACTTTACACACACACACACACACACACACACACACACACACACACACTACAGTAAGATACACACTATGATTGGAACATAGGCAGGTTGGTTCCAGATCCTCAGAGTTTCTTCCAAGAGGGGTACTAAATGGTGAACATTTTCAAGATAATGGCAAGAAGTGTGAGAAATCCTGTGGGGCCATAAGATGTCAATTTCTTATGCACTGGACCAGTCTCAAGATCTCGTTACTCAGTAGATACTTCATATGTCTCTGGGTGTTTATATTATGTTATATACAAGTTTATATATAAGTTACATGAAAGGACTCTGTTGTTTTTGGTTGATTGCAAGGTAGGTTTTAGTTATGAAAAAGTCCATATTTTCAGGGTTCTGTGATATTGGGCTCTTTGGGCCATCTTATTTAGAAACTAGTGAAATTTGAGATGTGGTTCTTTTAGTGGTTAAAATAAAGGGAACTTTTTGAAGAAGCGTAATATACAGTACTCTAATGAATACAAAGGGATTATTTATTGAAGAAACACAGCCATGATTATGAGATAGTTGACTTTAAGAAATGTAAGTTTGCCAAAACCGGTTTGGCTCAGTGGATAGAGCATTGGTCTGCAGACTGAAAGGTCCCAGGTTTGATTCCGGTCAAGGGCTGCCGGCACGTCCCCAGTGTGGGGTGTGAAGGAGGCAGCTGATCGATGATTCTCTCATCGATGTTTTTAACTCTCTCTCCCTCTTTCTTCCTCTCTGTAAAAAATCAATAAATATATTTTAAAAAAAAGAAAAGAAAAAAGAAATGTAAGTCTGAGATTAATTTAGCTGATATAAGCAACAGACCTTGGGAGCATAAGGATGAGACCAAGCTTGAGCAGTACTTGCTTCAGAGTTTCTGCTCTTTCTTGAATGTTTTCCTTTGTCGCCTGTAGCTTAAGTCACTTTCAGTTAACATTCATCAAATGATAAGTTTTGTCTTATTCTTCTTTTCCTTTGATTTTATGTTCACTTTGTGTTTTTTGAGTCTGGCTTGCTTCCTACTGATTTTGTCATAGTTCATAAGCTGAGTAGTGAAATCTCTTTAAGTATTGTATGTTACTTTTAAGCGAAAGAAATAGGCCTACCTATGGATTGGCTTTTGGAATTCTCTCAGCATCCCACACCAGTGCTCGGATGCCATACTTGAGCTGACTGTCCAGTAAGGAGCAGGGGTTCAACACTTGATAGATTGATGGCTCTGAATCCCAGCCAGTCAGTTCTGGGAAGGTGGGGTTATTTTCCGAGTGAAATAAAGCTGAGTCCTTGAAGGCCATGATAAAGATTTTGGCTTTCATCCTAAGAATAACGGGAAGCTATGTGGACTTTTAAGCAGCTGAGTTACAAACCCAGATTTTAAAATTTTTAAATAATTACTCTGGATGTTTGTGGAGCAGCCTAGTATAACCAAGTTCTATAGTATAGAAGTTAACATACTAAATGTTTGAAGTTTAACTCAGGGGTACAAGATAGGAGAACTGATACCCCAGATAGCCTTCAAGCAGCCCTTTTGAATATTATTTCTCATGACTACAAGTTTGAAAAAAGTTGAGAAGCTGAAAGTTTGACATTGATTTTTTTTAATCTGGTCAAGGGCCTGGAAAGTGAGTATTTTGTATTCCTGACAAGAGAAATTTTATTTTTACAATGAAACCTTGAAACAATGCAAATAGCAAAAAATTAGAAAATTGAATATTGGGAAGCTACTAACTATGGCATCTATATTTTATGCCTGTATGGAAATGGGTATGTCATACTTCGTTAATTTTCAAAAGCAAAATTAAAATGCAGTATACATATTTAAAATTATGAAAAAAATGATGTTGTCTCTTAACAAAAGTATACAAAAATAGAGATGAAACTGTTATACTTTATTACTCTCCAAATTCTGTTGCTTAACAGCCGTTAAAAAGTTCTGTTGTTTAAAGTCAGGGGGGAAAAAACTAATTTATTTCAGTAGTCTGGAAATTTGGGTTAAAAGTATTGAAATACTACTAAGACAGCAACATTTTTAAGAAATTGCAAATTTTCATATGAAAATATACTAACATGTTTCCTCTTCCCAAACATTTGTGGAGGTGGAGGAAAGGTAAACATATCTTAAAGAAAGGAATTGACAACTCCTGAATTAAATACATCCCTTTTCTCCCCCTTTGGCTCCTGTTTGTTGATAGAAGGTTACAAGGTTAATAATGACTTGTTGGGTTGATTCTCCCCAATTTTTGTAGGAATAGGATTTTATGCTTCTTGTGTACAACTTGGTAAAATCACAGCACCATACTCCTCATTAAAATAAGCATTTAAACTCGCATAGGTAAAATAAACCTGGGTAAAGAAAGGGAAGAGATTTCTTAGGGGGAGAAAAAAGCCACCGAAAGGTGCACTGTACTCTGGGCACTCAGTGGAATATCAGGTTGCTCTGTTTTTGTAAATAGTGTCAATTCTGTATTCTGGGCTGAAAAACCGGCAAGTGACAGCTCTCTCTATTATTTCCTGAGGCCATCTGTACCATTTTAGAGAATAAATCATAAACAGACCTTTGAACTGAGCCAGTCTCGCCGGACCTATCCTTTTGCGACTGACTTCCAGTCTCAATGGGATATTGAAGGGGAGGCTCCCTGGAATAAACAGTGGAATCCTTGTCCGGGGATGACTGCCTGGCGATTGTTTCGTGGAAAACAGGGAGGGGTGGGGGACAGCAACCCTGCTCTGTTCACTGGCTCTTTAATTTAGATTACCAATGATAAAGCCAGGGCTCCGGCTAGAGAAAGGTAGGATGCATACGCAGAAACATTAGTGCTAATATGCTGCAGGAAGACCAGATAAATCAGCCCAGCTCTCATACATCACGGAGGGAGCAGCTGATTGCAACTTGACCATGTGCCTGAGTAGTCCCATCAGTGAGAAGAGCAGAACATGGATTAAAATATCCTAGAATGTACCTTTGGGGCTCCTGCTGTGCTGGACCTGGGAGAAGTGTCTGGTGTAAGTTTCAGCCTGTTTTGTTCACATATTTACCCTTGTGTTTCCACACGGGGAGCTTGTTTCTCTTTCTGTGTTGCCACTGGAAGCTTCAAGCACGTTTATTTACAGTCGTGGGCTTTATTTTGTATAAATGTCATACCAACCTAATAAAAGTTCTCTAACCGAGGACAGTGGGGTTATCCAGGGGAGAAATGTGGGAAAGTGATGGTGATCATTAATGTCTACAGGACTGCTTGTGGGTGAGTTTTGTTTTTCTCTGTGTGTTTTTTGTTTTGTTTGTTTTTGTGTGTTTTTTAATTTTGTTTTTGTTTTTTTCTTTTTGTGATGTGGGGAGGTGAAGGTTAGAGGGGTAGATTTTAAACTAAAAACTCAGTTCTTTTGCCATTCGTTTAGGAAAGCATGTTGGTAGCCCAGAATTTCACTCCTCCTTGTGGTCTTTTGTTTTGAAAAACTGTGTTTGAATATGTAAGCCAGACTGCTTGAAACACATTATATTTTATGACTGGGATGTTTGTATTGTTTCATATCTGTTATTAGACAAAATAATCATAAAGGATGTTTTCTGTGGGCCTTTTTATATTCCAAAATTAAGTACAGATGGTAATTTCCAGCAGTTTTAAAAATTTGTCAATTATTTAATTTAGCATCACTTAAGCATCTGCACGGGGAGAAAGCTGAGATGGTACAAAAACTGAATAAGCATTGATTGCTTGTCGGAATTACATCTTTAAAGTTTTTTGCCTCGAATCTCTGATTTCACAGTTTATTTTTACCAAATTAGATTATCACATTTCATTATCGAGACTGAATGGGTGGAACTCTCTCAGAGATCCTCCATCCCCCGTTAGAGCAGCGAGCAGAGCGCCTGCTGATTGTCACTCTGAGGGAGATTCTCATGCAGGCTCACCTAGAAGAGTGCTTAAATAATGCATGGGCAAGAGCAAGGCAAGATGGAATTTATGGCCCAGATGCTGAGTTCAGGCTTTTGTTCAAAAGAGAAACTACATACATGTGAGCACAGAACATGCTCCGAGGCTCCAGAGGAAGGGCGTGACTGAATGACATTAGTGGCCACATGGTGCTGTCCACATGTTATTTCAAAACAAGTCGTAAAACAGCCCATGGAGCCTGTCGTGTGGTCTGAGGGAGGGAGGAAGGAAGGGAGGGGAAACATGAAGTGTCCATTGCAAACAATCCCCTGAGTGAAAATTCCATCCCACAGACACAAGAAGTGAATGCTATCCTGGGAGCAAGGAGGCCCTAGAGAGAGTGGATGTTTGGCTGGTGCAAAGCAGCATGGCAGACTGGGTAGAAAAGGATCAACCTTGACCGAACAGCAGCATCCTATATGCTATGTCTTCATCTTGTCCTAATTAGAGGACGATGTCTGCTGAATCCTAATCTCTTTAATTGTTGATAGAGCAGGCATGCGATTTGCTATAAATATACATGAGCATTCATTTCTGAAATAATGGCCGTTGCCAAATATGTTAGACCGACAGGGGTGCTGGACTAGGGGAGGCTGTGCTGAATAGTTGAGTTTGGGAGGTAATGGACCAGTTGAGAATCATTGCACAGCTGGGCCAGCAGCTGCACCCAGTGCTCTGTCAAGTTTGGCCTCTAATTTCCTTGAACTTGTCCTTGTTTGCCAAAATGATGAACGTAGCAAGAACTTGTTTCAAATGAGCCCACTGCCAGCAAAAATAGACCCTTTCCAAGGAGTTTTTGTCGAGGTATTTAGTCAACAGCAGCAGTGGCCAAATGAGGTATTGATTAGGCAATGGGAAGTTTGAATAATCATTAAAAAAAAACAAAAAAACAAGGACAAAGTTGTAGGATGAGGTAAGCTGGCAGGAGACCAGAGTACATTAAAAGGCTGCATTGGGTCATCACTGTCCTGACTAAAGGACATATGGAAAAATCCCATAATAATATCCAGCAATAATCATCTTGTCGTTAGGAAAAAGTAAATAGGACTGTGGGTTGGAAGGCAGCCCAATAATCTGAACATCTTTTTTTCCTAACCGTGCATTGTTCTGATGGTCTTTGGGACTGGGTCAGGAGGAAGTGTCAGAGCGTTTTATATTGAGAAGCATCTTATGACTAAACAATGCCATTAGTGATGAGAGAGCAGCAAGGACTCTCCTTCCATTCCCTGGTCCAGGATTGAGAAGTATTTATGTAGCACATGCTATGTATCCAGCATGTTCTATATCCATGTTCTATCCAACTAAGTTATAAATTCTTTGAGAGCAGACACTTAGACTTACACTTCTCTCATATAAATCCATCTCTTGAAAAAGCATTAGCCTTAATAATTGCAAGTCTATCTACTTCCTTGATTTTAAAGAGATTAAATATCAAATCTGTTTTATACAGGTGCTTTATTTATTTATTTACTTACTTATTTATTATTTTTAAAAAATATTTTTTATTGATTTTTTACAGAGAGGAAGAAAGAGGGATAGAGAGTTAGAAACATCGATGAGAGAGAATCATCGATCAGCTGCCTCTTGCACACCTTCATCTGGGGATGTGCTCGCAACCCAGATACATGCCCTTGACCGGAATCTAACCTGGGACCTTTCAGTCCTCAGGCTGACACTCTAGCCACTGAGCCAAACTGTTTTCGGCTACTTATTTATTATTTTCAACACAGATGATTCTTCCCTTTTCAGGAGTGGTGATGTAAACACTTCAAAGTTAGGTGATTTTGGACAAAATACATCATCTGTGGGAGAGTCAGTATCCTCGTGCATGAAATGAAGAAAGTAACACTCATGCAGAATTGTGAGAATGAAAAGAATGGTACCTAAATGCATAGGAAGTGCTTCCCTGCACTCATAGGAGTTAAGGGGGATAATTTACCCAGTGGGTTGAGTGTGTATAGGGGCCTTGGAAGTGGGAGTGGGAAGAGA
This sequence comes from Pipistrellus kuhlii, assembly GCF_014108245.1. Classification (NCBI taxonomy): domain Eukaryota; kingdom Metazoa; phylum Chordata; class Mammalia; order Chiroptera; family Vespertilionidae; genus Pipistrellus; species Pipistrellus kuhlii. The sequence continues at coordinate 38,537,652 of NW_023425573.1, read as the reverse complement.
ATGAGCAGGGGTGTTGACTGGGAGAAGATAACAGAACCTTCGATGAGAATATTACCTGAGATAGGATGGTGCCAGTGGGAACAGGGAGAAAGGGATGGATCCAAATATGTTTTAAAGGGAAAATGGAAAAAATGTGGCAGCTAATTATATAGAATAGGGTGAAGAAGAAGAAAGATTATAAAGAATAAGTAGTCATGGTGCTGAGGGAAAAGGTTATGGGTTTGTGATAATAGCAAGATATGATTTGTGTGCCGAGGATTGTGTGTGTGTGTTCTAAAAAACTCCAACAGCTAACATAATATAGTCCTTCAGGGACTTACAGGCTATGAAAACATAAGAAGAGAGAAGAGGAAATTGGAGTGCCTCATTAACTTATGTAAAGGGAAAGAAAATAAATCAATAATAAACCAATAATACAAGACTTGTTGACAATAGAGTGAGAATTCAAAGGAATTGCTTAAAATAGCAAATCTATGTTTGGAGTTTTTCCCAGACAAGACCCATAATCATCAAATAATAAGGCTCTTCTGCAATCTTGGAGCTTATTTAAGTTTTCCTGAGTTAAAAAAAATACCACTGAGGGATACAAATAGTGTCAGGGTTGGGAAGAAAAAGAGCATGAGGAACAGAAATTCTCAAAATAGCTTTGTCTTAAAGAGGAGCCAAAAGATGACTGGTTGACGATTATTATGACTTGTCAGAAAGTTTGGCGGCTATTATTCTTTAAATAACTTACTGGGGTTTTTCAGGAAATTCAAGCAGGAATCAAAACTAGATTAAACCTCCAACTGGCAAATGGGTTGTAATCCAGAAGCTCATTTACGAATCCTTTATAGGAACCATGCTGTAAATATCTTTTTAAAAGTCTACTCAACTCATTCTATAGTAGAAGTCATGTACATTTGCAATAAAAAATTAATACCTAGGGGAGAGATCAACCAAAGGACTTGTGTGCCTGAATATAAGCCTAACCAGTGGTCATGGACAACAGGGGGTGTGCATACATATGGAGGGGTTTGGGATAGGATTGGGGGGATGAGGACTATTATGTGATACCATAATCAATAAAAAAATTAAATTTAAAAATTAATAGCTAAAGGACTTTCTATGTTAATAATTAAAATATAAGCAATCATCACAACGTTTTATGAATTCTAGTGCTTGGGGAAATGCTGATTAATTATAAGATGGTGTTGTCTATAGCAATTTTAAAATTTGCATCTACTTTCACTGACTTGACAAGACTTTTGAATTTTTAAATTTTGAAGTGTCAGGATTTCCTTGTCCTTATTTCAGGCATATTGTGAATTTTACCTGTAATGAAAGCTGCCACGACCAGGATTGTTTTCTCAGATTGGAAAGCAAAGGGAATGAGGATGAGGGGAAAAAGTGGGAGAGAGAGATACCAAGGTAGATGGGGCAAAGGTCAAAAGAGAGAAAAAAAACAACACAGCAGGTTTCAAGAATGAGAGAAACATATAGAATGAAGGAAAATAAAAGTTCTGAACATTGAAGACAGGAATACATAAGAAGGGGCATGTTGCTCTTGAGGAATAAGAAATGAGAGAATATTGGGCCCAATAACTCCTTGGATTGGCCATCGGGGGTGTTTAATGAGAAAAGGTGATTCTTGAGTAGGTGATGCCTCTCACGTGACTGGCAGACCTGGGCAACTCTCTACGAACATTTGGTCCTCTTTTCTTCTCCTCTTTTAGCCCTCTGTTATCTTCATTTCCTTCCCTATCCAATTTGGGTACCATGGCCTATCATTTCAACCACCCTCTTACCAAGACTTTCAGTTCTCCTATTCATCCATTTAATAAAGAGTTATTGAGAGATTCCTATTGGTCAGGCATTGTCATTTTAGATTCTTAGAAATGAACAAGGCAGACCTGTGTCTGCCCTTGGCACTTACCAGGCTAGATACCAACCCTTAATCAATCCAATCCTGTAGTTTCTCCTACCTTCAACTAGATGGCTAAGCACTGCTAGAGAAAATGGTACCACTGTCCAGGTTGATGATGTGATAAATTTATAACCTCCACTCTCAGTTATATTCCTCAATATAGCTCAGCAGTCCTTATGTGCTTTCCTCATACAGTTCTGCCACTCTCCCCAAAACAAATCTTTGACTACTTCCCACCCCCCACCTCTTACCATGCCAAGATGGCAGTTTTCTGCCACCAAATCTATTAACCTCATAACCTGAATACAGTTGTTTGCCTTGAGGACAAGTCAACAGAGTGAAAATCAAATCTGACTTCAGAAACCTTCACTGAAAGTTTTTTGAGGGGTCAACCAAGACCAATAGGGGAACTAATCTCAGAACACATAGTGATTTGGGTCAGGAAAATACATATTTTGCTTAGTTAAAGTCCCTAAAACCTTTTTTGTTGACACATCTATACATATCATATAAAAGCCTAAGTGACCATTCAACTGGTAGCCATGATGTGCTCTGGCCACCGGGGGGGTAGATGATGCACAGGCATGGAAACATGGAACGGACTGATGAATCTCAGAGGGAAGAGAGAGGGGAGAGGGCGATAAGAGATTAACTAAAGATGTTATATGCATACCAGAGGCCTGGTGCACAGATTCGTGCATCGGTGGGGTCCCTTGGCCTGGTCTGGGGGGAACAGGTCAAAACTGGCAGTCCAACATCCTCTTTGTGGATTGCAAGAGGGTGCAGGCCAGGTCAAGGGACCTCACCGGTGCACGAATCCATGCACTGGGCTTCTAGTATAGAATATATTTGAACTTTCATGAGAAAAAAAAGTGGAATGTGTTTCACGTATTCAAATCGTGTTGGACCTAAATTAAATCAAATTTTCACTATTAATCAATGACAGAGAAACTAGAGGAGGTGTGACATGCTTTAGGTGTTGAGCTCTTCTCACCCAGGCATGCAATTGCATTTTGAACAGATTGGAATCAAATGAACAGATTATTGGCCCACCTAACAAAACGGCAGCCCAGTAATCAATCTCTGGAATAATACAAGCATGAATTAAATGGTTTTTTGATCAATATTATTCACACCACTCCTATCCTTAATGATAGTACTTAACTGAAAGAAAGACCTTTGCTTTAAGGTTCATTTGCAATCCATAGAGAACTCAACATTTGTTTTGACTTCCCAGTGCTTTTGGAAAATACAAGTCCTCTATTTCATTTTGTAGAGTTAGAGTGGACTGCATAACAGCATGTTCTTCTGTGGCATGGACCGTCTCTACCTTCTTATTCCAAGTTTTAATAAGAGAAAAATCTGGGTGTGGGGCGGGAGGGGAGTGGACAGAGTAACCTCTGCAGGGAGAAGAGCCTTGTGTGTAACTCTCTCCTGTTAATTGTGCTCCTACCTTCTTTAAAAGTGCCTCCTGCACAGAGACCCAACAAGAGAGGCAGCTATTCATCTGAAGCCAACCTCCTTGTTAATTCAGAGGACTGAGTTATAGTTCCATTTTCTTCTCAACTAAGTCAGGTTCTGCAGTTTTTCCTCTTCTAGTAGGAGAACATAGGGAGTGCTTTGAGCTTTAAAAACAACAACTTGGAATTCTAAAATTCAGTGATGGCACAGTGCTACGTTTTTATGGAGTCACACTTGGAGCAGAGTGGAAGGAAAGATCTGTTGATGCAATCTTCCCAAAATGCTAGTGTCAAGGCAAATCCATCTACAGCCTCAGCTCCCTCCACCATGGAGTGGTATGTGGAACTACAAAGACAGGCAACCTGTCTCCACCACTTACTGTTTCCAGCAACCTTTTGCAAGGTTGCAAAATGAGTCCTGTGGTATCCAGGCCATCCTGGACCACTGGTAAGGATGGCAGTTCTTCCGGAGACCTGAACAAGTACGTCATTTTGCCTTTAGAACTAGCTGTGATTCTCCACAGGAATTTCTGATGTTTGTTCAGAAATTGGAGGATAAGTGGCTGGAGAACCTTATTGCCGAATCCATACAACAGTTGAGAACTGCTTTTAAGTGTGAATAAAACAGAGGTGACACTTTCCTACCCCCAATCAACCACAGCTCATACAAAAAAGTAAGACCTTCAATTTGTTTTATTATTTTTGAGGCATAGAAAACACAGTGGTCCCCAGCTCATAGTGTTAGCCAACTAATTTTTTTCTTTTCAGGTGTGAGGAGAGGTTATAGAATCTTTGTTCTTTGAGAGCATCCTCATTCTTGGAGAGATTGGCTTGCTACTCTGTGTCCCTTTAACTTTCATTCATTTGCTTGTTTTCATTCATTTATTGACTTCTACTGTGTGCCAAGCATTATTATAGGCACAGCCTTCAGAGCAGTGAGCAAGACAGATTTCTGATGATGGTAAAGGGTACACCCAAGAAAGCATCTTCAAAAGGCACTTTCATTAACCCAAGAGCTCAATATTGTCACTTTATATTGTCCGTAGCTTTTGTGGAAAAGGAAATTTCTCTTTGTTTGAGTCACGTACTGTGGAGAAAACAGGAGGTTCCTTTGTTTATAAAATCCCCCAAATGCTTCTTCAACGTGGGGTTACACAAGGACATAAAGTGACACGGCCTAGATCTCATTCTTGTTACTCATTCGTCAACATGAACGACACTTGGAAGCTTAAGTGGAGCTAAATGAAGAGGAGAAGCTCTTCAGGTGAATTTTTCTAAAAATAGAGGTATCTTCTTTTGATCAAAAAGAATACCATGTCTTCTAAGCTTTAGAAAAGGCTTGGCTTCATGCTAAAGTGTTTCCCAAAAGCTGTAAAGGGACTCAAGGGCAAGCACCCAAGCGAAGGCCTGGCATCGTGTAGTGTAGGTGCTTAATAAGCATATTAGTTTTTTTTTAATCATATAGGATGATATTATATAAGATATTCTATAGAGATATTATATAAAGAATATAATATTACATCTATATAATATATATCTATTATATATACTATATAATTTCTTATATACATGATATAGTATTACATATCTATCTATATCTGTATTTATATATCTATGTCTGTATCTATATCTATTTATCCATATCCATACCCATATCCATATCCATATTCATATCCATATCCATTTATTGCCAGGTCATTTCTCAGATTTGAGATTCTGTCCATCATGTCTTTTTCTGAAATAAGGGTTTAATTAAACTTGTGGAGACTTTTATCTTCATGAGAGAGGGGAAAAATGCCAACTCAACCTTTAAGCTTCTTACCCTCTTAAGCAGCTGTAGGCTGCACCAGTTTATGTCAGGATTTGCTTTCCTGTTCCTGTTTTGGAAAGGCCACAACCTTGCAGACGAGACCCAAGATGGGGCTGTGGCTTCAGTAACGAAGTTCTGAAAGCCATGTAATTAATTACCGGTGGCAATAGCTCACTTCAGTTGCTGTGGAATGTCTTAGAACAGCCCTCCATGTCACCAGCAATCGGCTGCTATATGCATGGATGTAGCCGGTGAGGTTATTTCTCTTTCTGCTGTTTCTTATTCCTAAAATGACTTTATGACTTGATCCTATCGATTAGTTGATATTTGAGTTTATAAAAAATCCTATGTAAAAAGCCATCTGAGTGTAGACTTGGGATTATGCTAGTCAATCCAGTAGCTTGAAATCGGTTTTGAAAAGAAGCATGGCACCTTTAACTCAATTTTAAAATTTGATATAAACTTGTATATTTATTTCTATTAGAATTAAGAAAACGAAATCCCACTCGCCTGCCTTAGGATTTAGAAAACTTTCTGACATGTGGCTTTTCGAGTGGCCCACTGCTGTTCATTCACAGGCAGTCACATGTTTTCCAGGGGGGAAAAAGAGACAGGCGCTTCTCCCTGGAGGGCTCCCTCATTATCCAGCCAGACTTTATGGTCTCTGAAACCCCGCTAATCAGGCAGGACCAACAGGCATGAATATCAAGACTTTTCTTATTGCGGTGACTTGAGAATGAGCTCAGAATGCTGCTCCAGAGAGCAGCTTGGGGAATTCACTTGCCTTCCATTTCCCCTGACTTTTGAGGTGCGGAGGCTCTCGACAGAGTGGTTTGATGGGTGCTGGCATGCTGTCTGCTGATGAGGGAGCTGACTCAAGTGAGATGTGGCAATCATAGGAAATTTCTTTTCAAGAACTCAGAGAAATGCGTCACAGAGTCCGGGTGAGGTGGAGTGGAGAACAGGGCAAGGCCCTGAGTCTCGGTGATTTATCTCAGCTCTGACCCATTTTATATCCTTGACCAAATCCCTTAACCCCTCTGCGCCCGTGCTTTTGATTGTAAAATGGGAAGAAGGTCCCCATTCCCTAGGCCTCACTGAAAAGGATATTATAGATTTTGATAAAGAGAGGAAATCGAAGGCAATTCTGAAGGGGAATTGCAACAATATTTTGAGATGACAAACATTATTGAAATGAGCAAATTAACATTCAAGGAAAATATATATATTAAAATAGGGTAAATCCTTCAAATTGAAAAAAATGTATTGAGAAGTTACTATATTCTAGACACTTTCTTTTTTGTTTTATTACTATTATTTTTACGAGAGAGAGAGAGAGAGAGAGAGAGAGAGAGAGAGAGAGAGAGAGAGAGGAACATTGACATGAGAGAAATAGCCATAACTGGTTTGGCTCAGTGAATAGAGCATTTGCCTGCGGACTGAAAGGTCCCAGCTTTGATTCTGGTCAAGAACATGTACCTTGGTTGCAGGCACATCCCCAATAGGAGGTGTGCAGGAGACAACTGATTGATGTTTTTCTCTCATCGATGTTTTTAACTCTCTATCCCTCTCCCTTTGTCTCTGTAAAAAATTAATAAAATATATTTTTAAAAAAGATATGAGAGAGAGATATCGATCATTGCCTCCTGTATGTACCCCGACTGAGGATTGAACCTGCAACCTAGGAATGTGCTGAGCCTGGGAATTGAATCTGCAGCCTTCTGGTGCATGAGATGATGATCCTACCAACAGAGCCACACTGGCCAGGACATAGACACTTTCCAGTTTACTTTTTTTTGTTGTTGTTGATGTTAGTCCTCCCCTGAGGATATTTTTTTCCATTGGTATTTTTAGAGAGAATGAAGGGAGGAGGGAGGGGAAGAGATTGTGAGAGGAAAGAGAGGGAAACATCAATTTGAGAAAGAGACACATCAATAGGTTGCCTCCTGAATGCACTCCAGGGCTGGGGATTGAACCTGCAACCCAGATACATGCCCTTGACAGGGAATTGAACTTGTGACCTTTTGGTGTGAGGGCTGCTGAATGTTCTAACTACTGAACCATGCCAATAGTGCTGGATGGCAGTTGGTTATTGTCCTGTTGGTGATTTTTTGAATAAAGGCTCAGAGAAGTGAATCAGCTTGCTTCGAGTCACACAGCAGAGAAGTGGCGGAGCCAGGTTCAAGTCTCCTTCAAATGCTCCATCCAGCATTCTTCTTGTGACACATCACCTGCCTTTGATATGGTAGTAAAAGACAATAGAACTTCTCCATCTCAAATAAATCAGATTTCTGAGAGAACTGAATAAGTAAAGTACCTATATTTAGTTTCTAAATAGTACCTCAGTTTCCAAATTTGCTTCATTCTTTACTGGGTTTAACTATTTCCCTTTAGTGTATAGACTATTAGATTGCTTCAACCTATTGTTTCTATCAAATGCACTTGTTAACGTTTAATGATTTTTACTGGTACTTTTAGCACCTGTTAACAAAACTCTCCAGAGGAGTATAGGTGCCATATTAGTATTCTTTTTTTTAAAAACGTGTGACTTCTGGTGAACAACCTAGCAGCATTGTTATGCCTATTTTTAGGATTTACAACTTTGGGGATGGGATTTTTTCAAGCCAGCTGGATAGCCTGCTAGTTGCCAAGCTCTGGTGGCGTCTACTCTTTGACAATGATGGGAGTTCTGGTGCGATCCTGCTTCCTGCACAAACTTGGAAAAGCTGTTGTTTTTCCCCAAAACAAGCCTTCCCTTTACCATGAGCTACACGCCATGGGCTTGACATCTTGTCTGAGAGTACGAAACACCGAGCACATACTCACTTTTCCTCCCAGCATCACAAGCAGCAGTGGTGTTGCACACGCCACCTCACGCAGGCTCCCATCTGCACCGTGCAGACTGGCTGGAACACATTTATTGAGTGTCCATTACTGGCGTGCATTAGTCAGATACGATTGATTGTTACAGACACCACCCGCTCAGGCGAGGGAAATCGGGCTCTTTAATTGACGACGCTGCTTCAGAGGGTAGAGTGAAAGTCGTTGAATACCAGGTGCAGCAGTTTTCTCATAGGGAACACAGTGTGTCTCTGATTGCATACTCAGTATCGCCCAGCCAAAAATGAGGGCTGTTGTTTGAGACTCAGCATTGGGAGAGGCCTAAGAACCCTTTCCAAGACCCATCCTGTTTTCGTTTTGCCTTGAAATATTCTCATGATTCCTATGAAACCTTGATTCAGAGGGTTTCTAGGTGTGTGCATACAGGTGCATTTAAGATTGTGATTAAAGAATTGTGATTAAAGATGGTGATTAAAGAATTAAAGTATAAGAGATTTTTATTAAAGAATGCTTTGGAAGTCAAGACATCTCCACTCTCACATTCAGGTCAACCTTGACACAGTCTTGGGGCTGTGTTTTGTAGAAAATATTTGCTCAGCTCCATGCTTCTCTTCCTTGGCTTTCCGGCCGCTCTCCTCTCTTTCCTAATCCAACCATAACACCATAACACGTAATCACTCAGCACAAACTAAAGGTAGATACAGATACAATGATTTAGATAATGAATTCCTCCTTTTTGCCACTGAGCTTTTTAAAAGGAGTTCATCGAAAGTCCAGTCCAAGGCCTGGGGACGGAGCTGCTCCCTGCTCCAGCCAAGCCTTGCTCTTCCAGGCTGCCTTTCTCGCCGCACATGTCCTGGTCTGGCCTCTCCCACAAAAGACCGCTCCCTCTGCCCTGGCTGCTCGCACCCTGGAAGCACCCTGCCAGACGCCGGGTTCAGCCCGTCCTTCAGTTCTGCTCGTTAAGCCCCTGGAGAGCATTAGGTATGTGGGGACCTGTGCCAGGAGAGCCCAGAATCTAACTGGAAAAGATGGTGCGTGTGATCCCATCCAAGCTGAGTCTACAATAGGAATAGATCCTCATTATTTTTCATTCTCTCGAAGATGATTCCTAAAAATAGAGGCAAACAGAGTCTAAGGAACTTTGTCTGTGACCCTTCTGTGACTCACCCAGCGTTTCTAATTTGCCGTGGGAGTCGGGCTTTGAATCCGTTAGAACAAATTATCGAAGTTGGTGCTCTCTGCATTAGAATTTGCACTTCAGTGAATGAACTCTGCACTCACCTTGTGTGAAAAACAAAGCCTGACGTTAGAGAGGTGGTAACGCAGGGCTAGGCTGTGGCTGTGTCTCCTCCATCATGTTGGTTAAAGGCCTTCCCACCCAACCTCCTTGTCTGTGGACGCTGTTTTTCTTCCCCCACCGTTTTCTTTTCCTCCCTGTCCCACTCAAAGTGACGCTGAGGGACTCATTCATACTTTCACCTTCTCTCTGACCTCAAGACATTTTCATGCCCACATGGGCTGTGAGCCTATTGCAGGAGACCTAAATTTAGTCTGTTCATTTTTAGGAAGGACTAAGACCACAGCTGGGGCACATGGCGACTTTCCAGATTGCAATGTGATTATTCCTGTGGTTGACATCCGAGTTTGATTCATCTGGATGAGAAGTCTTACATGTTCCATTCCCCTGTAAAATAGGAAAATAAAGTATCTTATTAATAAACAAGGAAAGTCCACTAGCTAGGCAGACTCTATGTACAGGTTATTCACGAAAGAAGAAGAAATATAAATGGCCAATAAATATCACTAGTAGTTAGAAAAACATAAATTAAAACAAGTAGATAAGCTATGTTTACTCATCAGATTGAAAAAAAATTGGAAATAATTGACAAATTTCAAGTGTTGAGGAGGCTGTGGTGGAACAGATATTCTCGTAGACTGTTGGTAGGGGTGCAAATATGAATCATATTTTGCAGCTGACTTGGAGGCATCTATAGAAATTTAAAATACACATAGCAATTGGGACAAACATTTCCAAGTCTACATAGTCATTCTCCAAAACATTTATACATGTTTGCAAAGAATTTTCTTTTCAGTATTGTTTGTAATAGGAAACCATTGGGAAAGCCCTAAATGTCCATCAGTAGAGGTCTGGTTAAATAAATTATAATTCATCCGTAACTTAAAATACAATGGAACTGTTTCAAAAAGCTAAGGGATATCTGTATGTAATAATATGGAAAAATCTCTAAGCAACATTGTTAATTAAAAATAAGGAACTGTGAGACAATACATATTAATATGAGTCCATTTATTTTCATTTATTTACTTATTTATTTACTATCCTCACCTGAGGATATGTTTTGTTATTGATTTTAGAGAGAGGAAAAGAGAGAGAGAGAAACATCAATGTGAAAGAGAAACATTGATCAGCTGCCTCCTGTATGAGCCCTGGCTGGGGATCAAACCCACAACTTGGGTATGTACCTGGCCAGGAATCAAATCCACAACCTTTTGGTGTACACTGGGATGATGCTCCAACTGACCAAGCCACCTGGCCAGAGTTGATTCTATTTATTTTTTTAAATGAGCCTAAAGCCATAGGTCCATATAGATAATTACATATGTAAGTAAATGCACAAAGTTCTGGAATTATATATAATAAACTATTAACAGTGGAGGAGAGGAGAGAGGAATTGGGTTGAGGAAGTCTGCATAATTCTGACCTTTTAATTTTTATAATGAGAATGTGTTATTTGTGTAATTCATTAAACATATATAAAAATAGGAAAGTTGCAACTAAGTTTTCTGGGAAAAGCATACTGAATGGCTTCCCAAGGAGACTGTTCAGGAAACCACAGGTGGGTGTAATGGAAGTTTGCCCTTTTATATTTTGGTAGTGGTTGGTCTATTTATATAATGAAGCAGGAAAGAGGGTTTTTTCCATACTTTTGGGGAAACATACCTGTGGATGAGGCGGGTGTTACACAGAACTGGCCAAGGCAGCCATTTACCAGCAGATTGAAGAGAGCGGAGGACTGTCAGGCCCCCTTGGTGAATGAAATAGGAGAGTACATCATTAAAGATGGGTAAACAACTTATTACTTAGGTCCTACTGTCCACATCCCTCCATGCTGCCCCCAGTGCTTTGGTGGACGTGGGGGTCAGGGCTGTCACTCATTTTATTAGAGCTCAGTCTCTGTAAAGTGCTTCTCTAGATCTGAACACTAGGCATGCCAATGCATCTTCCTCGACACCAGAGTTAACTTCCGTAAGTGCACATTGTGTGGTAATTGACTGTTCATATGTCGGCCTCCCTCTTTACCCTCAGCTAATTCAGGGCAGGAGTCGTGTCTTGATCATCTCTGTATCCCCTGCACCAATACAGTGCCTAACACACAGTTGATGCTCAAGAAATGACTGCTGAGAAAATGCTATAAAGTCAAAATTCCAAACAACTGGTTTATAAAGGAACTTTTGAAAGCAAGGGTATGCCTGTGGTTTGATATAAGAGAAAGACCCCAGAAGCACAGCAGTTAAACACTGGTACAGTTACATGTTAGCTATTTGGCCAATTGGATCAGTGTTTTGGCTTTGGAGTGAACAGCCTATGTTCAAATCCTGACACCTTCCCTTACTAGCTGGTGACTTGGGCAAGTACCTTAATCTCCTTGTGCTTCAATTTCCTGAGATATTAAGATTAGCTACCTTCTGGATTGGTTGTTAGGATTCAGGGAGATAATTAATGCAAAGCTTTAACAGCAGGATCTGGCAGAGAGACAAGTTCATTCATTATTTATTACTAACTGTTGTTATCTAGAACCTTCAAGATATGATTCATTCTAGTTGTTCAAATTTTCTGAACACCCCTTTAAACACCAAAGTGTTTCTTACTTAACTAAATTTGGAATATACCTTTTAAAAATGATTATATTTCCTAAAACAGTATAATAAACATCGCCCTCTTCAACTGAGGAACATTAACATGAGCAGTCGTTATTGTCCTGTGAGTTACACGGGAACGCTGCCCGAGCTAGCAGAGGTGTGTTCGGTTGTCATGTTCCCCAGCTGCTCTGTCTGACTTTCCCAATGGTCAGCGGTCAGCTCTTACTCCCCTCAACGGCCTGCTTTTGGTACCTTCTCTTACCTTTATTATTGTCTTTCCTAGGACTCTGTCCTCTTGGGAATCAGACAACCAAGCACGTTTTAATTGTGTGTAAATAAGAGTGACTTGAGGAGGTCCTTAATGAGCTCTCTAATGAATAAAGTGAGTGATTTTTTTGCAATTTCCATATTGGTTGAATTATCTCCCATTGACATCGATATTCCATTATTCTATTTTCTGTTCTAGTTCTAACTGGGATTAAGCATAATGTCCTTGGACTGGGCTAGAACTTTTAGCACTTCCTCTAAACAGAAGAAGCAGTCTAGTGCTACTGGGCTGAAGTCCTGGGGCAGCTACTTAATTTCTTCTTCTCTACCAAAGAAAAGAAGACAGGCTCTCAATGGACACGAGGGCTTAAATGAGATACTACAGTTCAATATAAGTGAAAGTGCTTTGTTGTTATAAAGTGCTAAAATTTATTATTAGCGTTAGTATTACTCCAGCACATGTTTGCAGGTGCTTTTGTTGTTTGTTTGTTTGTTTTTTATTGTACTTCCTTGGATTTGGCTTGAGAGAGGTTACTATGTATGCCTTATCTGAGAAATTTATCAGTGGCCTTTAAATGAAGTACCTCTATTGAAAGCATTTCATAAATATCTTATATTTGTGATGGAAGAAGGTGGGGAAATGAGCAAGGCCACACTGTGTTGTAAGTGAACTAAGAGGGGAAGAAACCTCTTTTCCTAATAGATTTTGCCAGTAAGCTCTTTTGTGTATACAGACGGAAAAGCATTAAATACAAATGCGATGTGTTCATGGGTTTTAATAGGGGCTATTAATAATTAAGTAGATCTAGTATTTTCTTCTAAGTTTACATTAACATTTCCAAATTAAATACATTAAATTTACTTCTGGATTAGCCTTCTACCCTGGTGTGTACACCATGAAATGCTAAGAGATTATTTAGTTAATGGTCTTCTTCGTGATTTTGAATTTGTTTTAGCTAACAGTTTTTCTCTCCCTCATATTCACTTCCTCATCTCTTTAAACCTCTGTGGGTATCTGCTTGGAATGAATTCCTTTGCAGTCCTGTGTCCTCTGGGATTAGCTAACCATGGGGACGCTTGACTCTGGACTCAGAGTTGCCTTCATTATAGACAATGGGTCCCACTGAGGGCCTGTTTAACTCTGCTGTTCAATGGGATGCAGGAACTTTAGAGAGATGACTAAGACTATAATTTATGTATATGAAAAAGAAGGAGGCTTAATTTCAACCAGAAAGAAGTTCCAAATATACTTTGAGGAGCCACCAGAAGAGGAGGAAGGAGAAGGGCCGGAGATATGAGGGAAGCATATGGGCTCTAGGATCTCAAGATCTGTTTTCTGTCTTGGCCCTTAGATTTATAATTGTGTGAGTCACTAAACATTGTGAAAGTTCCTTCATCACCGAGACCTGGTTTTTCTTTTCTTTTTTAAATATATATTTTATTGATTTTTTACAGAGAGGAAAAGAGAGGGATAGAGATCAGCTGACTCTTGACACTCCCTACTGGGGATGTGCCTGCAACCAGGGTCCCAGGTTCAATTTCAGTCAAGGGCATCTACCTTGGCCGTTTTCCTGCTTTTAATTTGCTCTGAGTCAAATGTTGCTCATGTCGTATTGTTAAATTTTAAACTTGTTAATTCCGATTATCCACAGATTGGGCAGAACAGAGTGGGGGCAAGGTAGCCAGTGGCCAAGCACCTGCTGAGACCAGGACGAGGCCAGTCTGAAGGCAGGGTGTTCAGTATGTGTGGGAGCATGTTTAATAGGTATAAAAAAGGAAGCCAACTCAACCTTGAGGACCTTGAGGTTATACCTGCTTTGCCAAGAGATAAAAAAAACATTTGCATCAGAGATGATGGATGAAGACAAAGGAAAGCCAGCTCGTTGGTCAGACATCTGAAAGAGGAAGTGAAGTAGGCCTGACAATAAGAACAAGGCTGCTGGGTAAATACCTGGTGAAGTTTTCACCCAGAAAATGACTTTACCCTCTGAGATGTTTTCAGCAAAGGTGGGTTTTATGGGAAGCCTACTCTAGTTAGCAGTGTCTAAGCGAGGACTTATGCCACAGAATGCCCTCAGGCAGTGCTCAAACTTGACTTAACATCAGGCAGTGGGAAAATGAGATGCAAACCATGGTGTGGAAGAGGCAAGAGAATCAAGTCCTTCTTTAACCTGTATTTAGATTAGTGAGACAAACAAACCATGCAGAAGAGTCATTTTTTTAGTAATGAAGGATATATATATATATATATATATATATATATATATATATATCTGTCCCAACTCCGTGAGTCCCATTTTTTTCTCTGGATATATATATCCAGAGAAAAAAATGGGACTCACGGAGTTGGGACAGCCACTGCAGAACCAGACCAATTTTTGTCTTCATCGATTAGGCTTCTTCTAGTAACTAAGCTGCCACCACAGCAGTTCTGTGATGATGGTGATCTGTGATCACAGTGTTTAAATTCCCCTATCCCCCGTCTAACTCCACCCCATAACCCGGGAGCCAGCAGTGAGCCATTAAGATGTAGGAAGCTGTTCCATGCTGGAAGGCCAGTCGGACAGCGGCGTCTCCAGGCTGGAAGCCATGGAAATGGTCTAGATGTTTTCCCTTCAGATGCAGGACCTTAATCTCATGTTGACCTTGGACTGTAATTTGGATAACCAGCACTTTTCTCGCCCATTTGCAGCAGGGGGGTAGATTGGTTGGAAAACCTGTGTTTGCAGTCAATTGCTAGTGTTCACGCTCTGGAACCTGAGTACCTGTCTCAGATTTAATTTTTGCACGGTCAGCGCTGGGCCTGCCCCGTAGATACACTGCTCTTCCTTGAGGGAACTCATCCTAGATCACCTCTGGCTTTCTCCTGCCATGTCAGGCAGCACTTTGTCCTTCCTGCGTTACCCATCTGCAGATCCAGAAACATCCCTCCTCACATGGGAAATTCGGTGCTGGCCTCGGAGCTACGCCAGCTCCATTCTTACCATACCCCAGAAATGTCCTTAGCAGACCTGGCAGGGCTGGTGTTCAGCTGGTCCACACCCGTGTGCTCTGAAAGAGTTTTTAAGGTGAAGATTAACTGTTAGTATCTTTGCTGTTTCGGTTGTTAGACATTTTGAACCTGGCCCCTATGGTAGGCTATTGATTTTGTCAGAAAAATCCACGTGAAACATACTTCCCGTTTAGCAGACTTCAGTCTTTGATTTTTAAAAAGGAGAAATTTATTTAGGAAATTTAGACACAGAATTTGAAAAATCATGTGTACTTTTCTTGATGTGTCTACTTTCTGGTGAAACCGAGAAGTTATTTGTAAGCAAAACCTGTTGATGCCCAATTCCATTTATCCTCAGCCCATTTCTGAATTCATCTGGAGCTCGGTGGCCTGCCCCTTGCGCCTGTGTCTCTCTACTCCCCCCTGAGGGTTTTCCTTGGTGCTAAGGGATCTTCACAGCCACAGGATGAGCCAGCTCAGAAGTGTCAGGGGTTTGATGCTAGGCATTCATCAGTGGATAAATACCCCAGCCTCTGCCGTCCCCCTGCCAAAACAGGGTGTCCTCACTCCCCAGTGGCACAGAGCCTCAATTGCCCGGGGCAGCAACCCACTCAGTAGCACTCTCATAATTGTCTTTCTCTCTTCCTTTCCTCACTCTTCCCACTTCCCACTTCAGATACCCTCTCTGAACCCAAGGACCTTGTCTGTGATTCTGTTTCCAATGGGAGCCAAACTATAATAAGACAACTTTTTTCCTGACCCACCCACTGTTCTCCCTGCACAGCCTTTTGCCACCGACACCTCTGACTGTTAGAAATGCAAATCGATCAAGTGCTGCTGAGCTCCAAGCCTTAAATGGTTTCCTCTTGCCTTGGAATAGAAGCCAAGGTCCCTGCCTCAATGTAGCGCCCTTCAGTGGCCTGGCTGCTTCTGCACTTCAGCCGCATCTGAGGTGTACTTTGTAACATGTTTTCCAGATTCTTCCGCATAGGGCTTCTCTTCATTCCTCATCCAACCGCCCTCCCCCGTCTAATCTCTGCTTCCCTGTGCTACTCTTCCTCTGTCTGGGGTGTTCATTCCCTCCTTGTTTACCTCCTCCTCGCCCTCGGCCTCACAGGAGCCTCTCGGACCTTCCACTTACTGCACTCATGAAACCTGTGGCTCCTAGACTGTGCTTTCCCTTCATAAAACTTTGATTGTTTGCAGTGATGTAAGTTACTGTCAAAGATGTATTTAAGGTTTCTCTCTAGAATAGGGATCTGCAAGCAATTACAGTGTGATTGGAACACAGCCACTGATGTACTCATTTCCTATGGCTGCTTTTGAGCTGCACCCAGAATTGAGTACTTGCAACAGAGACCATACAGTTCGCAAAGTAGCAAATACTTACTACAAAAAATTTTGCTGACCCCTCCTCTAAACTCTGAACTAACTCTTGAGGAGCAAAGTCTCTTGCTCACTCTTGGGACCTGGCACCCAAAACAGTCCCCCATAAGAACAGGTATAATATCCATATATTTTTTGTTGTCTAACTTGGAATGAAGTTTCTCCAAATGTTGCTCTTCTTCTTTCCTTATTATTTGCCCCTTGTCTTGTGAATTTTGCATGTGTGTGTGGCAGTGTTATTTATAGCAAGTAAAACATTTCCAGACCTTCAAATGAATGTGAGTACCACCTTCTTATAGCTCTTCGTCAGACGGAATTCAGATTCCCACCTCCATTGTAATGTTTATTGGCTTTATAGGTAATGCTTTTACTAAAGAGGTAACGATTGTATTTTTCATTTTTTGGACCAGGTGTTCAGATCAAGTGGGGCATGACATACTATGCAATGTATTTTCCAGATGGTTAGAAAGAATCCATTTTTATATTTTCTTGGAACAGGATGTCCTAACTGGATTCAATTTTAGGATATCAGAGTAGAATGAAGTAAAGAAAGGTCATGCTTTTATTTTAATGATATAGGATATAAAAATGTACATACTCCATGCTGCTATTTCTTTTTTTTAGCATACAAACTTTATCATATCACTCTATACTTTAAAAACAACACACACACACACACACACACACACAATACAACAATTCCCTAAGCATCTCTGTAATACCCAGAGAAGTGTATTCAATTTGGTTTCTAACTTGCCTTTTTAATCTTATCCCCTGTTATGTTCTAGAATAGAGGTTGTAGCC
The DNA here is from genome assembly GCF_014108245.1 of Pipistrellus kuhlii. NCBI lineage: Eukaryota > Metazoa > Chordata > Mammalia > Chiroptera > Vespertilionidae > Pipistrellus > Pipistrellus kuhlii. Next base: position 38,520,301 of record NW_023425573.1, on the reverse strand, counting down.
CAGGCAGTGTGGCTCAGTGGTTGAGTGTCGACCTATGAGTGGTTCAATTCCTGGCCAAGCCATATGCCTGAGTTGCAGCTTGATCCCCAGTGTGAGGTGTGCAGGAGGCAGCTGATCACTGATTCTCTCTCATCATTGATATTTCTATCTCTTCCTCTCTCTAAAATCAATAATAATAATAAAAAAAACACCACCCCATATATTTAGAACAAGAGTTATAAAACTACAGCCTGTAGGTGAAATCCAGACTGCTGCCTGTTTTTGTAAATAAAGTTTTATTGTAATACAGCCACACTCATGTATTGACTTGTTGCTTAAGGTTGCATTTGTGTTATAATGGTAGAGGTGAGTAGCTGTGATGATATTAAATGGCCTGCCGAAGCCAAAGATACTTGCTTTTTCTCCCTTTATAGGAAAAAATAAATGATTGATAGCTGCTCTAGGAAACCCCTTATATTAACTGTGACCAACAGCTCTATTATTTCCTCTGCTTAGCAAACTTCTTTTATGTCTCTGAGTCTTGCACATGCTGTTCCTTCTGCCTGGAGCACTACTCTCCCCCTTCCTGCTTAGAAAACTCATTCAAGCTTTCAGGGCCCTGCTTGGTTTTCCTCTCCTTTGTAAAACTTCTGGATTTCACAAATGGACTGTTTCCCTCTTCTGAGCTCCCATGACACTTTGTATAGATGCACTTATCCTTGCTCTTTGTATCCGAATTTCTGGGTTTACAGTGATCTCCTACTAGAGTCTGAGCTGTAGAGGATGGGGTTCTACATCGTTATTTAGTTTGTATCTTCAGCGCATCTCCAGGTGCCTGGTTCTAGGAAGTGACTTTTGAGTGTTGGAGTGTTGCATGTTATTAGCCCCTCTACATGAAAGATATGCAGTTAAGCAGAAACTCTTACAGAAGTTGGAGGAATTATAGAATTTTTAACTCTAAAGTATTTGGAATTATATTTGTTCTACTTTCCTTTTCTTACAGATAGAAAAAAAAAAAAAAGCTGAGGCTCAAAGAGGGGACTTGCCCAAGCTGAGTTCTCCCAAATCTCCATCCATTGCTCTTTTTAATTGTATGATTCCACCTCACAATTGTATGATACCATTGCTCTTTTTAATTGTATGAAACCCTCCAGTGGGTTTGACTAGAGATAATGTGCTAATTGGAGAGTTAACTGCTTAGTAAACTTGTGGATCCTTATTTCCTCAACTACTGAGCCAGGTGGGCGGGCGGGGCATCCATGGTGAAGGAAGCAGGGTGTTTATTGGTGTAATGACCCTCAGTAATAGAAGCAGATTAGAGAATTTTAGTATTAGCTCTGACTTTCGTTTGCAAACAAATACATTGCTTTTCCGTCTCCTCCAGTTTTTCCTTTTGGAAAAGATATAAATTTCAGTCCCTGATATTGTCTTTATCTTGTCTGTACATTTTGAATGCTTTTAATGCTGCTTTGAATTCACAGTGGTCTTTGCAGTGTGTAGCAGCTTAATGAACTGGCTTATTGCCATCAACTTCAAGGTAAGAAATGTTTTAATAAAAATTTTGTAGCTTAATTTTTTCTATGAAAGATCAAATTCAAAATGGGAAGCAGCATTTTTCAAGAGTTGCCCGTGTTTATCTGAGGGATGGTGACTCCATGTTGCTAAAGCCAGGTGACTGTCTAATGGGGGTAATTTGATCTGGCGAAGAGCCCAGTTGTCCATCTTCCTGGGGCTGGTAACTTCTTACACGGGAATAAGAATGAGCTTTAATCGACTTCCTAGACACCTCTCTTCCGAGGGAATGAAGAGGAGACGAGGAAAGGAAAGAGGGCATGCTGACAAGCAACTTCTGAGATTGATAGGCAGTTTGCATCTAATTTTAAATACCAGGAACATATTTGTCCTGTCAAAGTCTCTTTGAAAGAGAACTCACACACTAACCCTCTCTTTTAATATTTATAAAGTTATGTTTTAAGAGTTGTAGCACTCGTTTCCCCGACTACTTAGCTGGAAGAGATCCCATGACACGGTCCACTTTCAAGTTAATAGGCTTTTAACATCTTTTGGCTAATGTTGTATAATGAGAGAAATCCATTTTTGCCGGATTTTCATTGTTCAAGCTTTGGCAATAATACTTACATATAGCAATAATGTCAGTAAAAAGGTCTCGTTTGCTTACAGACAGATTTCAATTGTTGGGAGACCAAATGATGTCCTGTTGCTAGAAACATGGGCAGCATTTGGTCTCTATTCATCGAGCTGCTTTGTAATTAGGATCGTGTCCAAATAGCAAGTGCCTCTTCTCTCATGGAGGTCATTTCAACTTGCAGTTTCCACTGAGAGCACAAGGCTTCATAAGAGGACCTGTCTATAAAAGAGAATAAGCTTTAATCAAATATATATATATATATATATATTTTTTTTTTATTTTTATTGATTTTTTACAGAGAGGAAGGGAGAGAGATAGAGAGCTAGAAACATCTATGAGAGAGAAACATCGACCAGCCGCCTCCTGCACACCCCCTACCAGGGATGTGCCCGCAACCAATGTACATGCCCTTGACCGGAATCAAACCTCGGACCTTTCAGTCAGCAGACCGACGCTCTACCACTGAGCCAAATCGGTTTCGGCTCAAATATATATTTTTATATATGAACACACACACACACACACACACACACACACACACACACACACATTCAGGTTAACCAGTACATCTCTAATTATATCAGGCTTATTTTTAATATCAGTTTAATATCAGTCAGCAAGAAAGATTTTTAAAATATGGATAAACATTTTGTAAAATTAAGATCAAAGTCAATATTTAAACTTCCAGAGGATCAATGAATTTTCCTAGCAAATTTTGTAGAGGATAGCTTAGTAGAGCATGTAAAACTGTTTAAGGTTGGTCTGTTTATCTGGGGTTATAGCCACTAGTTTTGGGGAATGCTCCATGGTGTACTGCAAGCATGTCAAACTGGCAGCACGCAGGCCACATGCAGCCCACAAATAATATTTTTGTGGCCCAACCAATATAACGGTATGTAATAAATGTTTTAATAAAAATTTTTAACTTAATTTTTACACTATCCTGTTATACATAATTATTACTAATGAACTACAGCATTCACTAATGACTGATGACTATAATCGTGTTGCATTCATTTCTCTTACACACCTTACGCACAGTCACAACATTTCTCTCCTCTAATACTAGCAGCAAATATTTCAGCAGCCGATTGCCACTTCATTAATCTTGGACTGACTTATTTGGTGTGTGCAACAGGAAATATTTCGCTTTCGGAGAACAAGAAAAATAGGTTTATTTGCGTTATACTTATTAATTTGTGCAGATGTTCAGTGTCCAGTAAGTTAATGTTAAAAAAATTAATTTTTATTAAAATGTTCTATTATTTTATGTTAACTACTACTCATTTATTGCAGCCCTTTATATTCAGCATATCTCTATTGGACTAATCCTACATTTCTATGAAAATAGAAGCTTGTTTTTTTTGCGGCCCACATAAACTTAAACCTTGTTTATTTGGCCCGTGTTAGCCTTTGCGTTTGACATACTTGGTGTACTGGGCCTATTCTGTAGCCCTTGGAGAAAGGAGAATGCGAGCCTTAATATTTTACAGCTGTTATGCTAAAAAGCCACTAGGGCCAACTCCTGCAGAACTCAAAGCAAGACTTGATCAGCCATGACCATGATAAACAGCGAACTGAGAACATGTAGGACAGGAAGGTCCAACGTGAACTGGAGGTGATTTAGAGGGTTTTTATTTTGGCAGCTGAAGTTCTGACGCCAAACCCCTGGTTTTGTCCCAGGAAAGCTGGCGGTGACATTCGGAGCGGCTCTATTTAAGGAGCGGAAGTTTGATGACTGATAAGGGCCAAGACGTAGAGGCAGGAATTGGATGGATGGCGACAGCCATTTCCACAGTCGTCCTTGGGGACCACGGGGAGACCTTTGTTGCCTCTCCTGTGCCTTTTCAGGAAAGTGGATTTCTAACCAGGCTGTCTGGACTGCAGAAGGCTCTGGAGGCATTTCCTTCACAACGAATCGGGCGTTCTATAAGCTCATCTATTTTAAAGAGTGACCATTGGTTATTTTTATGAGGTGTTATGTCCACAATGCTGCAAATAAGGAAACCAGTGAATAGGGTTTTGAATCTCATTCATTTGCAGCTTTATCCATATGAATTGTTGCTCTCAGGACAAGGCCCACGAAAGCCTGAAATTCCTCATGTGTTTACACCAGGAGAGACCACTTCACATGAATCAGAAGGAGGGCGGCGGGAGTGCTTGAGAATGCCCCTGGGAACAGGTCCTCGCTATGCCGAACCTGCAAAGGGAAGCTCTTCTCTCACAATCCCTGCTCCTTCACTCAGCACTGGGCCCATCATGTGCAGGGATCCGGCACAAAGTGAACACCGGGGGCCTTTGTTTGAAAATCATTAAGGGTTCCTAGAAGGTAGCCTCAGAGCATGACACCAAGCCCAGGACACTTCCCACCACGGGCCGTGTGTGGATGCACAGGCTGCCCATTCAGGGAATCAGCCCTCATTTTATTTATTTTCTCTGTTTAGGATCTTACCTGGTCACACAGATATCGCCCTCTAGTATCTGACAGGGACCACATTTCAGTCACGTGTCCCTTGTGTCTTCTGATTTCTCTGGATCTCGTACGGCATATTTTGTCTCCTTTTCTTCCCTATTTCTTTTCCTTGTCTTTTTCCCCCCTTATTTATTATTATTATTATTATTTTAAAATAGTCGTTCTTTTTAGAGCAGTTTTGCGCAGCAGAATTGAGTGGAAGGCACAGAGATTTCCAGTGTTCCCCTCCTCTCCCTACCACCCTCCCACACACATACACACAGCCTCCCCCGTCATTAACATTCTGCATCAGAGTGGGGTGCATTTGTTACAACTGCCGAATCGACACGGACACATCGTTATCACCCAAAGTGCATGGTTTGCATCAGGGTGCACTCTTGGTGTTGAGCAGTCCATGAATTTGGACAAACGTGGGGTGACCTGTGTCCACCATTACAATATCAGATGGAGCATTTTCGCTGCCCCGAGCATCTTCTCTTGAGCATACTGCTCCTCCTTCTTAAAAAGGCATTTTCTTTAGAAGCCAGCTTTGATGTCTGCTTTGATGTCCCTTTTCCTAATCTCACTGCCGTGACATCTGTTTATCTCAAAATTCCGGGCCAGTATGAAGCTGGAAGGCTCATTGGAAAAGCGAGGCTGGTTGCAAGACACAAAGGGCCAAATCCGTGGGCAGCAGTTCTTCCCGGTGGGACAGAGCAGATGGGAGGCGTCGATGCAGGGTGCAGGCGCATTGAGCAGCAGTGGGTTGGGTGCCTGGCGCGGTCCTGACCGCAAAAGGAAACAGTGCATACAGCAGCCAGGTAAAAATTACCCAAGGCGCTGCAATTGGCTTGTCCCTTTGCCAATGGCCGTAGGACATTCTAGTGACAATGAATACAATAAGCTTTATCAAATGTACTTGGAGAAAGCTAAGTAGTGTTAAGTTTGCCATCATTTGTAGTAGGTTCCCCCAACATATAAAGTAGGTGGGGATTCTTCCTCATCAGAGCCCAGGAGAGGAAAAGGAAGCTGGGTGTGAAGAATTGAACATTCTCAGGTCAGTAAGTCCCTTGCCCTCTCCTCTTGGCAACTCTCTCCACTCATTTTTATAAAATGACCATCAAGACCAGTTTACCTGGTGAAAAGAAGTCACAGTGAGTGAGAAAGGATGTATGGCCATTCTTAGTCCTTCTTTTGCCCTGTGAATGCAGGGGAAGGAAGGAAAGACAGAGGGTCGGAGTCAGGGCTGCTTGGGGTCGGGGGAGGGTATAAATCACCTCTTCCCCAGGGAGCTCTATCACCCATGTCCAGCCATGAGGACCTCCTTCCTCATGGCCCCACGGAGTACTTTCTTTTCATCGATTAGTCGATTGTATTCTGGAATCAAGTTTTATATTTGGTGCATAATCTAGGAAAATATGATGTAAGACCTTAACTATTTACTTTTTTTTTTATTTTACATTTCTGATGTTCTCACTAAATTTTTATTTTTATTTTTATTGATTATGGTATCACATAATTGTCCTCATCCCCCCATTCCCACTATTTACTTCTGTGGCCCTTTGTTCAGCAGTAGTGTGTGCCCTGGCTTCGCTTCCCCTCCCTTTCAGCTGCAGCTGTGATGGGCGGTTCAGGTAAACTTCAGTGCCCACCCCAACTCCTCCCAGTCTCTCAGCTTCTCCACCTCGCAGCTTTCTCCTAAAACTCTAGATTAGGGGTGTCGAACTCAATCAGAGAAGGGGCCAAAATCTAAAATCCAGCCTAAATCGTGGGCCGAATGGTTTACTGAACAGCCATAAACTGTCATTGTGATGGAAACGCAGCGGAGTGCAGTGATGACAGCGCGGTGCGGGCCACATTGCAAGGCCTGGCGGGACGGATTTGGCCCGCGGGCCTTGTGTTTGACACATGTGCTCTAGATCTTGCACAACTTAGTCAAGATGGTTGAGAGCTTTAGGGGGAATTAGTGCCTCTGGAGATAGCCCTCAAATAACGGGGGATGGGAATCTGCAGATAAATGCCCCAGACTACTGAAGCAGAATTCTACGATGCATCTTACAAGGGTCCCCAACAGGATAACCAGCTCAGCAACACAGTCTTCGTTGTCTTTTCCACTTTTCTGGTGGCAGTTTTCCTGCCCTTCCCTCCGGCTTCCCGGGATCACTTCCCAAATGAGCTGCCTCCCCGTCCAGTTTCAAGCTCTGCCTTCAGAGGGATGCACATTAACAGACGCCCATAAAATGAATAGGATGCAATGCTGGCCAGGCGGACGTGCATTTATTTATGCCAGCCTGCCACATGGCTTGGTTCATCGGTGGCATCGGTACCAGTCTTCAAACATTCAATTGATAACTAAAAGAGGCAAGAGGAAGACTAAAAATATTTTATGTTGCAAATGTGCCCGTATACTGATGACATCTTATTACATAATCATCTGTGCAGTCACCTTTCTGAGGTCCCACGCTGTGGGCTGGGACTAGAAAGAGAAATAAGCTGTGGCTCCCGCCGATGGAGTATAGGGTCTATCAGAGAGTTGATGCTAGGAATCTCTGCACAGCACATCTGACAGGGCACATGGCAGTGGTCAGCTGTGCTCGCGTGGTTCGGAGTTGTGAAGGAGGCGTGGCGAGAGCCCGCTGGGCAGGCTGAGTAAGGGCAGGACAGGGCAGGAGGGAGCCTGAAGTCCAGGCAGGTTGGTCCTGGGGGTAAAGTGTAAGCAGCTGGGGCACAGTTTGAGGTTTACTCTGAATCAGGAGGTGAAAGCGCCTGGCTGATGTCCCATGTGAAAGGATAGCAACTGCATTTTTGTGCAGCCTGCACTTTGCAAACCAGGTCCACGGATTGTGGTCCCAAACCATGGGAGTTGAGCATTAGGCTTTTGACTCTGGATTCTAGTCAGTCTCTCTCTCTCTCTCTCTCTCTCTCTCTCTCTCTCTCTCTCTCTCTCTCTTTCTCTTTCTCTCTCTTATAACACTTTGTTTCTGTTTTTGAGATATGGTCCCCAGGGCATAGTGTGTTAACCACTGTTATATTCAATGTGATGCTTTCCCCATTCTCCCAAGTAATTCTTAACATTTTGCATCTTCTTCAAATAAAAGGGCAACAGGAATGCCTAAAAGGCTTGAGGAAATGGAATGCTAAAGCATCTTTACTGAAACTGCATTCAGGACCGTTGCCAATTGCCTGCCCCAGCCAGTGTGCTTTTCACTTCCAAAGTGCACCTGTAATCTCAGCACCACTCCTCGAAGATTGCAGCGCTACAGTCTCACCTTTAAGCTCCAAGCCAGAGCAAGATTCTGCCCAAATCCTTAGCAAAGATGCTATTTGAAAGTCCCTGCTTTATTTCATTACTCTATGCAAAGACCTCTTCTTTATCCTTCAATTGAGACAACGTCTCTGTGTGTACAAAGGACACATCATGGGCAAGACTTCTTACACCTGTCAGTTCTACATAATCACCAAGATGACTCATAGCCTTGCCCCCATAAACCACTGAGCCACCTTCTGTCTTCGCCTCTTCCACCAATCCAAGGAACATGCTCACTGCCTGATTGATGTGAGAACACTGGAATCGTGGTTTCCTACACGAATCTGAGCATGGACCTTCTAGATTCACTTGTAACGTCATCATGGATGCTTTCCTGGGCAGTCACCTCACCGTAGTTCATATCTGGCCGCAGTTTAGGCGGCTTGCACTGTGCTTTCCTGTAATGACTTCCAAATTTTCAACTTCCCTTTTCTGCAAGACTTACAGTAGGAAATCAGGGCTCAGCTTAATAAAAGTTCCAATTCTAGTTCTTACACATATCTTTCTTTCTCTTTTTATTCCAGTAGGGGAAAGTAGAAGAGCTATTTTGTAAAATAATAATAATAATAATAATAATAATAATGATAATAATTGAAGATTTATTTTGGAAGCACATATAAGTGACTCTGTTGGGAGAAGTAGGGGAAAACTAATACTTTCATTTCAGTCTGAATAGGAAGTTAGTCCGTCATGAGCTTTTAGACTGACTGCAAGAATGAGGATTTAATGAGAAGTGAAAACTCATCTGATTTTATGGAAAGTGGGTGCTGAAATCTGTCTCTGCTCTGAGGGGGCAATTCAGAGAAGCCCAAAATAATGGTATCCATGTCTTGCCATCTGTTTTTTTTTTATTTTTTATTACAGTTTGACCAGCTTTTTAAAAACACACTCCTACTTACACAGGCATCTATCTGCACATACAATTTTGGCCTTTGAAGTGGGCAATGAACATTGTATAATAATTGTCACAAAATTGGACTTGAACTGTTTTGAACTTTCTGCATGTTCATTGGCTGATGGCTGCTTTGTTCATTGAGTGTCTTCAAAGAGTATCAGACAGAAGTACTGTTTTTTGAATTTTCGTTAGAAGGCACCCTAGAGCTTCTGGGATGTGGGGGAAGGTGGTGGCCAGGAGCGATTTGTTGTCATTTTCTGGGTCTGTTTTAGATGCCCCCATGGCAGCATCCCTGCAACTCTTTGACTTTAATCTCTTCTATTCTTCTTTGTTTTTCATCTTTTTGAGACAACAGCTGGATTCTGCTTTTAGTCCTTCCTCTTGATTCCTGTCCTGTTGTGAGCCATTCTGGTGTTTTTTTTGTTTTGTAAAGGCATGTGGCATCTTACTTTTCCATACTTATTTAATTAAAAGCTTGGCCTTTTGGAACTTGGCATTGGCAGCTGCTAGAAAATAGAGCCAGTGGGTATTTCCAAGGAGTCCGAGACCCTCTTTTACCCTTGCAGTCTCCCCAGCCAAGGTCAAGAGCTTTCTGCCAATGACTCTCTGTTTTGGAGGAAAGTTCACAATACATCCTTTACCTGGGGCAAATGGCTTGTTTTGATTTGTAACTTACTTGAATGTCTCCCCAAAGGCATATTTTTTGCATTGTTGTTTTCTGTGATCTTAGTTATTACTAAAAGGGTTCAATTTTATTTACAGTGAATCTACTTCTACAGTAACTTGGTCTCTGAGACTGCCAATTCTGAATTTTATGCTGACATAATTTGTCCCCAAAATATATATGCTGGGGTCACTAAGGACATTCAGAGATGAATATCTCATTTTTATATATGGCAAGGAGGGAATATATATTTATGATAATTTTTTAAAAGTTAATCCACTTTTGATCAGATTTCCCACACTTTCCATTATCCTGGTATACTCTTTTATCATAGCTTTATTTAGGAAAATTATAATGAAAATGGGGCCTTTTCTGGGTAGTAACCCAGCAGTGGGAGAGAGATATTATTAAAACACTAGAGGCCTGCTGCACAACATTCATTCACTGGTGTGTGTGTTTGTGAGTGTGTGTGTGTGTGAGTGTGTGTGTGTGTGTGTGTGTGTGTATGTGTGTCCCTCAGCCCGGCCTGTGCCCTCTCACAGCCTGGGACCCCTTGCTCGTTACAGCCCACTGCAATGGAGACAGGAGAAGCTCCCGCCACTGCCACTGCACTCTCTAGCCGTGAGCCTGGCTTCTGGCTGAGTGAAGCTCCCCTCCTGTGGGAACACACTGACCAGTAGGGGGCAGCTCCTGCATTGATCGTCTGTCCCCTGGTGGTCAGTGTACGTCATAGTGACCGATCCTTCTCCCGTCTGGTCTATTTGCATTTTAGCCTTTTATTATATAGGATTTTCTGAGAAATCAAAGTTTTAAACCTTTTTTAATCCTCAATTTTTATGCCAGATAATAAGGACTGCTGAATTTCACACAGAATATAATGTGTAATAAGAAAGCAGAATCTGTTAAAGCCGTCAAGATTGATTAACCTTCCTCTTAAGGTCTTTGATTTGAAATATTTTTTTTGAGATAGCAGAATGAAATTACCCAGTAAATGGAGCCTTTTAGGATTTGTGAGAAAAAAGTTATCTTAATCAGTTCTTAATCTTTTTTTTTTTTTTGAGATAACATAATTTTCCAGGATAAACCATTATGACACACTGAATTATAATCTACAAATTAGAAAGTAATTGTACAATTTGTGTTTAGTTCTCCTGCTCACATTTTATATTAGGCATGTTTCTTTGTAGACTTACAGTAGTGTGAGTTTTTCATAAACATCTATTTAAAGCCATTCACATAATCAAAATAATATTTATAGATATTCAGAAAATGATTAAATCTTAGGATTGTGGTAAAGCAGAAAACCTTACTGTGTGGTTTGCCACTTCCTTCCAACAAAAATTCAAATTTTGCTTAAGTTCCCTAAATGAGGGTAGTGAAAATTAGCTTCTTTTTGAATGATAATATAATTGAAAGACTAATTTAAATTAGGAGGGCACACTGGGCTTGGCAGAGGGCATTGTGAGAAAGCAAAGTGTAATTTTCCTCCAAACAAAGGCAGGCTTGTTGGAGAGCATGCTTTATTGCCTGGAAATTCTATATATATGCAAAGTTGCTCATCAATTCACTGTTGGGTTTCATGCGCTTGGTTTCTCTTTTTGTTTGGAAAAATCAAATGCTGAAAAAAGTCAGCATAGCTCTGCATGCTATAGGCAGGTAGAAACCTACACCGCTCAGTTCTCCTGGTGTGCCAGGTTCCTGTGGGGGAGCTGCCTCGGGAGGGGTGCTCAGACTCGGGCTTCATGCAGGTAAAACCAGGGTGTGTGCTTCTGCAGAGCCCACCCAGAATTTCCAGAAAATGACTCTTCCTGTATCTTTTTCCGGTCACTTCCTTCTGACAGATTGGGTAAGTTAGGTTCATAACTCAAACTCTGTTTTCTCTTTTGTCAAGAGACATGCTGTATATACCATGCAATTTCCCTACTTAAGTGTACAACTCAGTAGCTTTTAGTATGTTGTGCAACTATTACCCAGGTCAATTTTAGACCATTTTTATTACCCCCAAAGACAAACCATATCCCAGTCAGTGTTCTTTGAAGACCCAGATTTGGATAAGTAAAAGGAGAGGAAGGTGAACATTCCCTAAGCTAGTTTTATTTACTTGTTTGTTGTTGTTGTTGTTTTGTTGTTGTTGTTTTAAAAAGACCACCAAATAGCCACAGCAATTTTTTAAAATATATTTTATTGATTTTTTACAGAGAGGAAGGGAGAGAGATAGAGATTTAGAAACATCGATGAAAGAGAAACATCGATCAACATCCTACTGGGGATGTGCCCACAACTAAGGTACATGCCCTTGACCGGAATCGAACCTGGAACCTTTCAGTCTGCAGGCTGATGCTCTATCCACCGAGCCAAACCAGTGTCAGCTATTTACTTGTTAATTAAATTTATTGAGGTAACATTGGTTTAATAACATCATATAAGTTCTAGGTGTACAATTCCATAATACTTCATTTGTATATTGCATTGTGTGCTCAGCACCCAAAGTCTGGTCTCCCTCCGTCATCCTGTATTTGACCCTGATTACCCTTTTCCCTTCCCTTTACCCTTCTTCTCTCTGGTAACCACCATACTATTGTGTGTGTCTGTGAGTTTGTTTATTTTGTTTGTTCATTGTCGCTTTTGTTTTATGTCCCACCTATGAGTGAATCATATGGTTCTTATATTTTTCCATCTCACTTATTTCACTTGATACTCACAAGATCAGTCCATATTGTTACAAATGGCAATACTTCATCATTTTTTATGGTTGAATAGCATTTCATTGTATATATGCAACACATCTTCTTTATCCAATCATCTATGGAAGGACCCCTAAGTTGTTTCCATATCTCGGCCACTGTGAATAATGAGCATAGGATCAGCCATTATGTCTTTACAAGTAAATGTTTTTGAATTTTTCAAGTAGATACTCAGAAGAGGGGTCACTGAGTCATATGGTAGCTCTATTTTAATTTTTTTGAGGAACCTCTAATTTACATTCCCACCAGCATTGTATGGGGTTCTTTTTTTCATATCTTCTTTAGCACTTGTTATTTCTTGTCTTATTGATAGTAGCCATTCTAATAGGTGTGAGGTGGCATCTCATTTTGATTTTGATTTTCATGCCCCTTATAGCTAGTGGAGTTGGTCTTCTTTTCATATTATCTGTTGGCCATCTGTATGTCTTTTTGGGGAAAGTGTCCAGGTCTTCTGATCACTTTTTAATTGGATTTTTTTGTTTGTTTGTTTGTTTTTAAATATATTTTATTGATTTTTTTATAGAGAGGAAGGGAGAGGAGAGAGATAGAGAGCTAGAAACATTGATGAGAGAGAGACATCGACCAGCTGCCTCCTGCATACCCCACACCAGGGATGTGCCTGCAACCAATGTACATGCCCTCGACTGGAATCAAACCTGGGACTCTTCAATCCATAAACCGACGCTCTATCCACTGAGCGAAACCAGTTTCGGCTGTTTGGGATTTTTAATTGTTGAGTTGTATGAGTTCTTTATATATTTTGGATATTGGCCCCTTTTCATGGGTAATATTTGCAACTATCTTTTCCCATTCGGTTGGTTTCTAGGCTGCTTTTAATTTGTCTTCTTCACTCTGTGTCTCAGAATAGCAACTACACTCACTCCTCCTAAGAGCATGTGCACAGTATTTTACAGTGTGCAAAGCACTTCCTGTCAAACTGCAACTGAGAGCATGGCTGGCAGCATGACAAGGTTGGGGTGAGAGGTTCCTAGGAGACTGGCCTGGAGGACAGGAACCCTGTTATTTGTCAACATCAGAGGGGTGGACTTGCAGGCCAGAACCCAGAGCTTTGTGCAACCTGACCATGACTGTGAGGGGTCTGGACTGCAGCAGGGAAAGCAGCAGAGCCAGTGGCCAGAAATGGATCCAAGGTGAAAAGAAGAATGCAGGTATCAGGAGCCAGTCCCTTACACCCAAAGGGGAGGGGAAGAGGTGCTGGGCAGGTGGCTCAGCTTCTTGGGATGTAGGTGGTTTGGACAAGCCCACTTCTGCTGGAGGAGGAACCAGAATGCCATCATTTAGAGGGGTTGGGAGTGGACAGAGAAGGTTTAGGAAAGATTTTCCCCTGAGTCCTAGGGTCCAGATTTAGAGTCGTTCACCTGGCTGCCTTCCTCCTGGGTTGTCCCTATGGCTGACCTTAAAGGGGTCATTTTTAGCTTGGCACCTTCACGGGAGGAAGGAGAACAATTTTTGTTCAGATAAACTGTGAGAAGGTGGTTGACAATATTTCCTTTCCTAGTGAGGCTTCTAAGAAATTTTATTATGTGGTCCTTCACCCCCTAAAATCTTATCCTCCCCAGATTGCCCTAACTCTCTTATGCAATATGCTTTAATTTACTCCCAAAATTTAAATATACTTTACTGTATTTAATTCAATAGATTTTATTTAAAAACTGTATATAATGTGTGTGTGTGTGTGTGTGTGTGTGTGTGTGTGGTATTTGATTTGGGCAAATGTTTTTTTGGGTAATATTATTTTTTGAAAACATCAGGAATTTTATTTAAACTTTCAATAAAATAAAAAATACCTGTATGTTACAAATACTGGAAAACCCACATTCATGTGTTATACTTTGGATTTTCATGAGCATAGCATAACCATTTTATATTGTTTAGATTTTTGTGTTGACTAGTAGAAAGGTTGTTTCTCTCCTTCTGGCACTGTAGAGATAATATACAGAAAAACTCAAAGCAACTATTTTTCTGACCTGGAGATTGATTTTTTTAAGTTGAGTTTCTAGATTGTCGCAGAAATCTGTTTTCGTGTGTGGTCAAAGGTTAATCTGTGTAGGACAGTTAGACTCTTCAGCTCTGTTAACATTGGAGGTGGGACATCTGCCTGAATGCACTTCCCAGAAAGCCTAGTTACAAGAGCTGTAAAGCTGACTCCCTAGGCAGTGGCCAACCATCAGAATAGCACTAGAAGAGCTTAGAAAATCCCTCCCCTATCCAGGATGGCATTAAGACCGAGGGGATTCTCTGGCCTGGTTGGGTGGGGCTTGGAGAAAAAATTTGCCAACAGTGACAGAGCAAATAATCAGACCAGGTGATTGATTGTCTTGTGGTTTGGGGTCATCTAAAGATGCCAGGTGGTATCTTGGGCTAGAACTAGAGGTGTAAAGGGCAAGAGGGAAGAGGGCAGGCAAGGGCAAGACAGACTGTGGAGTGTGTGGGAGGTATTGTATAGTCCCAGCGAGGGTGTGGACACACAGCAGGAAAAGGCCGAAGCTCAGGAACGGGGGTCGAGCATGTGAGCGATGAGGGGAGAGCTGTGGCTTTTTAGCTCTTTTCATCCCTGGTGTGCACCGCCCCCCCCCCCCCCGCCCCCCATCTCCCTACATGCCTGATGCCTGAACACATGGCACCAGGACAACTTTGGACCTTCCCTGCTCCCACTCCGATAAGGGCTTGTAGAGAGGCAGAGCAGCTGGGCCTACACAATGGGACAGAGCTTGTCCCTGAGCTGCTTGGGAAAGGAAGATATTGACAGAACAAATGCATTAAGCTCATTTATAGTTTCAACCCTGACTCCTTTTCATTTCTTGGTAGCTTTTAATTTTGATAGAATTTTAAACATACTCAGAAAAGTTGCAAGTATAGTATAAATAGCTTCTCTAGACTCTTTACTCTGATTCTACCAATTGCTTACATTTTGCCCCACTTGCTTTATTGTTCTCTCTCTCTTATTTTTTTTCTGAATCATTTGTAAATTGAGACATTGTGCTCCTTAATCCCTAAATATTAATATTTCAGTGCATGCTTCCTTGGAACAAGGGCATTTTTTATATAACCACAATGCAGTTATCAAAATTAATAAATCTGGCTCCTTTTATACTAATAATATTCAAATGCCATTCATAATGTTTTCCAGTTTTCATTCCATTATTTTTGAACTGTCAGAGATTGAAATTTAATTACATTTCTTTTTCTTTCTGACAGTGCTGGGGAGAGAGCATACACACTATTTTTTCTTCAAATGTATTACAAGGGAAGCCTTTGCCAAGTTTACAAAAATACAGTTGGCAGTCAGTGGAGTTACAACATAATGACACCAATTAGATAAAATCATCAGAAAGATCAAAGAATTTCTCTGAGTAATGTGTTTGTGTATTTGTTTGCCTTGGAATTAAATTTTTACAGTGCTATCTCATTTTAAGAATAACATTAAAATCACCACTTAATAAGACCCATGTATTTGATCTTTTTCTTTTTGCTTTAAACTCAGGGAAGATATTTTGATGATGCAAATTCAGTATATTTTCCAGATCTATCCTAATTGGGCTAAATGGATATATAGCAACAACAACAACAAAAAATAAAGTGTTTTTTTTAACAAGAAAGCAATGGTGAAATATATCCTGATATCAAAAGCTCTCCAGGATATATTCTTAGAGAGAGAAGAAAGGATAAAACATCATGTACCATATGATCCCATTTGTTTAAAGCTGGTTGGGAGGCTACATTGGTGTGTGCATAGAACATTCTGGAAGTTATGGAAGAAATTACTGTCAGCAGTGGTTATGTTGGAAGTGAGACTGGGTAGGTCAGTAAGTTGAGGGTAGTGAGGGAAGATAATTTTTTTTTTTTTACCACTTTTTACACCTTGTAGTTTAAATTTGTTATCATGCGCTTTTATTTATTTTGTAGTAATAAAACTGATTATAGTAGGATGGAGAAAAAAGAGAGAGAGAGAGAGAGAGAGAGAGAGAGAATAGTAGTTAAAACAAAATTCAAAGGCTAATTTATTTTAAAATGGTGAGGCTTAGAAAGGAACATAAACGGGTGGAATTATGAATAAGTTGGATATGTAAAATGAATCATTTTCTACTTTCAGCTATTTATATATGGCTGCCAGTATCTTTCAGCAAGATTCATACATGGGTCTCTTAAAACTGAATTTTCACTAATGAGTGCATTTTGGTGCTAATTCTGGTAGAGCAGACTGGCTGCTCTATCCCTCAGTGCTTCCTTTTAAATTACAAAATTGATTAGTCTTCGTGGACTTAGATGTGTTAAATTTAGGACTTGTTTTTATCAGCATCAACTGATCTGCATGCTTCTTCTGTTCCTTCTCTGGAAGCAAGAAGCTTATTCATAAAGAGCAAACCAACATCACAGAGCTATTTGACCATGTGCATCATATGATTTCAAATAGCTCCTTTCATCATATCTGCAAATCATTAGAATGATTTTTTATAGACCTGCATGCCTTAGGCCTGCTTGTTTTTTAAATGGAAGTGTGCCCCTTGGCAGAATCGGTATGAGAAGAAATCGTGGTGTAGAGGGGATGGGAACCGATATTCATTGTGTGCCTGGGCTGTGAGGAGTTTTACATGGGTTATCTCATCGAGTCCTTCCATCAGCTATGACAGGTTCATGGTAATGTTTCTGGTTTATTTTTGAGAAACTGGTTAAGAAATTCCTTCATTTATATTCATTCACTCAACAAATACTTATCGGAAGTCTGCTGTGTCTGAGGCCTTGGGGGAGAACATAGATGTGCCCCCTGCCCTCTGTGAGGCTGGAGTGGGACAGAGGAGAAAGGCATTGCCCGGCACACACTCACACAGCACATAGCCAGGCATTGCCTGGGCACACCGATGACAAAGAGTGAAGCAGGGGGAGAGAATAATGGGAGAGTCATATAAACGGGGGGTCAGGAAAGACACTCTGAGGAAGCCACATGTAAGTGCAGATGAATAGAAATTGGCAAGGCCACGTGGTTGAAAGCCCATTCCAGGCAGCAGGAGCCTTCAGGAGAACACTCTGTGCGCTTGAGGATCTGAAAGGAGCCAGGGGTTAGAGATGAATGGTGAGAGGGAGAGAGTGGGAACTGGGGCTGGAGAAGCAGGCAGGGCAGCTCATGAGAAGGCTCAGAAGTCTTGTTAGCAGCAGCAGAAGTTTGCAGAACTGGATGGAGCTCACATTTGCTTGGATCTTAAAGCTTGCATCCCCCAACTCTTCCAGCCTTGCCCTCTCTCATGCTCCGCCCCCTCTGACACATGGCACTGTCGTGTCCACCTCCACACTGTTTTCCAAGGGAGGCCAAAGCACCACTTTCATTATCCGCACCTGGGAACAGAGGGATGCTCTGTTATTCGATAATATAGAAAGCAATGAAAAGAATGGGACCTGGGTGAGGCCCCGTAGAACACACTGCAGGGAAAATGGAGTTCATCTTATGCAGAATGGAGAGATGATAGAAACCAAGAACGACTCAAAGGGCTCAAGGGATGCAGTGTCCCACAATGAACAGGAGCTTCCAAAACCACTCAGAGCTGTATTACTGCGATTCCCCAGATATATGCAATAGGTATACAGTATATTTTGAAGCAGAAAATGATAGAAATGATAATGAAGGGAGATGAAGAACGTAGGCAAAAACAATGTGTGTGGTCAGAAAAGCTGCAAGAGTTTGGAATGAATCAAAGTAGAAAGTCTGCAAAAGTCAAAGAATTGTTGAAACTAAGAAGTAGCCTTCTCCAGGCTGTTGAGTTCCATCACTGCACGAAACAGATAAAAGCCACTGCCCTGCATAGCTTCCATTCTCGGGTCCAATGTGTATGACTGTGGCAAAAGCTAGGGCACTGGGCTCCCACTGGCGGTTTCAGGTAGGATTGGAGTTAAGGACAGGTGAGTTCTGTATGGATGCTTCTAGAGACACTTGGTCAGGAAATGGCCTGAGAAATGCATAATGGCTTCAGAGTTTGAGAGGCCAAGCCGGAAACGAAAAGAATATCTCTAAAGTGGGAAGATCAGATATCTATTTGGGCCAGGAAAGTCTTTCTTTTCCCCTTAGTCCATCTGGGCTGCTGTAACAGAATACCATTGAGTGGCCTACAAGCAACATACATTTATTTCTCACATTTTTGGAAGCTAAAACATCTGAGATCAGGGTGCCAGCATGGTCAAACAAAGGCCTTTTTCTAGGTCCCAGACTTTTCATGTGTCTTAACATGTTGGAAGGACCTAGGGAGCTGTGGGATCTCTGATAAGAGCACTGATCCCATTCATGAGGCTCCACCCTCATGACCTCGTACCTCCCAAAGGCCCTGCCTCCTAATATCATCCCCTTGAATGTCAGGATTTTAACATATAAAGGGGGGGACGAGACATTCAGACCATAGCAACCCCTGACTCACTCCTCATGTCCCCTGCTGCTCTTCTACTCTCTGTGTAGAGCAAAGAAGCAAAAACAGAATGTTAGTAGTTTGTTCTAATGGGATGATAGCCATGGGCTACTGCTTTCTGGGAAATTACCCTTTATTTTAGATTTTTAAATGATAGATGCATCCTAATTCTGTATTATCAGTATTTAAGCACCTTGTTAGGATTTGCATGTTTCCATGATATGTATTACTGGCATTCTGGTTAGTTTTCGAAGAGCTGGGTTTGATCATTTTAATTCAGAATTACTATATTTCATATCCATCACCCTCTGAAGGCCCACATGGTTACTAAAATGTCGATCATCTGGTTTTCTTTCTGTGAACAAGGAGGCAATGGCTGTTTTGTCAATGTTCACAGTCATGTGTATACGTAGAGGGGCTGTCGTGGGCTCAGGCTTAGCAAAAAGAGAGGATTTGATTTGCGACAGCAGCTCCAGAGCACAGTATATTATGCCTCTCCATTAAGTAGCATTGACCTACTGTGTGTGTGTGTCTTGCTCTCAGCTTGAGTTTCCCCAGGAGGAGCTCGTGGCTAATTTAATTAGTTGAATATGCAGAGTGTGACTTAAATTATAATCATTCCATTAAGTCCCTCAATATCTCTGAGCCTTTTAGTGATATTAAAAGTATAGGTGTATTGAGTGGGCTTCAGCCAGAAATCCAAGTCTTTAATATCATTCATTGTAGGTAGTTAGAGACAGTTTAACCTCCAGGAAAAGTGTCTTTACCACCCCCTATGCTAGTCCCTTTCTCTTCCTCCTCCCCTGTTTAGGTCTCCTTGAGGGGCCCCATCAGGCTTGCCATCTACTTAATGGCTTATCCTTTCCTTGTTTTCCCATCAAAACCGTTCTCCATGCAGCAGCCAGAATATTCTTTTAAAAACACTCATCTGTTCTTGTCACTTCTCCTCTTAAATTGCTTCCCAATGTACTGCGATGACCTTCGAAATGCTCATATGACCTGCAGGTCCTTCCTGTCAGACCCCTACTTGGCCCAGGCCTCATGCCATCCCTCTCCCCACCCCCCTGTCCTGATTCTCCTGCTAGACTGGCCTTCTTTGTCTCAGCACCACAAGGGTTCCCTCTCTACCTGGAAGGCTGGTTCTCCCTGCCCCATCCCTCACCCCCAGCCTCCTCAGCCTCAGTTCCATGCCATCCCTTCGACCCCCAAATCTGAATTTGCCCCACTCTCCACACCAAGCCACGTTTTCACTGCACTCTGTACTTTCTCCTTTCAAGCTCCTGAGATGATTGTTTGTGTGAGGATGGGTGGGGGTGCCTGTGGGGACCCAACTCTGAGGACCCTGCTATGAGCACCTTGCTGTACCTCCCCTATCACTTTGACACATGTTGTGAACTGGGTTTTAATACATTGGGAGAACCTAGTAAAGATGTAACTAATGGGACATTATGGTAAGACAGCCTCATATTCCTGGAACAGTGCTCTCTACTCTTCCCTAATCCTGGACACTGACACAATGGACTCCCATAGCGTCACCTCGTTCTGAGTATATATCCCCCACAACTGTTCACACAGGTCCTATCAATCATCCTCATGCCTTCCTGTTTGTTTTTATATCTCATCCTCACAATGGTCCCTAAATATGGGTGTTATTCCAGGTCCCTTAGCCAAGAAACAGAGATAAAAACTGACAAGTTCATATAAGACCCCATTCTTGTGTGAGTCCAATGTCTGCATGCTTTCCATAGCATCAGAGGTTCTTGGTTTTTTTCATGAAAGTTCCCTGAATGCAGATGAAATCAATACATTATGCCCGGATCTAGACCCTTTGTAGCTAGACATAGCCAGCCGCATGCTCAACATGTCTTTGAAGTCTCATGCTTTAATCTTTAAAATGTATGCAAATTTAGCTTTCTACTTCATAATGTAAAAGTATAAACTACTTGACATAGAATAAAATTTAAGCTCCAGGAAGAGGGCCTGTTAACCCCTCTCGCATTCCCGCCTGCCCTGCTGGCAGCCACTCCGGGGGTCTGCACACTTCAGTGTGAGGAGGTGAGCGCTGGGGTGCATCTCAGTTAAATCCTTCACACACGTGGTTTTTTGGATAAACCTTTCAGGTATGAAACAACCTTCACAAGGCCAATCCACAACCATAGATGCCTTCCTTCCGGAGAATAGTAGCTAATACTTCCTAGGGAAATCCTAAACTGGTCTTTGCTGATTCTTTATAGAGATCTTTGAGTGACCTTTGTCTGGCTGGAAGTCTAAGGATTATTTAATTTTGTGGTTTATAAACTTTTTTTTTTTAAAGCAAAAGTCATCTTTCAAATGAAATAGTTCTTGGAATTCTATAAAACAGGTAAAAGTGAAAATGCCCTAGTAGCCATAGGGGCCCTTGCCTGAGGAAATTTGGGGTTCTGCTGAAGAACAAGGTTTCAAACCCCTGGATCAAATTTGGAGATTGAAGCCAGAGAGCTTGGAGGATGTGCTGGAGGTGACTCAGCGGATTAGTGGCAAAGCCCAGAGTAGACCCTAAGAATGAAGCTGACCAAATGCTTCCAAGAGCCTTGAAACCCTTGTGGTTTTCCTGTCCTGTGAATACTGTTTCCTAACAGACCGCAGAGGTCCTGGAGGGGTAGGGAGTAGGAGTCCTCCGGCCAGGGGCCTTCCACGTGTGGATCAGTGTCTGTTAAAGGCATAGCTCTTTTTCAGTGCATATGGCAATTTAAGAATGATTGAGTTAGGCCATGGAATCTATTGTGGCGTTAGAGTGTGTTGGAATCCAGGGAAAGGCTTTGCAAGAGAACATCAACCAGGGCTCCCAAAGAGGACATTATCAAGGGATTCAGCCAGGTCAATACACAGCCCAGTGGCTGGGGAGGGGAGATGTGTAGGGGTGACATTAAGTAAACACCATAAAAATGTGCTGGGTTTGAAAAACTACTGACCTCAGACTTAGGCTGGTCTTGTGTTGACTTTCATGTGGGTGCCTCCATCATGGCCTTGGCTAATTCCCTTTAGTTTCATTCTGGTTCTCAGGATGCTTGAAGTGGTTTTAAACTTCTTTGGCTTTTAAACTCCATGGTTTAGATTTACTGATACAGTCTTCTCTCATTTTTCAATTAATCACTTCAGTATCAATAAACCCTATTGTAATTTTCCCATCGTTGGAGCATTTTATAGTTGAAGGGAGTTATTCCCACTCCCACATGTTAAATGTATCTTCTCAATCTCCTGCTGCCACTTTCCCTCACTGTCAGGCCTCACTGTCAGGGCACTGCAGGCCAACCCCCCAGTCCAGCCTCTGGGCAGACAGTCACTGTGGGTGATCCCACTGCCTCAGTGTTGGCTCAGCCAAGGACCAACAGTGAAAACGGAGTCTCTCTTCCACTGGGCCCTCAGCCACCCAGATCTCTTTCTCAGAGGCAGTCATTGTCACTGCTTTCTTGTATATTCATTTGTGCATTTACAAGTCTTTTTGGATGTTCACAAACACACATCTATTCTCTTATCTCCACAAAATGGTAGCATACGCTACACACAGTGCTGTAGTTAGCTTTTTAAAAATGTAACAATATATCATAGCATTCATTCCACATCAGCACCCATAGTGGTACTTTGTACTTTTTCATGGCTGCATAATATTCCAATATCATCTATCAGGGCGGGGGGGGGGGGGAACCATCTTAATCTACTTCTCAAGGAGTAACCCCGATGTCATTTCCTCTAAGGACATTTGGGTTGTTTCCTCATTGTGGTTTTATTTGCTACTAGAGGCCTCGTGCATGAAAGTCGTGCACTGGAAGGGGTTCCCTCAGCCCAGCCTGTGCCCTTTTGCAGTTTGGGAGCCCTCGAGGGAGTGGGTCTAAGCCATCATAGGACATCCTTACTACTGCTGCGGAGGCTGGAGAGGCTCCTGCCACCGCTGCTGTGCTCGCCAGCCGTGAGCCCGGCTTCTGGCTGAGCGGTGCTCCACTGTGGGAGCCCACTGAACACCAGGGGGCAGGCCCTGCATTGAGCATCTGCCCCCTGGTGGTCAGTGTGTATCATAGTGATGGGTCATTTCGCCATTTGGTTGATTTGCATGTAAGTCTTTTATTATACAGGGTTACAAACAGATAGGCGTGTTTGCATTTGTATTAAAAAGGCTCTATGTCTGCCCTCTAAGGGAGGTTCCTTGCTCAATCAAAGAAAATACACATTTTAAAATATGACAGAAACTTCCAATTGCCTTCCACTAAGATTGTTTCATTTTCTACTCCAATAAGCAATATGCCAGTATGAGAGAATCTGTTTCCCCCACTCTCGCTAATAGTGTGTTTAGCCAATGTTTTGAAACTTCTCCAAATCTGACAAGTAAAACAGGATATTGCGCTATAGAGCTAATGTGCCTTTCTGTCATGGGTCAGGTTCAGCATCTTTTCAGTTGATACGTTCTTCATAGGCCGCTTTTTAACTGGAGCTTGAAGATGAACTGCTGCCTAAAGATCAAGCAATATGCAACTAACGTAGACATTGCAATTTTCTGGTGTAGCTTTTATGCCAGTGAGCTGTTTTTATCCTAATGAATATAGGGTGTGCTGCAGGGTGCTGCATGAGGGATTAGTTTCCTGCTTTAGTGAATGTTTATTAAAACGTGCCTCATCAATTTTAAAAGGTGGACTTTTTTATGTATAGACATAAACATTTCAATCCTGGTTTTTGCAATCTCCACTACACTTGAAGTTGTTATATGGCAACCAATGTTGTCTTTTCAGATGTAGTACTTCTTAGATTCAATTCAGCTGTGCCATTTATGAAACAGAAATTTGAGTATTAAGTGGGTATGATGGAGATGCTACGTTTCTTCATTGCGATAGTGGTATTGTGGTTTTCTTTAGGGAAAAAGAAGACTTCTCTTAGAGATTCGTACTGAAATATTTATGGGTGACATGATACATCTGGGACTTGCTTCAAAATAATTCTGGAAGGGGCGAGTGATAGCAGTGTAGATTAAATAACATTAATCATAAGTTAATCATCATTGAGCCTGAATGTTAGTTAGGTATGTGGTATTCTGTTTTTATCTATGTTTGAAATTTTCCATAAGAATTCTAAAATTCAGCGGACAAGTGATAAGTTTGTGTTATGTGCAAGCCATGGTGTCCCATGCGACAGGACACAGGTCTTCACAAGCTCCAGAGGCCTGTCAGCTTGTTCTCTGCAGGGAGCCCAGGGCCAAGGACACTGCGTGTGGAAGGTGCTCAATGTACCTGAGCTCCAGCCCCGACTCTGCCCCCAGAGGCTGCTCTGCTTCCTGTTTCCGGGAGCGGCAGCCCTGACGATGTGCTCCGTGAGTGAGCTGCAGACCACGTGCTGTGGAGTTGGAGGAAGACAAGTCCCATTCCTTCAGGGTCAGGAAGGTGCTTCCGTGGAGTTCGTGAGCTTTGATATTGAAGTGCCTGAGACAAAGAACATCACCTGCATCCAAAACATTTCTAAGCAAAGCAAAATTACTCCTCTACTTTAACATGAATGATTTCTTTTAGGAACCCAGTAGGGAGTTGCTAACAGTTAGAGGAATAACTCAAAAGGCTGGGTATATGTGTGTGTGTGTGTGTGTGTGTGTGTGTGTGTGTGTGGAGGTGGGGGGGGGGTAGAATGGGGGAAGTTGTTACAAAATCTTCTTAGAACATATCCCCATCCCCATCCCCATCTCCTCCTTTTGAGCCTGTTTTGTTCTGGGTCCAGCATCATGCCATGCTAAGAAATGAATTTAATCAATGCTCTCCAGTAATCTAAGAGTAGATAGTGTCGGAATCAGAATTGGGAGGTTATCAAAGGAAGTGTCAGGAATTCAGGGTGCAAGATGGGTCCTGTGAGCATGTATGAGTGATTCCTTAGCTCAGAAGCAGAGGGATTCATGGTTTTTAATGTTTGCATGCAGGTGTTGGTATAGTTGCCTCAGAATGAGAGCAAAAATGGATTAAGAAATAAAAACTAGTCACATCTTGACTGGAAGAAGGCTCTTTTGAGAAATCATCAATGTTACAAACACCATTCAGATATACCCAATGGGCCAGATGGTTGCTCGAATATTGTGTGTTGCCAGCTGCCCATTGCTACAGATGAAGCCTTTCCTGCTGACGTTTGTGTAAACCCCCAGCACATTATAGAGGGTTGATTCTTTTTGATGCTGCTTAACATTTGTGTCATCGTAATTAGAAACCATAAATATACATGACACCATGCGATAGCTAAAATCTCCCAGCTTTCACTCTGTATTACTACCTGACAAGAGAGGATGTCTAATAATCACTTTCCATTCTTTGTAAATGCCACTTCCCTCTCACAGGATGCTCTAGATTGCTTTATGCTCTCCAAGCCTGCTCTCTTCAAAACCGCGCAGACCTTGAGGGCCACTATATATGCCTGAGCCTCATGTTGCCTGGACCACAAGTCAGGGGATACGATTCAGGGGGATCCAAACAGTTCTATTGGATAACATACCACCCGTTCCTCGGAGGTCACAAAGCTCCCCACAGGCAGGTGGACGATGTGAAAGGAAGTGGGCAAACAGAAGCAAATCAGCTTCTTTCAGCCCAGATCTTTTCTAAGGATGCCTTTCTTTTTTGCTTTGAAAGAAAGCAGATTCAGTGTCATTCACCTTGTATCTGCACCTGTCAAAAACCGAGTGTCTTTCTCTTCCACCAAAACGTGTGTTTGCTGGAGTGAGAAGCAGGGCAGGAGGTGGAGGGGAGGGTAAAGGCCCGCACAATTTGGATACTTGATCACAAATACATAAATGACCTGGGATAGAACCCCCTCCCAGGCAGGGGCGTGCTCTGCCATATCCGGAAGGCCTCTTTAGAACACAGCATCCTTGTTTTAGGCCACGGGTCTCAGGCAGCACGTTTCAGGCTCTATAAACACAAGACTCCGATGTTCCCTGATGACTGATGTTTCTGCTTTTCAACATGTAAATAGACGAGTGCTCCAAGTGAGTAAGTATCTGTGCATTGAGTTTACAATCTTGTCTTTCAGAAATATCGTCAGTACATGGCAGGACTTCTGGCTCCTCCTTATGGTGTTATGGAAACGGGCTCTAACAATGACAGTAAGTGAAATATGTGAACATTTTGCATCTAAAAATGTAGCGGGGTGGTGTGTGTTTTCATCTGACAAAAAAATATGTCCTTCACCAGCTTGGCAGGCTCCGTTCCCAGACGCTGGTGGATAAACAGACCTGCCAGCCCACATGGGTTATGCTTTACATTGTGACTGCAGGATTATGTTATGGCTTTGGCTGATGCCCTGGAGCTTCAGCGTACTTAGAATGCTTTCTCAGAATCTCTTCATTTTAGAGCAAACTCCAGTGTTGTTTCTGCACTCCTTTAAAAATAGGATTCATGAACTGTGCTTACCCTGGTCACTTCTGCACTCCTGAGAGCCCCACCTCTTGCTCATGTGGATGTTATTAATCAAGGAGAGAAGCAGCACGAGTCCTTCCTATTCTCAAATCACAACCTCTCCAAACTCCAGGCCCTTCATAAGAGACCAGTCCCTGCCTGCTCAGAAAAGGAAGGAAGTTTTTCCTCTGTGATCTGATTCTCTAGGAGTGCCCACTAGACTAGACTCAAAGAAACCCCGTGTCCTGAATCTGTTTATCTGTTTTTCTGTTTAGCACTCGTTACCGACCCTGGGGGAAGGTTGTTGCGTCTCTCAGCTCCCTTGCTTGGCTCCTGCACATTCACATGTGACCAGGTACCAAGTACTGGGGTGTGAGGCTGTGACGGAGCAGGCAGCACTTCCACTCTGAGCACCTGCAGGGCCCACAGGTCCACACAGTCAAGGACCCTGCCATTGAATCTTGTTTTTATGTCTTAAATGTCCCTTAACTGTGAACAGTCCTTTCCCTTCTTTATCCAGTGCAGAATCACTCTGTTGCTCAAAACCATTGAGTGATTGTCCATCACTCGCCATGGAAGGTGAATTCCAAGGCTGCTAATGCCTTAACCCAGCATGTTTAACTCTTTTGCTCAGAAAACTGAGATGTCCCTGGAAACAGCCACTGCCCTGCTCAGTCATGACTTGGAGGCAAACAGGAGTTTGCTTTTCCCCCCAGTGGAAGATGTGTTCTGGTTGGTTCCATGTGCAACCTGCCCCTAGGTCCAAATCCCCAGAGCAGTATGAGGTGACTTGAAATGTAAAACTACAAACGTGCCACTTACACTGATGTCTCTGTCTAACCTTCTGAGTGCTCTGGTGCCCAAGGCAGAGGAATCAGAAGCCCACATGGTGTAAATGAGTCAGGGATACATTTTACCTCTGGGAACGGAAAGCATCTGGTAGAGAAGCAAAATCAGCATGAGGTTGTGCTGTCCGGTACTAGTCCTGCTCCTGATTCACTGATTTATTTATATACAGATTTGATAGGTGCTGCTCTTCTTCTGAGCAGTAATATGTAGTTGTTGTTTTTAAACACCAAAATTTTACTTGGTTTGATTCAGCAAGGGATTTCAGTTCCATTTTACAGGTTGATCTTACAACTCATGGTCTCTCTCTCCTTTTCCTTTTCTAGGGATTCCTGACAAGGAGAATGTGAGTAGCTACTCTCTCTGCCTAGCTTCTAAAAACTGTCAAAAGGTAAAAAATAATCATGGTAACCTCACCAGCAAAGAGAGCTCTTTATTCACATTCAACAGAGCAATAAATATCGTTCTAATCTTATTCTGGCATCTTTGGTGGGTCACTCTGAAGTATAAAGGGGAAAAAGGTCAATTGCTATGACATGGTCATCACATGTCCTTGGCATTAAGGAGTCTGAACAAAGGTCATTTCAGGGGCAAACAGTCCAAGTACTAAATGTTTTCCTTTTCCCATGATGCATGCATAGCGGTAGGACAAATCATCAGTTTAACAGCCTAAAGAAAATGTGTTGTTTTTCCTTAGTAGGAATACAAAATTTGAAATTCAGGGTCAGAGGAGGAATGTGCCTAATTGGATCCAAGTACATTAAAGTCATTATTTCTCTTTGGAAGTTGAAAATAATTAATTGCTGTAGCTGTTTATGGAAACAGGTAGAAGGTTTAGGACAAACCTTTCCTAAGAAACAGTACCAAGTGTGCGTTCTAAGGATGGTAGTGGTGTAGTGGCATCATCCTTACATGTAAATAATCAATAATGATGTTGATTATATTAACTGGAATCTGGATTTAGACAACGATGTGGAAGGGTTCCTGATGGAAGCAGGTAGAGTGATTCAGTGGTGCTCAGTGGCTCTCAGATGGATCATCTTGCCATTGTGTTCCTTGACTGCTGTACCCAAGTGACAATGCTACAGAATTGTCACCCTGTTCTTTCCCTGTTCGGTCCTATGTCTACAGGCTAAGGCATGGTCTTAGTTAAATTCCCATGATTCCTGTGTTCCTTTTCAGAGATCTGACTCTAGCTTTCTTTAGATCTCCCTCTTTTCATAATCTTGGTTGTAAAGGGCTGGGTGGGAACTCTGGCCCACTGCTGTACTGCTACAGATTTGGGTTCAAGATCAAGCATTGTTACTTCAAATTTTACACCAAAATTTTACATGGTTTGTTTAACAAAAAGTTTTATATAGTTCCTTCCTGTGGTGCTCCGGGCAAGCTACTTGAGTTCTCTAAACACCACTGCCTCATCTTCAAAACGTGGAAGTTAGTCCTGACCACCCTAAAAGGCCATGAGGAATACTGAATGAGATAGTCTGTGGGAAGCATAGATATTTACAGTGGAACTCAGTAAATGTTAGGCCTATTATTATAATTATTCGTTTCTCAAGCTCCTCTCATTTTCTAGCTATCCCTCCTTCTCTGAAAATGTCCTAGCTTTTATAAAGTAACTGTCTTTTTTCCTTTATGACTCTCCTTAAAATGCCTTTCTTTCATGAGCCTTTCCATTGATCATTTGCTATTTTAAAATAAATTGCTTTAGACACCGACAACAGAATGGTGATGACTAGAGGGGAAAGGTGTGTGTGTAGGGGGGGGAGAAGGTAGGAGAGGTGTGGGGGATAAATGGTGATGGAAGGAGACTTGACCTGGGGTGATGAACACACAATACAACATACAGATGATGTATTATAGAAATGTACATCTGAAACCTACATAATTTTATTAACCAGTGTCACCCCAATAAATTGAACTTTTTAAAAATCTGTGTGTGTTGGGGAAAGCTCTAGACCACATGTGTCAAACACAAGGCCCGCGGGCCAAATCCGTCCCGCCAGGCCTTGCAATGTGGCCCGCACCGCGCTGTCATCACTGCACTCCGCTGCGTTTCCATCACAATGACAGTTTATGACTGTTCAGTAAACCATTCTGCCTGCGATTTAGGCTGGATTTTAGATTTTGGCCCCTTCTCTGATTGAGTTCGACACCCCTACTCTAGACAATCAGGCTACCGGGCCTTCAGAGCTCAAAGTAACATACTAGTTCTGCACACCATTTTGGACCCACATGTCTCAAAGCACCCATAACAAAAAACACACAGGTCCTTAGCCAAGTAAAGATGATAAAAGGGCCTGCTGCTTCCTCCCCCAGGGACTCTCAGGGATGAGGGGAGCGTACAGAATGGCCACACCCCAGGGAGTTTAACATGTTCTAAGCTTCAAAAGGAAGCTCTGTCTCTCTGAGGCCCCAGTTGACCTTTCGTTGGGACCTCCCTGCAGTGGGAGGACAGGCACATGGTTCTAAGCAGAAAGCCTACCAGTTGTCACCATGTAGCTCACTTTGGGACAAAATAGGGATTTGAAGTTGGCAGGAAGTTTGGCACAGTGATTTAGGGGGTGGCCAGGCGGTCTCCCCTGCATTAGTTGTGGTGTCTGCTTAATTGTATTTGTTTGGGCCATCCTGTGTCCAATCCTCTGGCAACTGGACAAGCACACGTTTTCCCTATCAGCAAACAGAGTGGATGTAATGTCATCCTGTGCTCTTAGGAAATCTCCCCAGAGCCTTTGGTCAGAGGAAAGCAAATGAGATGAAAGACATTGGTGAGCAGAGTTGAAGCTCCTAGAAAGATAAAAAGAAGCTTAAGATCCTTAAAGTGGTGCTAATTGAACTTTTTCTTTTGGAAGAGACTAGCTGTGTTGTGATGGTTTCTTTAATCCTTTACGTTCTTTAACTACATGCTGGGCAATATTATATTCCCTTTATGTTTCTAAATAGCAATAACATGCCTGTGACTGAAATAAAAGCACTTAGATTATTGTTTCAGTGTCCAAACAGTCTTTGTGGAAAGAATATATTCTCCTTTCCAGCTTCTACTCTCGATTTTGTTAATCACCATGTTTAACTTTTAATCAAGTATTGAGATGTCAGTAAGAGGTGTTTTCACCTGCCTTGCCAGCTATATTTTCTTTCCAGACCCAGGCTTACCTTGCATAAAAAGAACTTTCTCTTCATAAATTGCACTTTTGTAGAAACAAATGGACTGGCAGTTAATTTGCAAGAGTATTTTCTTGACTACTTACTGTAATTGGTAGGGATTTTTAACTTTAGGTACTGGAACCTATAAAATAATTGATGAAAATATTAGAAAAATGACCACTGACCAACCAAGGCAAGAAAGACTACTTTGGTAAGGGTGTAATTATTTGTTGCTATTAGGTTTATAAAGAAATTATTTTCTTTGATTTAAGTTGTATTTTTTTTTCTGTCTTCTATATGTGCCATATCTGACTGATTATGTTTAACACAGAAGCTAAAAAAAAAAAAATCACAAAAGAAAGCTTTATAGTTGAATATTACTCTTGTCCTTTGAAGGAATGAGCTTGCCTATAATTTCTTGCTACTTATGTAGATTTTGCTGCTTACTATGCTCTGTATCCTTCTGAGAGACAACTGCTATGGAATTTTGTAGTCTTAGAAGTTTATAGTTTTTTTTTTCCTAAGTGTGCAAGAAGCTGGAAAATAGACTCAGGAATAAATTACACAATAATCCCATTTCCTGACTTATAAAATCTTGTTTCCAAAAAGATCATTTGAGATCTTCATTTTTAAGGCAGTTGTAGTATTGGTAGTGTTGCTAGCAAGTTTCTTGCTAAGTATGGAAGCATACTTTCCCAGCAAAGAACACAGAGATCAAAGGTTTCCAAAACTCTGGAAGAACTGACACTAGCTATTAATAATAAGAAGGTGGGGGGGGGGGGTCTTATAAAACTATTTGTAGGTCTAGTTTTAAAAACTTGACTTAATTCTGGCCACAGTAGCTCAGTGGTTGAGCATCCACTTATGAGCCAGGAGGTCACGGTTTGATTCCTGGTCAGGGCACATGCCTGGGTTGTGGGCTCGATCCCCAGTGGGGGACATGCAGGATGTTTCTCTCTCTCTCTCTCTCTTTCCCTTCCTCTCTGAAATATATCAATAATAATAATAATAATAATAAATTGACAAAGTTTGTCAAATGCTTTAAAATAGTGGGTCATTTATATGAAGAACAATTTTCAAAAATTATTATAAAGACAAGATTTTAAAATAGCAGATAGGGAATAAACCATACCATTTTTGAAAATTCTCATTGAGGAGAGAACAATAATAAGTAACTATTAGGGATAAAAGGTTAGGGATTTTAGGAGTTTTTAGGGACTATAATAACATTCATCTCTATTGTTGCTCTTTTTCAAGGTTAGAGAAAACAAATTAGAATATTTCCCACCAATTAAATGACGATATCTTATTTTGCCATTATAAACTGGCTGTGGTTCTGGGCCAGATGAAGAAGAAAGGAAGGCATGGTTGCTGATACAAGCTAAAGTGTAAAAAAAACATAGATAATCTCATAAAGTCCCTTTAGCACACCCACTGGAATCAAACCAACAGTTTCCTACAGAAACAAAGGTTTTTAAAATCTTGCTTTAAAGCATATCTGGTCCATGCTCAGAGCTTATCCGAGTGTCGTGGCCAGAGTTTGAGGGCTTACCCAGCAGCGTTCTCTGTTCCCGGGTGAGAACATTTTCCCTAGTGCTGACCCCACCCTGAGACAACACTCATGGGCTGAGGGTGCAAAGCTCCACACAGGAGAGCAAACCAACCAAATGCTGGGGCCTTACAAAACCCTGAGCCTGCCCGTTTTGGTTTTGAAGGGCAGATTGCTTACTGCCCGGTGAAGATTAGATCTAGGGTGTAGCTGACCCCGTTCTGCGCGATGCCTGGTGTGTAAACACGCATTTCTTCAGCTGGCGGATTGGAATGCGTCGCTCAGTGAGCCAGGACTTGCTCTGCCCAACCTCCTGGAGCACACCGGGGCCCATGTCGAAGGTGCCACGGACAGCCTCAGCTCTCTGAAGACATGTTTGTTTTTGTGTTTGTGAGTTACGCTTTTACGGGGCAGAATGCCCTTGTGAATTTCTTTCTGCTTTTTGTTCCATCTGTTCCTCTATGTTGTGTAAGAGCTGGCCATGCTGTCTGTCTCCCTCTCTAGCTTCTGCAGTGGTTTATGGATGGAATTTTTAAGGTAAATGCGCAGGCAGTTGTCCTGCAGCTACGTGGTAAATAGTAAGTGCAGGCAACACTCTAAAAGTCTGACTTTGTGTTGTCAATTAGACCATGTGTTTGTTGCCTCTAAATGTTCTCAGCCGTGTTCATGGGACCTTCTTGTGGTGAGTTTCCTTGGCAAAGGGGCACCCATTAGGTATATTGGGGTGCTGCCTTGTTAGCATGTTTTAGAATTATGTTTATAATATTATGGATTGCATTTGGTGATTGTTTTAATGCTCCAATTTTGGCTCTTCTACATTAAAAAAAATTTTTTTACGACATAGAACATTTCTTTTAAATCCTCACCTGAGGAGTGAGAATATTTTTTTCCATTGATTTTTAGAGCAGAAGGGGGAGAGAGAGAAATATTGATGAGAGAGACACATCCATTGGTTGCCTCCCACACGCCCCCAACTGGGGGTGGGGATCGAACCTACAATCCAGACATGTACCCTTAACCGGAATCAAACCTGAGACCCTCTGATCCGCAGGCCTATGCTCTCATCACTGAGCCCACCAGTCAGGACAGGAAATAGAACCTTTTAATGTTGCTGCAAGGCTAACGGGATTTTGGGGTTGTCACTGATGGTTTTCTAGGGCTGCTTTGAATATATTCTCTCATTTGTTTCTGTGATCAGAATTTGCCTTGGCCAGATGTCCCAGAGAGAACCTGGGTAGCATTTAATAGTTAAGCATCATCATCAGGAAAGAAATGAGATTCCCTCTCTCTCTAGCCAACAACTTCTCTGGCTCTCACTTTAAACATAGCATGGCCTTCAGGTGAGCCTGCTCAGTAGCAGCTCGCTGCTGAGAATTAGTTCCACTATCAGCGGGGACAAGGAGCCTAATCTCATGTTGATAATAATGTGCTCCACTGCTGATTCCAAAGCTATGGGAGAGGGAATTGTTGTCCGCAGAAATATTTCATCTTGTGCTGCAGGCAATTATGTTCATCACCAGTAACTTTGGGTTGCTAGCGTATTATCTCGACTGATTGTGGGGATAAAATGCATAGTATTTTTTATGTTTGATGAATTTGAAGCTTCATTGTTCTTGTTTTGAGAAATTGAAACCAAATTATTTACAAAATATGTCTTATGTGTAGGAGAGATAAATGGTAGTGTTCTCAGATTGGATAAATTAATCTAGTGATTGCATGTCATCTAGGATTTGAATTCTTTTCTAGTAACAATTCTGTGTCAGACCAACTCTCCTGAGTCCAGAGATATTAAAATATTCTGTAGTCATTCTCTTTACCTTGAGGTAAAATTGCATTGAAGTGAGATAGATGATAGATACATATATACATGCACATACACATGTATACAGACACATACATATGTTTGATTGTATAGATATATATTTACCTATTTTCATTCTTAAAATTTTCCGAAACAAAATTTGTAAAGCCACCTTTAGTAATAAGATCTGGCATTCTTATTGCCAGTTTTTTTTTGTTTGTTTGTTGTTTTTTTTTTATAAATGTTTAAGTTCTCTTCAGTTTAACTTAGTTTTATTTTCTATTTTCCTTCAAAGGATGATTCAGAAATACCCATAGAATATGCCATCTATTTACTCAAAAACCTTTCATTTATTGCATGTGTATTGACCGATCCCAGGCCCATGTCAGGCTCCAGAAATAAAATACGGTTCCTTCAGGGTGTTGCAGTGAGCAGTTGCAGGGGAAGGCAGACATGTGAACACAAAAGTACCATGAAAGGTCACGGGCATCGTGTGGGCAGAGAGTGTGGCATAAGGTGTGGCCTTAGGAGCTCTCCAGGCTTCAGTTGAAGTCCAGCTCAGCTTCTGACTACCCATGTGAAGGTAGACAAGTTAGTTAACCTCCTTAGTCCTCTGTTTCCTCTTCTCCAGGAGGATTAATGGGATGAAGCATGCGAAGTGCTTACCCAGTGCTACTACCCATAGTGTACACTCAGGAGACACATGGGGCGGGGGTGGGAGATGGGGAGGAAGAAGTCTTTTTTTAAAAATGGCAGCTCTGGATGGTGGATGCCTTAGGAGCCTGTTGTTCTCTCTGATACCCAGCTCCTTTTCTGCTATAATTTGCTCAGTCAGTGCCCCCTTATTTCTGTTGTTCTCTTTTGTGTCCTTTCTTTTCCCTTCTCTTGAAGGACTTACCCAGCAAAGATTTCCATTGAATCTTGCCCTCTTTTACCTTTTGCACTTGTCAAGGTCGTTTTAAACTTTATTCCAGTTCTTCTAAGTGCCAACCAGTCCCACCCACCCAATTGGGAATCGTTGTCAAATTTAATGAGAATGCATTTGATTCCATAGTCAAGGCATTAATCAGCATCTTACATCTAGCAATGTTCAGTAGATGACCTAACCTTGTGAAACTTAATTTGTTTGTACTAATTTATTTGTATACATGATAAAATTACACCTTCCAGATATGAAGAGACACACACAACAACACTTAGGAAAACATACCATGAGAATACTGGATGAAAAACAAGTATAAGTCATTAAAGTCACTTTTGTCATGCTTTTCACTCACTTATAGTTTGGGGGGAAAGGGAAGACAATCATTTTCTTTCTATTTCAGGAGGCATTGGCATGACTGAGTTCAATGCTCATTCATTTTTATAGTCCCTGTCCCCAGAAATGCATCAGTTTTTGTTGCTGACACTTAATACCCAGCAGCCTTGTACAAGTCACTTACCTCCATAAGCTTCAGCTTCCTCATCAATAACAATGGTGATCCCTGAACTACTACAATAACAGGATTGTTTGGGGGCATCATTGACAGTAAAGCATGAAGGAAATCCCAAAACTTAGAAAAAACAACATTGTTTTACGTTCCCTGGAGCTTAATTCTAAATAAGATCACACCCTTGTCTGTAGTCTCAGCCCAAGGACAGTGTTCTTGCCTGAGGGATCTCGGAGGTTGGCCAGTGGGTTCTGGTTTCTATGGAGATCGGGGCTGGGAAGCTTTATAGAGGTGCCCTTGCATCCTGTTAGGAAGTGGTCCAGTTCTAAGTTCTGGAAACAACTTAGGATGCCAAGTGGCAAGTCATTCATCTTAAAGTCCTTATAAGTTGGCTCAGCCAGGAGAATGAAAAATTCCAAATCACACCAAATGCTTACTTGGTGCTGTAATATGATAACCGGATCCCAAACAAAGTGAGGAAACCACACCCAAAGTTGACTACAAGGATGGAGGAGGATAGAGAGTCAGAACAGGAACTTCAAGATAAGCTGGGGAAGGCGCCTGGATTGTGTGGGGCACAGCAGAGAATCAGGGATGTTATCACCACAGTCGGTCCTGGGCCTTCTAGCTTTAGGGTATGGGAGGTTTTTTAATACTATTATGTTTACCCAATCCTCTCAGTGTTAAAGCATTGCAGTGTACATTGTCTAGTAAAGGAATTTGTAATATAAATGCAAAAGTGGCTCTATCATTCAACAAGGTTTTCTTTTAAATGAAGCAGGTCATGGGCCCTCCCTCACCTACCCCTCAACCTTCTACTTCCCCAGCTTTATATTTTGTGTTTTTTTCTTCCTCTCTGGTGTGTGGTATATTTAGAAAAACACTTGGGCTCCCTCTGGTGGCCATTCCAGTATTTTTGCATGTCTAACCTGAAAGCCGAAGATTTAGTTACCTGACACATAATTTTTGGATAGAAGTGGAAGTGTTAATAGTAAATGTTATTTTTTTTATTGTAAGATGCCTAATAATTTGAAATATCGGAATTGGATAAAATATCCAATTCATTCATTCATTCATCTTTCATCTAATATGCTGTTGATACTTAGCTTTCCTAAATGAAGGGGTATTTAATCTGCAAGTCTATAGAAAGATATTTAATTCTAATCCTGTAGGTTAAACAGATTTTTCTCAAGCAGAGATCCTACTAATAACCAAGTTTTTATAGAATGCTTCCTGTGTATTAAATCAGAGTTAGGCATGGTGGGAAACAATTTGTTACTTACCATTTAAAAAATATATGAAAATGCTCTTTTTGAATGGTTGACAGTGTTGTATTATTTCTTTGTTATTCTTTAAATCAAATCAAAGTCCCATTCTATTCCCTCCCCCCCCCAAGAGGTTTTTATCCTATTAAGTGATTATTTTTCTAGGCCAGATTACTTTTTAATTGTGTCAATGTATTAGTCAGTATACAGGCTCAATTGCAGTAACATTGACCTAAATATAAAAGTCTCTTAAATTAGATAGAATATAATTTTCCCTCATGCTAATTGTCCAGATGTGATTGGTCCAGGGTTAATATGGCATCCCATGTAGTAATGTATTTTTATGATTGAAAGCCTCTTTTGATTATCTTATTTTTAGGGTATACTTGCATGTATCAAAAATAAAAATAAAAGATACCGTATTTTTCGGACCATAAGACACACTTTTCCCCCCCCAGAAGTAGGGGGGAAAAGTCCCTGCGTCTTATGGTCCAAATATAGCCTACACCAGCGTTTTTCAACCGCTGTTGTGCCGCGAGATGTTGCCTGGTGTGCCGTAGGTGCAGACAAGACAAGAATTTTATAATTTTTCACTATTTTGTTTACTTAATATTTCATAATAAAGTAATTATAAAATACTTTCTTTGTGTTTATTTGATTCCTATTCAAGAGAATTACTTTATATATAGTCAATATAGGCACAGAGTTAAATTTTTTAACATTTTCTAATGGTGGTGTGCCTCGTGATTTTTTTCATGAAACAAGTGTGCCTTTGCCCAAAAAAGGTTGAAAAACACTGGCCTACACATATACTTTAAAAAAAAAGTTTTTTTACTTGCCCGGCTCTGTGTGGTCTCTGTGTGCTTGCCCGGCTCTAAAATGGTTCTAAATGCTGCTGTTTACTTTACAGGGTTGATTACATGTGTTTATGACTGTGATGTTGGGTTTTAATGCACATAAAATATTTTAGGACACTATTTGTTTCAGAATCTTTTTTTTTCATTTCCCTCTCTAAAAACTGGTGCGTCTTATGGTCTGGAGCGTCTTATGGTCCGAAAAATACGGTATATATAAATTTAAATCTTAGCATTTAAAAAATTCTTATGACTGTAATTTCTATTAAAATTTTTCTTTTGGATTGAGGTATGACAGGCTATGGAAATAAAGAATGGTGCCTTCAGGGAGTTGCAGTGAGCAGATGGAGCAGACATGTAAACACCAAAGTACCGTGAAGGGTTATGGGCACCGGTGGGCACAGAGTGTCGCATGAGGTGTGTGGCAGTTAGCAGTAGGACACAGTTGTCAAAACAAAGTAAATATTTTATAGATTTTTATAAGTAATTATTAAACATTAAAGTAAATTAGTATTGAAAATGCATCGCTGAGTGACATGTGTACTTTTTAAAATTGAATTGATTGATGAAACAGGGGTTTGACATTAATTCTATTCCCCTTTTTGGTCTTTAGATAAGCAAATACTGGGAAAGCCTGCTTACATAAGTAAACAAATGGGAATGGAAATAGACTTAGATTTAGCAAACCCATTAAGTTCTTTGACTCCTAGGCAGCTAGTACGGTACTTCATGGAGAGATAGAGGGGATGGTAGAGTCCCAGTGGAGATGATGGGAAGAGTTGCATTCTGGATGGATTTTGAAAATGGAGTTCATAGGATTTTCTGGGGGATTAGATGTGAGGAGAGAAAGAAGGAAGGGAGTCAGGAGAACCTCAGCATTTGGGCCCTGACCACCTGGAAGGATGCAGCTGCCAACAGCTACGCAAGGGAAAGCTGAGGATAACGTGAGTTTGGAGACCTAGTTTGGAGGTCCTTGTACTAGACAGAACCCAGGAATGAGGTGTGAATAGACTTTTGTTTTGTCCTCCCCGGTCCTGTCAAAAGTTAATGAGAATAAACATTTGTGAGAGTGATAATGAGGTTTGACGTTGGGTATTTATACTGAGTATTATGTGCCTGGGGCATGAATGAAATTAGATTGTGTCTGAAAGAAATAAAAATGAGACAAAAATCAGCAAGAATTTTATTAGGTTTGTCACTTCCCTCTGTTAAATTTTGTAGATTTTTAAGAGAATTGATGTTTGTAAGTAAACTCAATGTGTCTCTGTCGAGGTCACCTTCTGAATTAATAAAAGGTTGATGTATGGAATATTTTAAGTGCAAATAGGAAATGTATCAAGCTAACAAAATGCTGCTAATAGACATCCTCAGGGACCCCATTTAATGAATAGGTAGAGGGATATTATTTGCAACTTATCCCACTAATTATTTCTATATGACTCAGTGATTTTAAAGGGGATGGCCTGCATGAAACAATTTGTTTTCTTAATTAGTTTAATCATTCTCTGTAGTTTCTAATACTACTAAATGGGATAATAACCACTTTTTCTTAAATAAATTAATTTTCCTAACCTAGCTACTAATGTTCAATTAATAAAGTTTGATGGAGTGAAGTAATTCCATAATAGGAGGGGAAATTGATCATATTTTAGTTAATTATTTTTAAATCAACCAACATTTATTAAGGACCTATTATGTACCATGCAGGCACTTACATTGGCTCTAGAGATACAAAGTCCAATAAAACTAATTCAAAGAGCAAACAACCTAATAGCTTAAACAGTGTAGGAGAGAGATAAGTAAATGGATAATTATATCAGAATATGGTACTGAGAGAAATTAGACTCAAGTTCTGAAATCCCTCACACGTTGTAAGAGCCACATCACTTGAACACAAAGGATTTCTGAAAAAAGAATGTTTCATTATCCACACACACCCAGCATTCTTCCTCTTCACAAGAATGCAGAGTTATTGTGTAACTTCAGACTACGTAGATTGTAAGTGGCAGAAATGCATATCAAGCCACCACAAAAGCAAACAAGGGAGTACGTTGGGGATCACAGCCCGAGCCCAGAGGAAGAACAGGCGTGGAGCTGGCCTCCAGTTTACAGAAGCCAAGGCTCTCCTTATTCCCACTTCTCCCCAAGCCTGGAAATGTGGCCACCAGCAGTTTCTAGTTCTTCCATGGCAGCTACAGTTAGGAAACCTTGAGAAAGAAGACTGATGGGTCTCCAGGGTGGGCTGAGCTCTGAAAATGGAGAGAAGGTCTGTGCTAGGAAATAGTAGATGTTTACTATGCTTCCCCAGTGAGGCACGTTCGGCTGACTACTGAAAAATCAGCCCCCTTCCTTTGATGTACTCAGGTAGCATCATAATGCAATCACTATCTCATTTGGGGCTAGTCTTCACCCCTTGTTTATCAAGATGTAGGACAGCAGCACTCATGAGAAGAATGTTGACGTCACATTTTGCAATAGCTTTGATTGCGGTATGCATTGTGCTTCAGAAATTCCATGCATTCTATTCCATCAGAATCACAATTTCCTTTTCGCTGTCTTCTTAACATGTATGATGTGGAAATTAACAAGACTTGATCTTGTTAAATCTTTTGAGATACTTTGGTCTGAGTTCTGAACCAGAGAAGCAATTCTGTTTTTCCTAGATGAAGGAATTCTTCTTTTTTATCTATTTGATTTTAAGTCTGTAAACTCTATGAGCCAAATATACATTCAGATGAGTCATTGAAGCTTACATAGTGTGCCCAAAAAGAAATGTGTATGCCTAAAATGAAGTCTAGCAAGACAGTGGATCTTTTAAACAATGCCTATATTTTCCTGGTCATAAATATAGTAGAGCTTATATTGAATATTTGGAAACATAAAACTGTTTTAAACATCTACCATACATGCCACCACCTAGAGCTCTGTGTATTTTAC
Source organism: Pipistrellus kuhlii (assembly GCF_014108245.1). Taxonomy (NCBI): domain Eukaryota; kingdom Metazoa; phylum Chordata; class Mammalia; order Chiroptera; family Vespertilionidae; genus Pipistrellus; species Pipistrellus kuhlii. The sequence goes on along the minus strand of NW_023425573.1, from coordinate 38,480,484 downwards.
ATGTTTAATATTTAGAACCAAATTTAGTTTACAATATATATATTTTTTTCCATTGCCTGTGTTTTTCAATTATGTTTGTAAAGGACTATTTTATTACTATTTAATATTTTCTCAACCATTTGGGAAAATGAATTTCCACTGCATTACTTCTTTTTCAAACAGCAATGTGAATCTTGTAAATGTTAGTTTTCTCACCATCCCCTCCCCATTTTCAGAATTATTTTTTGTTACATTGCAGTTCTTCCTTTAGTTTTGACATTCTGAGTCTTTCCCTGGTATTAGTCCCCTTATGTGTGAAAATCTTCCTTTAGAAATTCTTTTAAAATAGGTCTGCTGGCCACCAATTTTCCTTTATCTGGGAATGTCTTTCTTTTCTCTTTTAACCTTCATTTCTAATGGATATTTTCTCAGGAGAGAATTATGGGTTGAGAGTCTGAATCCTTCAGCGTTTTTCATGAACCAATATTGATACATTATCGCTAAAGCCCATTGTTTATTCAGATTTCCTTGCTTTTTACCTGGTGTCCTTTTTCTGGTCCAGGAAGGATATCACTTTACATCTTGTGGCCCTGTCACCTTAGGCTCTTGTAGGTTTCTCAGGCTTTCCTCACTGATGCCTGACAGATTTGAAGGATAACAATCAGGTATTTAGGAGGATGTCCCTCATTTGTGATTTGGATGATTTTTTTTTTTTTCATTAGATTCATATTATGGGTTTTGGGGGGAAACCCACAGAGGTAATGCACCATTTTCATCACATCATATCAAGAATACATATTATCAATACGACTTATCATGGTAGATGTTGACATTGATGACCTGGTTAAGGTCGTATTTGCCAGTTTTTCCCACTGTGAAGTCCCTCTTCCCGATGGCTCTTTACACGCTGAACTCTGGAAGGAAGTCACCATGCACTGTGGACACTTTGTGTTATGCTCCACCTCCTTCATAGTGAAGATCTACATAAATTATTTAGAATCCTTCTACATGAGAGATTTGTCTCTTCTCTGACATTTATTTATTCAGTCATTTATTTATATCAGGTTAGACTCACACTTTTAATTTATACTTTGGGTTATAATCCAATACTATTATATTTATTTTGTTGCTCAAATTGTTCCAGCTTTGGCCATTGGGTGCCCTTTCTGCTGACTCCTGTGTTCTTTGGCATACTCCCATTTTTGTATTTTGGGCATGTTCTCACTTTATGACTCAACCAGATGTTTGTATACTCCCTGTCCCCATCTTAGCCACAGCCATTTTGCCAGGGGTCTTTGGTTTCTTTAACTGAAGAATGGTATTAGAAACTAAGATCCAGGTGGCAGGTGTGCTTGTTTCTATTGGGTTGTTCTAGCTTCTAAGCCCTTTCAGCAGAGAGAGCAAGGAAATACATCCGGCATACGTACCTGTACATATTTGTTTATACACCTATCTGTATCTATATTTAGTTCATACTGATTTTTCTAGCTCTAATCCATCACCACGTAAATTATGCTAGCCAAGGTGTCCCCTTAAACAGTAGTCTTCCCCACTGTTTCAGATTCTGTGGTCCCAGTTACCCTCAGTCAACAGAAGTCCGAAAATAGTAAATGGAAATTTCTGGAAATAAACACTTCCTGAGTTTTAAATTATGCACCATTCTGAGTAGGGTGATAAAATCTTGCTCTATTCCACCCTGTCCCTCCCAGGATGTGAATCCTCTCTTTGTCCAGTGTATCTACACTGTATACGCTCCCCACCCATTAGTCACTTAGCAGCCCTCTCAGTTATCACATGGACTGTCCCTTATCACAGGGCCTGTGTCAAATAACCCGTATTTTACTGGCCACATTCTGCCCTGGCCAGTTTGGCTCAGTGGATAGAGCATTGGGCCTGGGAACTGAGGGGTTTCAGGTTCGATCCCGGTCAAGGGCATATGCCCTGATAGTGGGATTGATCCTCAGTGGAGGGCTTGCAGGAGGCAGCAGATCAGTTATTCTCTCTTATCATTGATCTTTCTCTCTCCCTCTTCCTTCCTCTCTGAAATCAATAAAAATATATTTTAAAAAATAATGCCACATTCACTTAACCTTTATTGTAGTGCATTGTTAAAATGGTTCCATTTTATTATTTATTAGTTACTGGAGGCCTTCCTTCCCCTGGCTGCTGGCTCCAGTTTCCCTCCTCCCTCCGGGGCCCAGGCCTCTCTGGCTGCTGCCTTCCCTCTGTAAATTTAACATGGGTTGTAGAGTTTCCACAACGTGTAACATGAAATGTGTGTCACTTATTTTGAATTTAATACATTACCTAAAAGTACTTGTGAGAATTTCTGAGACTTTGATGGATTCGATTTATATCTTCAGAAACCTATATGTGGCTGTAGAAAACGGCTTTTCACTTTCTCGAGAGTCAAATCATTGGGCTTCTTAAGCATAATAGCTGAGAAGCAGGTGATTGTATTGTATTTACAATGGAATGTATGAATAAAATACATTGATATTTTGTTAATATTTATTATGATCTACTTGAAAAAGTTATGTTTGCCAGGTATAGCAACTACTTAAATGAAATAGCTGTAAACATTTAATTAGATACCAACTTTAATACTCTTTTTGTTTTAATTTTTCATATGTTTGTATTCCTTTGAGGGTGTTATTAGTATTTAAGCAGTAGACACTTGACATTTGCAATCAGAATTCACATTTTCCCCAGAGTTACTAAATGAATGAATATGTGAAAAGATGCCAGGCTGTCCTCGAGGCCCACTCTCTCTCCACGGGCTCTACTCCTGAACCCACCCCCTGTGGAGATTGGCGGTGGCCAGGTTTTTGCACAACACAGACTGCTGCCCATTGGGCCCAGTGTCAGGATCACATATGACTGGATGCCATTCAGATGCTAAGTTTCAAAATCCCAAGGTCTCCTTTTTTTATGTATAATAGAGGGTTAGTAAATATTTTTTATAAGGAGATAAGTAAATTTCTTGTTCTAACATAGTTTTTTTTTCTTTTAACTTTCATTAAAGATTAGCATATGCATGTAAAATGCACAAGTGTCATTTAGATAAATACATTCTCCCTGACACAGTCATGTAACCTGCACCCAAATCAAAAAACAGAACATCACCATCACCCCAGAAAGAAACTCGTGGTTTCTCCCCCAACTAAGGTTAATCTGTTTCTATACTGTAGATAAATGAAATCACCTGGCACATACATTCTACCCAGCTTCTTTCATTAAATATTATGTTTGTGAAGTTTATCTCATTCTGTTATGGAAATATATCGTAATATATTGTCCATTCTGTTGTTGATGGGCTATTATGAATAGTTGTGTTCTAACCATTCTAGTTATATGTCTTTTGGTGAATATATGCACATATTTCTGTTGGGCTTCTATGTAGTGGGTTTGTTCTGTAGTTAGAAATACACATGTTCATATGTAGGACCTGTGTATGGACTTCTATGAATTTCAATTAACCCCTGAAATTATAAGCATAATTTTGGATATACATATGTATATGCATCTTAAGGGTGCTATCACTTGTATGAATTCTCAAAACTGTCCCCAAAAAACATTCATAAATACTTAGCAAAACAGTGAAAACTCAAAACTTATCTTGTGTCTATCATGAGAAAGTAAGAGAAAGTCAAGATGATGGAGAGAGATGGTTTCACGCCTCTGAGACCATCTGTTTTTAAGAACTTCATTGATCTAGATTCTAAAGGAAATGCAAGTGTCACTTTAAATTCATGTTTCTCCCTTTCAACCTTAAAACACCATACTACATATATGAACTGAAGAGAAATTTATCTCTAGGAAGGAAGAAACAAAAGTAAAGTAGTCCATAAATTACTTGCCAAAATCCAATAAAATGAGTCTTTCCATATCTAACCATAAGGAGCAAAACTGAAATTTCAGAAATGAGAAGAAGAAAAATTCTTTTCATTCTTTTTATACCACAGCCAGGTAAAAACCTCCCAAGAGATTTCTCCATGTACTAGTCAAGTAAATATTTAATGAATAATCCCTAGGTACAAAGCACCACAGGGATTGCCAGATAACAAGAATACATTTTTTATTTTTTTATTTTGTAAGGAGCTCATGTTGTACTTGGAGAAACAGGTAAACAGCTGTGGCACAAGCAGTGAAATATTTGCAGTGATGGAAACTCAGGAAATGCAGAAAGACTGGAAGTTCGGCTCAGGACACAATTGATGTATATAGAAAACATTCTATAGCTCCCTCAAAATAAGAAATTCAGGATTGATGGACCTAGAGATGTGAAACTATCTCTCTCCATCACCTTGACTTTCTCTTATTTTTTCATGATAGACACAAGGTAAGTTATGAGTTTTCACTGTTTTGCCTTTACTTGATCACTAATCTCCCTAAATAGTTCTTTAAATTGTTTCATCTAATGCATTAATTATGAATCTTTAAAGCACCAAGGATGAGAAAAATCATTTGTTGAGGGCTGATTTTCAAAAAAAAAAAAAAAAAAAAAAATATATATATATATATATATATATATATATATATATATATATATACATATATACACACACACACACACACACACACACACACACACACACAAACATATATATTCTTATTGATTTCAGAAAGGAAAGGAGAAGGAGAGAGAGATAGAAACATCAATGATAAGAATCATTGATTGGCTGCCTTCTGCATATCCCCATCTGAGTATCGAGCCGAAACTGGACATGTGTTCTGGCATGTTCTCTGACTGGGAATAGAACTGTGACCTCCTGGTTCATAGGTCAACACTCAATCACTGACCCACACCAGCCAAACTATGGGCTGATTTCTTTAGTTTCTCAGATTATGTGAGAGGATGTGTTCCTAGTTGGGCCAATCTCGTTTTAAGTATTTATAGCCCAAACCTAGCATTGTAACCCCAATTAAGCATCATTTACCAGAATATTCCCCTTTGAATTCTAATAAATTAACTTTAGCACATTACAGATGGCATCCTTAAATGTCCATAGAATAAGTTTATATTTTTATTCGAACTAGAATTACAGAACATGGCAACTACATGTTTTTATTTACAGTATATTATTACAAATGTGTTGTTATGTTACCTAATTTTACATCCAGGTCTGTGATTCATTTTGAATTATTGTTTGTGAATGGTGTAAGGTCTGTGTCCAGGTTCATTTTTTTTTTTTTAATGTGGATATATCTAGTTGTTCCAGTGCCAATTGTTAAAAAGATTGTCTTTTCTCCATTCTATTGTTGCTCCTTTGTCAAAGATCAATTTGTGTGGGTCATTTATGCAGGTCTATTTCTGGGCTTTCTATTATGTTTCCATTTGTCTGTTTTTCTGCCAACACCACACTGCCTCGATTACTGTAGCTTTATAGTAAGTCTTGAAGTGGAATAACATCAGTCCCCGAGCTTCATTCTTCTCCTTCAATATTGTGTTAATTCTGAGTCTTTTGCTTCGTTATATGAATCAGTTTGTTAATATCTATAAAATAACTTGCTGGGTGCAGTTTCTAACTTCTAGCTTTGTTGGAATAGAATCTCTGAAAAGACTGGGCTGGTGGTTCCAGCATTTGATACAGGCATATGGTCTGCCTTCTTCCACTCCCACCCTTTCTGTCCTTCCTTCTCTGTGGCTGGTCTATTGAGGAAGAAAGGGGAAGGAACACATTTCTTTTTTAGAGTTCTTGTCTCTGTGCTTATTTTACCCAGTATGTTCTTGCATAGTGTCTACTTTTTCATTACTATTATTAATGGAATATGGTTCCATAATTAACATATTAATCATAGGTCACTTAAATTTTCTGTCTGACAATTCCAAACTCTCTGTCATATCTGAGTCTGGCTCTGATATTTATTTAGTCTCTTCAGACTTTGCTTTTCCTTGCCTTTAGCATGCCTTGTAATTTTTGGTTACAAGCCCGACAGGATGTTTTGGGCAAGAGGAATGGAAAGTAAACTTGTAGTGTGAGTTTTTGTTGTTGTTAATAAGGCTAGGGTTTGAGCTGAGTTTAATGTTTGTTATAGTTATAGATATTAGAGGCTTCTAGTGTCCTTGGTTTTGTCTCCTGGGTTTAGTTGGGCTTCCCTAAGAACTCCTCCTTAGATAAGTTCTTATATTTTTTTCCTGTCAGCTTTATTTTGTATTGATTTCAGGTGTACAGCTTACTGGTTAGACAATTATATACTTTACATAGTGTTCCCCTTAAGATTTTCAGTATCCCAACTGGCACCATACATAGTTACTGCAATATTATTGACTGTATTCCCTCTGCTTTACTTATATCCCCATGATTACTTTGTTACTTAGAGTCTGTTTCTTGCAGCTCTTTCAGTTTGTAATCCATGACTTTTCTACTAGCTTGGTTGGGGCAAGTAGGGGAAAGGAAGTGTCTTATAATAGTATGACTAAATTTCAGTCATTCACAATTATTTCTTAGCTTCTTTTCCTCTTTTAGTTGAGACAGGAAGGCTACAGGAGACTAGAGTCAAAGAAATGCCTTCCCCCATGGGGGATAAGAATCTAGTAGAGTCTTTTCCCTTTGTTAGAGAGAACGCTCTGGCTGTATTTCACAATGCTTCCCCCTCCCCAACCCTACATCCCCACTCCCCGCTACCCCATATCCATAAGACCTTTTTTGGCTCTTCATTAAAAAAGCCTGGCGGAGTTCTAGGAGGTATGGGGATCCACCTAAGACTACCCTCCAGAAGTTTCTTACTCTCAAGCTACTTCACATTCAGTCTCTAGCAGTTCTTCAAAATTACCACTGTTAAAAGGTAAACTGAGGCATATTAAACATTTTAAGTTTATTTGAGCAAAAGTTGATTTGGAAAAGACCCCAACCAGAGGAGGTTAGGAATACTCTACCAACCGGTGCTCAGGGAGATACTTTCATAGAGAAAAGGTGGAAGCAAAGCAAGGAAATTAACTGGCTGTAGCTTTAAGCCTAGTTGGCTGTGTGTGATTGGTTGTACTTAGGTTTTATTATTTTATTTTTTTAATATATTTTATGGACTTTTTACAGAGAAGAAGAGAGAGGGATAGAGAGTTAGAAACATCAATGTGAGAGAAACATCGATCAGCCGCCTCCTGCACACCCCCTACAGGGGATGTGCTTGCAACCAAGGTACATGTCCTTGACCGGAATCGAACCCTGGATCTTTCCGTCTGCAGGCCGATGTTCTATCCACTGAGCCAAACCGGTTTCAGCTGTACTTAGGTTTTAATTTCATAACCTTGAGACATTTATAGGCTTAGACTTTGGGTGCTTACATAAGCTGCCATGGCCTTAGAGCCAGATCAGTCTAATGAGTTCCTTGTTTAATTAATTTAACACCATTTAAATGTTCCTACCAGTCTGTGGTTTCTGTTCCAGGTAGCCAAATCTCAGCTGTTAACTCTCAGGATTCCCTTGACTCTCCAGATTTTGGGGTGCAGTTTCCTCTGGCCCGAGAGAAATCATTATTTTCATGTTTTTTTTTTGTGTTTTTTTTTTTTAGCTTTTTAATGTTGTAAGGATGGGAGTAACAACTTCTAATATCTATATATGTGGAAGTTGAAATTGGAAATCTGTAAGCCAATTTTGACCTAGGAAAGACTTAAAAAATAAAAAAGCTGCAGATAGAAGCAAAAAAAGTCTGTATTTAATTTTTCCATTATTTAATAAATGGAAAAACTTACAAAGTTTTTTTTCACAATGATGGAATCTGTCTATGAGTCTGACATTCCTTTAATTTCATCTGGTCAATGAAAGAGTGATGACATTGATGATCATGAATTACCAGACTGAGGAATACTTTTCAAAGACCTTAGTTGTATTATTCTAAAGTGCCAAATCAAGGAAATGTAATTTTAAAAGTTATATTTTTCATTAAATAATTGAATGTTATTCTCCCCACTTCCTAGAAATTTTCTCACCTGAAACAAGAGAGAGAAATTTTGAAATCCGGAATGTGGTTGCTTTTATTTGACTTAGATTGCCTCACTAATTATTTAGCCGATAGAAGTTTCACTTTCTCAGCAAGATGGAGAACTCATTTAGACCTAGCATTTTACCAGTCTTTGGCCTCGCACATTGCTTTGCACACAATAGGCCTTCATTAAATATTTAAATTAAATTGGAGGGGGACTTATCTGACTTTTTATTGCACTGGGTTACCAGAATTCTGCCATGAGCTTTGTGTCCCAATCTAGCTTATTATTCTAATCACTTGGCTTAAAATGTTGTGCATTGCAAAAAGCTTCTGTGGGCAAGTACTTGAGTAAAAAGAATTACCTGCTTTCAAAAGGACCTGCACATGGTTTTTCACGAAACCTATTACCTCATTATAATCTACTGGGGAATTATTGTGCATCTTGTAATGGAGGCTACATTCATATTTTTCACCACCTGATTAGTATTTCTGAATTGGCTCTGGTGCCAAAAGGAATATTTTCCCCTATTGTTTCTCCTTTTCAGTAGTAACAGAAACATAATAAAAAGCAGTAGAATGCATCCGCTCTCCAGAAACAAACAAAAATCAATTACGGTCAATCCTGAGGGAAGTCTTCAGTGGAGAAAGCCAAGAAAAGCAGAGAGCTGAATACCTCTAGCCTTTATCTGTTCTCTCTGCCTAGCTTTTTAGGATGATATTTTCATAGCCCAATTTGGATTCATTCATGCCTAGGTAAGAAGGGAGAATTTTTATTTTCAACACATGATTGATGTGTTGAAATGTATGAAATTTAATTGGAGAAGAGTCCATTTCTTTTTAGGGCCCATTTGTAATATTTTCTGGCTGGAGGTCAGAGCATAGAGCCACCCTAGGAAACAAACCAAAGAGGCACTAACGAAGGCTCACTCCGTGCTCGCTCCCTCCCCACCTTCCCTATCTGTAGCCCAACAGAGAGAGTGCCTGGGGGACATGGGATTGTGAGCATTAGAGGGCTGAGAGCTTCACAGGAACATTTTGATGTGATTGTGGAAGGAGGTGAGTGCCGCAATTACCTGCACCGCCATCTTGACCCTCCTTCCCCTAGTGCTGGAAGTTTTCAAGATCAAGTCTGCTAAGAGATAACCTGGAAGGGCGTAAATGCTTTTATCTCAATGGATTTGAGTCAGACAGGACACAAATTCTTCCAAAGTGGGGGGCAAATCATCTCCAGAAGAAGAGAGCACGTAGGCTGAGGTCATTGTCCTTGGGATTCAGCTCCCACTCATTAGCAGGAAGCTCAGTCCCTCTGTGTCTCTGCCCTTGGTTTTCTCAATAAGAAACAAGAGTAATAATAAAATAAGGAGATGGCACGTAGGAAGGGCACATGTGCAGCCCAGACGAAGAAAGGGCCTGCCACGGGAAATGTCTGGTCTTGCCTTGAGGGCTGCTTTCCTTGTCTTCATGCCCATCAATACCACCAGGCTGCTGCTCTCGCTGTCTCGTTTAACCTAATCATTTATAAAATGAAACTCTTTTCCTCGTTCTCTAAAGCACAGCTAAGCTGAAATTCTCAAAAGGACTTTACTTGAAAGCCAAGAGAAACAACAACAACAAAAAAACAAAAAAACAACAACAAAAAAAGGAAATACAAAAGCAATAAAGCCACACTCATGACTGAGGAGCTCCAGAACAGGCATTAGCAGGTGGCTGTTTTCCAGGGACCCGGCCCACCTGTCACCAATGCCCGCTATCTTACAACAGGTGGCTGCTGGGAACCAATAGAGTTCTTAGAACAGAGGAGCTTGCCTGCCTGAATATAGTGTCCCTTTTCAAAGACAAGTTGTTATTCCCCCAAAATAAAACTTTCCCCGCTTTCACCCTGCGTGTGTCCCTTGGAGGTTTTGTTTAAAGAAAGGGACTGAGCCTTCTCAAAGCATCCATTCATTAGGTTGTCCCGAAACTTAAAACCTCCCAGCCAGGGAAGTTTCTGAGAAGGCCGCCTTTCAACAGATTAAATGGCCTCCTGGTCCTGGAATGGGAACTAGAATTATTTCACTAAATGACAACCTTGTGGACATTTCACCCTTTTAGAAGCTGCAAATCAAAGGAACCATTCTGGGTGAAGCCTGATACTCCCCACCCCCACTCCCCTGCTTTTGTAATACTTCCTTTTCAGGACTCCACGGGACCAGAAAGGGAAATACCCATCAAAATAAACTAACCTAAGGACCACTCCTTAGCATTGTGTTAAAATAGAGCCATCTCTGTAGAAACAAACAAAAAGATGCAATTTTCAAATAAGGTTTCATTGTACCTGCTGGAGATTAAACATCGGTCAGTAATCCTCAAACGCGGCATCTTCTCCATCTCTGTCTCAGCCAGCCTCTCAAAGACTAGTGCCAAGGAAAACAGCTTTTTCAATAGGAAAGAAAAGATTCCCTCCGATGTTAATCCCACACCCATCCACGCTCAGGTATACCTGCATCTCTTTCCTTCAAGGCAGGAAGGAGGAATAGGTTTCTACGACTGTTTTCAGGACTAACCAGAGGTTTCTACAATACTTCACGGATACATAACCAGGCACAGTCCTAGGCGTACAAACCCATCTGTGTAATGTAAAGATGTGGGAGGCATGAGTACTGGGAACTCACAGCTCAGAAACAATCATGTTTTAACTGCACACAGTTCCGGAGTCCTGGTGCCTGCTGGTCTGGCACTTTTGAAAATTTTGTTCAGACTTGGCACCACAGAATTCTCTCTGTCTTCTTGGAGGAGGTGGTATCAACACAGGGACTCCATAAGCTCATATGGGCCCTCACCCATTGAAAGGTCTATTGCAAGGGAGCATGGGTTATTTTAGGGCAAAGTTGGTGTCTGTGTAAAGCTGCTATTGAATGGGACCAGACTGACATTCGTTGGTCTATTCCAGTTGTAAACAGCATGCTGCTAAAATACTATAATATTGCTTGACACCTGCACTCTAGTGAATTGAGAGGGGGGGAAAAAGTCTCCTGGATGTCAGCGAGGTGATGAAAAACATTCAGTGAGATTTCAGTCATACTAAATAAACCTGTCTCATCTATTGTTTTCTTAAAGCTTTAAGAGTCTTTTCACTTTTTCCTTAATGCTATTATATTAAAAGCATCAGTGCACCTGAAATGTATCATTGACAAAATGATAGGCATGTGTTTACACATGTCTATGTGTATTAGATACATAAAATATTTAAAATTAATATTTATTTTCATTCCCCCCCCCCAATTATACTTATATAATCTCATATAAAATAAGGATTAGAGTGAAAACCTAACAATTTATTTTCAATATAATGGCTTCTGTGTGCAAAATGTAGGGCCTTTAATGAGAAGTATAATAATCTCTGTATTAGTTTTCTGTGAGTGCGATAACAAATTTCTGCAAGCGTATTGGCTTAAAACAACACAAATTAATAACCTCCCAGTGCTATAGTGTAGAAGTCTGAAATGGGTCTCATGGAGCTAAAATCAAGTTGTCAGCGGGTCAGTTCCTTTGAAGGCTGGCGGGGTGGGGGGAGAGGAGGGGAGAATCCGCTTATTGTTTTGCCTTTTCCACCTTCTAGAGCACATGTGTCAAACACAAGGCCCGCGGGCCAAATCCGTCCCGCCAGGCCTTGCAATGTGGCCCGCACAGCGCTGTCATCACTGCACTCCGCTGCGTTTCCATCACAATGACAGTTTATGACTGTTCAGTAAACCATTCGGCCCGCGATTTAGGCTGGATTTTAGATTTTGGCCCCTTCTCTGATTGAGTTCGACACCCCTATTCTAGAGGTTGCCCTCATTTCTTGGCTCTTGGCCTTTTCCATCTGCAAAGCTAGCCGAATCGGGCCGAGGCCTACACACACTGCTATCACTCTGGTTCTAACTTGTCTGCCTCCCTCCCCCACCTTTTAAGGATCCCTATGGTAACATTGGACCCGCCTGGAAACACCAGGCTAATCTCCCACTTTGATTCTTAAATTAATTACCTATATATGGTCCCTTTTGCCATCTAATCTAATATATTCACAAGCCCTGGGATGCGGCCATGACATCTTTTAGGGGAACCATTATTTTGCCTACTGCAACCCATAAGTAAACCTGCCAGCTTTTACCTTCTGGAAGTGGCATAAACAGTGTGGTACATGTTTCTACCAGCACCTGTCACTGAATCTATATTTGTCCTCCTTTTGGAAATGCCATTACTTGACATTTCAGCGAAGTAGAGGGGTTTTTAATAGAACTAGGGGACTCAGTGTGTGGCAAGTCAATTCTTCAGCTTTCTTCATCCGAGGAACGTGGGTAAGGATAGAAGCTTTATCTAGATCCTAGAGCTGTTGTGACAGCCACAGAATCCTGAAAACTGTGCACTAACCTTGAAAATGAAAGGAAAGGTACACGCGCTGCCCAGTGGGGAACTTGAATGCATACAACCACCAAGAAGTATTATTTTAAAAATTGAGACTTTCCTAAGCATACAAATCGCAGAAAAAAGAACCTTTACTACATGACAGAGGATGGGATCACTCATTTCCATCCTAAGTCAATACTTTATCCCTGGCCCCTGAGATAGGTCATTTAGATCTGTATTTGTTTTTCTTGCTTTGCTTTTGTCCCGGCTCTGATGTTTTTATGCTTTGAGTAGATATCAATTCCCCTCTCATTAAGCATACAAACATCTAATCACTCCTGTTTGTTTCCTTCATTTCTAATAAATTTATATTTAAATTTTGGCAAATTGAATGGTCTAATTTTGCCCTTTGAATGCCTGTGCATTCAAGTTCTGTAGGCAGATGTTAGCTCTTGTGTTTGTTTGTTTGTTTTTTTAATTCTATTTTGAGTTTTATAAAAATGGATGTTTCTATCCCCAGCCCATAATTTTCTTTAGTGAACTTTTTGTTTAATTTTCTTTTGCTTTAACGTTTTATTTTTCAGACACCTCTCATTGAACCTCACGTTCCTCTTCGTCCTGCTAACACCATTACCAAGGTAATGGGATGTAGGTGGGTTGATGAGCCATCAGTAAACACTGGAGTGGTCCATGTGTCGGAGCATCCCATCAGGCAGCCTCAGCTACTTTCTGCAGAGAAGATACATATTCAGTGTGTCTTGGTTCTCAACATAAAGCAGTCATACACATGCACAATGTACATGTATGAATGAGTTGTATTTTTTAAGCCAGAGTCAGATTGGAAAGTGATTTAAGGATTTGTCTGGTTTGTTTTTGCTCCTATAAACTCTCCTTCTTTCTCTCCCCCTCCTTCCACCTGATTACAACCCAGGTCCCTTCAGAGAAGATCCTCAGGGCTGGAAAAATTTTACGAAACACCATTCTCTCTCGAGCACCTCACATGATAAGAGATAGAAAATATCACCTAAAGACATACAGGTATGTGCAGTAATTCTAAAGGCTGCGAGCCACTCTGGTTCATGTTTAGTGAAATGGAAACATGCTTTTTAGGCATAGGCAGCATGTTTTATAATCCTCCCAGTTCTGGAACATCTAAGTTGTTTTGGATCCCGCATAACTTTAATTATTCTTAATATTCCCAGCAGTTACTTCTGAACTAATTTGCTTGGGCATTGGTTTAATCTTGATAAACAAAGAGAATAAAACTTTTGTATTTCTGTTTACTAGTATCTTTTAGGAAAACTACTATATTGAGATAAGATTTGACTAATATTTACTAAGCACTTATTTATACTTGAGGCCCTGTACCAGGTCACGTTCTATACATTATCCCATTTTATCCTCACCTTAATGTGCTATGTAGGTGTATGACCATTTTTCATGTGATAAAACTGAGGCTCCCAGAGATTAATTGTTCCTTTCCAAGTCATAAATCTAATGAGTGACAGAGCCAAGATTTAAAACAAGGTTGGTTCAGTGACTGTTCATTCTGTCTTTTACTCATTCCACAAGCTTATTAAGCCCCTCCTGGCCATCAGGCACTATTGTGTCCCAAGCCCTATAGATTCAGGAATGAAAAGTATATATACAATGTCCTTCACAGATTTTACTTAGAAAGCAAATACAGATTTTATTCTATTATGCATATGGTAGGCTATACAACACTGTCACAGCTGTAATTGTATAGAATTAAGGACTCATTGTAGCTGTCCCTGGAATTAAAAAGTAATAAAGACTAGAGCTGCATGATTTAATGAAACCTTCTGGGCTGACTGAGCCATGGTGAGTCAAGTAAGAACTTATGTCTAATCTGTTTCTCTTAATTTTATCCGCTCATTAGGGGTTTAGGACTTAGAATGGGCTGTATATGGCACGCAAGCCTTCCTGCTCTCTGCCTGCACCCATCATTCAGACCCACGGGCCTCTTCCACCAGCCAGTCAGACTCACTTTCCCATTTAGCTGAGATGTGACTTCAGAACCCATCAGACTTGATATGAGTCAAAACCCATTTGATTCACATGAACCAAATTCATAGCACTCAGAGAAAAGCTAGAAAACACATTTTAAAGTCACCATGAAGGGTATATATCTTTCCAGTGATGATCAACTCTGATAAAACCTGGGAAATTATACCTGGTACACCCTATAGAAAACCTTTGACTGTCTGAGCCTCAAGATTCAGTCTCCTTCCCAGGGACAGAGATGGAAAAACATTGTCAGTTCTTCCTCTTGGATCACTTTTTCTCCACTCCACACACTAACACTCTTCTCCTTGCACTTGTCATAAATGTTTTATTTATTCATTCATTTACTTTTATTTTCAATTATAATTTATGTTCAGTTTTATTTTGTATTAGTTTCAGGTGTACAGCATAGTGGTTAGACAATCATCTCTTTTACAGTGTTTCCCTTGATACTTCCAGTACCCGCCTGGCACCATACATAGTTATTACATTATTGACTATATTCCCTGTGTTGTACTTTACATCCACATGACTGTTTTGTAACTACTCATCTGTAGTTCTCAATACCTTCACCTTTTTCACCCAGGCCCCTAACCACCCTCCCCTCTGGCAATCATCAGTCTGTTTTCTATAGCTAAGATTCTGTTTCTGTTTTGTTTGTTCATTTATATTAAATCCCAATATGGTTAACAAGACCAAAATGGATAGTTTATTACACTTAGAATTTTTTAAATGAGATGGGCTTTGAGAAACACATTAGTCTTATCAGTAGCATGGTCCTCTTACTATGCATCCCATCTTTTCAGACAGATTGTGCACCTAACCTTTTAATGTTGGTATTTACCATTTTGGATGACATTTGGAAGCCTCTCCTCCAATCCTGGAAGCTCATTCATTGGGAGTCTGTGGTCTCCACACACTACAATAATTTTAAGGGAAGTAAAGATTAAAAAGAAATTGTGATCATATAACCCAGAGAGAACTTGACCTCTTTTATTCATTAAGTGGATTTTAAGATCTTTCATTCATTAAGTGGCTGAAGGACCTTTTTCTTTTTAAAAATTTGTGTGGTTTTCCCTTAATTTAAGATGTGATTCTGTTTTCCTAAGTGTTGACTTGTGTTGGGGAAATTCCATTAAAATATGTCATCTTTGGTGAAAAATAATGGAAACTAGAAGTCAGAAACTATAATCGCATCCTTGCTCCAGAGTAGTAGGATTTTAAACCCTTGAAATATAGGTGTTGTGTCTATTCCACACCCTGTGACATAAATTAATGATCTGTTGGTAATGACCCATGATGCAACTGGAAGCCAAAGGCATGATTTCTCTTTTCTGCAACACAGTTTGAGTTCCTTGTCCCAGACCTTGTTTCCAGTTCCATCCTCACCTCCCTCCTGCTCCTCACCTCATTATGGCCATTATGTCATTGCTGCAGTATTAGGGGGTTGATGTCTCCCCAGATGCAGAACCATCCCTAATGATCGCTCCACTAGTGATCTGCTGTCAGTTCTAAGGTGGGTCAGGGTCATGAACAGGAGGAAATCCAGTGACAGGGGGCCCAGCTGGGTGTCTTTGTCTTGCATTCTCATGGCGGGGTTCTCATGCCTGGTGTCAGGGCCAAGGTGATCTGGCTCCATCTCAGCCCCATGTGCTCTTTATAGGAAAGGTAGTCATTGAATTAAAAACCACATGACATTGATTTTTCTGTACCTTTACAAGACTCTGCTCATTGCTAAATTCTCAGAGGAGTAATATTTTGACAGATCATCTATTTGGTTCAGAATGAATATTAAGTAGGTGCCTCCTTGCCCATTGCAACTGCAGGATGTGGGTTTAGCCTGTAATCAGAGGAGTCCTGGAGACCTAATGTCCTTCTCAGTACGTCCTCCTGGTGAAATACTTTAGGGTCAGACTAGAATCAGGACATCCCAGGAGCTCTGATAAATTTCAGTTACTATAACTGAAAATGGCTGTTGAAGCCATCTTTTTCTCCTCCTTTCTTTTATAGATGAAGAAATGGAGAGCCCGAGAGTTGAAACAATATAGCCACAGTCATATAGCTAATAAGTCGCAGACCTGGTCCTCCCAGGCTAAGCCTCTTCCTAAAGTGCCATGGCACCAATAACCTCCTCTCTGGAGACTAAAGAGGAGCTCCCTGTCCCCAGGAGTCGGTGGCATCCTTAGCATGGGAGGGAGGCCGCCGTTGACTCAGACCCAGCTGCAGGCAGCCGGCTGCTCTGTGACTCCTGCCCGTTCCACAGTCCCCTGGGATTCATCCGTAGGACTTAAAGATTCCATTTCCTCCCTTGTACCATCACACCCTGGACACCTGCCTTTCTCTATCATCCCATGGAAGGTGTTGGTGTGTCCCAATGTGTGTGCGTGTACTTATATGTTTCCTAACTAATGCATGTAGTTTGCCCATCCTGGCCAACTTGCCGCCGAGGGGCATCTTAGGGATGAATGTGTGACTATACAGAGAGCATTGGGAGCCCTTCAGAGGACAGGCTCTGTAGAAAGAAGTGCTGATCCTCATCCCCTGGAACTTACCTCTAAGAGGTTTGCATCGCTAATTGCTTGTTTCTCCCAACACCCCTCTGAGGAAGATGAGCAGTATTACTTGCAAATATAAAGTGCTGTATCATTTGGCTCTTCCACAGCGCCTTTCAGATCATCTCCAAGTGCTTCACAAACATTAACTCATTCCTCACAGGCTCGGGAGAAGGAAGTTAGAATTTTGCTTTGCCTTCGCTGTACACTGAGATTTCCTGGGACAGGTGCAAGATCTGGCCCTGTGATCTTTAGCTTCACAGATAATGCTCCCTGTCTGCAGCCCTTCGGCCTCCCCCGGCGCTGCAACTTGCAATGCTGTTTGTCTAGGCAGCCTCGCCTAGAAGGTTCTCTCACGAGCGAGCTGAGCAGTTTTATTGGCTTGTACAGGAGTTTGAGAACCCGAGGCCATACCATGTGGTGCTGTGTTTGCAGGAAGACCTCTCATGATAGAGCAGTAAGCTCTTTGGAGGCTATCCTCTCAACAGAGACATTTTTGGTCTACAAGGGGTGACCATCCAGCCTTTGTGCCCCTTAGGCAATGCTGTGTGGGGACCGAGCTGGTGGACTGGATGCTGCAGCAGACACCCTGTGTTCACTCCCGCACTCAGGCCGTGGGCATGTGGCAAGTCCTGGTGGAAGACGGTGTTCTCAACCACGGTAAGAGGAGCCGCGGGCCCTGGAAAACCCTCGGGACATGCTGAGTGCATTTCCCTGGCTAAGCTGTTGCTGAACTCCCAAACGGGCAAGAGAGAATGATGGTCCCTCGAGGGACCCGCTGCGCTGGCATCTTCATTTAGCGGGACAGATGCAGCGAGTGGATGCTGCTGATTGCTGCGTTCCACCACGGTACCCTCCTAACGCGGGTAACGGTATGAAGGGAAAGGGAAATTGCAACCCAAGCGCATCAGTTCCAATTATGTTTATTAGTTTGCGTTCACGGTTCATTGGCGGAGTGATTACACTCTGAGCACCGCACCACAGTCCTGGTGCAGGGGCAGGATGGAGAGCAGCGAGATGGGTGGCTGGGCTCCTGCCCGTGGAGGAAAGTAATGAATTCAGAAGCTGCCTTTTAAGCGGGGCGTTAGCTGGGGGAGCTGGTTTTGCCCACAGGAGGGCCGTATGTAAAGCCGGGACTGTGCTCTGCAGAGGCAGCCCCTGATAGGGCTGGAGTGTGACTGTGGTCCAACTGCTCACGCCTCTTGTGTGAAGACCACTCTTCCACACTGACACACTATCACAGTCATTCATTTAACTTACCAGCATCCGGGACTCTACTGATGGTCTTGCCAGAGTTCTCAGACGTCACAGTGCATACAAGCCACCTGGGGCTCCTGTTAAAATGGGGGTTCTGCTGCGGTGGTGTGTCTGGGCTGGTCCCCAGAGCCTGCATTTCCTACAGGCCCTGGATGCTGCTGTTCCGGGATCACGTTTTAAGCAGAAGTGATTTCCACTTCCTGTTATCTTTTGACAATCCTGATGCTCTAACCTGAAAAGGGCCTTAAGCGCTTTAAGACATAGAGGTGAGGCATTCTGAGCCAACTTCCCTGACCTGGTCCTTCCCAGATTGAAATCTTTATGTTTAGAAAGAATAAGCTGGAGGAGGGGGGAACTAAGGGAAAACACTTTTGAAAATCACAACTGGGCCAAAACTGGTTTGGCTCAGTGGTAGAGCATTGGTCTGAGGACTGAAAGGTCCCAGGTTCAATTCCGGTCAGGGGCATGTACGTTGGTTGTGGGCACATCCCCGGTGGGGGTTGTGCAAGAGGCAGCTGGTTGATGTTTCTCTCTAATCGACGTTTCTAGCTCTATATCTCCCTTCCTTCCTCTCTGTAAAAAATCAATAAAATATATTTAAAAAAAAGAAAAAAGAAAGAAAAAAAGAAAATCACAACTGGAAGGAAATTACTGTAAGATCCTTCTATGTGTATGTGATCTAGTCTAGTCACCTTTGATAAAACAATTTTACTCTGATATTTTTAAGTGCAGACAGTTTATAAACAGTACAAAATTCTGAACCAACAAATTAGGGGTTTTGTGTGTGTGTGTGTGTGTGTGTGTGTGTGTGTGTGTGTTTAAGTCTGTACTTTTAAAAACCAGTTTAGAGCAAGATCTGGAAGCTGATAATTTCCCTGTGTGGGACCTAGTCCGCATGCTAGGAAATGTCCGCACAGCGATTTTTGCTCCTCAGACCAGCAGGCAGGCTGCCTTGGGAGAGTTCTGGGGCGTCCAGGAGGTGGGCGGGCCGGAGGGAGCCCCGTGGGGCCTCACAGCAGCCAGAGGTCACGCCTTCCAGCTGCACAGCCCTAGGCCAGCGGCGGGAGAAGGTTGAGGAGTCTCACCCTCTGCTTCCCCTTGGCTGCCTGGCCTGACATTGCGGGGGCGGGAGGCAGAGTGCGGCTGCTGACACTTGCCTCCATGCCTCCCCCAGTGGACCAGGAGCACCATTTCCAAGACAAGTATTTGTTTTATCGCTTCCTGGATGATGAGCACGAGGACGCGCCGCTGCCGACGGAGGAGGAGAAGAAGGAGTGTGACGAGGAGCTGCAGGACACCATGCTGCTGCTGTCACAGATGGGCCCCGATGCCCACATGAGGATGATCCTCCGCAAATCGTGAGTCAGAGCTGGGTGTGCACACCTGGGCAGCGGGGAGGAGAGGCTGCTTCCCAGAGTCCGGGCCTCCCCCAGCATCAAAGGAGAGACCCGAAAGGGAGGCACAGCAGTGTGTCTCTTTTCTATTTTGTTTCTGAGCCAGGTAACTTCATTTCCCTTTTGCATGAGTTACAAATATAGAGATTTTTTAGTGGTTGGCTTCAAAACGGACTCCACTCTTAACCAAGCTTTGCTCAGTGACCATCGGCTCAGACCACCACACCCCTGTTCCTCCTAACGCAGTAGCTGTCATAGCCACAGGCCTTATGCCCCTGCTTGTGTTCATTCGTTCGTTCGTTCACTCATTCATTCATTCAGCACATCCTTTCACCCTGCTCCAAACCTCTGCTCTTTAACATTAAGACATACTAAAGAGAACCTCAGTGCTCATCACGGCTTTGAGGTCTCCATTCAGCCGATGAGGCGCTCTCTCCTCCCATCTTGGCCGAAACCCACCTTACTCCAGGCGCAGCCCAGCAGCTGCCGTTGAGGATCAGATCAATTCCTAAAGAAAGGACCAACCCCCCTGGAGTTCAGGGAGCTCTCTGATGTGGCCTGGGGCATACAGCAGCGGGTGCCACAGCTCCAGTCTCAGGGGAACCTTTCCAACAAGCGATAGCTGGGCACTCGGTTCTGAAACCACGCACAGGCTTAAGCTTTTCTGCTGGAAATGGAATTGTTCTCCACCCGGCAACCGCTGCCAGCCAGCTGTCAGGGCTGAGTCACCGGCCTGGCTGACCTCCGGTGATGAGCGGGTCTTGGTGAGAGGGTTGGACCTCACATGTCTTACGTGTCCCCTGGGCACTTTCCAAAAGTGAGGTGTCCCTCCGACCAGTGTCCGCCCCTCACACCAACTCACAGAGCCTCTCCCTCTCCTTTATGTCCTGTGCCCAGGGTTTGTCCCCTTCCTCTCGCCCTTCCTCAGCGTGGCACCGGGCTTCCCAGCAGCTTCAACAAAAATATTCATTCTTCATCACACCATGTCCCCTATGTCAGAACTTCCTCTTGGCTCTTAATTTCCCCCACCGTGTGTTTAACAGCCTTCCCTCATCCCAGTTGGCACCATGATCCTTAACTCTAAAACCATGGTTTTTAGTTCCTTTAGCCTCAAACAACAACAACAAGTTGTTGGGTTGTTTTGTTGTGTCTTTTTTATTGCTTCAGAATTTTATTTCTTCACACAAAAATTTTAATAAAGCCTAACTATCAAACAGAAGACCAGAGTTTCATAGCCCTCAACATAAGGAGCATCCAAGAAACCTTCCCAGGCTTTGCTTTGTCTGCCCTGAAGGATCACAGGGATTGGTTGCCAAGGGGACACAAGAGAGTCCCAATTTTGGAGAACTCCTGAGCACCATCAGTCTAAACCATGCTTTCACCCTAGCTGGTTTGGCTCAGTGGATAGAGTATCGACCTGCGGACTGAAGGGTTCTGGGTTTGATTCCAGTCAAGGGCACATGGGATGGTTGCTGCCTCGATCCCCAGTAGGGGGCGTTCAGGAGGCAGCCAATCAATGATTCTCATCGTTGATGTTTGTATTCTCTTTCCCCTCTCCTTTCCTCTCTGAAATCAATAAAAATATATTTAAAAAAATAAACAAACCATGCTTTCTTTCCTGTCAGACTGCTTCCTCTCTTTTCCACACCCCCTTTTCCCATTTGCCTTCATCATTTCCCCGTTCCATCCCCTTTCTGCTGTTTTTAACACTTTACTCAAGCCAACCCCATGCAGTGGTTGTGAATCTGAAGGGCATTGGAAATATGGGAGGGTGTTTGGTTGTCTCAGTGCATGCGAGGCACGCTGCTGGCATTCATTGGTCAGCGTCTGGGACAGAGGGGACGCTAAGCACACCTCCATACCTAGAACCCCACAAAATGAGGAACTGTCCTGGAAATAATGCCCCTGTTGAGAAGCATTGCTGTCAACTGTGAGTTTCTTAAAGACAAAAATATTTTTTCTTCGTTTGGTCATTTATTCATTCAACCAATGTTTATTGAACACCTATTTTTGTCCTAGATGCTATGACAATAGCTAAGACTGCAGCATTGAACAAGGGAGCTTTTTGCCAGTGCAGGAGACAGACCTTAAACAACTGGCTAGGCAAGCAATCATTGTATCACAGCTGCAATATGAAGCACAGAGGGAAATGTGCAGTGTTAATAGACTATAACATGGAGAGGGGGACTTAACCTGGTGTGGAAGTTTGAAAGCACCTAATGCCCATGAATATACAGTCCCAGCTGAAGTCCCCTCATCTCTTCAAGAGAGGCAGAGATGTCATTCTGTTTACAACGATTTTTAAGTATGCACCAAAGAGGTTTTTTAAAAAAGTAATAAAATGATTCTTGCCCTTGGGGATTTTATAATCCAATGAGAGAGGCACTCCCAAATTAGATTCAGATGCAACAAACATTTATTGAGTGCCTGCTATGTGCTGGGCACCTGCTGGAGACATTCACGATTGTTTGATTCACCCTCACCAGAGCCTGTGAGCCAAGTTCATGAGTCACCCTTAGAAATGGGATTCTGTTCTCGTGCTTCTCTACTTCTCTACTTCTCCCTTGAATTGCTTGATCCTTGGCAGCCCAGAGGTTCCTCAGAGAAAATCTCATTCCAGAGGTTGCCATTTTTCCAGCTTATCACTGGCTGTGAAGGTGCAGGTTTCACCAGAATTCCAAGATGCATTAGTTTGCGTGCCTTTGGGATTTTCCCACCTTCCTAGATTTTACAAAACTCTGAACATTGGCATTGGGTTGGTAGTTCCTCTTATGAGTCTGTATCTTTGGGGTTTTCCTTCTATTGCAAAGAAAGCCTCCAAGAGATTGGAAACTGAAAAAGAAGGAATCTCACTTAATGAGACAGACTTTCAAATTTTACCCACACACACACCATTTTTTAAACATCTGATAACCTTGGGAGCTTCTGGCTTATCTTATTTCAGTGGAAAGAAAACAAGCTTAGGTGATCAAGGAGTGCCAGTATCACCGCTGTCCTTGCGAAGACCCGCTGAGCCCTTGGCTCCAGGAAACTGCTGTGTGTTCATAGGTCCTAGAAATGTTGCCCTTTTACCGCCCAAACTGCCACGTTGTTCAGGAATGTGGAGGCGTCAGATCTCAGTGGCTCCATACGGACCAGAGCAGGACCCTCCAGTTTTTAACTCAGCACAGCTGCCTTTTGTAACCATCACCACTGCCAGAGAGGTTGCCGAACTCTGATAATTACCGGGAAAGAAATAACACAATCTTCTTTGATGAGAAGATTACTCGGAGAATTTGATTGTATAATGAAGATGTTGCTTTGAAAGGTACTTCCTATTGTTCTGAATCGGAGACTTGCTAGCAAAAAAAAAAAAAAAAAGTGTCACTTGTTTTGACAGGCTACTTAGAAAAATTCTCTGTTTATTACATTAACTGCAGCATTTTATCTGTCAAAGTATGAAAGAATGTTCTGTAGTTTAAAAACAGAATAGAGCTTCAGGGGAGATTTTTTTTTGGCACCCTCTTGTTGCTATTGGTATGGAAAAAACACACATACATTGGAAATGTGAAATTAGCTTTTTGTGTGGTGGCAGGCGGAGTGACGCACAATGCCCGTCCTGGTTTCACAGGTGCAGACCTGGGTGGCGTTTGGGGGCAAGCGCCATGGCACAGTGACAGTTTGACGGTGCTGTTGTCGCAGCTCACAGACAGGACCCTCAAACCTAAAATGAACTCTCAGGGCTCATTGTTTTGATTTTGATTTGTTTACAAGCCTAAGAATGAGGTTACTCCACTTCGAATAACTACAAGGGAGACATTTACTGGTAGAAACCTACATTCTGGCTGACTCTGAGCAGATACGGTGGGGCCACAAGTAAGAAGATGCGGAGTGACCAGGTCAGCTGCATGTTACACACTGAGGCCAGCTGAGTACAAAGAGGCTTCAAGGGAACAAAGACGGCTCTTGCCATACAAGCCCCACAGCCTCTTCTTCCAAGGAAAGTAAAATATAATGCTCCACTATTTAGAATGGTCTATGAGAATCTCGCCTAAAGGTGGGAGAGAAATGAAGTAGAGGGCATTTTCCAAATCTAATTCGAGGTAGGTCTACAATTTTGAAATTCCCTAAAAGCCTAGAAGCTTAAGTAGTTCAGAAAGAGATTAAGTCAGACCCGAGCAGAAGAAATATGAATATTTAATATATTTATTATTATTTGTTAAGTATATTATGTAAAATGTTTCTTTTTTACACACACACAAACACACACATATATACAGATTCTGGAATCTTTTTAAAAGATCAGAACTTCAGAAACTTAAGTTCAATGATTCCATGTGATAAATTAATATATGCTATGGGGCATGAGGTTGAAAGGAAAATGACATGAAAAAAAATGGGGGTGGGGGATGGGGGAGATGGGAGTGGGGGGACATTTTGGCTGTTCCACACATTTGCTCTAGAGGGCGCTTGAGAGGCTGTGAGCCTATTTTAATAGGGCCTTTATTTGTCCAAGCTGTTTCTGAGGGCGTGGAATTTGTAATTTGTAATTTGCTTCACCAGCGGAACCCAGATTAGAAAGCCTAAAATCAGTGGTGCCTAGGGTTCTGATTTTTGTTGGGGTATGACAAGAGTATGTTCAAACTTGTAAAGTCCAAACATTGGAATTGGGCTGGTAGTTCTCAAATGCAAATCAGGTGAAAAGAGAAGTGTGACTGAAAGAGCCTAATTTTAATGAAATAAGAAATTCACTGTGAATCTTTCCCTTCACGGCATGACAAGCTTCACCATTGTTTTTCCTGGAAAGATTGCTGTGCCGTAGTGAAAGCTTATAGAAGTTACCAGAAGAAATTATTGCATTACGGGGGCCTTTTTGGGGGGTTGGGTTTGCCTCTCCCCCATAAAAGCAATTGACTCTTATCCTCCCAGTTTATGTGCCCAAGAAACCAACAGTTAGATTGCCGCCATTGGGCTCAGATTTGGGAGAGGGATAGATGGATATAACTTCCCATTTGTAGTTTAGGGTTCAATATAATATTACCTAAAATTTTTAATGAATTTTTGTTGGTCAAGTCAATCTGTTTATTGTAGAAACTTTGGCAACTTAAAAGAGTAAAGAAGAATAAATGACACCTGCATTCCACCTCCCCAAAATAATTACTATTAACACTTTGGTATTATCCCTCAGGTTATATTTCAATTCCTAACTTTTTATACCTAATAATATCTCATGGCATTCTCCCTTAACCTTAAGTATTCTCTAAAGATGGGATTATTTTTTATAGGTACATAGTAATCTATCCTCTGAATATTCTGTAGTAATGCGTTCAGTTTGCCATTGTTGGATGTTTAGACTAATTCTCAAACCTTTCTTCTTTAATGTTACTTATTATTTTTTAATTTTATATTTCAATTATAGTTTACATTCAGTATTATTTTATATTAGTTTCAGGTGTACAGAAAAGCAGTTAGACAATCATATACTTTCCAAGTGTTCTCTCTCTGATATTTCCAGTATCCACCGGGCACCATATATAGTTATTACAATATTGTTGACTATATTCCCTGTATTTTATCAAGCTCTTTGTTCTGAACAGCAGCAAAACACAATATTTTAGTGCTCTTCTTCCCAGAACAAAGAAAGAACTAGCCTGGTGTGGGAGCAGAATGATGTCCAGAAGCTCCAGCAGGGGACAATAAGCTGCTTCCCCCTGAAGGAGGGCCCGGACTCGGAGTGCTAGGAAATGCAGCTGGAGAGTAGGCTGAGGTCAGGTTGAAGGAGGCCTGCTCTCCCTCTGTGGATATTATTTTATAGCTGCTTGGTGCACCATTGAATGGTTAGCTTTGCAGTAGTAGGGTTTCTCTGCCATCCGTGGAGAATGGGTTGGCAGGGTCCGGACTAAAGACAGGATGCCAGATATGGAGTTTTATGAGACTAAAATTAATTATATTTTGAGAAATTAATGACAGCCTATGAAATACTTGCATTGGACCCGAGTCTGCTAAATATAGTAAAAGAAAGACTGAGTGTAAGAGCCCTGGATTCTAATCTTACTACAATAATTTATCAATAACTCGCCTAACAACTCTAGGCCACAAAGCTGTTAAGCTATGAAATGAGTTTAATAACACCTAGTTAACCTCTCCCAACTTCACAGGGGAGTTGTATTTAACTAGCCAACATTTGCTGAACTCAAGGGTGCTAGACACTGTGTTCAACAATTACCTAATTCAGTTCTTCCAACAAAACTGTTTGGTGGTTATTAATATTATCTCCATTTTATGGATTAGGAAACAGGCTTAGGTTAAGTCACTTGCTTGTGTTTATCCCAAAAGTGATGGGCTCAGGATTTGGTCCAGGTCTGTCTGACTTCAGAACCTGTGTTCTTTACCACCTATCCTGGGCCAAAAATTGTTCAAAATTGCCTCCTGGGTTTATTCTTTGAGCACTTGGGAGGGTATCTATCATAGAAATCTGATTTTAAAATAATTGTTATAGACAAATCTTATCTTATTCAATGACTACCATATATACCTTAACGGAGTACAAGTATACCATCTACTATAGAAAAATATGAACATCAACCCATTTGCCAGAATTTAAAATAAAAACTAACACTTAATAAACAATCCCTGCAGGTGTGGCACCGCTGGTTGTGCATTAGCCCGTGCACCAAAAGGTCACTGGTTCGATTTTTAGGCAGGGCACTTCCCAGGTTATGGGTTGGATCCCTGGTTGGGGTGCAGGAGGCAACTGATTGATGGTTCTCTCTCTCTCTCTCTCTCTCCCTCCCTCCCTCTCTCTTCCTCTCTGTCTCTCTCAAATCAATAAAAAAATTGAAAAATAAATGAATCACACAAGTTTATACAGTATAGTGACCTCACATACATCACCTCTTCATACCTCAAAATAACTCTGTGAACTGAACAGGGCCTATTATCCACAATTGTCAAATGAAGAAACTGAGCTTAGTAGATGTCAAATGCCTTCCTTAACATCACACAGTGGTGCTTGTGGCTGAATCAGGAGCTGAGCCCAAGTATGCTTACTCCAGATTCCTGGAATGTCTCTACCACCTAATATCTAACTCTTAAGAAGCAAGGCTATGCCGAAACTGGTTTGGCTCAGTGGATAGAGCATCAGCCTGCGGACTGAAGGGTCCTGGGTTTGATTCCGGTCAGGGGCATGTACCTTGGTTGCGTGCGGGCACATCCCCAGTAGGGGGTGTGCAAGAGGCAGCTGATTGATGTTTCTCTCTCATCGATGTTTCTAACTTTCTATCCCTCTCCCTTCCTCTCTGTAAAAAATCAATAAAATATATATTTTTTTTTAAAAAAAGAAGAAGAAGAAGCAAGGCTAGGAGGTAAAGAAAAGAAAAACAATTTGCTGGTTTGTTAGACAAGTGAACGGGAAACCGAATTTACCGGTCAGAGAAGTGGAAGAAGGTGCTTTCTCAAGAAGACTTTACCAGTGAGAAAATGATCCAGGTTTGAAAAGTGACGTGTAACCAGGGGCATCAGGTCCATTGAGGTGGACTGTTGCAATACAAGAAAGCTTTCTCAGCTCCAGACAGAGACGATGAGGCCTTTCCTTTATGTTTAAGCCTGGCTGTGGCTCACATGGATATGGACAATGCTGACTCTCTGGGTTTCCCCCCGGGCACCAGGGGAGAGGTCTAACGGCGGCAGGTCTGGAAGCGCTGGTCATCTGCTTTCTCGGCTGCATGTTTTACCAGGCGCCATGTCCATGTGCTGCTTGGTGGCTGGATGACTCCTTCATTTTACTCACATCCCCAGCATGGAGGGTGTCTGTCTCTCACCTTGATAATTCCTTGATAAAACTGTATTTACCAGCGGTTCCCAATGTCACCTGGGCCCTCCCATCCTTTAACGTACAGATGGCTTCTCCATCCATCCCCGTTTATTATCGTGTCTGTAACTAGACAGAACGCGGCCCCTGCGGAAACTAGGCCTTTCCACAGCGGGATCTGACAAATCCACATCAATGTGGCACCATGCCGGCTTGTGAAGAAGCAGGGATGCCTAATATCTCTCCCCGTGACATCTGGGGAAGGACGAGTAAAGACCGGGTACACTCGCCAGCTGCCACTCAGAGCAGCCTGAGTCAGTTCAGTCCCCTGGCCTCGCAGGTTCCTCTCTGAAGGCGCCGAGGCGATCCCTCCTCCTGCTCCAGGCACCGTGCTCCCTGACTCTTGAAAGCCAAATTGCCTTCAGTCCTTGGGACCCTTTCATTACTTTCTGCACAGGCCGGGGCTGATTTGCAGGATCTCTCCTCTGTCTTTTCCCCACCATCTCCGCAAAGACCAAAGCAGGAGAGGTGCTGAACGCCACTGTTTGCCAGGAGAAACCCACTTTGAAAGCACGACTTTGTTCAGTGACCGCGATGGAGAAGGCACGGTTGTAGACTTGCCCGGTGCTCTTTTAGGGCGGGGGTGGATCAAGATGAGAACGTTTGTCTGAGAGAGGCGAGTCTCCTCTGAGACACTAGGTGGCACAGCAGCTCTGAGCTGGTGGCCTCGGAGCAGGAGCTGCTGGGCTGTTCTGTCACTGCAGCCACCACATGAAGATCCATTGTGGGGAGGGGGGGGAGAGGAGAGTGACTCCCATTTTTATTCACTTCAGTGGCACAGGTTGATCACACTGGCGTTTGCTCTGTCTGGCCTCTTCCCTGGGACCTCTGTCAACTCTCAATTCTGATGACATGTTGAGGCCCCGGGCAACAGTGAGTTTGCTGTAGCCAACCTCTCACAAAAGCTTTCGTTGCTTTGCTAACTGTGAATATACTCATGTTTTAAAATAAGTCTCTTCACACATGGCAGTGCGGACTTCTCTCACCACATTAAACATTTCTGTAAATAGGACCCAAAAGCTCATGTCTACCTGGGTGGATTGCCGAAGGACAGTGGTCCGCCCTGTGATTACTTGACCACTTTGGACCTCAGGGTTATTTTTCCCCTTTCATTCTGAATGTTATTTTGGACTCAGAGACTACACTGTTTTGAAGCTCTGTTCCATTCCAATTCAAAAGGCTACCATAGCTTTTACCAGGGCATCCGGGGAAGTCCTGATTTCTCTGTAGTGGTTATTATTGATGCGTGCACATCAGGGGGTACAATAAGCTGCCACGTCGATGATCTCTGGGCAGGTGTGGTGCCCACACCCCCAACGGAGCTTGGCCCCGAAGGCACTGGGGGCCACATTTCCCGGCAGCCTTTGCTTCAAGAGAGGCATGAGGGGAGCATGCAGGCTAAACTCCCTCCCCCCACCTCTTCCCAGGAGTTCTGACTCTAAGGAGGATTTCCCAGGGACGGAGCCCTTCCTCTGTGTCTGGCAGGAGGGCCACAGCTGTCACACACTCTGTTCTGCTTCTTTCCCAGCTCCCGCTGTGCCTTCACCTTAGAGAGCAGGTCCGAGTTTCAGCCTGGCAGCAAACTCTGCCATGCCTCCTGCTGAGAGGGGGGCAGGGGAGGGCCCTGAATCACTCTGACCAGCTTGCTCCTGGCCTTGTCTTATCAGCAGGGCCGTCTCCCTCCTGTGCTGATTTTCTTTTTCTTTTTAATTGTCGATAGTATTACAGATACCTCCCTCCCCCCACCCTTCTCGCAGCCCTCCTCCCACCCCCTACCATCCCCCGCAGGTCTTACTAGTCTATTGCCTATGACTATGAGCCAAACATATAAGTATGTAAGTTCTTTGGTTTATCTCTTCTCATCCCCCCAACCCCACATCAAGGTATGTCCGTCTGCCCCATGCTATGGGTCTGATTTTGTTGGCCAATTCATTTTGTTCATTAGATCTACAAATAAGTGAGATCATGTGATATTTGTGTTTCCCGTTTTGGTTTATTTCACTTAGGATAATATTTCCCAGGCCCAGCCATGCTGTCCCAAAGGGTAAGAGATCCTCTTTTTATAGCTGCATAGAATCCCATCCTGTAAATGTCCCATCTACTGACGGGCACTTGAGCTGTTTCCAAACTGATTTTCTTATCTAAGTTGAGCTGTGGCTGCTTCCAGCTGTTCTCAGGCATTTTATTCCAATCTGCTTTTGGTCATCCAAGAATTCCTAAAATCTCTGGCCAACCATAGTACTCTTGTGGTTTGTGGTGGAGGTGTTTGTCTGTTTTCAGGGCTGTTTTGGGTTTGCAAGCGTCTTTTCCGCAGACCTTGAGCATGGCGGACAACTCTCCTGCCACACAAAAGGGCCCAGCCTAGCAGATACTACGTGGTCCAGGCCCTCACTGATCTTGACTGAGTGACTTCAGCTGGTCTAAGATGATAGTTCTTCCTTACAGCTGGATGAGTATATCTGTGATCTTTTAGAAAATCTCTCCCCCTCTCTCTCTCTCTCTCTCTCTCTCTCTCTCTCTCTCTCTCTCTCTCTCTCCACTTAAAAGGATTTGGAGTAAGAGGTAAGGTTCAACATTTTCATCCTGTCTCCTCCCTCCATTAATTATTTGCCAAGACAAAAGTGAGTTGTGTCGTGGCCACTGTGTCTTACTGGACCTTGAATATGAGGGCTAACAGAGCTTAAACCCCCATTTTTCTCAGTCCACAAAACATGATCTGGTTTGTGGTATTGCTTCCATATGTCCTTTGGACAGACCCTGAATTCAGCATGAATTGTGAGAACTAGAGTTTTTGCTCATCTGGTAAACTGTATTGAACATCCACCCTGAAAATAATTTCATCCTCCGTTTGTGCTATATTTCCAATGAATCAATGCTTTGCGTATATTAACACATTTGGCCTTTACAACAACCCTATTTATTGTTCTCATTTTAGAAAGGCAGAAACAAGGCATTAGACCAACTGGGCACCTAGAAAGTTCATGATTTACCAGTATAGCTCAAACCCAGTGCCCTGTGCACTGAAGAGTAGTGTGGGATTATGGGTATCTAAACAAATAACATTATGTTGTAATCACCACAGTAACAGGGCCACGTGTCATGGAAGAATAAAGGCTGGAGAACTAGTTTTACCTGGGAGAGAGATAATCTGAGCTGGTCTTGAAGCAGAAAAAAATATCCTGGGCAAAGAGGAGAAGCATGTGAAAAGCTTTGGAGACATGAAAAAGCATAGCGTTTTGAGGAATGGAGAGATGTGGGGCATGGGTGGAGCAGAGAACAGAGCCCTGAGGAAAGGTGTGAAGAGAGGAAGGGAAGATAGATGAGTCTGCAAAAGTCCATTGAGATCTGCCCGTTGATGACGAGGGAGCACCTTGGACAGTAAGCATGTGGAGCTTGTGGGTTGTCTGGGAAGAACTGTCCAGGAAGCTGTCCCCAGCTCAGGAAAGCAATCTGTTTGGAGAGAAAAACTTAGAACTCAGCGTTATACAGGTGAAAGTTGGGGATTTTTCAAAGGGAGAGAACGCAGAACAAAATGAGAACAGAGCTGAAGGCAGAACGTTGGAGCACAGCACAATTCAGGAGGCGGACAAAAGAACAACAGATCAAAAAAGACAATGAGAGGAAATGTTTAGGAAAGCAGGAAGAGAGGGCCAGGAGGCGGGTGGCATGAGGAGAAGAGAGCTTCCGTCGGTGCTCAGTGGTGTTCGGCAGTGGGAAGCTGAGTAGGTTTCAGAAAAGGCTTGAATGTTGCCATCATTGCCTTCTCCCGCACTTCGCTGCAGGTCCTCGGACTACCTGTAATGGCCAAGGGGTGTCTTGAACCAGCTGTCACATTTTTAGTATGTTGCATTGTGGATCTGACAGAGTTCTTTCTCATATGTTTTAACTCTTGGACAATATATAATTATTTTAAATGTAATGTGATGTATAGATTCTAAAGGCAACACTTTTTTTTTTTTAAATCTGCAAGAGTTGATTAATATGAGAAAAACTTAAAAAAAGAATCAACTACACCTGAAAAAAAAAGAGTTGGTCAATATGGATTTCATATTAATGTTATATAAAAACATTCTTCCTAAAGTCATAAAGATCTCCCAAAATTCCAAATTTGAATGTGTTAGGATTTTAGAGCTAACTTCTAACTCTTTCCCCAGCGGAGTCTTCCTCCTCCCTCCATATGGCGACTGATTTCTCTTTAGCGGGCTTCT
Source organism: Pipistrellus kuhlii (assembly GCF_014108245.1). Taxonomy (NCBI): domain Eukaryota; kingdom Metazoa; phylum Chordata; class Mammalia; order Chiroptera; family Vespertilionidae; genus Pipistrellus; species Pipistrellus kuhlii. Next base: position 38,448,926 of record NW_023425573.1, on the reverse strand, counting down.
AGGAGGTCCACGCTATTTGCAGCTGATGTCAAGCAGGAAGAACAGCAGGGTAGCTCCTTGTGCTGAAGAGCATAATCCTATTATGCCTGCCTTAAGACTCTCACCTTAGCTGCCTCTATCGCAGTAGATGGACTGAGGTGACTCAATTGACTTTTAAATCCCCAAGGATCCTCCTTCCAAAATCCCATGTGTAAGTCAAGTAGTAGATTAGCCCCTTGCTAAGAAGGCCTGGCCCCCTCAAGTCCCTGTGGCCATTGTTTTTTCTTTAGTGCATTTGGGTCCCATGTTTTCTGCGTTCCACCATGAAGCACTGGATTGGGGCACAGTGGTGTTCCTTGGCAGGAGGTGGGCCTGGCTGGCATCTCCCTGGGTCATGGGCTTAGTACCAGTCTTTGTATAGTCAAGGTTAGGAAATATACCCTTCGTAGATGCTGAGAGACATATCGTCTTCTTTTGTTTATGCTAAACTGTCCTTGAGAAGGTGATGTGCAAGGTGCAAAGAGTTTTCTTCCTCCGATGGCCCCCACTTGATCTGTCATCGACCCCATCTTATGAATGGCTGCAAAAGTGTTTAATCCAATTAACTATTTTAGAGTATTTGCAATTCAGTTCTGATTGCTCAGAGTGCTTATCTATAATTGACTAAATTTCAGGTATGATTTACTGGCCCAAATGTTGTTCTCTGTCAGTTTAACTTCTTATGCAAAGGTTTGAGTTTCGAATATCATTTTGCTGAGGGTTTTTCCCCCCCCACTGACACAAATAAATATTCAGGTACCTTCCCATGTACTGCTTCCTTCAGCTCTCACAACTCTCTCAGGAAGGCATGTCCCAGTTTACAGATGAGACTGAGGCTGATGTCACACAGCTGGTGGGGGGTGCACTGAGGTTAATACTTTATCTTCAGACTGGAAATCCAGCGCTCTATTCAGTGCACCATCACTCCCTGAATTTATTTGACCCAGGATAATTTTTTAAAAATATAGTGTAATTAAGCATGGAACACCACCAGTAGCTCGTTAAGGTTTAAATATTTGCTATACAGTAACATTGAATAATACTGTAAGTTACTAAAATTTTAGGACAAAATGTGTGGGATAGACTGACGATTATGTAGTATGTAACATGCATGACTGTAGCAATTAGCTGAGAGCAAATGCTTCCTGTCCATCCATGTGGAGCTTGACTTCCTAGTACTCTCAGAATCAATAACCAATTTGCTTTAAAATTTCAATAACATATCAGTTAAGGTTTCTTACATTGCAGAGAGCAATAGGATATCTAAATTCCTCACCAATCAGATGTTCTCATTGATCTCTAATTAATCACAATTAGTGATTCCAGAATAATTACAGGCATGAAAGTGATTAGGAATCTATTCTGTCCTTCCATGTCAAAATGTCCATAACATCCACATAACCTGTCTTTAAAGGGAGATTATTAGATACTAGTTAAAAAAATATTATAGGGGGAGAAGCTAACTAGTATACTAATTAACACCTCGTGTAACAGTGGTCATGCATGAAACAGAGTTTAGGAAGTGGAGGTATATACCTCTTTTCCCTCCTTTTCTTCCTAATCCCAAACACTACTGTCTGCCTTCTGCTCATCTCATGCCCTCACCTTCTCATAAATAGGTAAGAAAATATTGAGTCCTTATACATCCCTTACTTAAGTCCTATGATAGAAGCATGAAACATAGTGACAGCAGCATTATTATTCTGTTGGGCTAAGATACCACACAGGATCTCAAGGAATTTGGATTAATCATCCAGTTGATGAAATCACTTGTTTCTAGTTGTGTTAAAGACAAGTTTTCGTATTACTGATTAAGATGGTAATGCAAAGCAATTTTTTTTTTGAACAATCATCTACAGAGTGAGATAGATTAGCCAACTACAATGTGAGCAGAGATGTTCTTCCCTCTGAGGTTAGAAGGGAAGGGGACTCTGTGCCCATTCTTCCAGTGACAACACATTAATTTCAGAACTTCCTTTAGGGATCATAATGGCATACTCTCGCCCTCTGCCAATATCTTTTTATAGAGATTACTCCTAAGAAATCTGAATTGCATTACTGGCCCTTGAGTCAACTTCTGTATTTCAGGCTTTAGTGATGACCTTTTTTCTCATTATTTCCTTGTTACTTTTTTCTTTGTAGACCTGGCCAGAGGAGTATGGATGACCTAGAGATTATCTATGATGAGCTCCTTCACATTAAAGCCTTATCTCATCTTTCTACCACCGTAAGTTGTCTCTTCTTGAGCAAGGTCAGGAGACTTTGAGTTAAATTCAGGGGGGGGGGGAGGGGGCTTTGAAGAGAGCAGCAAGGCATTTGTCAGGGCCCCAAGCAGTGCCGAGGAGCTCCCCAAATGTAAACACCAGGGGTTCGCACCACAGAGGAAGGTGCTGGAAGACCCCTTTCCCTACCTGTGCTCCAGGTCCCCAGCATGCCCTTGTCCTGGCTCCCCAAGTCCTGGAGGAATGGAGAGGAGTGTGAATAATCTCCTCTTCTCCCCCAAACCACAGGTACCCAGGCACTGGTGAAAATTCTCAGGTTACTTGGTACCTAGGGAGATGGAGCCATAACTTGGGACCATAATTTGGAATCAAATTTTTTTTCTTAGCTACCTTGTCATATAAATTAGTTTACACATTTGAGCTTAAATAGTCAACTTGAGGACATTGACTTTCCCAACACGTTTGCAAGGATGCATTGACTTTCCCAACACGTTTGCAGGGAAGAGCCTGTAACAGCAATAGAGTCGCATGATATTATACATGATCTTACCTTCTCACCCAAGACAAAAGATAGGCAGTGAAACGGCTAGTGCGTATGTGTGAAACCAAGTTTTAAACCATCTCTAGGGCAGTTGTCTTGTATGAATGCACGTATACAATAGCTTATGTAAGAGCTTTGAGAATCTAGCGCCAAATCTAGTGAACATGGTTCTAGACAACAGTTGCACAAGCAGAGTCAGAGATAACTGTGTGGGAAGAAGGTCAGTTAGCACTGTTCAGAAAGGGAACTTGTTTGCGTGCTCCCCCCGCAAAAAAAAAAAAAAAAAAAAAAAAAAAAAAAAAAAAAATCTGGCCCTTCCACATCCTTTCTCTTTTTCTTCTAGGTGAAACGGGAGCTAGCAGGTGTTCTCATCTTTGAGTCTCATGCCAAAGGAGGCACCGTGTGTAAGTGAAAGCTGTCATCGGATGTTGCGCCTGGCTGGTCCCCTCCAGAGCCTGTGCCATCGGACCCTGACTGCAAACGCTCCCATCTCAGACTCGGCAGGACGTCCTGGGCACTTTGACTTTTTGGTTGAGACCTATACCATTCCCGGCACATGTCTGTGATCCTGCAGCGTAGTGGTTTTCTGGGGCCAGCGGGGGCTGTTGCAGTCTGAGTCTCTGCTCACGCCCAGCTGCTGGCCGAAGGCGGTGTGTATGTAAAGAGGTGGGAGGAAGATGCTGCTCTCCAGGCAGGCCCTTTCACAATGACCTCACTTCAGTTGGTGGTTTTAGAAGAACTAATCCATCTCTTGAAATTGCTAGTTAGAATGATAAACGATCCTGTTTTCCTTTTCTTCTCCTGCTTCCACTATCAGCTCCAAGACTCAAAGAATTTCTTTGACCCAAATATTTATACAGCACTAATACTCAGGATCTCTTCAGAACCCAGTTTGTAATTTAGCTCCGTGATTATATTTAGAAGCAAGGAATTGAAATTTGATATCCATAAATGTGAACAAAAGTATGTAGGCTAGCCCTAACTGGTTTGGCTCAGAGGATAGAGTGTCGGCCTGTGGACTGAAGGTCCCAGGTTCAATTCTGGTCAAGGGCATGTACCTTGGTTGCAGGCACATCCCCAGTAGGAGGTGTGCAGGAGGCAGCTCATCAATGTTTCTCTCTCCTCGATGTTTCTAACTCCCTATCCCTCTCCCTTCCTAACTATCAATAAAATATATATATTTAAAGTATTCAGGCTAGCATTGCCCATGAATCTGCAGAGCAGAGTTAGTGGTCTACTCAGGTCAGGAAACGCCACCTTCTCTGACCTCTCATGGAGAATCGTATGCCTCCAGCGTGCTAAGCTCTCAGAAGTTCTGCACTAAGGAAAAACGTTCAGCCAGTTAGACTCACACTTCCTAAACTGTGTGGAACATGAGACACTTTTTGAATGGATACCTGTTAACGTTTCAAGAGACTTTCTCTGAAAAGTCTTGCTCTTTCTTCACACTGACTTGTGTTAGTCAAATAAGCAGAAGGCAGGAATTGTAAAAGCAAAAAGAGTTAACAAAAGTTATATTTCAAGATGTTTTTCAGTCACCAAAAGTGGCATCCCTAACGTTGATATTTATTTTAGTAAGAATGTCCTTTCTTGAAATTTTAAAGGTTCACATTAATATTTTTATGATCACTGGTGTTGCACAACTTCCCTTTTATTCTTTTCATTCTTACTGATTTAAACTTACTGATTGTTTTCATTTTATTATGAAATATTTAAATATTTCAAACAAATAATAGAGGTTATAACAAGCACCTTTGAACACTAGCATGCAATATTTTTTCGTGTTTTCTAAAGAATTAAATTATAGATACAGTTGAAGGCCCCATATATCCTCCCTTTTCTTATTCTTTTCTTTCCCTTCCATTGTAACTAATGTCTACACTGAATGTAGTAGTTATTCTTTCAACCCATTTAAAGATAGATAGATAGATAGATAGATAGATAGATAGGTAGATAGATAGACAGATATCTTTAAACAATAAGCAGTACCAATTTGCATGTTTTCAATTCACATTACTGGTCCAATTGCTTTTAAAAACTATTTCCTGTAGCGTAGTAAGTTTCAATGAATTGTGGGTGAAAGGGTATTGCTTGATGAACTGGATTGCTGTTAATTGATGTCTAATACCAATGGGTTTTTCAGGGCCTGGCCAGGAGAGCAGTGTTACTGTTCCTTTTATGTTCTATAGAAAAGGAAACAGTATGCCACCTGAATAAGTTAGTATTTGCCAGTCATTTTTCCCCCCTTCTGGAATATATGTGTAATTCTGGGAACTTAAAAATGGTGATTTGATAAGCTGTAATTTATATTGATGTGCTTCTATTCTTGTCATAAGTCTTTTCTTCTTTTTGTATCTAGTGTTTAACCAAGGGGAAGAAGGTACCTCCTGGTACATTATTCTAAAAGGATCAGTGAATGTAGTCATTTATGGAAAGGTATGTGTGTGTGTGTGTATATATATATATATATATATATCTTTTTCTTTTTGAGTCTTTATTATGCTCTACTTACTAGTGTAGCCCTAAGCATTAACAATTTAGTGCTACAATTAAACTTGAAACAACATTGTTACCCGATGGAAAAAAGTCATTATAGCATCTCTAATCATAAATTATCTAATTATACTCAGAGTGGTATTGAACTTTTTGGGGCCCATCTCCTTGTAGATTTTAATGTATACATTTAAGTTATTCCATAGCCCATATGACTCAATGAAAGGAAAATGAAACATTACAGTTTAATTGTGTGACTCCTCTTTGGCATCCCTGGTAAAGCCCATTTATGTATTGTGTGTTAGGGGAACAGGGTCTTGAGGCATGAGGTGAGTGGGTGTTGGCTCCATTTTGGGTCATCTTCATCTGAATGTTTGCTCTCTGCAGGGTGTGGTCTGTACCCTGCACGAAGGAGATGATTTTGGCAAGTTGGCACTAGTGAATGATGCCCCGAGAGCTGCCTCTATCGTTTTGCGAGAAGATAATTGCCATTTCTTAAGAGTAGACAAGGAGGATTTCAACCGGATTCTGAGGGTAAGTCCAAGGCAAAAAGAGGCTGAGAGGCATCCCATTTCTCCTTTTGCCAGAGAAGAGATCTGAGTGTCACGTTAATTGAGCAGTACAGCGATTAATAAATGCTCTAGGAACGAAGAGCCTTGGTCACACACCTGGGATGTTCACTGTGCTGCCGGGCATTCTGGGCTCAGAGGGGATATTCCAGGAAAACTGCACCTGGGACATGCCAGGCTAGACCAAACTACCGGCACACGTCTGACCTGGTCCATCAGAACAGAAGACGTAGAGGGACTGCCTTAGCAAATGGCCAAGTGATACCTTCCTGACCCCTGTCTTTCTCTATCCTAAACCTTTCTAGTCTCCACCTCTAACCTCATCCCAAATCTGAGCCTTTCTATAACAGCACATGTTCTCCTGATTTAGTCAGTGATTATATTTTAGCAGGAATTAATGTTAATCGTGGTTACTCTAACCAAGTGTTTTTATTTCAAGTGTTTTATATCAAATTGATTCACACTAAAGGAACTTCAGACTTTAGCAAGTACGTGAAGAGTAATTGCATTTAGTGTTGGCTCTGCAAATGGGCCTAACCCAGAGGTGGGCAAACTCATTAGTCAACAAAGCCAAATATCAACAGTACAATGATTGAAATATCTTTTGAGAGCCAAATTTTCTAAACTTAAATTTCTTCTAACGCCACTTCTTCAAAATAGACTCACCCAGGGTGTGGTATTTTGTGGAAGAGCCACACTCAAGGGGCCAAAGAGCCGCATGTGGCTCGAAAGCTGCAGTTTGCCGACCACAGGCCTAACCTAAGCTTGTTAAGGTATTTATGAGAGTGGGTGATCTTTAGAACAGATGGTCCCTGGCCTTTCCCCACCATCCAGTCCCTGGTCCCTTGGGAAGAACAATCCAGCTGATTTCTCTCAGGTGACCCATACTGCATCTCTCCCTAGCTTGAGTTCACCCTGAGACACGGTCCCTCTAGGATCACTTCGCTCTGTTGCCTTCCCTGCTGGCTCACAGCAGACTTTCTTCTCTGTCTCTCCCACCCTTAGCATCTTTGTCAATCCTCCCTGAAAGTCCAAACTGCAGCTTCTATTCTTTCTGGTACATTTGACATTATTTAACATCATTCTCCATTCCTTAGATATGGACACCTATCACTACACAGCCTTATATACAATATTTGCCTTTGGTGTCACAATTTCTGACACCAAAGTTTGTTTAAGGAATGCATTCTCTGAATGGAAAGTTTTATTTATTTATTTATTCATTCATTTATTTATTTATTTATTTATTAAAATATATTTTATTGATTTTTCACATAGAGGAAGGGAGAGAGATAGAGTTAGAAACATCGATGAGAGAGAGTCATCAATCAGTTGCCTCTTGCACACCCCCTACTGGGGATATGCCCCCAACCAAGGTACATGCCCTTGACCGGATTGAACCCGGGACCCTTCAGTCCCCAAACCGGTCTCGGTATGAATGGAAAGTTTTAGTTTCACTAAAAACTATACCATTGAATAATACAGAAAAAAAATAACACTTGGAATTTGACGTGGTTCTTATCTAATCTCTTTCAAGTGGGGACCAAATGATGAGATAAAGCATACTACATTTTTAAAATTAATTATTTAAACTGACATTGAAATTTAGAGGTAAACTTGAACTATTTGAGGTCTGCACATATGGAGTTTACATTTAGCCAAAAAATTATTTGAAAGAATCACATAAGGACCATTATCACTGATGTGATTTATAAAATTATTCAAAATAACTGAAAAAATGTTTTTAACACATTTCAAACTGATTTTGTAAAACAAAAATGGTCTTTTGATTAGAGAGTAAAAGTACCATTCCCGATAAAACTAAACGTCCTCAGGAGAAAAGCAGAATGAAAGAATTTGGTTGAAGATAAGTGCTATTGGCCACATTTATATATATAAAAGCCTAAGCAACCGTTACAACCAGATGACTGGACAGCCGGCCAGTAGCTATGATGCACACTGACCACCAGGGGGAAGATGCTCAATGCAAGAACTTCCCCCTGGTGGTCAGTGTGCTCCTACAGCTAACCTCCTGTGGCCCCTCCTCCTGGCCAGCCAGCCCTGATAGGCCCTGATCGTCGGCCAGGCTGAGGGATCCCACCCATGCACGAATTAGTGCATTGGGCCTCTAGTATTTTTATAAAGAATAAATGCTTTGCTCCCTTATCTTCCCACTATACGACCCTCTCCCAAAAGTTTCTCAGAGCACAGCCACACTCCTCTCTATTCTACTGATTTTCTGAATCGAAAGTAAAAGCAGAGCTTTAAAACCACATGCCTAAACCTCATCGGGTCCTCTCCCTGGCCATTCCAGCCCTTGACTTTGAAAATGACTTAATTTGTAGACACAACAATTAGCATCACAAGCACCAAATGTGTTTCTGAAGCATTTAAAAAATTTTTTCATTGTCTGAGAAAATGGCAGCATCTGTATGTGGTGTAATTTGTATTTGCAGGACGTTGAGGCGAACACTGTCAGACTGAAAGAACACGACCAAGATGTCTTGGTGCTGGAGAAGGTCCCAGCAGGGAGCAGGGCTTCTAATCAAGGAAACTCACAGCCTCAGCAAAAGTAGGTTTGCATCCAACGCTGCAATCGCCAGACTATGATTAACCTTTTCACATGGTATCATCATTTCCACAATAGCATGTTCTCCCTTTCTGTGGGAGATAGCAGTGTGTGTGACTTTTTTCTCTCTATTGACTAATCACACATTTTTGTTCAGTATAATGTATCCCTTTCTGGCACTGTGTTTAGCGTGGTGCTGCCTAGCGGAGAATATCCCCTTGCTCTAAAAATGCTCTCTGGATACAGTGTTCAACTGTGATAGCTTTGGAACAGAAGGCATCAGAGAGAACATTGGAAGTAGAAATGCCAGGCAGCTCAAGGGTGATGAGCCTAGGTCAGTGGTCGGCAAACTCATTAGTCAACAGAGTCAAATATCAACATTACAAAGATTGAAATTTCTTTTGAGAGCCAAAGTTTTTAAACTTAAACTTCTTCTAACACCATTTCTTCAAAATAGACTTGCCCAGGCCACAGTATTTTGTGGAAGAGCCACACTCAAGGGGCCAAAGAGCCGAATGTGGCTTGCCAGCCAGTTTGTTGAACACTGGCCTAGGTGATGAGACCCTTTGGTATTTGAATTTCATATGGAGGATTTTTCAAGAAGTGTTTTCATATTGTTATCAGAATGAACATCTTTGACAGAAACCCAGATTTAAATGTAAGATAGACTGTTGACTGGAGCCTAGAAGCATCCTTTGGCCTCCTCTGTCCAAAGGGTACTTGCTTCTCAGGAGCTCTGTAGACTCGAGTCTTTACAGTATGTGCATGTTCCATCCTTTGCAGCAACTTCCTACTTGAGACCCTTTCATCAAATGTACCAACAATTGGATGGTAATACAATAGGAAATGTAGCTCCAAGAAATTATAGAAAATCACAGAATCTTGTTTTGAAAATAAGGACTAATTTCCAGTCTTAGGATAATAAAAAGAGCAATTCTGTAGCTAAAGAAATGTCACCAAATAATTCGTTGAAACGGGAATGCATCCCAGTAATCTTTCCTTCTTTGCCATGTAAACAGGGTGTTCCCTTTAATCAGGAAACTCACCACCATCACTGATAAGTTTTTATTGTTTAGACTAAAAGCCTACAGCTCAGATATTTTCATCTGGATGAACTGACATATTATATTTACAAGGAGGTTGGGAAGAAATATTATAGAATACCCATAGTATATTTTGAATATATTATATAATCCCTTATTACAATAACACTCTAGCCACTCATCATACTGACCAGGGCTGACACAGAATAGTTTTAGCTAATGGTTACCTTCCAGGTAGACTGCGCTTGTTACCTCATTCAATACCAGTGTTGCTTCGTGCGCTCTCCCTTTTATTTTCACACGCAGAGGGTCATATGTTGAACTACCTCTTCTTCACTCCCTCAGGCATGAGGTTAAAACCCTGAGATTTAATATGTTAAGGAAATTCTTGGGATTTCAACACACTACCTCCAAGGTCTCAGACAAGAAAGTATGTTGGTGAGAAGGCGAAGGAATTCTCCTAGAGCCAAATTCTACCACTGCTCTATGAGCATAAGAGACTGTTATTTTCATTGTTGTCTTTCTTCCCTATCGTTTTGATTTGGATGAAATGCCAAGCAGAAAAGCAAAGACTGAATTTTGGAATAGAGCCCTATATCACCTTAATGTATTTTGCCTCTAAGTTTTCATTCATTGTCTGGTTACCATCTTCAATATGACTTGGAAATAACCCACATTCAATTTTAATGCTGGTTGAAGAGCGGCATAGATGGATCTTCTGAAATAATAATTAACACCTCCCCAAAAATATATTTGACATTGAAATAAATTATGTGAATTTTCTGTTGCTGATTTATTGCCTATTCAGATGCTATTGGGGTTTGCTTGTTTGCTCATTGGTCTTTGGGTTTTGGGGTGTGTGTGTGTGTGTGTGTGTGTGTGTTTTTCTCCTGCTTTATTCTTAGCTGTATTTCCAAAGCACATGCCAATGTACAGTTGGAAAAGACAGAACATTCCAGAAATAGGCAGGGGAATCCACTGTGGGACTGAAATTTCGCTACAAGTAACCCATATATGGGTAACCTAGTTTACTGTCGCTTCCCCTCTCAGCTCCCCGAGCCTGCCCTGAATTGCCCTGGGATTCACATGCTGCTTCTCATTCCTCACAGAGCAAGGCTGGAGTTGTTCAGTTCCCAGCATGCCAGAGCTACTCTCCAAGAAATCTACTTCAGTTCCATGTAGGGAAAAAGAGTCATGTTTTAGTAACTACTTCCACTTGTGGTTTTTTCATTGTCTTCCTGTGTAACTCTGGCAAAGTACATGGTCTCTCTTCCAATAAGGAGAATATGGGCCATAAGTTAAGTTGAAATGGTTTCCTGGGATCTAAAAAAAAAAAATCTTTGATATGTGAAAAGTTATTTATTAATGATTTGCCGACTTTTGAAAAGCTGATTTTTGTTTGTTTGTTTGTTTTGTTTTTTTATCCAGGTATACTGTGATGTCAGGAACACCTGAAAAAATTTTAGAGCATTTTCTAGAAACAATACGCCTTGAGCCAGCTTTAAATGAAGCAACAGGTAAATCCCTAGAACAGTTTGTGTGTTCACTAAATCCGCGCAGAACACTGTAAAATAAAAATCCCGAGTTCATTCTTAGCGTGTGTAGACAAAACAGTTTTAGAAGGAAGTTGTTGGATTAACATTCTAAGAGCATCCCTGTGATCAGAAGGATCACTTCACAGGAAGTGATCCTTCTGACCCTCCTCTGCCTGATCCATTCCCGGCTGTTTTTCGTGAATGGCTCAGTCTCCTTCATACACATTAGGATAAGCCTTTTATAGGCATATCTTAAGGTAATCACTTACTTTTAAGCCTCACCTGAGAATATGTTTATTGATTTGAAAGAGAGAGAGAGAGAGAAAAGAACATTGATATGAGAGAAACATCAACTGGTTGCCTCCTATGCATGCCCCGACCAGATCAAACCCATGTCTGGGATCAAATCCACATCTAGGTATGTGCCCTGACCAGGAATTGAACCTACCACCTTTGGTGTTCAGGACGATACTCCAACCAACTGAGCCTCCTGGTCAGGTCTCATAGGATTAGCACTTAAATTCACCTTTACAGACATCTATTAGATTATCATTTAAATTCTTTCTATTCCCATAAAGGATTTGCTACTGCCTACACAAGAGGCACAACCTCACTCCAGTGGAGTAAAATAGTCTGTGGTTGTAGAGTCGTGGGCTGCCCCAGAGTCTACACATCACTTATATTCGTTTGCTGGAATTGATGTAACAAAGCACCTCACACTGGGTGGCTTAAACAACAGAAGGGTAGTGTCTTGCAGTTCTGGAGGCTAGAAGCCTGAGATCAAGGTGGCGGTAGAGTTGGTTCCTTGTGAGGGCCTTGAGGGGGAACCTGCTCCATGGCCGTCTCCTGGCCTCTGGCTTTGAGCTGGCAGTCTTCAGTGTCTGTGGCTCATAGATGCACCACCCAAACTCTGCCTTCATTGCCACATGTGCTCCCTAACTCTTCACATCACCTTTCTTCTGTGCATCTATCTCTGTTTCCAAAGTTTCTCTTTTTATAAGGACAGCACTCATATCAGATTAGGGCCCACACTGGACCACATCTCAAGCTGACAACACCTACAAAGACCCTATTTCCAATAAGGTCACATTCTGAAGTATTGGGGATTGGGACTTCAACATGTCTTTTTGGGAGGATAAAATTCAACACAGAACACTGCCTTACAGTAGTATTCACTAAGACTCAGAGATTGGAGGGTGAATGAGATGAATCTCGTGGGTGAACTGAGTGTCCAGTTTTACTATCATTCTCCACTTTGGGAACCATCTTGTGTTAACTTTGGAATAGTCTACATTCAACTTAAAAAGAAAAATTCTATGCTACTGGCCTGTCGTTCAGAATAAAAGGTTAATATTGTAAGCAAACTGAATTACATGAAAGAAGATTTCTCACTAAAAGAAGTTCAAAGGCTTATCTAAAAACGCAGTGGTAGTTCAAGGTCCATTTCCACCATCTGTGAGTGGAAATTACTATTTTTATATACCTCCTGAAAGTGTTTTAGCTCCGATTACTACTTATTTTAGCTCTTCATTCCAGTTTCTCATTTTATAAAGAGATTATCTGAGATCTTTCTTTATATAGTGAGTTAATTGGGGAGTCATTGTTATAAAGCCAGGCTCTCTGGCTCCAGGGCAGCTATTTTTGCCTCCGTATTTGTTGAGTATCTCCCTGGGAAAGCACTAAGCTCGTGCTCTGGACTAGGCACTCGCTGGAGTTCATAACCTACTAGAGGACACAAAGGAATGTGCAAATAGCTGGACCATCAGGCAGGATGCGGTCAGTCTTCAGAAGCACTGTCTAGTAGAGGGGATCGGGCAATGAAGAATATAGCCTTCAAAATGGCCCTGAAAACAGGCTGGTATCTAGTCACTGGAGCCTGGGGAAAGCTCACGCTGAGGTGCAACATCAGTACTGACATAGGAGCTGTTAGGTCAAGCAGCTTGATTTTGCTAGGTGATTGTATACAGAAGTGGGAGAAGGGAGGTAAGGCCAAAGCATTTGACTACAGATCCTGGAAGATCTTAAGTGCAAAGCTTAGCAATGGGGAGAATGTGATGGGCCCCATGATGAGAAACGAAAGGATGCAATGAAGTGGGAAACCCTTGGCATTTATATATTTACAATACAGAATACAGAGTTAATAGTGAAGCTGGCTTATGTCATAGAAATGAGCACCTTGGGTTTGACAGTACACTTTCTTAATTTACCAAAGCATCTATTTTCTGCCTTACACCTGTTCGTTTCCTAGACTTTTAACTTCTAGGACCAGCACTAGTCCCTGCGTGACTTGGGAAATCATTTTTTTTTTTTTTTAGTATAAAATGATTTTTAAGATTTAGTTCTCAGGAATATCATTTAATATATACAAATAGAGAACAAGAAAGCGCTAGTGAAATGTGGCTGCTGGGTAGTTGCCATGCTACTGGCTGCTCCTCAGCTCTTCTGAAGTCCCTGCTTTAGCAAAGTGTGAATTACTGTATAGCACAGGCCTTCTGGGACCCTCATAAGCAAGGATCAACTCCCCTCTCCTCAGAGAATATCTAAAACATATAAAGGAGACCTTAGATGTCACACTTGGACAAGCCAAAGTCCTTTTGTACTTAAAAAGTTCTTTACAACTTCTATCTGCATCCTCTCTGGTTCAGTATACTGGGACTGAAATGACTGGTAACGCTGAGTAATGGCAGGATGATAGCTTGGGGTTACATTTACCCTTATATTTTAGTGAGTATAGTGGTATTATGGGACGTGGTAGAGGCGTTTGCTGAAACCATCGTGGTAATCATATTGCAATATATAAATGTATTAACTCAAGACATTGTACACCTTAAACTTACATAATGTTGTATTTCAATTTTTAGATGAGTATAATAGTTAAACCTTTAATCAATGATTCCAACTTTACCAATATAAGTTCATTTAAAACATAGACAGTAACGTTTATCTAATTTATATAGTTAAGAATTTCACATTTCTCACCATTTTCTGTTGGAAAAGCTATGTGAGTTTGACAAATCTCAGCCAGTAACTAGTTCATGTCTTGATTGAAAGTCCCCATGGCACCTTGGATTCCAAGTCTCATCAGGTGGATTCCATAGGCTCTCAGGCCTGTCTTCACATGCTTTTTCACCAACGCTGACTAGAGAGTGTTGTCTTTATGATGAAAATCAGCATGAATTCAGAATGAAACAAATGAAGCTTATCTTTTGGACTTGCCTTATTTTCCTTTCCATTCCCTGATTGCCTTCCTTCAAAACAACTTCAACAGGACAGTCACCATTTTAATCTACTAAAGAGCTTTGTTTTGCTTCTGTTGCTACTCACAGCCTCTGTCTTTCCTTTCCATCTTTTGTTATCTTTGCCAATTCTCTGCTCTTACCACCTTTTTTCCTGTAATTCCATCATCCTCTCATCCTTCATGCTTCCTCTGGAAATAGGTGAAAAAGAGATAAAGAAAAGGTGATATTGTCCATGTTTCTTTCCATTTACAGTACTATCCATGGGTTTCTCTCTCTCTCTCTCTCTCTCTCTCTCTCTCTCTCTCTCTCTCTCTATATATATATATATATATATATATATATATATATATATGTGTGTGTGTGTGTGTGTGTGTGTGTGTGTGTGTGTGTGTGTGTTATTTTTATATGCAGTGCTTCTGTGTACAGTAAAACCATAATTCTCCAAGCCAACATATGAGAACCATTGGTCAAAAACCAAAGAATAGACACATTTGCTTTCCTAAAGATTTCTCTAAGAACCTAATTTCCTTTTCTGCTTTGCATTTTCTTTCCCCTGCAGATTCTGTTTTAAATGACTTCGTTATGATGCACTGTGTTTTTATGCCAAATACCCAGCTTTGCCCAGCCCTGGTGGCCCAATATCCTTTTACTGTGAAAAGTCTCTGTTCCTTTCAAGACACCCTATATGTACATGGCCGCTATCTCACCCCAGCCTCTGAAGGTAAGTCATGGCCCAGGCAGAGCTGTGCTTTCCCCAGCATAGACCCCAGCTCTCCTGGGCACGGTGTTGCTGCGTCATGTTGGAGGATTTCTTCCTTATTACTGGTGCAAAATGGGAATAAAGTCACCTCAGGAAGGTGATACCGATTAGGAACATACATACCTGGGAGGTAGGCTAGAGAAATTATGGAGAAAAATCTGAGTTTATTACTAGGTAATACTAATCTGGGAGGCAGACATTGTACCTGTTAGGATACCTGGAAGGTTGGGTTGTGGCCTGCTTGTTTTCCTCCTCTAAACTGTAGTATTAATCAGACCACTAACCCACTGGCTTAAAGACATGTTATCATTGGGAGTTAGCTTTTCTTTTACATTTGTCCTAGTCCAACCTCTCCTTTAGATACTGCAAATTCATTCCTTCATTGCTATTTTTTTTTATTATCGTTACATTTACTTTAATAAAAGTTATAAAACTTGAAATTCTAATGGCAGTTTTTCTTGGCAGCTTGAAAGTTAAGTTTGTTTGGGGCAGCTTTTCAATAGTCTGTTGAGTTGACCACTTGGTATACCATGTCTGGCTCAGAAAATGTAAATTAAGTAAAAGAAGTAAATATTACTACTAATAAGTCACATGCTCAATTTGGGGGTTGGGGACTATGTGAAAATGTATTTTCCCATTCTGCTTTATTTTTAAAGCAACGAAAATTTAGAACCCAAAACACTTTGGCCTTTTGTGAGCAGTTAAATATATTGAAGGAGAATAGCTTTTTTTTTTCTGGGCAATTCAATCAATACTGGGAATGCTTTCCTTTTTCAAAATTATAATTGCCCTACCTGATTCGCATTTTCTTGTTCACCCATCATTCTCTCTGAAGTCAACAGAATGCATGAGGATAGGAGATTTGAGTTGAATGTGTTATTCAGAGGGAGCTGCAAGAGTGAAATTTGGGTTTTTATTTGCCTGGGAACTATCTTACTAAGTAAAGACAGCTTAATGAGACTCTCATATTTTATATATTCTTTCTGGCTCATAATCAGTTTTTCTCAAGAAAGATTAACATACTCAGAATCTCTCTGTACTCTTTTAGCTCCATACACGGTAGTCATTCTTAGATCTTTGAGATTTGTTGGAAGGAAAAATAAAAACCACCATTGAATATACACTAATTTTTTCAATAGTACATGGATAAGCTTAAGTCAAACAAAACAAAAGAAGAGCCTTAACCAGTTTGGCTTAGTGGAAAGAGCATCAGCCTACAGACTGAAGGGTGCCAGGTTCAATTCCGGTCAAGTTGTACCTTGGTTATGGGCACATCTCCAGTAGGGGGTGTGCAGGAGGCAACTGATTGATGTATCTCTCTTATAGATGTTTCTCTCTATTCCTCTCCCTCCCTCTTTGTAAAAACAAAACAAAACAAAAAAAACACCAAAAATAAAAAAAAATACTTAAAAAAAAAAAAAAAAGTAAGAGAGTGCAGTGTACTTACAACCAAAAGAAGGGTAGAAGTACTGTGGGCTATAAGTCATATCATCTTTACTACTCGAGCCCCCAACACTAAGTTTATTTTTTGCAAATTCTGATTTGTTCATATATTAGCTTGTCCTCTTCAGAACTGATTGAGAACATTCGTTACCAGTGACATCTGTTTTTAAATGAAAACAACTTAAGTCCTGGCCATTCTAGGTAGGAAGGTATGGCAGTAATGATGTTTGGGGCGAGGGGAGGTGGAGACAGAGTAGTGAACAATAGAATGGAGAGGAGCCAGCCTGTGTATCCAATCCCAGTAGATAGAGGGAACCCAGGGTGGCGGGGTATCATCTGAACCACCTAGTGCCCTGGACCCCCTTCATCACACCTGGCCCTGCAGGAACCTAGGTTCTCTCCACTGTTCCATCTGGAATCAATTCCTTATTTGTCAGGCTCCATGCTAAGAGCATTGGCCTGTAATATACCATTTGCGCTTACACGAGTCTATCGGGTTAGTATTAGCTTTATGACACAAATGAGGATTTTCAAGTCCAGAAAAATGGACTGACATTCCCAAGGCAGTGACAGAGCCATGATTCACCCAGGTCTCAGGATTCCAAGCCTGGGTGCGGCGGCTTTTTCTTTACAACTTACCAGTGTTTCTTTAAAAGCTTATCCTTTAATTACCATTTAAGAACATTTCTTGACAATGTACTGCATAACTGAGGTGGCTAAAACCAAAGCGGGCCTAATTTATTGAAAGCAAACCCATGGAGTGTCCAATAGGACATTTTGTAATGATGGGAATGTTCCACAGCTGTGCTAGCCCGGTAGCCACTTGCCTTGAAATGGGCTATTATGATGGGTGAACTGAGTTTTTATATTGTATTTAATTTTCATTAATTTAAATAGCCTCTTGGGCAGCCTAAACCTGGTCCTTAGATACTGGGAATAAGAGTCTCAAACAAGAACTACCACTCTGTAATGCCCAGGGACAGTATGCCTGGGAGGGCGTGCCAGAGAGCTTATCCTGCTGCATGCAAGCAAATGGAAAAGGCTCTATCCCAGAAGGCCATACATGTACAAGTGCTTCTATGGAATGCTAAGGATCCAAATTTTAATCCCTTTCTATCTGGGGAGATGTTATATAAGCAACTTTTTGTTTGTTGTTGTTATGAATAACATGAAACAATCATGACTGGCAACAAATGAAGGAATCTAAGAAGAATATGGCATAGCTCAGAGAACTGAAGGAATCTTTGAAGAGCCCAGGCCTTAGAAAGGGGCTCGAGGCAGCCACGGAAGGCAGTGCTGTAGGGATAAATCTACTCCATGCATCCTGGGCCCTCATCTCCTCCCATATCTCTGGAAGGAGGGGCCAGTTAGCCTAGCTTGGGTCACCGCTGACATCCTGGTCAAGGAAGGTGATGCACTTGACTGGAGGGAGACTGCCTATGAAGAAAAACAGAAAGTGCAGAAATAGATGGTGGGCAGACAAAAACAACATACACAAACCGTGTAACACCACATGCACAGTGACAGGGGGATACAGTGTAAAACTGAACAAGGAAGTTCACCCCATGTTTTTAACATGGGCTGTGAGGATATTAAAATACTTAACCAAGTTCCATTTAAGCACCCACGCTAAAATGGGTTGCTTTGGCTGAGTGTTTTCAAAGTACTTAATATGTGACTTTTCACAGCAGCCCTATGTAGAAGTCAGTATTTTCACTCCTCTTTTTCCAAATCAATAAATTAGAATAATGAAAAATTATGAGTTGCTCAGAGAAAGGTAATTACTAGTATAGAAAAGATTTAATTCTTGAGCTACTGACACTTATTTCTGTCCTTAATCCACATTGTGTGTCTCCTCCAATTTTGCTTTCAGCACAGAGGAAGGTGGTAGAATTCTGTTTAACATTAATATTTCAGGCCTTTTATGTGCTAATGAGAGAAAGTCTCTATTCATTAGATATGCTTGGGACATGATTTGACCTGATGAATACAAGTGCTTTATAATGAGTTTTTAAAATTATATTTGTTCAGTTTCTGTACTTTTCATCTCCGGTTTCTTTAACTTTTAAAAAATCTATACTTAAAATTCAGTTCAATCTTCCATTAGTCTTTAAAAGGAATTTTAAAACCAACTATTACCTCACCAGGTATTACTATTGTTAACATGTTAGCATGTATCCTTCTAGTCTTTTTAAAAAAACATATAGATTTGTAATTATAAATATAATAATGGACTCATACTATAAATAATTGTGTATGCTTTGTCATTAAACAATATTTTATGAATATCTTTCTTTGCCACTAAGTACTTTTCCGCACCATTTTTCTAAATATAGATAGCTTTGTCATCTTTAAAACTAAAACATTCTCATTATAAAAAAATTCAATTTACAGAAAAAAGAGAAGAGAGAAAAATTCATCTGGTATCTCACCACTGTTTTGTGGAAAACCTTCAAGAAATTTTATATAATTTCATATACATGAGAGCATGTTATATGTGGGGGTTTTTTTTGTAATATTTTTCTCTCTCTTACTGGTATGTTGTGGATATTTTTTCATATATATATATATATATATATTTATATATATACTACATCATTTTTTCAGGCAATTTTAGAAGCATTTATTGGGCATTTACAATGTGTCATATAGTGCTGGGCAACATAAGGTGACAAAGATGCATGAGAAAAACATAGTATTTTTTTTAATGACTCAATATTATATGGCAGCTATGTCATAATTCATTTTCTTAGCCTCTTCCTATTGGATATTTAAATTATCTTCACATTTTTTCTGTAACAAATATAAGGGGATGAATCTATGTCCTTCTAGCTAAATCTTTGCCCACATAGGTAATAATATTCTTGCTTTAAATTTCTAAAAGTAGGCACAGAATATGTAATATATTAACATGTTTTGATGTTCATTACCAAATTGCTCTCTGATTGTCTTAATTTCTGTGTTTCATGACTACACTCTGCTATATTTTTGTTTATACAAATATAGTCAGCCTTTCAATTCAGTATACTGGTCACAACTAAGGTAATATTATTTTGAATTTAATAACTATATCCTTGATTCAGAGCATTTTCATACATTTACTTTATAATTCTAACATCTCGCCCTCACTTTGAGACAAAAAAAAAAAAAAAAAAGAACTAGTATGATATTTATTTCATTTTACATGTAGGAGAAATCAAGGACATGGAAGCCAAATAATCACCTACGATTCCTCACATACTGGCAGAGACATCAGGTGGCACTTATGAGATTCTAGTTAGAGTGGACATTGTATATAGTTGGCTCCCTGACATCACTGTGATCTCCGTTGGTCAGTACTTACAGGAGGTGGCTGCCCTTGACCATGATTTGTTCTCAAATTGCAGGCCCAACGTACTCTGGTACAATGAGACTCAAAGAGAGGCTTTCTGGGTAAAAAGCTTTTTCAACATTTAAGAGAGAGAACAGGAAGTCTGTAGCCCCAATGCCAGCAATTGCCATTCTACAGATGTTAGGGGAACGAGCCTCATGAAGAAGCTGAAATTAGTAGAGTCAGGAAAGAAAATGGAGTCTATGATGACAGAAACTAATAATGTCCTAATAAACTCTGTTATGTCAACAAATGCAGGTCTCTGTTGTATAGGACTGATTGTTCTTATAGCTGAAAGAGACAAGACAAATGGCTCATATTTAAACTTATAAAAACTTGAATACAGCAATAATTTTGGTTGGTCAAATATTTTCTATTACTACTCTAATTTCTTTTGACTTAAAAGTCAACACAAATTTTATACTTTTTGCATGGAAAAATTGTTAGGTTCTTGAATTAAAAGGAAAAAAATAAATATACAGAATCCAGATTTGTCATTAAGTTTTAGCTGAAACTTTTTATATGTATTACATCCTTTATACAGGAACAAAATAAACACAACAGATTTCCTACTGAAAAAGCAGGGTCTCCATCATTTATTTCTCTGTGACATTGGCCTGGAGATGTTCTCTTTAGAAGTTGTCTTGGGTTCTCTAAAAAAAACAAAACACAAAGACACATTTTTTAAAATTTGCTTTTCTTATTGATACACAAACAGTATCAGGTTCTTCCTATCTAGATGAAGCCAGGTTTTTGGAAATATATTTTAGATTCCTAAGGAAGATGGTTATCTTAAATTTTGCTGGAGCCACATTTTACCATTGTAGCTTCCATTCGGCTCTGAAAAGTGTTTGATCTGTATGTCACCATCAGAGCAATTTACTTCTGCAGATATACCAGTGAAAAGTAAATTTTCAATAAGGAAGGAAGACTTGGTTTAATAATGTTATGAACATGATGTGCTCTTTGAAATAAAAAAGATCGTATTATCAGATATTCTGCCAACTGTTCTACATATGTTTTCTCGACCTCATATCAACACTGTGAGAAGTATTCTCTCTTTACAATAAGAAGTGAGAATGAGCAGTGAAGCTATCGGCCCCACGGTACACAGCTGGTAGGTGTTAGAACAAGATTTGAACCCAGTAGAAAAAAAAAACAAAAACAAACAAACAAACAAAAAAAACATATTCTGAGCAAGGAGATGGGAGGCATCTAAAGAAAATGACAGCAGGAAATTGCTCCCTAATTGAGCTCAGTTAGTAGGAACACAGACCCATGAACAGCATCACAGAGTTAAAATTCCAAAGCCAACCCTTTAAAGGACTTTAAATGATTTCCAGAACTGGTTCTATAGTGATCATGATAGCTAACTCTTACTGAGCACTTAATATGTCTCAGATACTGTTCCACATGACTTATCAATATTGTCCCATCTCATCCTTAACAACGTCCTCTGAAGTTTACAGATGAGGTTCTAAATGGTTCATAACTGACAGAGTCTCACAGTTTGTAAGGGGGGGAGCCCGAATAGGATCTCAAGTGGTCTAATTCCATAACATGCATTCCCCAGGACATGTTGCATCAAAGAGGGAACAGGCTCCATGCTCAGGATGTTTGGATTCTTCACAGAGGCAAGCAGTGTAGGAAGGAGGCCCATAGTATAGTGGGAAAAGCAAGAGCTCTGAAATCAGAAGGCCTGCATCTTACAAACTGTATCACTCAGCAGTCATCCTGAACATCTCTGAGCCCTGTCTATATAACAGGGATAGTTATACCTGTCCTTCCCACCTCTCCGGGCTGTTGTGACCAAATGAGGCCATGTGTGTGGAAGCATATTATAAACCATAAAGCACCTTATACAGTAAATGTAAATATATTAGCCCACATAAAGAAATTATCGCCGACCACTGGCTCAATGGATAGAGCGTCGTCCTGCGGACTGAAAGGTCCCAGGTTCGATTCTGGTCATGGCATGTACCTTGCTTGCAGGCACATCCCCAGTGGGAGGTGTGCAAGAGGAAGCTAATCGATGTTTCTGACTCTCTATCCTTCTCCCTTCCTCTCTGTAAAAAATCAATAAAATATATATTTTTATAAAGAAATTATTATACCATCATGAGAGGTATGTGGCATAAGGTAAAAAAAAAATATATATATATATATATATATATATATATATATATATATATATATAAAAGCTTTGTCTAGTCAGTGGGCATATGACCCCCCAAAGTTTGTTTTCAGCTGCAAGCAGAGATCTTGTATGCAAAGCAGGGCTTTAGAAAACGACAATATTGAAGAGTACCAGTTTGAATGTTGATAAGTGTTTTATAAATAGCTGCATAATTAGCATATACTTACTGCAAAAAGTATACATAATATTTTATTCCCTGTTGTAGGCTGTAATGAATCTGCTGCCTCTACATCCTAGGAGGTTTTCACTTACTTTCCCCCATGATCATTTGAATACATGGAACCATTATTAGCTGAATGAAGAATAAGTAAATGAGCAGTAAAAAAAAAAAAAAAAAAAAATCCAGAAAAATTACAGGTGCCTGTGGTGAGTAAGATAATAACTAGGTAAAAATATATGAAATAATTACAGTGTTTGAACGGCAGAGCCAGCATGAGGAAAATGACTCAATGGAAGGTTAAGCCTGCTGTTGGCAGGGTAGGGAGCCGTAGCCCACACTGTGGCCTTCTCCTTTCCCGACTCTCAGTCCTAGTGCCTCATTGAAAGCAGGTCCAGTCCGACCACAGCTGCATCTACATGTTGCCGAAAGAGCTGGTCCGATTCCATGAAGATTGAGTCACTCCGAGTTTGTGCTCCTGTAATAAATCACTAAATGATTCTGTTTAAAAAATGTACCAGACATTTTGGTGTTTGTGTTTAGTCAACCTGGTGACACTGAGCATGGTCTTGCCTAGAATGTGTCTATGATTTTTCTGACATTGCAATGCTATGGAACTTCTGATAATTTAGATAAAGGGTTTTAGAGAGCTGTGGTAAGATAAAAAGAATCTTCTATTTTTTATTTTATTTTATTTTTTTTAGAAAATTGCATTATATATTGCACTCCAAAGAGTGTGATTGAATTAAGATAAGCAGTCAATCAACAAACACTTGAGGCTTTTTAAAAATACATATTTTATTGATTTTTTACAGAGAGGAAGGGAGAGGGACAGAGAGCCAGAAGCATTGATGAGAGAGAAACATCCCCTACTGGGGATGTGCCCGCAGCCAAGGTACATGCCCTTGACTGGAATCGAACCTTGGACCTTTCAGTCCGCAGGCCGATGCTCTATCCACTGAGCCAAACCATTCGGGCAACACTTGAGGCTTTTTATGTTTCCATGTGCCCAGACCTTGACTAGAAAATGTGGAGATGCACAGTGAGTTCACCACATGGTTCTTACTGTTAAAGATTTGGATTGAATGCTGCCAGATGGTAAGTAGTCTTACTGCCATAACAAGAGAAACCTCAAGTTAGGATTTGAATGGTCAGTAGATTTAAGAATGTTTGGTTAGTAGTGGTGAGTTGCCGCTTTCTAAATCAACAGATATCGGAGAAGAGAACTGGTTAAAACTATAGCCAGGAGGATATAATCAGTTAAAATTTCTGTGCTCCCCTGACATCAGATTGTCAAGGCTGCAACATTTAACTCTTGATTTCTTGCATGTACTTTGTTGTCTTTGAGAATTTGGGAGGATCAATTTCTACGTCTCAGATGGATTTCCCTGTTGTCTAACCTAGTTCTGCTGTGTAATATATGTTAGCATAAAAAATATGAATGTCAAATAAAACACAACAGCATAAACAGGTAAACAGTACTAGGTAGGGAGATAAGAGGACTGAGTTCTAGTCCTAAGAATTCCATTGATAAATTTGGAAAAATCACCTCATTCTTCCTCAGTTTCTTTACCTCTAAAATGGTGGTTTTCAAGGAGATATAATCAAAGGGCTTTTGCTGCTCACAAATTCTATAGTTCTGTCAATCATCTCAGTATTAGTGATGAGTTGGCCACTTTGACTCTATGGCCTTTTAAGAATTGTGTCTAAAATAACAATGCAGTGACTAATTCTAGATTCTCTTTTAGAACTCGCCTGCGTCATTTCAGGTGTAATCCATTACATATAAAGTCTCCTCTGTGTCTCTTAAGAACCTGATCCAGCAGCCTGCTCAGGACTGGAGCGGTATGTTGCTTAGGGAAGGCACATGACATGTGTGAACTCAGCTATAAAAGTAGAATTTCCCCACCTCTATTTTAGTAAATCACATCTGTAAGGGGAAAGGCAAGGCTTTGTGAAACAAAGCAATGCTTCTCTTTGTTTTTTCCAAAGGCAAAAATGCTTAATGTTTATGAGACATTAGAGAACACCTCTTCCCCCAGACTTAGTGAGTTCTGGCTCCCAGGAGACTGCGAGTTACTCCTGACGAGCAGTGTGCACTCAACTCTGGTTTAGCTACCCATCACGCTGAGTCAGCTCCAGGAAACTTGGATTTTTGCCCCTCAGATAAAATTACTTAATATTGTAATTTCATGAACCCAAGCACTAATACCACTATTTGGGGCTGTGGGAGCGATGATCATGGAAAAAGCCTTGTCTGGATTTGTAAAGCCTGCCATTTACTCACTGACCAAGGCTGAGCAGATCTCCCTGACCCTGTCTCCTCATCTGTAAATATTCCCCCCTGCAGTTTGTAGAGTGCATTATGGGATCCTATGAGCACATTAAGCATATTTATTATACACTGTCAAGCTCTTTACATATTTGAAGTGTTAGCATGCTAATCCCTCCAGTCAGATAGTATATCATTGTTGACAACAGACACATTTCCCAAGAGGAAAGAGGACAAGGAAAACATTTGTCTTAACCCTCAAAGACACGCTGATTTAGTCATCCTATAAGGGCCCTAAAGGGTAGCCACAGGTGTGCTGCTCATACTCTGTAGCCAACACACAAGCATTTGTGTTGGTTCCTGGAATCCAAATCCAGATAACCTGGAAAGTTAGACTTATAACCACTCGATATCAACTTGAAATTTCAAACCATTTCAGCCCCAGGCAAATGGGAAAGACTTCTTTTCTCACTGACTCTTGGTTGAACCACTACAAATTTTTATAATATGTCAGGAATCATTGATTTTGAACTGCCATGTACCTGACTATGCTGCTAGTAACCATAAAAAAATAGTCATAAAATGTCGTGCCCAGCATTGCCATTCTTTTTGTTGTTGCTGTTTTTTTTTGTTGTTGTTGTTGTTGTTTTGGGGGAGAGTGGGGGGAGAGGGAAGGGTGAATTATGTGTATAGACAATCAAGAGACCAAAGGGTTAATCAGAAAAGAAATAATTTTCACACAAAGTGATCTTTCTTCCCTTTTTTTATTGTAAGTTATGAGAGAATTGTGGCAATACAGGTTAAGCAATTTTCTTTTTTATGACTCCCGTGCTCAATTTATGAAAGCCATTTTGCAACCCATTTACATGCAGTCCACCTTGGCTTTAAGGTTCTGTCATTTACCTTGATCATGATTATTTATAGTCTTTAGAAAAAGCCTTTCACTGGTGTAGTTCTCAAGTGCGGCACAGCCAGGATGCAGTTTTCTGCAGTGCCTTTGAAGTCCTGGTGGGAACCGAAGGCGCGGCCAACCTTGTAGGCAGGTCTGGGACATGGGGCTAGGTGGCCGAGGCACAGGGCTGTTGTGTGATGCGGAAGAAAACTAGCTGGGATTCGGAGTCCTGAGTTCAAAACCCACTCCACACCTCACTATGTAATCCTGGCCATTTATGCTCCTTTACTGTCAGTGTGCTCACTTGCAGAAAGGGAATGTGATAATTTCCTCATAAGATTATGAAGTAGAGCTTGACTGTGGTACTCTATGTGCCAGTCACAGTGTAAGTTATAATGAGGGAAATCATTCTGTGAACCAATTATCTGTAATAGTCACTGAAAAAGGAGCAGTATGTCTAAAATCTTCCCTGATCACATACTATAGTCTCCTTACTGTAATCCACATGAGTGCCGAGAACAGGGACCTTTATCTGACACATGTTATGGGCACTCCATCAAGCATTTGTTGTATTAGTAAACAAATAAAATTTCTAGATAAAAGTCCCTGTGCTAGGTACCATCTAGAATGCAAGACCATAGTATATCATCTGAAGTCTCAGAGAGCTTATAGTTTATTTAAGATGGCTAGCCATAAATGCACAAAAAGCCAATATGAGTTAGTGGTGGTTTCAGACAAGAGAAGAAGAAATGGTATAAAAACTGAGACCCTCACCAGATCAATACAGCAGGCATCTTCCCTAGTCCTCAAATGGGTGAGCTTACCTTCCTCCAGCCTCACTACCCACCCACCCCCAACCTCCTCCCCACGCACTCTCTGTATCAGTCTTGGTTCTGGAATTACTAGATGAGCACTTGAAAGGCTCTCACTGAAATGCATACAGTGAAGGAGATTAAGGAGATGTGTGCAGAGTTGTGGGAACCAACAGGAGACAGCAAGGCACCCAGAGACAAGGGGCAGTGGGAAGCATCCCCACCCCAAGAAGTGAAGGGCCAGGTGGAGGGCAGGCAGGGAATGTGGTACAGCCTGATGACAGCTGGAGCTCGGCACAAAAATCCTGTCCACACGCAAGTCCGATGGAGCCTGGTGGGTCTAACTTTTTGGGAAACTATCGAGTCAAGGTCAGCAGTCCTCTAAGGGTTGTATTCATTTGGTCCAGAACTTTTGTGTGGGTGGAAATTTTGTGAGGGCCTGAGGGGAGAAATGAATCAGTGCAGAAGGCTGGCTCTCTGACGCCGGGATCTGTCGCTCCCTGCCTTTGCAAGAAGCACAGTCAGAGGAGTGTGAAACGGCTAATGTCTTCCTTGACTCCTTGGAACTTACCACGCCCAGCCTTCGCAAGGTACGGAGCAGGAGAAGATGGATTACGCCCTCAACAACAAGAGGCGAGTCGTCCGCCTGGTTTTGCAGTGGGCAGCTGTGTATGGGGACCTCCTCCAAGAGGACGACGTGGCTATGGCTTTCCTGGAGGTACACGGGGGGGTGGGGTGGATTCTCTTCCCAGAATACACCTCTGTGCTACAATGCACAGGACTACTATTAGGCAGGGCAGCTTCCCTGGAGGACTATCATCACAAATTCTAGACTTTGTTAACACATTCCTTTATCAGAAAGGTACTACAAGAAAAGTAAAGAAAAAAAATCACCCATTAACCCATCACTCTAATGCAATAACTGGTAGCATATTTAAAATATGGGTGGGTTTTTGTTTTTTTTATTTATTTTGGAGAGAGAGGAAAGGAGAGGGAGAGAGATGGAAACATCGATGAGAGATCTATTGATGGGCTGCTTCTGCACACCCCCTAGTGGGAATCGCGCCCACAACCCGGGCATGTGCCCTGACCAGGAATGGAACCAAGGACCTCCTGGTACATGGGATGATACTCCAGCAATTGAGCCACACCAGCCAGGGCAGTAATTGGTAGCATGTTAATATATTTTTAATAGTCTCTTTCTCTTTGTATGTTTTGCATAGTTGAAAGCACAGAGTGCCCATCATTTTGCATGCTGCTTTTTTCACTTAACTTCATGTACGGATTTTCCCACATCAGTGCAGTCTTTCTAATGATCTGCCTCAGATATATTTATTTGTTCCCATATTGTTGAAGATTTCCATTTTTACCTTCCTAGAATAATAGTGTAGTGAACATTTTTGTGCATGTAGGTCTGTTCTTGGTTATATTCCTAGACACAGGATTACTAGATCGAATGGAAGATTTTCGAGTGGACAGAAGCAGTTAATTTTATTGAGGAACTAGAGGCTCTGTACACAAAATTCGTGCAGTTGGAGGCTCTCAGTCTGACCTGTGCCCCCTCACAGTCAGAGATCCCTGGGGGAATGTCCAATTGTTGTGGAGGCAGGAGTGGCTCCCACCACCACCACTGCGCTCACTAGCCTTGAGCCCAGCTCAGGGCTTCTGGCTGAGCAGCACTCCCCCTATGGGAGCATACTGACCACCAGGGGGCAGCTCCTGCATTGAATGTCTTCCCCCTGGTGGTCATGAATGTCATAGCAACCGGTCAGTCCCCCTTTCGGTAGATTTGCATATTAGCCTTTTATTAAATAGGGTTACTGGGACCCTGAGGTGGCTTGGAAGAGAGATATTTATCTTGTAAACACTGCTTGAAGCTGAAATTCCCTTTTCTTTCCCAGGGCTCCTGGCCCACATTCAGCATTGACCCTGGCTGGCATTTACTCCTCGATGACTCACTCTGTCCTCAAAGCCTAGATAAGGGCTTTGCTTCTGTGCAGGCAAAACACAGTGTGGCTTCTATTTCAAACTTTATCAGTCTGTCTGTTCAAGAATGAATTACCCAAAAGAAACATACCCCTTATCTTCCTTTTTATCATATCGTTGGTCAGCCCCAGACAGGTGAGGCAGGAGGAGGGGTGGACCTCAGAGTCCTTGAAAGCTGGGCAATGGAGTGTTTTGAAAACGTAAAAGGATAATAGCAGCTTGGCATCAGGACTTGACTTGTGGCCTCTACCCATGCAGTGAAGGCCCACGTGGCGGCTAAGCTGGCCCAGCCGCAGCTCCCATCTTCGGCTGAGAGGCCACGGCGCCTGAGCAGAGCAGGGCACGGCTGCTTCTGTCGCCGCTGCTCTGGGGTCAGGACCATTCTCAGCACCTCAGCAAGGAGACCTGAGGTGGTGGCACAGACTAATGTACAGTTAGCACAGTGCTGAGGGCCCTGCCTGCAACAGGACTACCGACAATGAACTACAACTAGTGGTGAATATTAAGTAAACCAACAAATACTAAAATAACATCAGAATCAATATTAAAATTCCCCTGAAAAAAAATATCGAGAAGAGAGACTATAAACTTATCATTTCAAAGCATTGCATTACATTGCCTTTCATATAAACTATCCATTTGCAATTAATTCTTTGTGGTAAAATATACCCAACATAGCCGAAACCAGTTTGGCTCAGTGGACTGAAGGGTCCCGGGTTCGATTCCGGTTAAGGGCATGTACCTTGGTTGCGGGCACATCCCCAGTAGGGGGTGTGCAAGAGGCAGCTGATCGATGATTCTCTGTCATCGATGTTTCTAACTCTCTATGCCTCTCTTTTCCTTTCTGTAAAAAATCAATAAAAATCTATTAAAAAATATATATATATACCCAACATAAAATTTGCCATTGTCACCCTCTTTAAGTGTACAATTCAATGGCATTAATGACATGCAAGGTGTTGTACAACTGCCACCTCATCTCTGAATTCTTTTCTCACTTGCAGTTTTGACTTCTGGCTTATTTTAACACTTCCCTTTTTGTCTTGGGTCCATGAGACCCTGGTCTGGAGAGGCTAGTGAAGCAGGTGACACAGGGACACCTCTTCATTGCTCTTGACAGAACTGCGTGCCTTATCGATGCCTGTTAAAAGTCTGTGACCTTTGCCAATTACAGGAGTTTTATGTGTCTGTGTCAGATGATGCCCGGATGATCGCCGCCCTCAAGGAGCAGCTGCCCGAGCTGGAGAGGATTGTCAAGCAAATGTAAGGAAGGGGGCTTGGCTTTGGGGTGTGCTTCCATCACGGAAGTGCCTGCTCACAATCAACACGTCTGCCACAGAGTCCTTTGCCCCCGAGAGGGGAAGGCTGGCTTTTCACGGCCATGCAGTGCCCTGATTCAGGCAGAATGGGCCTTGGGTGTGGGTGCTGCGATGAGGCCAGAGGGACCAAGGCACTGAGATGCTGCTCAGCTGCCTCCGAGGCTGCGAAGCTGCCACGAGGAAGCCCAGGGAGGAGAAGATCCTTCTTTGGGGCGTCTAACTCCGTAAACCTGGGTGCCTGCGGTTCAGAGCAGTGAATACAGTCATGAAATGCTCAGTGGCATCGAAAGGAAGTTTGAGCGGGACATTCGCTTTCACTGCCAAACTGTTGATATGTGTGTCCTCTCAGTGAAAACATAGGTTTTCACACGGCGTTCCTGAGCCACGGATTAAACACAGCAGAGAGCGTGTGCTGCGAGGGAGACTCTGAGACCTGGGCACCAGGGCTTTTCCCATCCATTCTGCTGGGGACCTGCCTGCGGCAAGCGCTGAGCGCTCTGCTGGGTCCTGCCTGCTTTGGTCTCTTCATGTTAAGAGGAGGAGGCTCCAGTGGATAGAGCGTCGGCCTGCGGACTGAAAGGTCCCGGGTTCGATTCCGGTCAAGGGCATGTACTTTGGCTACGGGCACATCCCCAGTAGGGGGTGTGCAAGAGGCAGCTGGTCGATGATTCTCTCTCATCGATGTTTCTAACTCTCTATCCCTCTCTCTTCCTCTCTGTGAAAAATCAATAAAATATATTTAAAAAAAAAAAAAGAGGAGGAGGCTCAGATGGCCTCCTGAGGGGATGCTGTGGTTTCCTTTTCTAACATAAGATTAAAGCCATATGCAAGTGAAGCAATTTCAAATAAGAGTACCAACGGCATTCAATGATGTGTTCTCTGTTTCTCGTAGTTCAGAAGATGCAAAGAATCCACAAAAGAAGGTAAGGGGCGATGGATTAGGATTCTCTAATTGTCTGTGCCCTGTGAAATGACAGTTCTCCAGACAAGTTTTATTGCAACACACAGAAGTGATGTTTTTGTCAATACCAAATATGTTTTCTTCATTTCTGACTGCTTCTCAGGCGTGTTTTCCATTTGAGTTGCAAATGTGCAGCAGTCGCTCTCCCTTTAAGGCAGTTACTGTTGTTATTTTTGCAGCACAAAGTTCTCCTGCAACATTTCAACACCAGCGATGAGAGAGCCCAGAAGCGCCAGCCTATCCGTGGCTCTGACGAAGGTGAGATTCTCTCCCAGCTCAGTGTTATTTAGATCAGTGGTCAGCAAACTCTAAATTAGTCAACAGAGCAGCAAACTGCCGCTAGAGAGCAGCATGTGGCTCGAGAGCCGCAGTTTGCCAATTTGCCAACCACTGGTTTCGATTATTTCAATGAAACCTTCCCCTGGGAATCATCACCGTGGACCCACAGAATAGCTTTTCTTGGGGTGCCCCTTTGCACTTCAGAGGGTTTGCTTGGGTTACCCTTTTGCATTCCAATTATGTCCTTGAACCCTGTGCCCGGAGCTAAGGTGCTCAGCCACACTTCCTGACACTGCCTCTCCCCCTACCACCTTCCTGGGAGGGAAGAAGGGTCATCTCCAGGACCAGGTGTCTAGGTTGCCCACCTCTGGGAAGAGCCGACAGGAAGGAATTAGGTCTAGTAATAATTAATGTCGTTTTCTAATACTTTTTTAAATTGAATTTATTTAAACAATACAACAAAATTTAATCAACAATATAGTTGCCGTTGTTTTCTACTACTTGTGCCCAATGTTCAGGAAGCATTTTAATCCCTCTGTTGTAAAATTCTTGTGATTTTGATGCAAAAAAATTCGGTCAATGCATTTTTGAGGCATTCTTCATTATTAAATTTTTTTCCAAGAAGAAAGTTTTGCAAAGAACGAAACAAATGGTAATCGGAAGGGGCAATATCAGGAGAATATGCAGGTTGAGGGAGAACTTCCCATTCCAACTGGCGCAGTTTTTCAGCAGTGATTCTTGCAGTATGCGGTCGTGCGTTATCGTGGTGAAGAATTACGCCCTTCCGATTAATCAGCGCGGGTTCTTTTTCTCTTAAAGCTTGGGCTAACCTTTCCAATTGGGCACTATACACTGCACTTGTAATGGTTTGGTTAGATGGTAAAAGTTCATAATGAAGAATTCCTTTAAATTCCACCAAACACACAACATCACTTTTTTTGCATGCAAGTCAGGTTTTGGCGTGGGCTGCGGAGCCTCATTTTTGTCCAACCACTGAGGCCGCCTTTTCAAATTAACATACAGCACCCATTTTTCATCTCCAGTAACAATTTGCTCTAAAAACGGCAAACGGTTTTGACCGGACAGGAGCAAACTGCAAATTGTGACTCTTTGATTACGGTTGTTGTCGGTCAACTCATGAGGAACCCATTTTCCAAACTTTTGGACTTTGCCAAGTGCACGCAATTGATTGGAAATTGTTTTTTGTGAACAATTTAAAGTTGTCGCAAGCTCTTGTTGGGTAATTTGAGGATTTTGCACCAAAAGAGCTTGAAGAGCTTCTTGATCAAAATTGGACACACGGCCTCGACCACTCTTGTCATCTAACGAAAAATTTCCCTCGCGAAATTTCTCAAACCAACGCTGGCATTTTCTGGCGCTAACTGCATCTTGACCAAGAGCACTACAGATGTTTTTTGCAGCTTCACTTGCTTTTCTTCCTAATTGGAACTCGTAAAGCATGCAGTGCTGAATATGCTCTTCATCCGCCATCTTCTTAGCCCTAGTTTTGCAACAAAAAACAAACCAAACACAAACTTTTTCAAGCAAAACTTGTTAATTGCACTTCACACATTCTGTAGATACCACATGTTTGAAGGTTATGTCAATACAAGTCAACGCC